>NC_064848.1:130967511-131632511 GCF_024139225.1 Suncus etruscus | reverse complement strand
AGGCTGAGAATCACAGTTTTAAAGAGATGGTATGGTAAAATAACTTATTTTCACTCAGCAGGGTGAAAGTATTTGCAATAACAGGTGAAAATACTGAGAACCAGTTTTCCATATAAAGGAAATAAAGATGCCCCAAGCCTAAAGAGAAAAAGCACATCTAAATAATCTAACTTTGTTAAATCAATACAGTGAAAGGCAATTACATATTTATTTGGACTTTTAAAAGGACTTTAATCAGGTGATTTGCTGGAGGCAATTGAATTACGTTAGTAGCTGTGTAATATAGTTTAAAAGAGGGATAAAATACATTAATAACAGAAAACATAGATGTTGAGGACAAACCTGTGTGCTGTGTGCTTTTGAAGCCATTATTTTGTCTGCTGTTAGACCAGTATTTTCTAAAGTGGGGAGTGCTGCCCCTGTAGGAGTGGGAGATGAAATTGAGCCCAGCCAAAGAGTAGAATAGTGTTCTCAGGTGCAAAGATTGGGTGTTTCTTATTGGTTTTCAGAGTAGGAGTGCTAAGTGATTTTTTTTCCCTGAACAGGAGTTGGTAGGATAAGTAAACTTGGAAATTTCTCTTAGATGTTTCTTATCTGGAATAAAAGTTTGAAGCTAGCAATAGCTTTTCATTCTAATGGTTCAGTAATTGTTGCAGCCTGTTTTTGGAGTCTCTAATTATGAAGTAGTAAGATGAAATTATTCATTTCTTCAGTGATTTCATTGCTCAGCCACATATTGAGCTCCTATTCTTTGATTAATACTCCTCAGTCAGTGTTCTGAGAATTAAGTGACTAGAAATTCTTTTTTAGGTTACTATTTAATAATTTATTATATAGGGCATATATTTCTCTTTGCATACTGTTTTATCAATCCAGTACTTTTCTATTGTTTTGTAATTTTGACTAAGAATAATTTACCTTTGAGATTAGTTCCAAGTTATGTAAATTTTTTGTCATTTTCTGCTCTTGTCTCTCCTACCACTGCCATTGCACCAGTGTGTCATATTGGCCAGGAAAAAGTCCTCATGCTTCAGAGGGCTCATTGTTTATTCTTTGAACTTATTGTGTAAGACACTTCCACTTCTCTGGATTATTCATTTGTAAATGGAGATAATGAGGGGCTGAGAGATAGTGGCCAAGGTACCTGTCTTGTAGGCATAGAGCCTTGAGTTTAATCTTGGGTGCTAGTGCATGTCTTAAGTGTGTCTTTGGCAGCTGTGGTTTGTACCACAGTCTCTATGATCCCTGTTGCCAGAGAAGTTTGCAGCCTATCCACCACCAGGCGTGTGGCCCCTGCAGTTACAAAGTATAAGTCATGGAGAGTATCACAACTAGTAATATAATTGAACCTCATGGCCAAAGCGTGGCTTTCTGTGAGCATGTCTGCAAGTACTACAGAAACTCCTCGTTCTTACAACAACCATAATGAAACCTGGTGATAATTGGAACCTAAAGGATAACCCCTGCAAGTGCCACAATCAAGCTTGTGTTTGGAGGAGTCATCTCATCAACAGGGAAGGGGGAGGGCATGTAAAGGAATGATTAACTTATAGAAATCTTAGTGTGATTACCTGAGATGATGCATCACAGTGCTTCCTGTAATTTAATATTAAACTACAGCATCTCCATTTAGGTGTCACTGTCCTTTTGTTGTCCGTTTATGTAAACCCATTTGGATAATACTGATATTTTCTACTCTATTATAATTTATTGAAATAATGTTGGCTCTTGTCATAACGGTTTCTTATGATTTAATGATATTATAGAGTTTTTATTATATAGATTTTATATTCACTTAAAATTCTCAAAGCTATTCCCAATAATGTCTGGACCAATGCAATTTTTTTGTTAATTTTTTTGTTCCTAGATATCCTTATGTAGACACACACACATGTGAAACAGAATTGCAGTATTGATAATGAAATTGCATTTAAAGGTAATTTTGGACTGGAGTGATGGGGGTGTGGTGGTGTTGTTGGTGTTGGTGTTTTCCAAGTAGTGCTCAGAGGGCCTGGAAATTATTCCAGGTGAATTTGGCTAATTAGGACAGATGGCTCAACACTTGGGTCTTGCTATATGATGTTGCTTGAAATTAGCTGAGCCCTGGAGCCACCAGGCCATACCTGGCCATGTTTCAGGGACTCAGGAGACACAACAGTGAGTATTAAATTCAGGTCTCTGAGCATGCAAGGCACTGATGTTAAAGTTTGTCTCTGGTCCTCTTGAGGTAATTTTTCAGCATTATGTAACTTCCTATGACTACCTATTACTGGTAAATGCAAACCAGTTTTTTCTCTTGTTCTTCATATTACTGTACAACCTTAAATTGCTATAGTTTTGTTATAGTATTCAACTTACCGTTCTAGACTTTTTCTATAGGCAGTTGAATAGTCTTATGATAGTGATGACTTTTATCCAATAATTGTCTTGTTTCTCAGGCCACTATATTAATAAGAATGTCCAGAAATTTCAGAGGTGTTGCCAGTAACTTTGTCATGTCCAAGTTCTAAAGGGAATGCTTTTGGTGAATATATCATCTGACTGTAAAGTAATTTTACTCTGCATTTGCTGCAATATCTAATAAGCGTCAGTGTTCTTCACAATATAAAAGTGGAGAGAGTACAAGAGGTTAAAGTGATTTGACTTGCATACAGCTGGCCCTAGATTGAATGTTACTCTTGAGCAAAGATCTAAGAATAGCCCTTGGACATCAAAGCATCAAATATACAAATGTTTACTTTAGTGAAAAGTTACTTCTTTTGATTCATTTTGTGTGTATGTGTATATGTGTTTGAGAAAGATACATACACACACACAAGTTCTGCTTTGTCAGATTTTGTCAAAGGTAGAGTAATCCATCTTGCAATCAGGGACAGCTAGAGTGACAAGATTTAATTTCTCCTTTATTTCTATTCTTGGGTTGACTCTTTTCGATTCATTGGATAGAGCAAATTTTTTTAAGAGACTGTGTTTTCAATTTCTCTCACGGATTACAAAATGAATAGATATTAATCTCATGTTTAGTCTGGAGTATCTTTAGAAATATTTTTATAGCTGTAAAATGATTAAAATTAATATTTTAATAATTATTATGTATAACATTATAAGATGGAAAAATTAAATTTTGCTTCTGCAAAACCTAGCATGAAAGTTTTCCTACTTTAAGAAATGTAGGGAACAGTATTCCCAAGTCTATTTAAAGAGATGAACTCTTACTTTAACTTGATTTTCTAAAAAATGTCAAAAACTCAAAATAATTCAAAAAACTTAGAAAATGCCAAATATAAATTCTCAGGTTTAAGAGGATAGTTTTAGCCTACACATGTGAAGGTCAGGATTCTTTTTCATTTAAACCATGTTTACAAGGTTGTTCATAATACAGTTTTTCCCCCAAAGACAAAGTTGTTCATGATTAAGTAACAGTCATACAATGTATAGCAACATTTACCAGTGTGGATTTCATGCCACCCTTGTCAACAGTTTCCCTCTCAATCTCCCTTTTAACTCCCACCCACCCTCACCCACCTGGGGGCGGTATTTTACTTCACTCTCTTTTGCTCTCTCTCCCCTTCTCCCCCTCTTTTCTTTTGTGACATTGTGGTTTGTACTACTGCAAATAAAGAGCTACCATAAATGTCCTTTCCATATTAGACCTTCTTTACTCCTTTTCTATTTAACAAGCATGGTTTTTATTTCATGGTGCATATAAAATTATGTTTACACATACTAACTGCACTCTCCGCTCTTTAGTGGCAAGCTATCTATGATGGAATGGTCTATCTGACTTTTAACTCTATTTTCTCTGGATATCCCCACACTGTCTTTTATTTTATTTATATCCCAGTGGTGAATGAGATTATTCTATGATTTTTCTTCTCCCTTTGGTTCATTTCACTCAACATAATACTCTCTATGTACATCTATGTATAAGAAATATTCATGACTTTATTTATTCTAATGGCTGCAAAATATTCCATTGTGTAGTTATACCAGTTTCTGTAGCCACTCATCTGTTGTTGGTCATATGGGTTGTTTTCATATTTTGGCTATTGTAAAGAGTGCTGTGATGAATATAGGTGTTCAGAGGGCATTTTTCTATTGTGTTTTTATGAGTGGTATTGCTGGATCATAAGGAAGCTCAATTTCCAGTTTTTTAAGGAATATTTATTGTTTTCCAGAAAGGTTCAATGTGTGCCATTCTCTGTGGTGTGAGATGATAACTCATTGTTGTTTTGATTTGCATATCTCTGATGATTAGTGATATGGAACATTTTCATGTGCCTTTTTGTAGTCTATTCTGTATTTCTTTTTGAGGAAAAGTTTGTTCATTTTTTTTGTTTGTTTGTTTTTTGGGTCACACTCGGCAGTGCTCAGCGGTTACTCCTGGCTCCATTCTCAGAAATCACTCCTGGCAGGCTTGGGGGACCATATGGGATGCCGGGATTCGAACCAATGACCTTCTGTATGAAAAAAAAAAAAACGCCTTACCTCCATGCTATGTCTCCGGCCCCCTATTTCTTCTCATTTCTTGAAGGGATTAGCTGATTATTTCTTGTTCACTTCTGTCAGTACCTTATATATCTTAGATATTAGCCCTTTAGTGGATGAATATTGGATGTATAGTAGACTTTGTATCCTAGGTACTGTTTCCTTTGAAGTGCAGAGGCTTCTCATTTAGTGTAATCTCATTTGATTATCTATTTTTCCACTTACTTGGACAGTGGTGATGTTTCTTCCTTGAAGATGCCTTTTTTTTTTTAATATGGAACGCTTCACGAATTTGCATGTCATCCTTGCGCAGGGGCCATGCTAATCTTCTCTGTATCATTCCAATTTTAGTATATGTGCTGCCGAAGCGAGCACTGAAGATGCCTTTATTCTCAATGTCATGGAGTGCTTTGTCTATTTTTTCCTCTATATGTTATGGTTTCAGGCATGATATCAATATCTTTAATGCACTTTGATTTGACATTTGTTCATGCTGTTAATAAGAGGTCTGAGTTCACCTTTTTGCATGTAATTGACTAATTTCTCCAGCACCAATTGTTGAAGAAGCATTCATTGTGATGTATTTTATTTGTTGCCTCTTTATCAAAGATTAATATCTGGGTGACAGTCTCAGAATACTAAAATCTGTTCCATTAATCTGAGGGTCTGACTTTATTCCAATTTCTTGCTGTTTTAATGACTATTGCTCTGTAATACAATTTAATGTTAGGGAAAGTGATGCTTCCCATCTTGACTTTTTTCTTTTCTATCTGGATGTCCTTGATATCTTTTTCTTGCCTAATTGCTAAGGAAAATACTTTCAGCAATATGTTGAATAGAAGTGGCAAGAGGGGGCAAACTTGACTTGTGCCAGATCTTAGAGGAAAGGCTTTTAGTCTTTCCCCATTAATTATAGTATTTGCTGTGGGGTTGTGGTAAATGTCCTTGACTATATTGAGAACATTTTCTTCCTATTCCCATTTTGCTGAGAGTTTTTTTTTTATCATGAATGAGCATTGGACCTTGTCAAATTATTTTTCTGTGTCTATTCATATAATCATATGGTTTTTATTTTTTCTTTTGTTGATATAATGCTTTATGTTGATTGACTTGCATATGAAAACCATGACTGTATATCTGGGATGAACCCTAGTTGGTCATGGTGTATGAACTTTATTTTAAAATAATATATTTATTTAAGCATCTTGATTACATACACGATTGTAGTTGGGTTTCTGTCATATAAGGAACACCCTGCATCACCAGTGTAACATTCCCATCACCAATGCCCCCATCTCCCTCCCTGTTCGCCTGTATTCTAGACAGGCATTCTATTTCTCTCACTCATTAACATTGTCATGATAATTGTCAGTATAGTTATTTCTCTAACTGTACTCACCACTCTTTGTGCTGAGCTTCATAGTGTGAGCTGGTTCTTCCTGCTCTCATCTCTATTGTTTCTGGACATTATTACAATAATGTCTTTTACTTTTCTTAAAACCAATAAATGAGTGAGATTATTTTGTGTCTACTTTTCTTCCTCTTACTTCACTCAGCATAATACATTCCATGTACATTCATGTATAGAAAAATTTCATGACTTCATCTCTCTTGACAGCTGCATAATATTCCATTGTGTATATGTGTCACAGTTTCTTTAGCCACTCATCTGTTGAAGGGCATCTTGGTTGTTTCCAGAGTTTGGCTATTGTGAATAGAGCTATAATGAATATAGGTGTTAGGAAGGCATTTTTTTGTATTTTATTTTTGTGTTCCTAGGGTATATTTCTAGGAGTGGTATAGCTTGTTCATATGGGAGTTTAATTTCCAGTATTTTGAGGAATCTCCATATTGTATTCCATAAAGGCTGGACTAGATGGCATTCCCAACAGTAGTGAATGAGAGTACCTTTCTCTTCACATCTCTGCCAGTACTGATTGTTCTTGTTCTTTGTGATGTGTGCCAGTCTCTGTGGTGTGAGATGGTATCTTATAGTTTTGATTTGCATCTCCCTGATATTAGTGATGTGGAGAATTTTTCATCTGCGTTTTAGCCATTTGTATTTCTTCTTTGAGAAATTGTTCATTTATTTTCCCCATTTTTTGATGGGGTTAGATTTTTTTTCTTTTTAAGTTCTGTCAGTACCTTGTATATCTTTGGCTTTAGCCCCTTATCTTATGAGTATTGGATGAATAATTTCTTTCATTCTGTGGGTGGCTTTTGTATTCTTGGCACTATTTCCTTTGAGGTGCTGAATCTTCTCAGCTTAATAGAGT
The DNA here is from genome assembly GCF_024139225.1 of Suncus etruscus. Classification (NCBI taxonomy): domain Eukaryota; kingdom Metazoa; phylum Chordata; class Mammalia; order Eulipotyphla; family Soricidae; genus Suncus; species Suncus etruscus. The sequence goes on along the minus strand of NC_064848.1, from coordinate 131,625,747 downwards.
CCCCATCTGTTTATTTTTGCTTCCACTTCTTTGGAGAGTGCTGTTTCCTCCTTGAAGTTGCCTTTAGTCTAAATGTCATGGAGTGTTTTACCTACATGTTGTTCTATGTATCTTATCAGTTCGGGTCTGGTATAAAGGTCTTTATGCCATTTGTATTTTACTTTTGTGCATGGTGTTAGATGGACGTCTGAGTTCGCATTTTTGCAAGTGGCTGATCATTTGTCCTAACACCATTTGTTGAAGAGGCTTTCCTTGCTTCATTTTTATTTATTCCCTTTATCATAAATCAATTGATTGTATGTTTGGGGAACATTTTCTGAATACTCAAGTCTATTCCACTGATCTGAGGATATGTCTTTATTCCAGTACCATGCTATTTTAATGACTATAGCATTATAATACAATTTAAAATTGGGGAAAATGATGCATCCCATATTCCTTTTGCAAGGGTTGCTCTAGCTATTCACGGGTGTTTCTTGTTCCAAATGAATTTCAGGAGTGTTTGATCCACTTCTTTAAGAAAGTTAAAGGGGCCCGGAAGGTGGCGCTAGAGGTAAGGTGTCTGCCTTAAGCGCTAGCATAGGACAGACAGCGGTTCGATCCCTTGGTGTCCCATATGGTCCCCCCCCAAGCCAGGGGCAATTTCTGAGCGCTTAGCCAGGAGTAACCCCTGAGCGTCAAACAGGTGTGGCCCCCCAAGAAAACAAACAAACAAACAAAAAAGAAAGTTAAAAAAAAAGAAAAGAAAGAAAGCCCAAAGACAATAGAGTTTAGGGGTGGAAAGGAAAGAAGAACCAGCTCACAATTTGAAGTTACCACAAAGAGTGGTGAATGCTGTTAGGGAAATTACACTAACAACTAGTGTGACAATATGAAAGAATGAGAGAAATAGAATGCCTGTCACGATACAGGCAGAGGTGAGGGAGGAGGGGGGCATTGGTGGTAGGAATGTTGCACTGGTGAAGGGGGGGAGTATTATGTTTATGACTGAAACCCAACTATGAACATGCTTGTAATCAAAGTGCTTAAATAAAAATTTATATTAAAAAAAGAAAGAATGTCATGTGTATCCTTAGAGAGATTGCATTAAACTTGTATAATGCTTTGGGAAGTACTGTCATTTTAATGATGATAATCTTCCCAAAGTTTTTGCCATAGCGATTAGGCAAAAAAAAGATATCAAGGACTTCCAGATAGGAAAGGTAGAAATCAAGCTCTCACTGTTTGCAGATGACATGATACTATATTTAGAAAACCGCAAAGACTCTACCAAAAGCTCCTAGAAGCAATAGATTCATATAGCAAAGTGGGAGGCTACAAAATTAATATACAAAAATCAATGGTCTTCTTGTGCACCAATAATGATAGAGAAGAAATTGACATTACAAAACAATCTCATTCACACTAGTTTCACACAAACTCAAATATCTTGGAGTCATCCTAACTAAAGAGGTACAAAAGGTACAAGAGGTACTAAAAAGGTACAAAGAAAACTACAAAAACCCTGCTTCAAAATTAAATGAGGACACAGGAAATGGAGAAACATACCCTGTATGACCTTCTTTATGAGTCATTGGATTCTATTTGCTAAGATTTTGTTGAGGATATTTGCATTTGTGTTCATCAAAGATATTATTCTGTAGTTCTTTTTTTTATGGTATCTCTGTCTGCTTTTGATATCAGGGCAATGTTGGCTTCATAAAAACTATTTGGGAGTCTTTCTATCCCTTCAGTTTCCCAGCAGAGTTTAAAAATGGCAGTAGGTCCTCTTAAAAGGTTTGAAAGAATTCACTAGTGAATCTATCTGTGCCTGGGCTTTTGTTTTTGGGAAGATTTTTGATTACTATTTTAATTTCCTCAATAGTGATATGTCTGTTCAGACATGTCAGATCATCCTGGTTCAACCTTGGGAGTTTATGGAGTTCAAGTATTTATCCATTTATTCCAGGTTCTCTTGTTTTGTGGCATAGAGTTTCTCAAAATAATTCTGATTACCCTTTGAATTTCTGTAGTTTCTGTAGTAATCGTCCCCTTTTAATTTCTAATTCAGTTTATTAACTTCTCTCTCTCTTTCTTTGTAAATTTATCTAATGGTTTGTTGATTTTGTTTATTTCTGTCAAAGAACCAGCTCTTGCTTTTACTGATCTTTTAGATTTTTTTTTGTATTTCCAGTTCATTAATTTCTGCTCTAAGCTTATTTCCTTTCCTCCGCCTATTTTTCTTTCATTTTGTTGTTTTTCTAAAATTTTAAGCTGTGCCATTAAGTCATTTATGTAACCCTCTTCTTCATCATAAATGCTTTTAAATCTATAATTTTTCCTCTTAATACCACTTTTGCTGTGTCCAACAAATCCTAATAATTTGTGTTTTTATTCTCATTTTCTTCCAAGAATCTTTTGATTTCCTCTTTGATTTTGTCTCTGATCTATTGTTTGTTCAGTAGTGAGTTGTTAAATTTCCAGATGTTATAGTTTTTGTCTGAGTCTGTGATGATCTAAGAATGTAATTCTTACCACTTCTGTTTTCTGATTTTTATGGAGGTATGTTTTATGACCCGGCATGGTGTCTGTCTTGGAGAATGACCTATGTACATTGGAGAAGAATGTCTATCCAGTTTTCTGGGGATAGAGAGCCATATATATGTATGTCCACCTGGGCTTTAACCTCTGACTATTCATGTGTGTTTTTTGCAGGAAGCAGAATGTTGAATTCAACATTTTGGTCCATTTTGCCACTCTAAGTTTCTTAATTGTTGCATTTAGTCCATTGACATTGAAATGATTGTCATGGGATTAAGTGTCTTTTTAATACAGGATTTTGTTGTGTTTATTGTGTACTGCTTTGACTTATAGTAGAAACTTCAGCTCTTCTTTTAAGATTGGTTTTGTGTCTATAAAATTCATGAGCTGTCATTTATACATTAATCTGTGTATCCTTCCTTCAAACCTGAATGAAAGTGCCTGAGCGAATTATCTTCAGTGAATCATTCATTTCATTGAGTTTTGTCACTATACTTCACCACCTTTGGGTCTTCAGAGTCACATGTGATTAATCTGCTATAAATCTTACAGATGCTCCTTTGTATGTATTTCCAATTTTTATTATGCTGCTTTCAATATTCTATCCCTATCTGTGGCTTTCTTCATTGTAATAATTATATGCTTTGGGGGTGCCTTTCTTTGTATCTGTTTTAGCTGTTACTCTTTGGGCATCCATAATATGGTTGCATGAACTCTTTAGTTCTGGGAATTTCTTAGTAATGATATCCTTGACTTGATTCTTCATAGGCGTTTTCTTCCTGGTTCTCTGGTACCAAATGATTTTTATGTTGTTTTAGTTGAGCTTATCCCAGAGTTCTATTGTCATCTGTTCACTTTCCTTGAGGAATTTTTTTTTCTAGTCTCTTATGCTGTATGGGAATGTTATGAGCTCATCTTCTATATCAGCAATACTGTTCTCTGCGGCTTTTATTCTTCTGGTAAGGCTTTCCAGTGAGGTGTTTATTTCGCTTACTGGGTTTTTCAGCTATGATATTTCTATTTGAAGTTTTCTCATTTCTACTCTCATATACTCTTGAATCTTCTGGGCTGTTTGTTCCATTGTTTCTCTAAGTTTGTTGAACATTTGTAACTTTTTCTCTAAAGTCCTAATCAGAAATGTTATAAAGGTGGCAGGTGTTTGTTGGGTCTCCAGAACTAGTTTCTTCAGTTACAAGGTTTGGTGGAGTTCTGTGTAGCTTTCCCATTGTGAAATATGATGTACGGTATTCATTAAGTGTTGTGGTGAAATTCCTTGACTGAAAGAAATGTGCAGCTATGGAGCAAAGCAGAGTGGCTATACTCTTGTTGGTGTTTGCTGAACTCAAGCTGGGGATTTTCCCATTTTAAATTTCACAGTGCTGTCCTGGGGGCTGCCAAATAGAACCCCCTTTTGGCTCAGTCCTCGGTAGTGGGGGTTGCTTACCTCCACATTTAAGTCTTCTTAACCAGAAGGATACTGTATATTCTCAGGCTGTGGTAAGTTGGGAGAAAAGGAAGCACATTTATTTTTTAGTTTTTATCCCTGTTTTTCCACTAATGCTATTTTGCACTTAAACCATTTTTAGAGGATGGGGGAATTGGCTTACTGGTTCAATACCTGCCTTGCTCAATGACCTTAAGGTTGTTCAGTGACTCTTGCTCATTTACTCACTGAGAGCTGTTCTTCAAGTAAGTCACTGTCATACAACCATTCAGGGACTGTGGGAAGGAGCTTAGGGGTTGGATTGCATGCTTTGCTTGTAGGAGCTCCTGCTTCAGTTGATCAGCAGTACCCCTTTGACCTCTCAAGCACCACCAGTGGCCTAGAGAAATAATACTGCTGGTAGGACATGTGCATTGACCCAGGCCTACCTGTATTCCATTCCTGGCCCCACATTTGATCCCCTGAGCCCCACCAAGAAAAATCCCAGTGTACAGAGCCTGGAATGAGCCCTAAGCAGTGGGCCTCCAAATAAATAGACCACTTCTCCCAAATCCCATCAAACATCACTGGATATGGGGGAAAATAAAACAAACACCCAACATTCCTAGAGAACATAATGTCCAAATAGTTAATACTAGATTTTTTCAATGTACAATTTTGTAGGAAATTCCTGGCTTTGATAAGTTTGATTACTATATCCTAGAATCCTGGACTTGGGCTTTACATTTCCTTATTATCCCTTATAGTTAATTGTAAGAGCTAAATGATGAAAGGATATACAATTTAATTTAGCACAGACCTTGCTCTAAAAAGCTGAAATCTAATAGGTAAGCTCTTGAATTTGTGGTTCCTCAAATAAGTAGAGATCAGAAGGACAATTGTTTTTCAGCTCAAGGAAGAGATTTGGATCCATGAAATAAATCTGAGAATTTATTATGTGGATTGTAATTGAAGCCATGGGCTTGACTGAGGTGGCAGGAGTATAGAGAATTCAACAAAGGGAAGGTTTTAATGACTTGTTCATGAACAAAGATTTAAAAGAAATTTGAGCTGGCAAAAAAAAAAAAGAAGAAGAAACAGCTCTCTGTGTGCTAAGCAAGCTAAAATGACTTGTGCTACAAAAACTAAGGATAGTTATTTTATTGAAGAAGTAGAAAATGGAGTCAGCATTACTGAGGGGCTAAGTTAAATGAGGACTGCAACTTAATTGGATTTAGCAGCATAGAGATGACCCTTAATATGCTCTTAGAAAATTATTTTAGGTTCAGGTTAACATCTCTGAGATTTATATATTTTATATTTGACCCTGAAACAACACAGGGGTTAGCTTTATCAACTCAGACCTAGTAAATTTCATGTAGCATTTGATTCTCCACAAATTTGACTAATAACCCCTTATTGACTGGAAACCTAAGAAGTTGATAAGTGAACATGTTTTGTATGTTCAATGTATTACATACTTTTACAATAAAGCTAGATAAAATGAGAACATAACAATACTGTATTATATTACTGTTATGAATTATCTTGTATATAAGTGAGTCTAAATGTAGATGGATTTGCACATTAAAAACTAGCATTTAAGTTGACTATTTAAAAACTATTGATTTCAGCCTTTTACGCCATCATTTGAAAAACTTTGGATTATTACATGGTGGACTTGCTCTTTAACTGCTAAATTCGTAAGTGCTATTCTTTATCTGGAGTAGGTTGTGAGTGGAAACTATACAGAGGTAGGAACATACTATTTGTGCTAATGAATTGCTGCTGTTTAGGCATATTCTTCAAATTTGCTTCTGGAAGACTGGTACATATAGATGAACTTTGACATTAATTGGGCTTTTATTAAATTTATTTTTTCATTTCAGTTGTGAATACAATCAAACTCCAATAATTTCTGCAGAAAATGGGATACAGAAGTTCAAAAGTGGAATAAGGGGCTATGGAGATAAAAAAAAATGATTCAGGCACATTACTCGCATTCACTGATCCCATTTCTATCTCCAGCACTGAATATAGTACCCTGGAATATTTAAATAGTGATCTCTAAACACAGGGCTATTGATTTCCGAGTACCACTAGACGTGACTCATACCCTTTTCCCCAGTTGGTCTGAAATCAGATTGCAAACTTTGGCTAGATGGTAATGTCTCTCTCCTCTCTGGATTCTTTCTCTTAGACTTCTTGCTTCATGTATTGTATTTGTGAACATTCTGTATAGAGGAGAGCTCTGCTCTTTTTAGTCCTCTCAATTGCTGTTTTTGCACTTGTAAAATGATTCACACTTGCTTTAATGAGATACTGTAATGATTAGTTAAAATTTCTGAAAAGCACCTAGCATGAAATAGATCTGTTTAGAATTTCCCTTGATTTTCCTCTTCATTTTTATTAAGAAAGTAAAATGTTTTATTCTATAAAGCATGTTCTTTCAATGAATTATCAATGAATAATATTGGAATAAACTATATATGTATAGTATATATAAGTGTGCATATAGTATATATATATAAGTATATGTATTATATATCTATATATACACACACACATTAGGCAGTGAATTTAGACACTGGGTCACTGTGCTTACATGTATGGGTAACACAGTGCTCCCAGGAAGTTTATATTCTAGAAGAGAAGTTATATACTCAGTCCATCTGTAACATACCAAGGACTAGATAGTTAGCGACTGTTGTGCAAGTTTGGTCTCAACTGCTAAGTCAAAGATTCTGACTAGGGAGATTCTCTCTGAATAACAGAAGTGAACAAAACGTGAATAATTCAATCATTTCAAGAATGGGGTTGGAAAAGATCCTTGATGTAGAATAAAATTCACTTCTTGTGAAGAGCAGCAAGAGATCTAGGGTGGTAAACATGAGACTGGAGTGGGGTTAGCCTATTTAGACTGTGTCAAGATGTTCAGAACTTTAAGTCTTATGGGCTATTAATAAGTTTGATCAGGTTCAAGATGTGATATGCTTATTTCTAAAAACATCTTTGAGAATTAATAGTAACACAGTTTTGTACAAAATTCAGGGGATAGATGGTGTATAAGGTTTCCCTTTAAACTGTGACCCCAAAATTGGAGTAATAGCACAGTGGTAGGTTATTTGCTTTGCATGCTGCTGACTTGGGTTGATCCTGGGTTCGATCCTCAGCATCCTGTCTGGTCCCCCCAGCCTGTCAGGATCGATTTCTGAATGCAGAGCCATGAGTGACCACTGAGCACCACTGGATGTAGCCCCCAAACAAAACAAAACAAAAACAGTGTGAGCCCTGAAAATAGACTTTAAGGATAGGGGTTGAAGCAGAAAAACAGGTAGAAAGCTCTGCTTATGGTTCATATTTGAATGGGGTTATCCTAAAGAGCATAGTGCTCAACCAAATCTACAGACATAAAACGATTGAAAAATCACTAATCTACTGCAACAGTTATTAATTTCTATTCTGCAGACAGATTACATTCCTTAAGAGTAAAAAGGTTAAATACTGGCTTAAGAAATGCAATGGAGTAAAGGTAATATGACTTAATCAAGTCTAACATAACATGCATAAATGAGTTGTAATATTATGTGGCATTTTAGTATAACATGCTGAACCATGTATGCAATTTTTAATTTATTATAATTCTGTAGTTAAAAACCAAAGCCTTGTGAAATTGAAACAATTATTTGATATCCCACTCCTCTCCATTTTGAGAGCATAATTTTAGCCATAATAATGTCTTTAATTCTTCCAGCAAATGATTCACATATGGAAACAATATATATATATACATATACAGTTTTTCTCCACATTTTTTTAGACTTTGAGTATTATTTTCTTTAAAATGGGCATGTTTATTCTCTTAGCTTGTTCATACATCATCTTGTTATTCTACTTGTCCTGTAATAATTCTTTTCTATTGGTTTCTGCTAATGATATGTTTGCTTCTTAGAATCAATAGTTGAGGCTAAAATAACAGCTGCTTTCTATAAAACTGATTTTTCTCTTTCCTATTCCTGTCCTATTGTTAATCATGACCCTGAATACAGTTGTCTATAGAGAATGTAAGTCAAAGGTAGAGTTCTGGGGAATGTCAGTTTTATTTCTCCCAGGTGAGAACAGAATGAGGTGCCAGGAGACATCAGTATTCATGAGGAGTTTCCACAGGCAATGTCTTTGTTTTAGAGAATTAAAGGAAGATAGGCCAGAAATTGAATATTCCCTGAAAGTCAATCTTACAAGAATAGGAGGAGCCAAGATGTTATTTCAAAGTATTGCTTCAGATTTGTAGAAATTATTTCTAGATGAGAGATGAGGACCAGTCATGGCAGGAAGCTTGTGACAAAGATCCAAGAGTGCAGTTCGGATTAGAGAAGGGTTCACTAGGACAGCAATAGTTGAAACTGTTGGCTCTCAACAAAAATGGAGTGCTGAAGTGCTGAAAGGGGATAAAGTGCTATATATGGTACCCCTTTATTAACAATAGTGCAAAAGTGTAGTGCTAAAAAGCAGGAAAAGAAAGTGAGAGGAGAGAGAGAAAGAGAGAGAGAAAAAGAGAGAGAAAAAGAAAGAGAGAAAGTGAAATGTCTGTCCAGAGGCAGGGGTAGGGTGAAAGGGATATTGAAGACACTGGTAAAGGAAAACATGTACTGGAGAAGGAAAGCGTATATTGACACTCAACTGCAAACAATTTTGTAATGGTGCATAAATAAAGTAATCATTAAAAATACAAAGAAAAAGAATTTGCTAATATGTAAGCAACAGCAACAACAACAAAAACAACCAGTGCTGACTTGGATGTTTGAAGAAATGAACTTTCATTCTCTGCTGGTGGGAATGTCTACTGTTCCAGTGTTTTTGGAAAACATCACGAACTTTTCTCAAAATACTAGAAAATGAGCTTCTATATGACCCACTATTACCATTACTGGGAATGTACACCAGGGGCTCAAAAACTCAATGCAGAAAAGGCATCTGTATTTCTTCTTTTTTTTTTGTTTTTGGGCTACATTGGGTGATGCTTAGAGGTTACTCCTGGCTATATGCTCAGATATCACCCTGGTTTGGGGACCATATGTGATGCTGAGGGATCCAACCGTGGTCCCTCCTAGGTTAGCACGTGCAAGGAAAATGCCTTACTGCTTGCACCACTGCTCCAACCCCACATCTGTATTTCTATGTTCATTGCAGCACTATTTACAATAGCCATAATCTGGAAACAACCTGTCTAAAAACAGATGAGAGAACAAAATGATGTCATGAAATTTTCTTATACATGGATAAACATGAAGAGTATCATGCTGAGTGAAGTGAGTCAGAGAGAGAGAGGCAAAGAATGATTACACTTTTTTGTGAGATATTTTAAAAAAGTACAGTGTAAGAATAAAGCACAAAGACAATATAATGGAGGGCCAAGAAGACTGGTTCATGATAAAAAACTTGCCTATCTACTACTGAAGTGTGGGGGTAAGGCAATTAGGGCAGAACAGGGACCATAATGACAATGATAGTAGGAAATGATCACTCTGGATAAAAACTGCTGAAAGGAGGTAAGGAGGTAAAGTGATATGAATGATACAAACCAAGGTGACTTAAAGGGAATAGGGGAAGAAAAAAAGAGAGAAGAAAAATGTCTGCCATAAAGGCAGGCCTACTCTTCAGTAGGCAGGAGGAAAATTGGGGACACTGATGGTGGAAAATGTACACTGGTGAAAAGATGGGTATTGGAATGTTATATGACTGAAATTCAACTATCAACAACTCTTTGACTTTGTAAAAAAGGAAATTATTTCTGGATGAAATTTTATCATTTTAATATTTTTATTTTATTTAAAAATATTTTATTATTTTTTTTCTCTTGCAGCTGGTTGAATACGGTCAAAAGACCTAAGATGGAACTAAATATTTGTACCACTTTCTAAAAAAGAAAAACTTTCTTCTGATTTTTTTTCTTTCTCTCTGGTTTACAGTGTGATAAGGTTGCTACTTTTTGAGGGAAAAGTAGTACAGCACTTTTGAAGCTTAGGTAGGGTTTTGACAGCTCTCAAGGGGAGAACCATCACTCCAGCTAAGATTTCTATAGAAGTAGTGAAGTTGTATTTTATTTATGCTATTTTTAAAAGTTATCTGCTTATCTGCTTTGATTTTTCTTCTTATCATGAGCCCATCAACCTCCATATCTTAATTACAATGGACTTATGTTTCAAGTAACAAGCTCCTTTTTGTTATGGCGCTGGAGAAGGGAAACAATCATTTTGTGAGCATGAGAAGAATACTGAGAACTTAACAGGTATTAAGTCGATACTCTTGAATTTGAAACCACTGCCAGCAGTACCTAACCCTCCCAAAGTTTGTCATTATTTTTATGTTCAATAAAATCATTGAGATCATCTTTCTCTTTCTTTTTGCACTCCGGCATGATTTGATTTCAGAACCGAGACTATTGTGCGGTGCTTTTTTTATTGCTGTAGTGCTCACTGGATATTTAATTTGATATTTCTTTCTGTATTGTTGTGGTGTTTCAGTTACCTTTTTCACATCCTCTCTCAAACTGAGATTGAAAGCCTCTAGAAGGACTCCGCCCATTTTCAGCATATTTAACTTCTTTTTTTTATTCTTATTTTGTACCCCAATCTATTGCTTTTCTTTCCTTCAAACAAAACTACATAACTCGATTTATCTAGCTCTGCCTCTTAAATAGAGGGGGAAACAAGGAAGGGTACCAGGACCAAACAGATATATGATCACTAATAGTAAGCTAGAGGGGACCGCCTACTCTAGCAACCTGGGGTGGGGGTGGGTGATGGTGGGATATATAGATTGCAGGAAGGGAACTGGGATGAGGGGAGGACAAATTTGGTGATGGGTATTCAGTGGTAATATGTACCTAAAGTACTACTGTGAAAGATATGTAAGCCATTATGATCAAAATAAAAAATAAAAAAATCGTTGAGATCTCTGAACTTTAGTCAGTAGTTGATTCTAGAAATTGAAAAGTGCTTAGTGTGATTTATATGAAGGACCAATATATCTCATTGTAAATCTATATAATATACGTTTCAGTTTTTATAAACCTATTTGTTTTATAAATTATATATATATATATATATATATACACACACACACATACACACACACAATGATGACTGTTCTCAGTGGGTGGTAATAACCTCAAACAGTTTATTTAAAGTTGTGGGGATGTTTTAGGTTTTAGGAAGTTGTTAACATATTTACTGGGTGGAGTTGAGAGCTTCTTGAAAATCTAAAAAGCTTAATAAAGTCTTTTTTCTATGTTAATTTGAATGTTTGGATAATTTTGTAGATAGACTCATTCATAATCATTAGAGCCAGTAGCACAACAATGTATAAAATTGAGAATAGCATTTTTCTGAGTTTAAGATGTAGTTATATTTCTGGAAAAAACCAGACAACTCCTGGGTAAATTGAGGAAAGATTGAATTTTATTTATAGAACTTCCTTGAGAATTGCTCACCACTTTGAAAATGTCACAACAACAATGATGCTTGTAATGTCTGTGTTCCTAATGCAGGATTCTTGAATCAGACTCCATTTTCAGTTGTCACAGTCTTCTTGGTTTTTATGTACAAAAGCTATTTAACCCTTACTTCAAAATGTCAAAAATAAAGATTAGTGTTGACAGCCATGAATGGATTATTGCATAACTTTCCCTCAGGTCAGACTTCATTATAGAACTGAATGTCTACAACTGGTTTATTTAGAATGGCTTTATTTAAGCATTTACATGTGAAATATATGTTCTTCCAGTTATTTAATTTTTTTTACTTTTAGTGCAGTTGTGGTAGGATATTTTTAAATGGCCATGCCACTAATATTACCTAGTTATAATTTCATTTATATATAGTAAAAGGATTTTTTTTTGTATTGTTATTTTGATTCACATCCAGTGGATTTCAAGTTTTACTCTGGTTCTGTGCTTAAAAATTACCCCTAGAGGGCTTGGGGGGAACATACAGGATGCTGGAGATTGAACTCTGGTCAGTTGCATGCAAAGCAAATGCCCTACCAGCTGTGCTCTAGCTCTAGCACCTAAAATGATTATTTTAAAGTTGAGGAGGAATATATATAAGTTAGGATTCAGTAGGATCCTGTATGTAGGACATGTATATATGTCTCTCTCTCTCTCTCTCTCTCTCTCTATATATATATATATATATATATATATATATATATATATATTATGCATATGTCTATACATACATGCATACTCCAAAGGGCAAGTGGCAAATGAAAGATTCTGGCAGGTTAAAGGGAACCAATATGGGATTGTGAAGCATCCAAGAGATCTCTACCAGCATAGAAATAGAAGTATAAAGAAATTTAACAGAACTATAAAGTAAGGTCTGATCTCCAGGGGAAGAATTTCTTCACTCACAGATGTCCTTGTATTCTTTCCTTTCTCTTCCCTCCTCTGTTGGAGGGCCTCTTACTCTGGAAGTCAGTACTGGATGGGAGTCCCAGGGAATCCAGATGAATTGGTTGATTATTTTAAGTCTCACTTACAAATCAGCAGGTACAGCTAATTTGTGTTGTAATAAGTACAGCATGAATATAGGGCATTGGATCGGTAGTCCTTCCTCATGCTTGGGATTAAGCCACAGAATTGGCAGGGAGCACCACACATTGAGCAGGTGGCAGTGGAGCACAAGTAATGAAGCAGTAGATCCCCCAATAGACTGTGTGAATCTATACAGCAAGGCAAGTGGTGGGGAGCAACAAGAAGTGGCTATGAGGAGCAGCAGTTACTGCTGCATCCAAGATATGGAAGTTTCTATTTCTGTGTCTGCTACTGTTCACAGAAATAGGTCTGCTGAAGCTATTAAAGAGTTGGCAAATAGAAAATTAGTCCATATTGATGGCTAATTTTTTTTTTTTTTTGGCCATAAGGCAACACTCAGAGGAACAAAACAGCACAACTCTTGTCATTCTTTTGCCATCAAGGCTACAGAGCAGAGAGTAGTAGAATTTGTTCTCTGAGAAAAAAGGAGAAAAGAACTAACACTGGAGATGTTCTGATTAGGTCTGAGAATCAGTATTGCCAACGAATAGCAATTTTTTTAGGTCACACCTGGTGAAGCTCAGGGTTTACTCCTGACTTGGCACTCAGAAATCACTCTTGGCAGACTTGCAGAACCATATAGGATGCTAGAAATGGAACCTAGGTCAGCCTCATGCAAGGCAAATGCCCTATCCACTGTACAATCTCTCTGGCCCTGGCATAGCATTATTTTTTACCATTTCCTTTCCATAGATAATCTTTTTCCTCTTCGAGATCCTCTGATTTGATGTGATGAGTCTGTGTTGAAGTACATATAGAGACTTCTCATTCTCTTTTCATGTTTTTTGAGTTGAAGATTTCAGTTTACAATGTCTTCATTTTCTTTGAACATTTCTTTACACACATCCTTTGAAAGAAAGGGAATGCAATAAAGGCTCTGATTATATGCAGAGTTGAAATTTCTTGATTTTTATAGATAAGTGAACTGGTTATAGTTTTAAGGCATTACTACATAATCTGGCTTCTGGCTATCCATAGTGAAATTTTTGAAGTGTATACTTTTTTTTTGTTTTTGGTTTTTGGGCCATGCCCAGTGATGCTCAGGGGTTACTCCTGGCTCTGTGCTCAGAAATCACTCTTGGACTGGGGGACCATATGGGACACCAGGGATCAAACCATTCAACCGAGCCTGTTTTGGGTCAGCCTTGTGCAAATCAAGTGCCCTACCACTGCGCTACCACTCTGACCCCTGAAGTGTAAACTTTTTTTATCAGGTTTACATTCATTTTTTAAAGTGACCTACTTTATTTTTTAGTGAATCTAGGGGTCTTGTCTCTATCCTTGGGCACATTTTAAAAGATTAAAACTTTCTGAGCTAAAAAAATTGTGTGAAATACTTGGTTACATTTCAAGCCTATCTTTCAACCTGTGGAAAAATGCTCATTGGATAAACATTGAATAAGCTTGTTGGATAGGGAATTGTTGGGCTTTTAATAGAAGGAATCTGAGTCATGTAAGGTGGACTTTTCTTTATAATAAGAACTCTTTATCCTCAAATCAGACAGAGACACCTAGAAAAGAAAATTTTAGACCATTTTTTTTTCTTTTTCTTTTTTTTTTTTTATTTTTATTGTGGCCAAAGTGAGTTACAAATCTTTCACAGTAATATTTAAGGTACATAGTGATAATGAATAAGAGGAATTCCCACCACCAGTGTTGTCCTCCCTCCACCCCTGTTCTCAGCATGCATCCCACTTCTCCCTCCTTTACCCCCCAGGATGTTAGCATAACTGGTCCTCACTTGTACAGCTTGTTGTAGATTGAGTATCGATTCTTTGTTGCTGACTTTGGGTTTGGTGTTTAAGTCTGATCATTTTTAATTTCCATTAAATGTTCATATAACTGTATAGTTCTGGTACTGTTCATTTTTCCTCTTCAAATTATGAGGCTGAGCAAGATGATTTCAGTAATGTGGTTTTGTTGGAAGTATAAGAAATGAAAAGGGAAAAAAAAAGAAAATAATAACCTAGAAGGAATCGTCTAGGTGTTATAAATATCAAAACAAAAACAAACAAACAAAAATTCCAAACCAGCAACTACTTAAAAAGGTTTGTTTCTTCTTTTTTTTCATTGGCACAGTAAGTATTGGGAAAATTGGAAATTAAATTCTCTTGGCCTAAGAGATACAGGGTTTCTCTGCCCTTGAAGCATACTGCCATGGGAACTACGACAGGTTCCATGCACGCTCATTTTCACATCTCAGTCTTTTTATGGTGGCAAGAAACTTTCTGCTCAGTTGTGGATGATAACATCAGGCCTCTGTAGCTAGAGATTTTGGTATTTGTGTAGGTCATAGGATGAAGGCTAGGAGAGAGATTTTCTTTATGTTTTTAGAAGTTCAGTTCTATTATTGTTGTTGTAACAGTCTTCTGCAATTGGTGGTCTTGGTTTTCCTCAGAATCTTTCAATGCAGTTCCAGAAATTCTGTTCAGTCACAGTTATCAAAGTCAGACCTCTGGAATTAGACATCTTGGTTTTTATAGGAATCCTAGATCGAGGCCTAAGCTAGGACCTTTCTCATTGGTTCCACAATAGGTTCTGCCCAGACCTTGTTTGTCTAAATCAGTCTTCTGTAGTTGACGATTTTGTTTTTGTATAGAGCAAAGGCTTATATGTCTTCTGGTTTCATCGAACCATTAGGTGATGAGATATGGCAACCCTCTCTTAGATCAAGTTGTTGCTGTTTCCTCATGTCAGGATGTCATATCATAACTGGTGCAGGTTGTTGACAGAGTGGTATTAGGTGTTTCCCAGGGAGGATTTTGGATCCTGATGCTGCTGGGACCTGTGCTGGTTCCACAACATTGGTCTGGGGTTCTGGGTTGGATGCTTGCTGTTCAATCACATGGAGTCTAAGTTGGGACCACATGACACATGCTCAGGGAGGGAGGCATTCCTGTATTATAAAATGTAAAGGTTCTTATCCTTAGTAGGTAAGAGCTTTTTTCTGTGCATAATATTTTCCCTTATTTAAAGTGCCTATGCAAAAGGGGATGGTGCCAAATTATATTGCTGGTGCATTTGGGGGTAAGAGTGATAGGCTATACATTCTCTGTGCCCTGGTTTTGACCTAAGCTTTTATCCCAGGCAAGACTTTTCTAGTAGGCTTTCGTACCAAGCAGTAGCAAAACAGGCGAAGTTAAAGAGGGAAAAGAAAAATGTCTATATATTTTTATATAATAGAAGAAATAAATAAAAATAAATTATAAAAGGAATTAAAGAAAAAAAGCTGTTTAAGAGGCTAACTTGTGGGGCTGGAGATATAGCACAGTGGCAGGGAATTTGCCTTGCAAGCAGCTGATCCAGGATAGATGGTGTTTTGAATCCTGGCTTCTCACATAGTCCCCTGAGCCTTCTAGGAATGACCTCCTTGTGCAGAGCCAGGAGCAATCCCTGAGCACCACTGAGTGTGACCCAAAAGAAACAAAATAAACAAAAAACCAAACCAAACCAAAATAAAAAAAGAGGCTAACTTACATGTGGGAATAAATAGACTAATAGGTACTATTATGGAGGTATCAAACATATAAAGGAAATATCGGCATCCCCATTAAGTCTTTTTAGATATTCTTGTGGGGGGGGGTGAATTCCAGGGTACATTTTCATCACACATCATATCTTGTTGAGTTTGAGAAATGATCTGCAGCCATAAGGGAGCAGGAAGCATCCTTGGGCTGGAGGTCCTTATGGTTCTGATTTGGTAGCCTGCAACAGTCCACAATTGGGAGGGTTAGAAGGGCCACAAAGCAAGAGTCAGCAGGAGTGATGGTTGTAGTTTCTTGCCAAAGCACGAGATGTGGGACTGAGGGGGTGTCTTTTTGGTTTGGGAGCTGGATGGTATAGACCATTTTTCTTAATGAACATTGACACAAAACTATTTAATAGAAATGTAGTCAGATGAATTCAATCACATGAAAAATATCACATAGCAGTATCAAGTGGGATACAAGGATGACTTGACATACGCAAATCAATTGATATAATAGACAACATCAGTAAAAGGAAAAATAAAATTTATATGATTATGTTAATTGATGCAGAGAAAGCACCATAAAATCTATCATTCATTTAGATTAAAAATCTTCAACAAAATAAGTTGGAAGGAATCATTCTCAAATAGTAATGACTATCTGTAACAAATCTACAGCCAGTATCATTCAGTTGAATATATGTGAGAAATATAACAACAATATACAAAGTCTCTACAAAAAATAGGGAGAGGAAATGACAGCACTTGAAGGTAATAAATGAAACATATGAAACAAATGAAAACAAATGTAAACAAATGAAAAGGGGCTTATTTTAATTATCAGAGAAATCCAAATCAAGGTCACAATGAGGTATTGTACTCAGTGAGAGTGGCCAATATCCAAAAAAAATAGAACAATATGTGTTGGTGGAGTTGTGGTTAAAAAAGAAATTTTGTCTGCTGTTGGGAATGTTCAATTCCAATAGAAAACTATATAGAAATTTATTCTAGAAGTTAAGAATAGAATTGTAATATTACCTAGCAATTCTATTTCTTGGTATCTGTCTTCAAGACACAAAACATTCAGAAGAACATTTGTACATCAATATTCATTGCAGCACATAGCAAATTTACATAGGCTATGAAATCAACCTAGGTTTCCAATGACAGATGAGTGGCTAATGAAGGTGTGTGTAGTTATAGAATGGAATGCTATGCAACTGCAAAGAAGGATGAGATAATAAAAATTACGAACGTGGATACAACTGGAAGGGATCATGTTAAGAGATGAAAAAAGCGTACTAGATCATCACACTTATCTGTGTAAATTTGTCCTAATAAGAGGGCAAAATAAAAAGACAAAATCAAAGTATCAAAGGGTAGATATGATTATAATCTCTTGATAATGGAACTGAGGATAGAGAATTAAGAAAAATTGAGGAGAGGCTGGATGGAACAATAGCACAGTGGTAGTTTGCCTTGCATGTGGCTGATCCAGGATGAACCTGGGTTCTATCCCCGGTGTCCCATATGGTCCCCTAAGCCAGGAGCGATTTCTGATCACATAGATAGGAGTAACCTCTGAGTGTCACTGGGTGTGGCCTCACAAAATAAACTGAGTGGAGACGAAGACTCATACAAGAGGTAATAGTGGCCTTAGATAAACCAGTAGAGTAAAGTTGTGTTTTATCTATATATTTGACCCATGGAACCAATAAAACTGAAAAATGTGTCCAAGCTGCAAAAGCCTGTCAGGAGGCAGGTTGGGGAAAGTAAGGGAAGTTAGCACTGGCTATGAGATTGATATTGAAACACTGTATGACTGAAACAACTCTAAATAGCTTTGTAAGTCGGGTTATCTTAATAAAAAGAACAAAACAAATAACAAAGTCTCTTTGGGACTGGAGCGGTGGCATGGAGAGGTGAGGTGTCTGCCTTGCCAGAACTAGATCCTAGGATGTACTGCAGTTTGATCCCCTGGCGTCCCATAGGGTCCACCAAACCAGGAGCGATTTCTGACCACGTAGCCAGGAGTAACCCCTGACCATCACTGGGTGTGGCCCAAAAACCAAAACAAAAAACAAACAAAACCCAACCCAAAAAACAACAACAACAAACAACCTCTCTTTGAAATCATCCTTACCTACATACTTGAGTTTATGCCGAGTTTTGCCAGCACAAAACTGTATGCCACAATATTCTGTGCTTTGCATGATACTGACAGCAGTTATGATGATTTCTGTGAACTCAGTGGTGATGACGATGTTTATGCTGATACTTGCACATCAGATACAGCTGAAGCGCTGTATGATGTAGAGGCAGAAACCAGTTTTGAAGGATTTTAACCTTTGTGATTTAGCTTGATTACCTATTAAGCTACAGTTTTCTGTACTTGACTTTAAGTTTTAAAGTTATTGTTGCTAGTGTACAGTTTTTCTTTAGCAATAAATATTGAAAAACAGTTAACCTACTGATTCCTCAATTATTGTAATTGTTTTGGGTATGTATGTTTATATTTGAAGTTTACCAGTAGCTGCTGCATTTTCCACCTCGGCTTATACTCGAGTCACTGTTTTCCCAGTTTTTAGTGTAAAATTAGGGGGTAGGCTTATACTCAGGTCGGTTTATACTTGAGTAAACATAAATAAATTTATGCTCAAGTAAACTTATAAATCCCAAAATATGCTGTTAGTGTGGATTTGCTAATCATATTCTTCAGATTCTGTGTAACAAACAAGAACTTTTAGTTCATTCTTTGCTTTGTACATAGAACAAAGTTAAAATTTGCCTTGGAGAATCAAGAACAATATGAATCACAATATGGGTATAATGACTATATTCCCTGCTTTTGTTTTGTATTGATGGAGTATTAATCTAAGTTAGGCCCATAGACTCCAAAATAACTTCAATATGACATAGAGACATTGGACTGAATCAGGGTTCAAAAGATACCTGGCTTATTCTCCTTTGTTTTTCTCAAAAGGCATTCACCAATTACTCTAAACATTAAGTTTATAATAAAAGTAGTATGGATCTTAACTAGTTATCTAACTCCTTTCAACATCAGTTTATATAAAATTGCGCATCTTAAACTTTCAGTGACTCCAAACTCAGTTAAATGCAGTAATTTAGTTTCAGTAGAAAACTAATAAGGGGAATAGCCACGAGAGGAATAGAGAACAAATTCTGAATAATATCCGGTTAGAAATGTACTAGGGGTAGAGAGAGCCCTGAATTATAATCGTAATATTTTTGGCAGAAGTTCTGTGAATCTTTTTATAGTTCAGGAACCTTAGACCTCCCTTGTAGACCATGTCAGTAGGTGATGGCTTCAGTAGGGAGCACCATCTGGTGTTTCCCTTCCAGGACCCAAGGGTGTGGCAGTGAGATCATACTACTTTTTTTACCTTTTAGGTGAGACAACTTCTTTGTTCATGTTAAAGACAAATGTCGTTTGAAAATTTGCTTAAATACTGCACTGATCCTATTTTTTTTTCTCACTGGGGACCTTGATAAGTTCTGTCAGTGTTTCTATAAATATCAGAATTATATCTTGCTCTATACAGACCTTACAGAAGTCTTAATATCTTCATGGAATTTTATAGTTTAAAATGTCAACTAAACATAATGTGCCAGAGATACTAACATTTTCCAGATTTTGAGATATTGCTTTTCAGAGCTTGAAGGTTAAAAAAAAGCCGGAGCTTAAACCCACCATGGCATTTCAAAGAAATGAGTAGAATTAAATAGCACTTAAGAAGATCTCTAACTTTTCAGATATTTCTGTTTTTATATTTGATCAGAATGTAAACAATCTGCTGGAGGTCAGTCTGTGATGATTTTGAATTATCACTCACATTGAAGTGCCTCTAACCTTTGAATCATTCATTACTTCAGGTGCTTCCAAAGATATATTCTTTGCTTCTATTCATTGAAAATGTTTATATTAGATTGAATGGCATCAGGCATTTCTACGAATGTCTATTGTAGACTGTATCTTGTGCCCACAAAGGATTACTGCATGCAGTTAAACCTGACATTAGGCTTTGCATTTTTGTGATTTTTCAAAGGTATGGGGACTGGAGAGATAGTGGATAAGGAACTTACCTCGCATTTACCAGACCTGTTTTTTTTTTTTTTTTTCGGGCCACACCCGCTTGATGCTCAGGAGTTACTCCTTGTTAAGCGCTCAGAAATTGCCCCTGGCTTGGGGGGACCATATGGGACGCCGGGGGATTGAACCACGGTTGCGATCTTTCCTTGGCTAGTGCTTGCAAGGCAGACACCTTACCTCTAGCACCACCTTGCCTGCCCCAGACCTGGGTACTTCATATGGTCCCTTGAGCATTTCCAGGGGTAGTATTACATTTCAACAAATTTGAGCACAGAGCCTTGAGCATAAGATCCAAGAGCACTGCTGAATGTGGCCTTCCCCAAAACACACACAAAAAAAAGTTGCTATGTAAAGGGAGATGAGAAACTGTTTGTTTAGAAAATCTTCTAATATCAGGACTTTATAATTGGAACTCTGAATTCTCATAAAATGAGTGTCAAACTGCTGGGAGATTATTGTTCTTGATTCCACATGCTGACCTTGAAGTACCAGTTCTCAGGTGGCTCAGTCTCTCCCCCAAATAATGCTAACTCTGGTTATGGAAAGTGGCCATTATATTCAGTAATCTAACCTGCGAGTCTTGTTTTTAGGTTTTACTATGTTTGGTTTCCTTACTGCTCAGTCTGCTAGAAATAGAGACCCCCCGAATATAAAAATGTAAAGTTTTAATAAAAATCCATACATTTTTTTGAGTCATGAATTGGAAAATACTTAGGATCTGAACAGGATTCACAGCAGAATCTGCTGATAAAGTTATTCTTATGGTTTCTATGTATGGTTTCTCCCTGATAATACTGTAAAAGATAACTTTTTAATGCTCATTTCAAAAAATTTGAATATTTTCTTATTCAAGAAAAAGTAGTAAATATTTTATTTTGGGGTCAGAACTTTAGTGTTCAGGGTCCGTTTCTGACTGTACTTGGAGTGATCCCGGGAAGTTGCTCAGGACCATATGTGGTGCTGTGGATTGAACTGGGGCCAGCTGCATACAAGGGTATATATCCTGCACTATCTCTCTGTTTATGCATTAACTTTTTTTTGGGGGGGCACACCCAATTATTCCTGTCTATGCAGTCAGAAATTGCTCCTGGTTTGGGGGAACATATGGGACGTCAGGTATCAAACCCAGGTCTGTCCTGGGACAGCTATGTGCAAGGCAAATGCCCTACTGCTGTGTTATCACTTTGGCCCCATTCATGCACTAACTTTTTAAAGATTGGATATTTTTAACTCGTTTTACACACTTTTTTTTTTAACATTATGCAATGAGAGCAACCATTCTCAGGAGTGAACAGTGCATTTCACCATATTTCTAGACTGAGGCTAGTAGAGTATATTTGTTGGAACTTTGTAATAGATAGCATATAATTCTGTTGAACAAAGTGTACAGATCTGTTACGATGGTCAGTCTGTAAGAATTCCCATGTCAATGTAGACTTGGCCAATTTTGTTTATTAAAAATATCTTTGTAAAGTTGGCTTTGTTTTGTTTTGTTTTGTTTTTAGGGCCACACCCATTTGATGCTCAGGGATTACTCCTGGCTAAGTGCTCAGAAATTGCCCCTGGCTTGGGGGGACCATATGGGATGCCGGGGGATCGAACCGTGGTCTTTCCTTGGCTAGCGCTTGCAAGGCAGACACCTTACCTCTAGCGCCACCTCACTGGCCCTGTAAAGTTGGCTTTTCTTTTGTCCTTTTCTTTGGGCTGCTTAGAGTTTATTCCTGGCTCTGCACTCAGGGATCACACTTGGTGGGCTTCAGTTGAACATACTGGATTCCAGATATTGAACCTGATGTGTTGCATGCAATGCAAATGCCCTATTCACAGCGTTACAGAAATGTGACTGAGAAACAGACAGCACACTGAGAATTATGAAGGATGTACCCCAGTTTTATTTTACATGCAAACTTGACCTGACTAACACCAAAAAGGACTGGAACTCGAATACAGTTTGCAGAGCTTTAGTAGGCTAGATACAGTCTGCATCATTTGAGGGAGACGTTTTTCATATAATGTACATAGTGGTTTTTAAGTTTTAACATAGTTGATGCAATCAGTGAATAATATAATTGTTTTAGGTTCAATATAGACATTTGTTAATTATTTCTGTGACCCAATGAAGTTCTTGCTGAAGCAAAGTCATCAGATTTACTCTCTTGCTCTGCCTTTTCTGAACTTTGTGATTTATAGCCCATTCAATCTTTGCCTAGTGCCTAGAATGGTCACTTTGAGGTCCTGCCTCTAGTTTTTCCCTTCTGTTTCTTATTTTCCTGTTTCAGTTGTTTATCTATGCAGACCTGGTTTTCCTTTTTCCTTTGTTTCTTGAGCCACACCCAGTGGCTGTTCTGTGTTGTCCCTGACTCTGCACTCAGGGATTACTCCCAGTGGGGTGGGGGGACCATATGTGATACCAGGGATTGGTCTGTTCAAGGTAAACATCCTATCTCCTGCCCAGACTTTCCTTTTTTACAGAGACTTATAGTTAATTTGTTGCTCCATAAGATATGTTAAGCATCTTGTTTTATTTTTTTCTGAGCTATTTTTCTTTGCTTTTTGATTTTTGGTGTGTGTGTGTGTGTGTGTGTGTGTGTGTGTGTGTGTGTGTGTGTGTGTGTTGGTAATGCTGTGGGATATTGCTGATGGAAACTGGGTCGGCTGTATGCAAGGCAAGTGTGTGTGTGTGTGTGTGTGTGTGTGTGTGTGTGTATGTGTGTGTTGGTAATGCTATGGGATATTGCTGATGGAAACTGGGTCGGCTGTATGTAAGTGCTTTCCACTCTGTACTCACTCTCAACCTCACCTCTTTATGTGTTAAATACAGCAAATACCTTGTTTTACTTAAAACAGAATGTTAATTACAGTGTTCACTTTTCACATGTTTTAATTCACTGTTGTGTGAAGTCTCTCCTGAGACAAGCTGAGATAAAAAAAAATCATGTTAAGATATCTTAGAATCCTGAATTTAGAAGTCTAAAAAGATTATTGGTTTGGTGCATATTACTAGTTTAGAGGAGGGAAAACCTGTATGAAGGTGATGAATGTAAAGGTAGATAACAAAGTGGATGCATCTTGGCCCCAAAGTTGGTTCCAAATAAACTTCTCCAAAAATGTTAGGTGTAATCTTCTTTTCTTCTTTCTTTCTTTCTTTTTCTTTCTTTCTTTCTTTCTTTCTTTCTTTCTTTCTTTCTTTCTTTCTTTCTTTCTTTCTTTCTTTCTTTCTTTCTTTCTTTCTTTCTTTCTTTCTTTCTTTCTTTCTTTCTTTTCTTCTTTCTTTTTTCTTTCTTTCTTTCTTTCTTTCTTTCTTTCTTTCTTTCTTTCTTTCTTCTTTCTTTCTTTTCTTTCTTCTTTCTTTTTCTTTCTTTCTTTCTTTCTTTCTTCTTTCTTTCTTCTTTTTCTTTCTTTCTCTCTTTCTCTTCTTTTTGTCTTTCTTTCTTTCTCTCTCTTTCTCCCTCTCTTTTTTTCTTTTTCTTTCTTTCTTTCTTTTTCTTTCTCTCTTTCTTCTTTCTTTCTTCCTTTCTTCCTTTTCTTTCTTCTTTCTTCTTACCTCTCTTTCTTTCCTCTCTTTCCTTCTTCTTCCTTCTCTTCCTTCCTTCTTTTCCTTCCTTCCTTCTCCCTCCCCCCTTCCTTTTCTTCCTTCCTTCCCCTCCCTCCCCCCTTTCTTCCTTCCTTCCTTCCTTCCTTCCTTCCTTCCTTCCTTCTTTCTCTTCCTTCCTTCCTTCTCCCTCCCCCTTCCTTTCTTCCTTCCTTCCCCTCCCTCCCCCTTTCTTCCTTCCTTCTTTCTCTTCCTTCCTTCCTTCTTTCTCTTCCTTCCTTTCTTCCTTCTCCCTCCCTCCCCTTCCTTTCTTCCTTCCTTCCCCTCCCTCCCCCTTCCTTCCTTCCTTCCCTCCCTCCTTTCCTTTCTTTCCTCCCTCCTTTCCTTCCTTCCTTCCCTCCCTCCTCCCCCTTCCTTCCTTCCCCTCCCTCCCCTCCTTCCTTCCTTCCTTCTTTCCTTTCCTTCCTTCCTTCCTTTCCTTCCCTCCCCTCCTTCCTTCCTTCTTCTCCCTCCCCTCCTTCCTTCCTTCCTTCCTTCCTTCCTTCCCTCCTTCCTTCCTTCCCTCCTTCCTTCCTTCCTTTCTTCCTTCCTTCCTTCCTTCCTTCCCTCCTTCCTTCCTTCCTTCCTTCCTTCCCTCCTTCCTTCCCTCCTTCCTTCCTTCCTTCCTTCCTTCCTTCCTTCCCTCCTTCCTTCCCTCCTTCCTTCCTTCCTTCCTTCCTTCCCTCCTTCCTTCCTTCCCTCCTTCCTTCCTTCCTTCCTTCCTTCCCTCCTTCCTTCCTTCCCTCCTTCTTTCCTTCCTTCCTTCCCTCCTTCCTTCCCTCCTTCCTTCCTTCCTTCCTTCCTTCCTTCCTTCCTTCCCTCCTTCCTTTCCTCCTTCCTTCCTTCCTTCCCTCCTTCCTTCCTTCCCTCCTTCCTTCCTTCCTTCCTTCCTTCCCTCCTTCCTTCCTTCCCTCCCTCCTTCCTTCCCTCCTTCCTTCCTTCCTTCCTTCCCTCCTTCCTTCCTTCCCTCCTTCCTTCCTTCCTTCCTTCCTTCTTTCCTTCCTTCCTTCCTTCCTTCCTTCCTTCCTTCCTTCCCTCCTTCCTTCCTTCCTTCCTTCCTTCCTTCCTTCCATCCTTCCTTCCTTCCCTCCTTCCTTCCTTCCTTCCTTCCTTCCTTCCTTCCTTCCCTCCTTCCTTCCTTCCTTCCTTCCTTCCCTCCCTCCTTCCTGCCTTCCTTCTTCCTTCCTTCCCTCCTTCCTTCCCTCCTTCCTTCCCTCCTTCCTTCCTTCCCTCCTTCCTTCCCTCCTTCCTTCCTTCCCTCCCTCCCTCCCTCCCTCCCTCCTTCCTTCCTTCCTTCCTTCCTTCCTTCCTTCCTTCCTTCCTTCCTTCCTTCCTTCCTTCCTTCCTTCCTTCCTTCCTTCCTTCCTTCCTTCCTTCCTTTTCTTTTTTCTTTCATTTTTGCCCACACCTGATGACGCTCAGAGGTTACTCCTGGCTATGCAGTCAGAAATAGCTCCTGGCTTGGAAGACCATATGGGACACTGGGGATCGAACCAAGGTCTGTCCTGTGTCAGCTGCATGCAAGGCAAATACCCTACTGCTGCACTACCACTCTGGCTACTACTTATTTTTAAGAACTAGTTTTCTAGGAAAGAGCCAAGTCATTTGTTTTCCTGAAAAGGGGTAGGCCAAATAAGTTTGGGACCTGCTTAGAGATTGTTCTTTGAATTCTACTGGTGCCCCCTCTGGAATGGGGTGTGTGTGTATTATCACCAAGATAGTTAATGCATGAGAAAGGGATTTGGGGCCATTCCATTGAGACTAGTGTGAGCTGAACAGAAAACCTGTTTGACAGCAGCTTCTGCTATGAGAAAAAGAGACTGGGTCTGGGTTAGTTCAGTGATGCCACCATAAAGAAGACTATTGTTTTCTGACCCCCCTTTTTAAGATGCTTAATAGATTCTAGTTCTTTAAAGTTATCTTTTAGTTATTTGAATTTATTTGTCATGGTAATTTAATTTTATTTTAGATTTTTGAACCATGCCCAGCGACATTTCAGGAATTAATCCTGGCTCTTCAATCAGAACTCACTCCTGGCAGGCTCAGGGAAATATATGGGGTGTTGGGATCAAACCTGGCTCCATCTGAGATTCGTCGCTTGCAAGGCAACTGTGCTGTTTCTCTAGTCCTGTGTTTTCTGACCCCTTTAAATAATGAGATTTCTGGTAACGAGATATCTGTGTTCCAGGGAGAAGGAGTTAGGATGATACATGAGCTCAGAAAGAAACATACTTCACCACCTCCTTCTTCTTAGGTCTTACTGGTAAACCATATTTGTAAGGAAGGCTAGATGGTTATTATTTTTCTTGCCAGCTTCTTTGGAAAGGAAAAAAGGGACTTAAAAAAGGTTAAGCTGTGAGAAGCATGCAATAAAGGTAATAGATAATTCTTTTAATCTTGGCCATATTTGTGGAAGATATTTTATGCAATGAATAGCAGTCAGTGCTTTGGTTTCAAAAGTTGTTAGATCTTTAAAAGAAAACTATAGGGATGGTCTATATTGCTTTGATGTTGAATCATATACCCAAGCAACTTCAAGTTTTTCTTTCTAGGTTTTCATTCCCATTCCCATTACTTCTTGTTTCCCAGATTTTATTTATTGGTTTAAATGTCATTTTATATGAGGACTACATATTGCCCCTGCCACAGGCGAGACTTTCCATAACATCTGGACCTTCTGGTCTGTTTGCCCTTTTGACATTAATTACCTTTCAGAGATCTCATAGTCTACATATAAAGTGAGTAGGAGGGCCTCTGATTGTATTTGGAATTTGAATCTCACTCTTCATTTTACCAGATGACACGATGATGTTGGGGGAGAGAGTAATGTTCCCAAATGGAGATCAGGAGATCCAGGAACCCTACTAGTTATTATTGGCTAACTAGATAAGGCTAACTAGGTAGGTGAGGATTTAGCCCTGTTTCTGGGGAGACTTGGGCACACTCAGCAGTGCTTGAAGGCCTCCAGGGCTGCACCCAGCATTGCTTGATGGACAAACCTAGCCAGATTAAACCTAGGCCAGATACATACACCCTAGCCATGGTATTATCTGCCAGGTCTCTATTTTTTACATCATGTCTGTTTATATTTGTGTATCTAAGGAAGTAGGTCAGTACTCCCCCAAATAAAATAATGTGTGTAAAACCTTTTACTTCTGATGTTGCTTTTTCTCTCCCTCTTCTCAATTTTGGTTGGAAGAAGCAGCATCGATAAAGAATTATCAGAGGTAAATAATACCTCTAGGAAATCAAACCCCTCTTCTCTAGATGGATGGTCCCCATATAAGCATTTGTCCCCCACCTTGTGTATAGCTTATCAGGTGAGAGTTACTGTAAAAAGCTTTCAGACTCCACTGCAAATTGCTTCTTCCCAGAAAGAAAATCTTGTAAAAATTCAGGACTTTTATGGATTACTTTTGTATAGGTTTTTATTTTTACACATAATAAGTCAGTAAGCATTATATAATATTTTAAGTCTCCTGCAACTATAATGATGTACCTTTATATTATGGTTTTCAAGGCCATAATTCCAGTTTGAATTATATTAAGTGGTGACTGACAGCCATACTGCTGATGTCAGATGCTTTGTAATCAGTTGAGAGTGCCTGTCTTCCTTGGGGTCAATTTAGCATTCCCTTTAAATCAAACAGTTGGGCAACACAATATAAAATTAAGTGTGTTTCTATTGAACTTGCTGCTTGTGCTTGAAGCTCAATTTTCTATCACTGTAATATAGGCCCTTCATCTACAGTGATAGTAAGTGGGGACCCAGCTTGCTCTTAGAAGTCTCACAGCCCTTGCTTGAATATATCACTCATTGTTTCAGCACATTTTAAGCCTCATAGCACCAATGATCTGAAACAAGTGTGGATGATATATTGATCTTAGCACCTTAATGGAACTATATGGCAATTGTTTCTACTCTTTGGACTTTTCTGGGCAATTCTGACTTTTACATTTTGTGTCTGAGGACTAGGCAGATGAAAGCAAGACTATCATCTCTGGCATCCCCGAGGACGTTGTTTTCGGAGTACCTAGTGCTCTGTGTTTCTGATGATAGCAATTCTCCAGGAGGGAGGGAAAGGGATTTTTATCTAAGAGTTTTTTGTTGCAAGGGATCTTTTACTTGAGCTTTTCATAAAAGAATTTTTGCAAAGCACAGAGACTAGCACACTATAGGTATACCACTCTATTTCTACTCACTTTATTGCCTGCCCCTCCAATATCTTGACTTTTTCTTTCACCTCTCCTCATTTCTATGTTTCCATCCCTCTAACCTGATTCCCTTGCAAAGGGAATTTCATATAAGAAATATGTCTGTCTGTCTGTCTGTCTGTCTGTCTGTCTGTCTCTATCTATCTATCTATCTATCTATCTATCTATCTATCTATCTATCTATCTATCTAATCTATCATCTGTCTGTCTATAATACAGTCATATAAATAGGTCATATAAATATATGTAGATGGATATGTTTTTCAAGACAGGTTTAGCAGAGATATGAATACATATTTAGGGAATATAAATACTCACAGGCAGGTATTCCTAACAGTGATTAGGGAACCTGGTGGTGCCCCAGATTTAAACCTAGAGTTCCTGATGCAAGACAGCCTTTTTTTTTGTTAAAAAAGCCAGCCTTTTACCTAAAATATTACTATGAAAGATATGTAATCCACTTTGATCAAAAATAAAAAAATTAAGAAAAGAGAAAAATCCAGCCTTTTAAACTTTTTCCCCTGCCTTCATTTATGAATCTTTTGATATAAGAGAATATTTTTTATGAATATAGTCAGAGTAACAGTAAGTTATTTGAGAGAAAAAATTTAATACAAGCAACAAATTACAAAAGTAATGTGAATTCAGAGGAGCCACTAGGGCTTTCTGCACTTCAGACCTTACAGCAGAAAGTCCCTGCAATCTGTGGGGCTGCAGAGACAGGAAGAATAAGGTTGGGGTGGAGATATGGAATAACAGATAAGATTATGGCATAACATATAGCCAACAGAGTCTGATCCTAGCATTCCATACTATCCTCTAGGAATGATCCCTGAGCTCAGAGCCAAGAGTAACTCCTAAGTATCACCCTATGTGGCCCCCAACCAACCAACCAACCAACCAAAAAGAAATGGTGTTATTATAGCACTTTCATTATTATTATTATTATTGTGGTGTTGTAGGCAGTGGTAAAATTAATAGTAAAAGAACTCTCCAAAGTGTTTTACATAGAAATGATGTATTTTTGGGTAGGTGGGGAGTTTGTAAATGGGAGAAGAAATTATCAAATGATTATGGCACCTCTGTCAAATGCCTTTTTGTTTTGTATGGTTCTAATTTTGGTATGAGAAGTCCATGCAGGCACTGTTCTAGATTTTAAATATTTCTTTTTTTTAGAATTGTGTCTCTTTATTTAAACTTTTGAGGTAAAAGACTTGATTCAAATTCCAGTTTAACTTAATAATTTCATCATGGACAATTGTATCTCAGTTTTCTCATGTGCAAGATAGAGATGATAGTACTTAATACATGCTTATATTAAGTTTGTGCACACATTGCATTGTAACTACTTTTTGTACTTAGTGCTCACGAAAATTTGGCCAGAGTTTGTTTCTGGTTAGAGAAGATAAGGAAGATGATATGCTCCTCAGATCTGCTGTGGAACATGTTTGATAGATCGCTCAGCTATTCCTCATTTGTTCTCAACTTCTCCAGTAGGTATGTTCTCTGTAGATACTTGACTGGATTCAGAAGGGAACAGAAGGCATGTTGGAATGTGCTAGCAGATGAGCTTGGGCCAACACTGTCCCATAGCCTGGCTGGTACTTCCTTGGACCTTTTGATTCTTGTAGCCCACCTTCCTTTCTTTTCCCAGAGGCATCAAATCTATTTCATGCTAGGAGGATGCTTTCTGCCTTTCTTCACCTACTTGTAATGGTTCAAGTATTTTTCTCTTCCAAATCTGTAATGAATAGTATTGCATAAAGAGGGTAATCTATTGTATTCTGAAGGTAGGACTTTTGAGAGGTGTTAAGGTTAGTGATTTTCTGTTGTAGGTTTTGGACTAATATTAAAGGTACAAATGTGGAAAACTTCTGGATTCGGTCATGATAGTGGAGATGTAATGAACGGTTTTTGAAAATGACCCCAGAGGTCTCTTTATTTTTAGTCATCTCTTTAAGCACCATGGTTACAAACATGTTTGTAGTTGAATTACAGTAATAAAAAATACACTCTCCCTTCATCAGTGCAACTTTCCTACCACCAATGGCCCCCATCTCCCTCCTCCACACCTCCTTTCTGTCTTCAAAACAGGCATTTTTTTTCACTCACTACCACTGTCATAATAGTTTGCAGTGTAGTTATTTCTCTAACTGCATTCACCAATCTTTATGATAAGCTTTATATCTTGGGTTGGTCATTCTAAACATCATCTCTCTTGTCTCTGGATATTTATTTTTATTTTTTTTTATTATGAGAACAAAGATGCAAAGAAAGAGGACAAGGTAAAGTTACAGTGGAAGACAATCACCCATAAAGAGAATTCTCTGAAGAAAAACCCTTGCTGACACCTTAATTTTGAGCTTTCAGCCAAAGAACATTAAGAAAAATAAAACAGGAGGGAGGGACTTCAGAGCATAAAAGCCGGCTATCCTTTGCAAAAGCTGGCTCCCTGTGTGTGACACCAGGCGGGGAAAATCCGCGAAAGTACACCGGCCCAGTGGGGCTCAGCTGTGAAAGACTGTGAGTGTGACCTGTCTATGTCTGTCTACTGTCCTCTTGCGTGAAACTCTTGCGAGTGGGGCAAAAAGAGCCTCCAGAAACCTCGCTCGCCCAGACGCCATTTTCAGGGAGGGACTTCAGAGCATAAAAACCGGCTATCCTTTGCAAAAGCTGGCTCCCTGTGTGTGACACCAGGCGGGGAAAATCCGCGAAAGTACACCGGCCCAGTGGGGCTCAGCTGTGAAAGACTGTGAGTGTGACCTGTCTATGTCTGCCTACTGTCCTCTTGCGTGAAACTCTTGCGAGTGGGGCAAAAAGAGGCTCAGAGGAGCACGGCCGCTCCGCTTCGCTACGCGGCCGTGCACTCTTTCTAAGGAAAGAACTCCATTGCAACAAGAAGGAAAAATCACACTAAGAACGGCGCTATATCACAGAAGCAAACATTTCTCTCTGGACTATCTTCTCTGTTACATGCTCGGGCCTAAGATTTGACCCAGTGTGAGGCTTCATCCACGGAGGACTCCCCTCCCTTAGAGGCAAGTCAGCCCATCCAGAAAGGGAGGAGCCAGAGGAGTGTGCTGCCTACATCATATAGACAATGAATACCACTACAACACGTAGAAAAACCCACAATACAAATGTGACAATGGGGAAACAGCGCAGGCCAGCATCAGACATAGAGAATGAAGATGACAATTCTGAGGACCAGATAATGACTGAACAACTAATCAACCTCTCAGATAAGGACTTTAGACTAGCAATATGGAAGGTGCTCAACAGACTCCAAGAAACCATGGATCGAGTTGAACAGAACACTAATAAGAACCAAGAAAATATGAAGGCAGAAATGACAAAACTCCAAACTGAAATAACATGTCAACTAACAGGCCTGAAAAACTCAGTAAACGAAGTGAATGACAAAATGGATAAGCTCTGGGACAGGGTATCAGAAGCTGAGAATAGACTTGGTGCTGTGGAAGATGAGATACATAACAATTCCATACAGCAGGAGAGATTGGACAAAAAACTTAAAGCAAATGAGCAGACAATGGAAAAATTAGTCAAAGAATGGGAACAGACGAAAATAGAAGTCTATGATAAGATCAACAGAAACAACTTAAGAATCATTGGAGTCCCAGAGACCCAGGAAGAAAATTTCCAGGAAGAATCAATGGTCAAGAACATCATTAAAGAGAAACTTCCAGAGCTAAAGAATATATGTGATCAAATCCTGCATGCTCGAAGAGTACCAACCAAAAGAGACCCCAGAAAAACCACCCCAAGACACATCCTAGTCACAATGACAAATCCCACAGATAGAGACAGAATTCTGAAAACAGCAAGATCAAAAGGGGAAATCATGTTCAAGCAAGCTTCCCTGAGATTTACAGCAGACCTGTCACCAGAAACGCTCAATGCCAGAAAGCAGTGGTGAGATATTGTGACAAGACTGAATGAAATGAATGCTTCACCCAGAATACTATACCCAGCAAAACTCACTTTCCGGTTTGATGGAAGAATACATGGTTTCACAGACAAAAAACAGCTCAGAAACTTCACAGACACAAAACCAGTCTTAAGAGAAAAACTGAAAGACCTAATCTAAGACAAGACTACCCAAAAGACACACCAAATTTTGAAATAAAGATGGCGTTAAATCCCAGGACAATTCTTTCTCTCAACGTCAATGGACTAAATGCACCAGTTAAGAGACACAGAGTGGCTAAATGGATCAAAAAACTCAATCCAACCTTCTGCTGCCTACAAGAAACGCACCTGAATAGTCAGAACAAACATAGACTCAAAATAAAAGGCTGGAGAAAAGTTATCCAAGCAAACAACACCCATAAAAAAGCTGGAGTGGCCATACTAATATCAGATAATGCAAACTTTATACTCAGGAAGGTTGTAAGGGACAAAGACGGACATTTTATATTAATCAAGGGGTACGTAGAGCAGGAAGAATTCACTCTCCTAAACATATATGCACCGAATGAGGGGCCAGCAAAATATTTAATACAACTGCTGACAAATCTGAAAAATAATATCAACAACAACACAATAATTGTGGGGGACCTAAACACGGCTTTGTCAACACTGGACAGGTCAACCAGACTGAAACCCAACAAGAATATACTAGACCTGAGGAGAGAAATGGAAGAAAGAGGCCTAGTGGATATATATAGGACACTCCATCCCCAGAAACCTGGATACACATTCTTCTCCAATGTACATGGGACATTCTCCAGGATAGACTACATGCTGGCACATAAAACATACCTCCATAAGATCAAGAGGATAGAAATTTTGCAGACTACCTTCGCTGACCACAAGGCTCTGAAATTATTTGTGAACTCCAAAGGGACTCAGAAGAAACACTTTAACACCTGGAAGTTAAACAGCCTCATGCTCAATAACCAGTGGGTCCGAGATGAAATCAAGGAGGAAATAAAAAGGTTCCTGGAAACAAATGACAATAAAGACACAAACTCTCAGAACTTATGGGACACAGCAAAAGCAGTACTGAGAGGAAAATTTATAGCTTTGCAAGCACACATCAGGAAGGAAGAAGGAGCTTACCTGAGTAGCTTAATGACACAGCTAATAGAACTAGAAAATGCTCAACAAAAGGACCCAAGAACAGGAAGACAGAAGGAAATAACAAAGCTGAGAGCAGAAATCAACGAAGTGGAAACTCAAAAAACAATCCGAAAGATCAACGAAAGCAGAAGTTGGTTCTTTGAAAAAATAAACAAGATTGATAGACCACTGGCAAACCTAACAAAGAAAGAGAGAGAGAGAAACTTGATAACTCGTATCAGGAATGAAAAAGGAGAGATCACTACTGATATGACAGAGATTCAAAGGGTAATCAGAAACTACTTTGAAAAACTCTACGCCACTAAAAATGAGAACCTGGAAGAAATGGATAAATTCTTGGACTCTTATAATCTTCCACGGTTGAAGGAAGAGGATGTAGCATATCTAAACACCCCCATCACCATTGATGAAATTAAAACAGTAATCAAATGTCTGCCGAAAAACAAAAGCCCAGGTCCAGATGGATTCACTAATGAATTCTATCAAACTTTCCAAGAGGAACTACTGCCAATCTTGGCAAGACTCTTTCATGAAATTGAACAAACAGAAACACTTCCAAATAGCTTTTATGAAGCCAACATCACCTTGATACCTAAACCAGACAGAGACGCTACCAAAAAAGAAAATTACAGACCAATATCACTGATGAATGCAGATGCAAAGATCCTCAACAAAATCCTGGCAAATAGGATTCAATGCCTCATTAAGAAGATCATCCACTACGATCAAGTAGGTTTCATCCCAGGAATGCAAGGCTGGTTTAACATCCGTAAATCTATCAACATAATACACAACATCAATAACAAGAAAAATAAAAACCACATGATCATATCAATAGATGCAGAGAAAGCATTTGATAAGGTCCAACACCCATTCTTGATCAAAACTCTCAGCAAGATGGGAATGGAGGGAACCTTTCTCAATATAGTGAAGGCCATCTACCACAAGCCAGTGGCAAATATTATCCTCAATGGAGAAAAACTGAAAGCCTTCCCTCTAAATTCTGGCACAAGACAAGGCTGTCCTCTCTCACCACTCCTATTCAACATAGCACTGGAAGTACTTGCTATAGCGATTAGGCAAGAAAAGGATATCAAGGGAATCCAGATAGGAAAGGAAGAAGTCAAGCTCTCACTGTTTGCAGATGACATGATACTCTACTTAGAAAACCCTAAAGACTCTATCAAAAAGCTTCTAGAAACAATAGACTCATATAGCAAGGTGGCAGGCTACAAAATTAACACACAAAAATCAATGGCCTTTCTATACACCAACAGTAATAAAGAAGAAATGGACATTAAGAAAACAACCCCATTCACAATAGTACCACACAAACTCAAATATCTTGGAATCAACTTGACTAAATATGTGAAGGACCTATACAAAGAAAACTATAAAACTCTGCTCCAAGAAATAAGAGAGGACACACGGAAATGGAAACACATACCCTGCTCATGGATTGGCAGGATTAACATCATCAAAATGTCAATACTCCCCAAGGCATTATACAGATTTAATGCCATCCCTCTAAAGATACCCATGACATTCTTCAAAGAAGTGGATCAGACACTTTTGAAATTCATTTGGAACAATAAACACCCTCGAATAGCTAAAGCAATCATTGGGAAAAAGAATATGGGAGGAATTACTTTTCCCAACTTTAAACTGTACTACAAAGCAACAGTTATCAAAACAGCATGGTATTGGAATAAGGATAGGTCCTCAGATCAGTGGAATAGGCTTGAATACTCAGAAAATGTTCCCCAGAGATACAACCATCTAATTTTTGATAAAGGAGCAGGAAATCCTAAATGGAGCAGGGAAAGCCTCTTCAACAAGTGGTGTTGGCACAATTGGATAGCCACTTGCAAAAAATTAAACTTAGACCCCCAGCTAACATCATGTACAAAGGTAAAATCCAAATGGATTAAAGACCTCGATATCAGCCCCAAAACCATAAGATATATAGAACAGCACATAGGCAAAACACTACAGGACATTACAGGCATCTTCAAGGAGGAAACTGCACTCTCCAAGCAAGTGAAAGCAGAGATTAACAGATGGGAATATATTAAGCTGAGAAGCTTCTGCACCTCAAAGGAAATAGTGCCCAGGATACAAGAGCCACCCACTGAGTGGGAGAAACTATTCACCCAATACCCATCAGATAAGGGGCTAATCTCCAAAATATACAAGGCACTGACAGAACTTTACAAGAAAAAAACATCTAACCCCATCAAAAAATGGGGAGAAGAAATGAACAGACACTTTGACAAAGAAGAAATACGCATGGCCAAAAGACACATGAAAAAATGTTCCACATCACTAATCATCAGGGAGATGCAAATCAAAACAACGATGAGATACCACCTCACACCCCAGAGAATGGCACACATCACAAAGAATGAGAATAAACAGTGTTGGCGGGGATGTGGAGAGAAAGGAACTCTTATCCACTGCTGGTGGGAATGCTGTCTAGTTCAACCTTTATGGAAAGCGATATGGAGATTCCTCCAAAAACTGGAAATCGAGCTCCCATACGATCCAGCTATACCACTCCTAGGAATATACCCTAGGAACACAAAAATACAATACAAAAACCCCTTCCTTACACCTATATTCATTGCAGCTCTATTTACCATAGCAAGACTCTGGAAACAACCAAGATGCCCTTCAACAGATGAATGGCTAAAGAAACTGTGGTACATATACACAATGGAATATTATGCAGCTGTCAGGAGAGATGAAGTCATGAAATTTTCCTATACATGGATGTACATGGAATCTATTATGCTGAGTGAAATAAGTCAGAGAGAGAGAGAAAAACGCAGAATGGTCTCACTCATCTATGGGTTTTAAGAAAAATGAAAGACACCCTTGTAATAATAATTTTCAGACACAAAAGAGAAAAGAGCTGGAAGTTCCAGCTCACCTCAGGAAGCTCACCACAAAGAGTGATGAGTTTAGTTAGAGAAATAACTACATTTTGAACTGTCCTAATATTGAGAATGTATGAGGGAAATGTAGAGCCTGTTTAGGGTACAGGCGGGGGTTGGGTGGGGAGGAGGGTGATTTGGGACTTGGGTGATGGGAATGTTGCACTGGTGATGGGTGGTGTTCCTTTTATGACTGAAACCCAAACACAATCATGTATGTAATCAAGGTGTTTAAATAAAAAAAAAATTAAAAAAAAAAAAAAAAAAAAGAAAAAGAAAACAGAACCCATGCACAATTACTTTGTCCCTCAAGTCCCCAGATTGTAGTACATTATAACATTCTTTAGCAGTACACAAAGCAATCTAAAGCCACACAATTTATGTTACTCCTTTAACATTGAAGGCATAGTATTTTTTTTACAGTTCCATGTACATGCATATTAAAGTTAACCTCAAAAGTTTAAGTGGTTTTTTTGAATGTTTTATGTATTTTCTTTTTTTTAATAATAATTTTTATTTTTGCCAAAGTGGATTACATATCTTTAAGAATAATATTTTAGGTACATATTGACATTGAATCACGGGAATTCCCACCACCAAAGTTGTCCTCTTTCCACCCCTGTTCCCAGCATGCATCCCATATCTCCCTCCCTTACCCCCCAGGCTACTAGTATAAGTGGTTCCCTCTGTGTTTAGCTTGTTGTAAATTGGGAATTGATTCTGTTGTCACTGTATTTTTAAGAATTAGAGTCAAAGGAGAACAGCAAAAGCAGTATTAGTGTGGCAATTGTTGTTTGCATAGGCCCAGCAAAATATAGGGGACATGGAAAGGAAAAGCCTTGGCTTAAATACAAGGAAACCCTAACCCTGAAATTTTCTAGCATAAGACCAACTCTAGGCTCCTGGCATACTAGGTTGTCCAACCCAAGTCATTGTCTGTAGTGCCAATACATTTTTATTTTTCACAAAATTGCTTCCTAGCCTCCCAGCACCCTCAAGCTAGGGAGAAGGCCTTCAGCCTGGAGTTTCCCTAAACCCCATGCCGCTAGAGCTGTCTCTGGGTATTATTACCATATTGTCTTTTATTTTTCTTAAATCTCACAGATGAGTGAGACTATTCTATTTCTATCTTCCCCTCTCTGACTTATTTCACTCAGCATAATAGTTTCCATGTGCATCCATGTATAGGAAAATTTTATGACTTCATCTCTCCTGATGGCTGCATAATATTCCATTTTGTATATTTACCACAGTTTCTTTAGCCACTCCTCTGTTGTTGGGTGTCTGGGTTTTTTTCCAGAATTTGACTATTGTAAATATTGCTGCAATGAATATAGGTGTGCAGAGGGCATTTTACTCAGCACCACGGAAGCCATTTAAGACTTGAGGCAACAAATCTATTTATAACCTCACTCAGTCAAAGTGAGAACTATTCATTTCAATCATGTGTCATTGATATTTCTGTTATAGTAGCCTGAGTGGATTGATACTGACCACCTTGACAGATCTTCTGCCTGTCTAATCTATAGTGTCTGTTCATTGATATACCAGAGATACCATCCTGAGGTACTTATTTGAGATACCATCTCAGAGTTTGATTTTACTAGATAATATAGAAGTTGCAATAATATATCATTGAAATAGTAAGTTATAGCAATATGAGCAAGTCAAGAATCAACTTATTTTATAGGTGTCCTACTTATAACTAATCTTAGAACTGAGTGGTATGTTTCTGGGTGGCCAGTGGTGGCTTGAGTATTTACCTTGTACACAGTTCACTAGACCAGGACCACATATGGTACCCTAAGTCTATCCAGAAGTGACCCTGACACAAAGCAAAGAGTAAGCCTAAGTATTGTAGGGTCTGGCCTCAAAAGCTGCCCTCAAAGAGATACTTCACTTTTCTTTGGGAAATATTAATAGAGCTGGCTGCTGGGAGAGATCGAGATTAGAGAGCTCTTGAGTTTGCAAATGTAAGACATTTTGCTAGTCTTGGAAAATGTATAACAAAGACATTGCTGAGGCCTGGAGTACAACTGCAATTTAGCAATTCATGTAAGCTGTAAATATTTTAAAAGAGATTTGGTAAAATGAAAATTGAAAGTGAAGATTTTTGATTAAGATTAAATGTAGTGAAAAAATAAGTTCCTCAGATATTGTACAGATTGAGGAAAACTTTGGTACACAATGACACTTTTTTTTTTAGGTAAATTAAGGTTTAAAACTTCTTGGTAAATATGAAAAAATAGATACGCTTTTATTGAAAGCACTGTGAAACTGCAATACTTATTAATCCCTATTTGAAATGTGAATTTATTGCAGCTTCTAGAATGCTTAGAAAGAAAACTGTTTAAACTTCTTTCTAGCCTCCAGAGAAAAATGTGACTATAGAAAGCTGAAAGATTTAGTAATTATACACTAACCTGTGGAGTCTTTGAAAAGTTGGTTCCATGCTCCTACATTAAAACTCTCCACAGACTATGAGAACTACTTCCAATACTCTTCAGAAGTATTTTCCCCCTTGTGAATTCTTCATAAATACAGCTTTGGGGTATATATCTCTAAGTTTCCTGGATATAGGTTTGTTCCCTCACTCCCCTCCCCACCCATCATCTTGTGGTTCTGAGTTTATCTAATGTACGTGGTCTAAAACTGCTTAGCTGCTTTGGCACCTGAAATTCTTGAGGCAACATAAGCCTTGCATTTTTTGCACATGTTGACTAGTAGAAACATAGTCTGTTGACTTGGAAATATTCTGACTTATAGGTGACTTCTGAATAAGCAATTAAAGTAAAATACAAAGAGGACAAAATCACCATAGGGGCATTAGAGCCAGTGATTTCTGTTTGAATTGTAGCTCTGTCACTTTCTAGTATTTCATTTTTTATTGGCTAGTCTTTTTGAGTCTTGTTGCCTATGGCATAGTCTGCCACTATAAGGAGGAGAGGAGTTTAGCAGAGGAGCTTCAGGGTCCCTTATCCCCCTTATCTGCTCTGAGAAAGGACTTGTTTGTTCTCCTGGAACAATGCCAGGGGTGAAGTTGGAGTTTGTTCTTAGTCAAACTGTTTACTGAGTTGGAAAGCAAGAGCACTGGATTTAACAGAGCTGTTTGGAAGATTGGAGGAGCTTAGCTCTAGGCAAATATTGAACAGTTCTGAGATCTCCTCATTTGATAGAATGTTCACACCTTATATTTTGGCCAATAACTATGTAGTTTTTTTTTTTATATAGCAAGAGTTTCTGCTGTTCCTAGTTAATACTTTGATCAATATTTGCTGTTAGATTTTATTGAAGACTTTGGAAATTGCTTTCAAACCGTAAACATTTACCAGTACTTTAACACCTTTTAGTTTCCCACAACTGTTTCTATTAAGTGCCATGAATATTTTCCCTTCCTTTTATATTGTGAAATAGTTTGCTTCAGGGAAATTAGAGTCTAAGTAAATAATAGTTAAAGACAATGACTAATAAGATTTGTCTGGATTGAGCAGTCACTTCATTATTTTCTAGTTGTATGAGCTACAATGCAATCATTTTGAAATCTACTTTCTTGTATATATAATAAAGGCATAGTAAGAAGAATAACTTTATTACAGAAAAACTATTGCTAATGGTGAACAAAAATATGAGTTAATTAGGTATAGGAAAAGTTTAGTGTGTTTTGGTTATTTTTCACAAACAAGTGTAATGATAGAAGAATGATCAGTGCACTAAAATGGAAAAGCTGCAAAGACACACACATAATTTAAGGAGGTAAAAGACTCATAGCTGAGAAGAGTTTCTCAAAGAAGATATCTGGTAGAAGGTGAGTCTTGAACTAGATTTGAAGAGCTAAGTTAGGGAAATAATGGAGAGAGTCAATGGAGATTTTTAAAATGTAGTGGGTTCTTAGACTCCAGGAAGCATTAAAGATACTTGAGGTACTTTAAAAATGCACTTTTCTGAGGATGAAGCATTTTAAATGATCAGGGATGCATGAAGTACTGGAATATGCATCCATACAGTACCCCAATTACATTATTGGCTGCTAAGCTAGATTTACTTTAAGGTGTCTCAGTGAAGTTATATGATATTCTGTTATGGGGAGTGGTTACCAATTTGACTGTCATTTTGGTAGAGTTTTGCTTGACATTGCCATAAAAATACCTTGTATTAGGGCTCACTGGAAAACTAGATCCAATTGTGTGTATTTGCATACACACATATAAAGATTTATTATAAAAATTGGCTTGCATGATTATGAGGGCTAAGTCCCACAATCTGTCATATGCAAGCTGGAAGAAACAGGAAAGCAATGCGTTTACAAAGGACCTAAGAATTTGTGGCAGTGTAGTATAAGGTCTATACTTACGAAATTTACTGGAAGAAGAATGGTGGATTCTCTCTGCTTCAAGAAAGAAGTGAAATTTCCCCTTTCATCTTTTCATTCTGTTAGGACCCTCAGATTAGATTGTGATGGCTTCCTGTATTACTGTTTGCTCATTCTAGTGCAATCTCTTCCAGAAACAAATTCTTAGATATATTCAGAAATATTTTACCAACTATTGTAACATTGATAAGTTCAGTCTTATGTGAGTTTTAAAACGTTTATATCTCCTGGAATTTTATTTTCAACCCTATTAAGCCACTGAGCTCATAATTTTTCTTCAATCAACATGTTCAGTTTCTTTCATAAAATTATTTATATATTTGGAGAGTAATAAACGTTTTATTTAATAATTTATATTGCACTTCTAGAATTCTTAGGTTTAATTTCTGGGTATGTATAAATATATGTATATGCTAAAATATTCTGGTATGTCATTTAAGTAACTTACTTCTTTTTACTTTAGATTTCACACATAGGGCATTTTTAAATACCACTAAATTCGGTTTGCATTTGAAATTTACAAAGCATATTCATCAAGATTCTCAACATTTGTGAAATATTTGCAATAATTTCCTTGACATTTTAGAGATTTATAACTTTGCTTTAGGCTGCAACTTAGTACACAGTCTTTGCCACATACAAAAATATTTTTCTTGCAAAGATCACTAAATTAATTTTGTATCACTTTTTTCTATAGAGGTGAATAAACTTTACTAGATATTATAGTACCTTTATCACTTAATATTTGGACATCCTCAGCACTTTGGTTTTAATGTGTCCAAATGGAGTATACAAAATGCAACACTTTTCATGCATTGCCTCACATTGCACAAAATATCTTAAAAACTTCATGTGAATCCTGGCAGACAAATAGCGAGAACCAACCAGTTTCCTAATCCTGAAATTTTTGAATGTATAATTTCACTTTATTCTCTGATAAATTGCTATTAGCTATTCCCTGAGAGCTGTTGTGTGGTTGAGGGAATGTTGTTGCTGTGCCATCACAAAATGGCTTTGTTTTCTTTGTTCTGCCTCTTTACTATCTTTAAAAAAAATGGCACACTGCTTCTCTGTTGAGAAAACTGGATACACAGTCAATTTTTAATACTGTGTAGATTTCAGGAGGATAACTTCACATCTTGACAAATTAAAATTTCATACCACACCACTGTTGGAGATCTAGTGGCCATTAGCCACCACCTGTGTAACTTCTCCACCTGCTCCTTGTAAGCTTCCCTTTTCCCCTTCAATAATCATCTGTTTGTAACTCAGGTATTTGGAATTTGATCTATTTGTTCTTTATATTCTTTATGTCTTTATGATCTATTTTGTGGTTTATTGCTTTATAGTCCATATATAAATCATATAGTATTTGTCCTGACTTAATTCACATGTTTTAATTCTTTAGAATATCTCCAGGTAGTTGTTAATGATAACATTTATTTTTTGTTTCACAGATTAGTATTCGATTCTCAAGATCTTAATGAGTTTTTCAGCTTTCCCCCCTTGATGTATCTTGAGTAGGTAGGGTATTTAAGCACCTTTGGTTTCCCTGAATAATGTAGCAAATTTTTCTATTTCATGTGTTCCCATAGTCTTACTCAAGTACTTAATGATCATTCTTGATTCCTTGTTGGAAGACAAGTGTTGAAGATCAATCCTTCTAAATCTAGCATTCTTCAACCACTGGACTGTGAACCAGTGCTGGTTTGCAGGTGGAGAATGGTGAGAGAATGCTTTTCCCAGACTAGTTTCAGACGCAAAAAGGAGAGATATGCAGTATATGTAATATCACTTACATAAAGATACATACTCATGGGGCCGGAGAGATAGCATGGAGGTAAGGCGTTTGCCTTTCATGCAGGAGGTCATCGGTTCGAATCCTGGCGCCCCATATGGTCCCGCGTGCCTGTCAGGATTTGCTTTAGGCTGCAACTTAGTACACAGTCTTTGCCACATACAAATTTGTATGGAGCCAGGAATAACCCCTGAGCACTGCCAGGTGTGACCCAAAAACCACACACACACACAAAAGATACATACTCACACACACATAAAAAATAAAAGAGCAGGGACTAGAGCAGTAGCACAGCGGATAAAACATTTGCCTTGCATGCAGCTGAGTTGAGTTTGATCCCCAGCATCCCATATGGTATCCTGAGCCTTCCAGAAGTAATTTCTGAGTGCAGAGCCAGGAGTAACTCCTGTGTGATCTCAGGCTTGCACCCCCCCCCTTAAAAAAAAAAAGAGAGCTGGGATAACTCTGTAAAGAAGTTATTTTTGTCTTGGTGCTACACCTGGAGGTGCTCAGGGACTATTACTGGCTCTGCACTGAAGTTACCACTGATGATCCTTAGGGGACCATATGCAGTGTTGGTGATTGAACACAAGCAAACCAATTGCCTGTAAGTCCAGTACTCTCTCTCTCTCTCTCCAGAACCACAAAGGGTGATTTTTAATTGGTGTAATTTAAAAAAAGTGCAAGAAGTTGATGACATTTGAGCTGGGTCTTGATTTTAATGAAGCAGATGAGTTCCAAGGATTAGGTCCACCAAGGCACAGATTTAGGCTAATTAGGAGCATTTTGTATAGAGAGGTTAAGATTTGCAGAGTGGTGTGTGTGGAGGAGGCATATGTGTTTGCACTGTGTTTTAAAGTGTGACTCTCCTTAAGTGTTAGGCAAAGAAATAGGGATTCAGGAAATTATATTGTAGGACTTCTCAAACCCATTAGAGATCTGAGATGCAGCATTATCTTTGAGGGAATATGGAATTCACAGAGAGTCACATATCGGGGACTTGTTAGGAGGATATTTATCTCTCAGGTTTTCGGTGTTCATTTTCCTGCTTCTGACAGGTGATATATGTTATTTCATTCTAGGAATATGGGGTGGAGAATTGGGAATATTTATTTGACTCAGCAGTTGTTGGTAGTAATACAGTGATTGGAAACCCTTATTTGATGTTTTGATTGTCTCAGAAAGCACTTTCATTTTGCTCCAGCTATTATGTGAGAAAATACAAAAATTACATGTATAGGTGTAAATAATATATAAAATCTTGAATGGGAAGCAAACGTGCTTAAGATAAAGCATATAGTATCTTCCTATATTGGGCACATGTCAGTCAAATCAGAGCTTTGCTCAGTTTCCTAAAACTGCGTGATGTGCATTCTTTTGCTATATCAGTATCAAATAGCTGATGATACTAACTGTATTAGACTTCTGAGATGGATAGTCCTTTATTGGATATGCCTTTAAATAAGGGCCTGACTGAAAGATTACATACATGATAGTTGAGTTCTGATCACAGACTTTCTTTTAATACATTACTTGGAGAAGACAAAATGATTTTTCTTCATCATTATATGATAATCTGATGGTATGTATGTTTTTTATTCTGGTATATGAAGATCAATCTTCTAAAATATTAGCTGTGGGGCAAGACAGATGGTACAGTGGGTTGGGTGCTTGCTTTCCTGGGGCCAACCTGGGATCCTGGGATTGACTTCTGGTATGAGGATGAATATCCTGAGTATGATCCCTGAATACCTCCATGAGTAATTACTGAGTACAGAGCCAGGACTAACCACTAAGCATTACTGAATGTGACCAGGATATTTAAATTCCTTACCTTATTTTTGCTTGATTGCATTTACTTAATTTAGCATGTTCTTTTAGAACTTTAGAAATAAATGTGAAAATATGTCCTTTTGGTGATTTATTAGAAATCAGGAATGAGCTAGGTCGAACTGTAGGGTTCTTTATTAACTCATCATTGAGTATCTCTTTTTGTAGAAAGGACACTCAAGTACTTGTTTTGACTTTGAAGCTATTAAAGAAAATCTGTCACCCATTTTATAAGCTGAATTTTAATGTGGACATGAAGTTCTATGCCTGTAGTTCCCTTGTATTTGTGACACTTTTTTTATTGTAAGAATTTATTCAAGAGACAAAATTGATTAACATAATGAGGTAAACTAACATAATATAATAACATAACATAACATATAATTAATATAATATAATACAATACAATACAATATAATATAATATAATATAATATAAAATAAAATAATATAATATAATATAATATAATATAATATAATATAATATAATATAATATAATATAATATAATAATACATGTAAGTCAAAGAAAGTTTCTGATTAAAACTTCCAACACGGTGGTTCGTCTTCACTTACCCAGGCAAGTCTAGTTCTTTGATTCACTTAACCCTAGGTTGTTGGACTTATGTTCAGTCTTGTTCTCATCTTGCTACTCCTGTTGCCTGGAAACTGAATTCCTGCCTTATTCATCTGTGCTTGCCTCTGCTGGGCATCTCAGTTTCCTTTCAAATATAGTGCACTCATTTTGAAATCCTTGTTCCCCTTTTTGTCTTTTCCTTCTATGCTCCTCTTGCCTTCCTACTTGTTGGTCCTCTACCTGATTCTAGTTTTTACTTTCAATTTTTGGCTTATGATTACTTTATGTCTGCTCTTTTCATCTTGTATTCTGATTTTTCTCATTCAACT
The DNA here is from genome assembly GCF_024139225.1 of Suncus etruscus. Lineage (NCBI taxonomy): Eukaryota > Metazoa > Chordata > Mammalia > Eulipotyphla > Soricidae > Suncus > Suncus etruscus. The sequence goes on along the minus strand of NC_064848.1, from coordinate 131,580,899 downwards.
CTAATGTTAGATCCATGTCCTCTTTACCTTTTCTTTATTAACTGGTTGTCCTCCTTCTTTGTTATATCCTGAACCATGTGGGATTTTAAGTCATGACTTCCGTAGTTGGTCTTGTTAGTCAGCATGATTGTTGAAATTATCCTATGGCATATATACTTTGTCAACTATCATAATATGATATGATAGCAAAACTCTCCAAGGCTGAACTGAGTTTCTCATGTGGTAGAGCACAAACTTGTTATGTGCAATGCCCTGAGCTTGATCCCTAGTATTACATTATCTATTGTCTTCTCTTTCCCCATTCCCTTGCCACTATACTGGCTCAGGTGTGGCCTCTGAAATAACAGAGCAGAGTTATCTAATATTCATAGAGAACATTGCTTCTTAAGTGATGGCCCCCACAAGTAGATATCTTTAGCCAATTTTAAAAACTAAGTCTCTTAAACCCTCACAAGAATATCTCAAAAGACTTAATGAGGAAGCCTATATTTCCTTTATATGTTTAATATCCCTATATCTCTTAGTCTGTTTATTTTCAAGGTAAGGTAGCCTCCTACACACTTTAAATTACTTAAAAATTTTTTATTTCATCCATTTATATATATATATATATTATTTTTCTTTAACTTTGCCTGTTTGGGTTCTGCTTGGTACAAAAACCTACAAGAAAAAATCAAAAGTCTTGCCTGGGATAAAAGCTCAGATCAATAACCAGGACACAGAGATTATGTAGCCTGTCATTCTTATCCCCAAATGCACCAGCAATATAATATGGCATCTTTCCTTTTAGCAAAGGCATACTAAAAAAGGAGAAATTTTATGTACAGAAATAAGCTCTTCTCTACTAGGGATAAGGACTCATACATTTTATAATACAGGGCCACCTTCCACCCTGAACATGTGTCATGTGGACCCAACTTAGACTCCATGTGATCAGATAGCGACTATTCAATTCTGAACCCTAGAATCTAGACATAGAACTGACACAATTCCCTGCAACAGTGCCAGGAACCAAACTATCTCTGCAAATTTTTTAAAACTGCTCTGCACCAACATGCACCGGTTTTGATATGACATCCTGACAATGAGGAAATGACAACAACTTGATCTAAGAACAGGTCGTCTTATCTCATCACCTAATGGTAAGATGAAATCAGAAGACATATTGTCCTTTGATCTGTTAAAAAACCAATATCGCTAACTACAGAAGGCTGACTTTGACAACCAAGACTAGGCAGAACTCATCCTGGGATCAATAAGAAAGACCCTAGCCTAGGTGTTAGCCTAGGCTTTGTACAATAAGATCTCTAATTCAGAAGTCTTACTTTGACAACTGCAACTGAGCAGAACTTCTGGAACCATAATGAAAGACTCTATGCTAGACTTCGTTCAAAAACCAGGACTACTAATTATAGAAGACTGATTACAACAACAGTGATGGAACAGAAATTCTAGAACCATAAAGAAAGAATCTATCCTAGGCTTCATCCTATGACCTGTGTAAATACCAAGATCTCTAGTTAGAGGCCTGATTTTATCATCCACAACTGAGTGGAAAGTTTCTTGGCACCATAAAAAGAACTTGGGGTGTGAAAATGAATGTGTCAGGAGCCTGTAGTTGTTCCCATGACACTATGCTTCAAGGGCAGAGAAACCCTGTATCTCTTAGGCCAACGGAATTCCCTTTTTAATTCCCCAATACTTATTGCACCTATGCAAAAAAAAAAAGCACAAAACCTTGCTACACCAAGCCTCCTTCCTTTATTTGTTGTTGTTGTTCTTGTGGTTATTATTTGGTTGTTGTATTTTGTTGTTGCTGGTGTGCTTTTTGTAGTTGCTGGGTTTTTTCTTTGTTTTTGTTTTTCTTTTTGTATTTTTTTTATGTTTTCCTTTTTTTTCCTTCTTTTGATAGATATTTATAACCTCTAGACAAACTCCTCTCAGCTTTTACCTCTCTTTTCTTTTTTATTTTTTTAAACAGAACCACATAACTTGAATCATCTTGTTTTGCCTTATAAATTGAGAGAAAAAAATGGATGGTACTAGAATCAAACAGTTGTATGATCATTGAGTAGAAATAAAAAATGATCAGACTTAAACAACAAACCCAAAATCAATGACAACAGAATCGATGCCCAATCTACAACAAGCTATACACAGAGAGGACCAATTACACTAGCAGTCCAGGGGGTGAAGGAGGGAGATATAGGATGTATGCTGGGAACAGGGGTGGAGGGAGGACAACATTGGTAATGCCCCTGATTCATTGTCACTATGTACCTTAAATATTACTGTGAAAGACTTGTAATTCACAGTAGAAATTGAAAAATAAAACATTAAAATAAAATAAAATAACTTTATAAAAAGAATTGAATATAAATTTTAATAAACTATTCCACGGAAACAAAAATTAAGTCTCTTAAATACCATTTTTATTTAAAATTAAGGCATTATTTTAATCTTTACCTTCTTTTCACATTAAGGTACATTAGTTGTATTAATTTTTTTTGTTACTCATTATATAGTTCAGTTTGAAAACAGTTCACTGGTATTGTAGTTACTGAAGATTTAACAGTCTCTCTAGCTTATGTTTTTGAATTATGCATTGAGCAAAATAATTGTTTACAACCCAAACAGCCCCAGATCCTCACTCTACAATATAGACAAGTGTTTCCTTTTATAGACAAGTATTTTAACGTTTACTGTTCTTTCTTCCACTTTATATCTGCAAGTTGAATTTAGCAGTATAATCTATGAAGTTTTAGAGTATATTTAATTGTGTAATTTTTTATTTCTTTATTTTGGTGATGGAGTTATCCACACAAAATGATTTACTCTGTGACTACCACCAGCTTTGTGCTTGAAGGTTGCTGTTGAAGGTGCTCAGAGGACCAGGTAGTTCCAGGGATGGAATCAGGCTTTTGCATGCCTGATTTTTTGCATGCATTTGATTTTCCCTTTGAGTTATCTAATTCTCCTGTGTTTTGACTAATTTTATTCCTGTAATTAAATCCATAATGGTTGGATCTAGGAAGATAGGTTTGGAGGTTTGTGGTCCCTCATTCAGTATTTTTTTTTTTATTTTGGACCAGATCTGACAGTGTTAAGCTTACTTCTGTCTCTGCACCCAGGAATCATTTTTTCTGGTAGAGTTGGAGGACTATATGGAGTATGAGAGCTTGAATATGAGTTAGCTGCATGCAAGGCTGGTGACCTACCCACTGTACTAATCTCTGGGTCCCCCAAGTTTTGTAATTTTTACCTCCCATTGGGCAATAAAATACATTGCCAAAACTGTCTTTCCTTCCAAAGAGTCAGGATTTAATCTTGCATATTTTCAATTTAGATAGAATAAGGACTATTTCTTCATTGGGATTTTGAGGAACCTCAAAGTTATCAGATTTTTAAATGCTTTGATTCATGCCTGCAACAGGGCAGGTAATTTTATGATCCCATCACAATAATGTGGACCAACAACTTGCATGTACCAATTGGGCATATGGCCTTATGATAGCATTTATTCCCAAGGGTGGTTCGGCTTGACTGCAAGTTCATTGGCATGGTGATACTTGTTTTATAATGTAATTTTTCTTTCCCCTTTAAGGAGTCAACAGGTGATGAAGTCAGTCCTGCCAAGTGGAGTGAGAGTAACAGTCATAGCAAGGCTGTGCAATGGAGAGAGGTCCTCTGCAAAAAACCCCAATTTTGATTTGATTCTGTGTTAAGTCAAACAAAGATGGCAGTCCTGACAGGGATTATTCTGGAACCTCTGTTGGTAGCCTCCTGTGTAAATCCAGGTAGGGAGTCAGGCTTTGGAGTAGGAGGAGTTTAGAGGAGGAGCCACTTTGAAAATATCTGGTGACAGAGCAGTGGCCTCTGAAGAGTCTGAGAATGTGCTGAAAGACCTAGAAGAGGTAATTCCTAGGTGTGAAGAGATTTTTGAGTGTGGGAGGCTGTTTGGGAGTAACTGGGATAAAATGGGGTCACTGAAGCTCTTAAGGAACATCAAGAAATCTCCCCCCCATCAAGAAATTTTTACAGGTACTTATGTCAGCTGTTTAGATTTTGGTTGAGGACCATACATAAACCTAAAGTACCTCAGACAACTTTTCTAAATGTCAGCAATAAAATTTGAGTTGGAGAATGAAATTATTGGCTAGTGTGCCATAAGACATCCAAAGTTCTTTTTTGTTTGTTTGTTTGTTTGTTTATTTGGCCACCCCTGTGATGCTCAGGGGTTACTTCTGGCTATGCGCTCAGAAATCGCTACTGGCTTGGGGGGGCATATGGGATGCTGGGGGATCAAACTGTGGTCCATCCTAGGTCAGACATTTGTAAGGCAAACACCTTGCCTCTGTGCCACCAATCGGGCCCCGACATCCAAAGTTCTGATCTCCAAGTTTCTAATGAGGCCACATGACTGCAGAGAAAGATTAGGTGCCTTTCTTGGAGATTTGGGATCAGATTTAATCAAGTTCTGGAGCCAGCCAGAGGAGAATCTTAAAGAATACAGAGGATACTTGTTGTTTTTCATGGAATCTGGAATGACAGAATGAGTTAGAAATCACAGATGAGACTTTGCAACTGTTAGGACCAAATGTACCAGATGTGAAATGTCTGATCACCGCAATTTATATATTACCTATGGAATAGAGGTCAATGAAACCACTCATGTCAGAGTCCTCATTTGCCATTTGAGTGGAAATTGATGGTTTACACTTGGGTACCACAAATTTTTTGCCACGTTGACTCATTGGTTTATTGATTACTAAACGTTTAATTTTGTCTCTGGAGAGCATCCATGGAGAGATCTAGAGAACAAGCAAAGGCAGAGGTGAGGGAGGCACCAGTAATAAGTGTGGATTAGCCTAGGTCTCTGCCCTGGTTTGTGGATCCACACAGTGGGAGTCATAAACACCAAGGACACCCCACTTTCTGACATGTCTTTTTCAACAGAGAAAAAACTGAAGAACCTTCAGCCATGCCAGAGAATAATCAAGATGTCTTTTTGTTTCTTTGCTATGCAGCAAAGGGAATGAAGTTGGAAAGAGTGAGAGCATAAGAATCTTGGGTGGGTCTCAAATGCTAAGAGTTGTAGGTTGTCCAGTGTCATGGGTAAAAGAATTTAACAATGCTTATAATAGAGGCAAGATAGAAGCAGATTTATTGAGTTCACTGCAGTAAGATATTAGGTAAGACCAAAGGGAGAAATCTCTGCTGGGGCTAGGTAGGAGAGGCATTGGAAACTTAAATCAGAGAGATACTGCATGTAGGTGGGATTATAATGATTTTGAAGCATGTTTTATAGATGTATTTTATCTAAGGTAAGCTGAATTACCTTGTACTTAAATTATCAAAATGTTTTTGAGAACAGCATGTGTCTTTATTCCAAACTGCGCAGTTGTGCTTAAATATGGGCTCATAGTAGGAATCAATTCACTGGATCTATCATTTACCCTTTTCTCTGGCATTTTCATTTAGAGACTAGTCTGTGTGGACCTGTGACCTAAAACTAACTTCTAGTTGGGTTTCACTCACGAAAACCTGGCAGAAAGAAATGAGAGGAAAGAAAAGTAAGTGTTCATTTGTCCAGATTTCCCTGTGTATGGTCTTTTGAAGTAGGCTGTGATGCTAATCTAAACCCACTGCTACTGTCTCACCAATTATATGGCTATGTCTCTGTCTTTCAATTTCTGCTCTTCTAAGTCTTCTTTTCAATTGCAGAATTAGCACACACAGACTCATCTGCTGATCTCCAAGGTTACAGATGACCTTCTATCCATATCTTGTAAAATTGACCTTTTGTAAAGAAGCCACCATTGTATTATCCCATTCTTTTTTGTTTGTTTGTTTGTTTGTTTTTGGGGGGCACACCTGGCAGAACTCCAGAATTACACCTGGCTCTGCATTCAGAAATTGCTCCTGGTAGACTCTAGGGACCATATGGGATACTGGGAATCAAACCCAGGTTTGTGCCAGGTCGGCCATGTACAAAGCAAATGCCCTACCACTGTGATATCTCTCTGACCCCTCATTCTTTCTTAAATTAGTTTTTTTCATCAATGAAGTAACATAACATTATAAAGTGTTTTAAGTGTGCATCCCTAAACATCAGTACTGGGGTGATGACCCAAAGGGCTACTGCAATGCTTTTGCTTGTGGGAAACTAGCAAGCATATGATCTGCCATCACAGCCTGCTCCCTGAGCACAGTTGGGAATAACCACAAGCATATTTTTGGGAGAATCTGAGCACAGCTGGATATGACCCTAGCCAACAAAATCAGCTTTATATTGATATTGCTATGGAGGCTCTAGTAATTTCACTAAAAGGCCAGTTCATTCCTTTGCTGTACAGCTATTTTTTTTAACCCAATTTATCCTGGTACTTAGGACCACTAATTATATATTTCTGTTCTAATGGTTGTTTTATTTAGTTCATCTGTTTTTGCCACCACATAGCAATACGATCATATGATTTTTGTAATTTTTGACTTATTTCACCAAGCATGCTACAGATGACAGGATTCTATTTATTTTCAATGCCTGCGTATTATTATATTATGCTATTATATCAACTTTTTAGTTGAGAAGTTATTGAGCTGTGTATTTGTAAAACCCTTATTCATTTGCAGACAAAGCACTTAAGTTGTTCACCAACTTGATTATTGTAAATAATGCTATAATAAGTGGGTTACATCTATATTTTCGCTTTTTTATTTTGGGTCACACTTGGAATGCTCAGGGCTTACTCCTCACTCTGCACTTGGGAATCACTTCTTAGTAGGCCCTAAGCAAAACAAGTGCCTGCCTCATTGTATTATCACTTCTGTCCCTATTTGTCTCTTTGAACTTATTTGAACTGAATGTACTGATTACATTTTTTATATAATCTCATCCTGTGTTACTTCTCTTTTTGTTTTGTACCTTTACTAATACAGTAGTGATAATGAATTATTGATAGATTCAGGTAACGACAGTTAGTAGAAATTAGGCTCTTTAAACATGAGAGGGCAGAATGATAGTACAGTGAGTGAGGCACTTGCATTTGGTACACAGCCTTTTCAGATTTTAATAACTAGAAATTCATTTAGTCCCATCAGAAGTAATCTCTGAGTGCAGGGCCAGGAATAAGCTCAGAACTGCCAGGTATGACCCCCACACACAAAAAAAATATATATAATGTTTTAGATATGAAGTTCCCAAGCTTATTATGGCATATCAGCCACTTTTCTGGAAAAAAATTCATTGTCTTTCTGGAAATATAATTCTATATATAATCTCCCCCCCCCAATCTTGTACCCAAAACTCACTAGTACCCCGGCATAATTTCACCATTCCCCAGCTATAGCTTGAATGTGGTATCATCCACTTTAGGAAACACAGGTTTAGACAGGATTGTCCTTGGTTTTTATTTGGGGTGTGTTAAGTATTAAGAAAGATTCCATTTCCCACCCCATAATCAGATATTTGGATTGTGTCTTTTGATTTTTATTTTGTTCTACCATTGCAGTGATGCCTGTGGGAAATTGATATCCCCACAGAAACCCAATACTTCATTTTCATTTGTACCTCTGCTTTGATTTTATTAGTTTAAAATGTTTTGTGATTATATTTTTGTTATAAGATGTGTATTTAAATGCAGTTCACTATGGTAAGACATTCTCTAGATATAGAGTAATTCTTCCAAATCCTTTTGCTTGGTTTAATGTATTACATTAAATTCCAGTTAATTATCTTTTCTGGTATGACTGCTTTCACATAAATCTGCTTTTTGTAGCACAATAGGGCTTTCATGATTATTACTCTAACAAATACATCAATTAACACAAAATAACCTTATTCTTTTCATGCTTCTATTTTAGAGTATTTAGCAATATATTCGACTCATTTGATTTTTTTAACATATAAATCTTTATTTGGAACACCATGATTACAAGCATGTTTGTAGTTGGGTTTCAGTCATAAACAGAATAGCCCTTTCACCAGTGCAGCATTTCCACCACCAATGTCCCCCTTCTTCCCCCACTCCTGCCTGTATTTGCAACAGGCATTCTACTTCTCTCATTCTTTAACATTATTATGCTAGTTTTTAGTGTAGTTATTTCCGTAACAGCGTTCACCAATCTTTGTGAGCTGTCCTTCTGGCCCTTCCAGCCCTCAACTCTATTGTCTCTGGGCCTTATTATAGTAATGTCTTTAATTTTTCTTAAAATCTATAGATGAGTGAGACTATTCTGTGTCTATCTCTCTCCTTTGAATAGTCTTAGTTTATTTCATCAATGATATCTATTGGTATTTTGACTAATATTACAGAACATATTATAGTGCATAAGTAAATGAGAATGGACACTTTTGCAATATTAGCATTTTTATAAATATGTACACTTCATTTGTATTTATTTGCATTCAGTTAAAGTTGTAAAATTTTATTAGTTATATAAACTTCTGGTCATTAGCAGTATTTTTTTCTTTTGCTAATTTGTATCTAGTTGCTGGTCATTATCTTTTCTATATATAGTAATTATACTTGCAATTAGCACATTGATTTGTAGTATTTTGAGAAAAGTTTATAGAACCATTTTTTAAAATGAAACTGGGCAGCCATTATGAGAATTTGTATTATCTGAAAAAATACTTTGATTTTAAAGACTTTTCCTCCTAAATTGTTAGGATAGAAATTACTGCACTCAGTTTTTTTAGTCTTAGTGTTAAGAATTTCCAAAGAAGTGTTAGTAAAGGCAACAATATATTTCCTCTTAGTACTGGTTTGTTAAAAGAAATTCTTTTGGTCCTGTTGGCATCATCACATACCCCAACACACAATCAAAGCAAGAAATGCTTGCCAGTTTTTTATGATGGAAGCATGTTTTTGCTCTTTATCAAGATGCATGTTAGTCTTTTTATTAAGTTCTATTTGAAATATTTTAATATAAAATTAAGAAAGAAAGTGTGAATTTCAGATAAAATAAATAAGAATAAACTCTTTATAAATTGAACAGTGTCTCCATTTCACTTTCTTAATTTCTGGAATATTTTTATTGGAAAGAAAAACATCAGTTATAGCTACCATATATTAATAGATACCACAGCAATGTTGTGCATTTCTGCTGTTAGCTAGAGTTTCTCCAAGAAGGATGGGTATGAGCCCAATATGCTGGAGCCTGTCCTTTGCTCTACTCTATTGTTAACTAGAGAGATGGAGCCAGAAAATTTGAATGCATTGGAAGTTGGCGACTAGCTTTCTTATGGATGATGGTTTGTAAAATGCCATGTTAGAACTCAAATGCAGTGATATAAAGTATCACTTATCATTTTTCTCTCAGAAAAAATAATAAATTTCTTTTAATGCTTAGAGCAGTGTCACTTTAGACTATTTAATGAGGAGCATATTGGGGTGGTGGTAAGAATCAATATTATAACTGGAAAGTTATCTCTGTTATCAATTTCTCCTTTACATTAATGTATGCATGATACATATAAATATATGTGACAACTATAATTAACTGTTGCTGGACTAAAATGTTATATTCTTTATTGTAAATCTTTTACAAAACTTAACAAGAGTGTTAATGCATTTTTGACATTTTTATGAGCTGTTGATTGATTTTAATGTTTTTTCACATATAATATTTGCAATATAAGTATGTCATACTTGCACTGACTTTTTAATAAGGAAAAGAAGGGACCTAGGATAGTTCACTTAGAAGAAGATCTGAATAAAGGATCTAAGTCTTCAATCAATTACCTTCATTTTTATATCTGAAGCTCGACCAAAATGTGAAGGCAAATATAACAGCATTTCAACAATTATGGGGTTTATTTTTCTGTGAATCATGTAAGGGCTATGTTAAAGGAATTCAATTGTATTACTTTTCATGTGGAATTGTGACTGATTGGCTTATATAATTAATGCACGCCTATCTCTAGAGTAGAGCTTTCTAATCTTTTCCATGTCATGGCCCACTTAGACAAATGGTACTTGTGCACTTAACCTTTGAGTAACTGGCAAGGTTGCATTTATTGGAGGCTGAGACTAGAATACTTCTGCCATCCGGAGTACAGCTGTATTCCTGGAACTTTTGCTGTGAGGATCCAGTGCAGCTGGAGCTATAACTCAGAACAGTTATAGTCAGTTCAGTGAATGTGCATCTTTTAGTAGTGTGATGGCAATGAAAATAAAGTAGAAATAGCTCCTGCCCTTGACACATAGCCTTTTTTCCATAGCTAAGTACTTTGTCTTGTGGTGGGTTTTTGGTTTGCTTTTCAGGCATCTGCTTTAAACTCTAGTGATAGCTCCTCAGTTTACTTCGAACAAAATTGAAAAGTCCTTCCAGTGATCTCTAGTATCTGCCTCCCTCTGACTTCATGTCTTTTGTCATTTGCCTTCCTGTCATTTTCTACTCACCACTGGCTTCTTTGCTCAGCCTTACTCCACTCAATTCCCTGACTGATTGTATCTTTGCATGGGATATTCTTCCCCAGATAAGTGTGCTGCTCACTCCCTTTTCTCTTTCAAGGTTTTACTCAGGCATATTTGACTCTCATACTGACTTCCCCACTCTTTCAAAAGTGTATTTATTAATTTTGAATTTGCAATTACACATACTCCTCGCTTAACGACCAAGTTCCTTTTCAACGACTTGGTCGTTAAGTGAATTGGTCGTTAAGTGAGGAACTGCATGTACTGTATACAATAGTACAGTATATGCATAGTACTTGACAATATAGTATTCTGAATAAGTAAAAAACGAGAATGATCAAACTGAAAACTTCCACTTGTTTTAATTTGCATGAATAGTGTAATTTACACATAAAACTGCAATGTATTACAGAACTTAAAGTTAGTAAAGCAGGTATGGTGAAGAGATGGTTGTAATTGCGAGCAGTGGCTAAACAGGTAGGTCGTTAAGTGAGGAGTATCTGTATATAGTAACCAGGTTTGGGATGTAGATCTCTTAAACTTGGTAAGTTTGAATAGTAACATTACAGGACTCAGATTTTTTTTGTAACTTAAACTGCAAAATTTGTAAAAACCAAAAAAAAAGTAAATCCTTTGTGTTGAGACTGAATCCCTGACTGCTTTACCACTAAACCTCTGTGCCTTTTCTTGGTTGATACCATTCTGCAATATGATGCTCTCCCTTCTTTTTTCATTAGATCTGGTAAATTTTCCTTTCCTTAAGTTCTTAAGACTTCAATACCTCTGCTTCTTTTGATTTCATTATTTTTTTCAATCCTGATTTCAGCTATTTGGAGTAATTTCCTGAGGGTTAGACCTTTATTTTTCAATTTAGCATTTCTATGTTAATCATTTCACACATTTCCTTCTTGTTAGATGTTATCTCTGCCTTTCAGACTATTCATTTCATTATCTTCAAGAACATAACTTTTCTAGTCAGTTTATAAATTTAACTTATCCAAACAGATGAGTAACTATGATTCCTAAAAAATTATTTTGCTTTCTTTTTACCAGTTTACACCTTATTTCTCTAAGAACCTGATGAAATTATTATTTGAAATCTCAGAACTTCTAATCTTATATATGTATAGAACTCTTATAATTAATTTTAGAAATCATATGCATAACAGGTTTTTTTGGGGTCACATCCGGCATTACTCAGGGGTTACTCCTGACTCCATGCTGAGAAATTGCTCCTGGCATGCTCGTGGGATCATATGGGATGCCAGGATCTCTCTGGCCCCAACAGTTTTATTAAGTATAACAATCTAGTTAAAAAAACATTCAGTGCTGGGTCAGAGAGATATTGCTGGGAGGAAAGCACTTGAATTGCACATAGCTGACCTGCCCAGGTTTATTCCTGGTACTGCTTCCAGGGAAGGTTGCATGAGCCCTACCAGGAGAGATTCTTGAGTAAAAAGCCAGGAATAAGCCCTGAGTGAATCCACTGTGGCCTGAAAACTATAAATATGCAATCATCCTATTGTTCTTGAAGTAAAAACTTAAAAAATATTTTTGGATACAAATTAAAATTTGATAAGCAGAAATAGGCTTGTCTTTTACATAAAATAAGATTTGGTCAATTTCTTTTAAGATCATGTTTTAATATATTTTTTATTTAAACACCTTGATTACACACATGATTGTGTGTTTGGGTTTCAGTTATGTAAATAACACCACCCATCACCAGTGCAACATTCCCATCACCAATATCCCAAGTCTCCCTGTTCCCCACCCAACGCCCGCCTGTACTCTAGACAGGCTTTCTATTTCCTTCATACACTCTCATAATTAAGATAGTTCAAACTATAGTTATTTCTCTAACTAAACTCATCTCTGTTTGTGGTGAGCTTCATGAGGTGAGCTGTAACTTTCAGCCCTTCTCTCTTTTGTGTCTGAAAATTATTATTGCAAGAATGTCTTTCATTTTTCTTAAAACCCATAGATTAGTGAGACCATTTTGCATTTTCTCTCTCTCTCTGAATTATTTCACTCAGCATAATAGATTCCATGTACATCCATGTATAGGAAAATTTCATGACTTCATCTCTCCTGACAGCTGCATAATATTCCATTGTGTATATGTACCACGATTTCTTTAGCCATTTGTCTGTTGAAGGGTATCTTGGTTGTTTCCAGAGTCTTGCTATGGTAAATAGTGCTGCAATGAATATAGGTGTAAGGAAGGGATTTTTGTATTGTATTTTTGGTTTCCTAGGGTATATTCCTAAGAGTGGTATAGCTGGATCGTATGGGAACTCAATTTCCAGATTTTGCACATAAGCATAATCCATAAAATTCTTTCATTTTTTCTGAAATATAGCATTTCAAATATCATTTAGTATCACAATAACAATTTCACTTTGGTATATAGAAAAATGCTCAGTGTCAATAAGATTAGGATAAATGATATGAAACAACCAGAAAGCATTTTCAATTACTAGGAAAAATATGAGTCCTGTAATGTTGTTATTCAAATAATATCTCTTACAGTTTGGTAATCAGAAAATATTATAAATCAAATCAAGGTTTTGAAGGAAATATAAAAATTTTGATAGTTGCACATAGTCTCTTTACTTCCCTGCATTGTTTCTCTTAATTTTTGATAGAAAATGTCCAACGAAGTACCATAGTGACATTCTATAGATAAAGGAGAAATGCATTCATGGAAGGAAATGGAAGTAAAGAAAAGAGATGATAAATACATTAGCTCATTTTTAAACTGTTTTTGAAAGTGAAGAATTATTCTTGTTGTGCATGTGGTTCATAGATAATGTGTAGGAGTCAGGGCCTTGAGTACCTAAGAGATGTAGAAGTGCGATATGTATATATCTATACATATATACATACGGACAGGTGTACACATACAAACTATAAAGCTAATAATACCACAGGTACATGGATCCAAAATACAACCACCAAACTTAAAAATGTGCTTATGAAACATGCCACTTGGGTGGAGAGAGAGAACTGAGGGACAATGACTGTGATGAAGGGAAAATGTTCAACCTGGAGGAGGCGGAGGAGATGGAAAAAGTTGCACTGAAACTTGGTCTTTATATCCATAATAGTAAAAATTAGCTAGTGAAAGCGCATCTTATAGAGGCAGATTGGTGGAAAGACGGCAAATGGGAATGGGCACGGGAAAGGCCCTTGGTGGAGGGAAGTGGACATTAGTAAAGGGATTTTAGCATTGAAACATTGTATTCCTGAAATCCAGCAATAAATAACTTTGTAATTTCTTGGTGACTAAATTAAAAAAATAATGTTAAAAATTGCTTATAAAGAGGGAAGGCTGTGGGGTGGGAAAAAAACCTGAGAAAATTGGTTGAAGGATATTGACATTATTGATGTCAGTATTGGAATATTATATGCCTAAAATTGAACTAGATGTAAATGTGTGTATATTGTGGTATCTTAATATTTAATAATAAAAAATAAAATTTAAAAGGAAAAAAAAGTACAAAGATTTCTATATACCCTGAGCCAGCATATGGGTAGCCTCTCTCCCAGAGTGCTGCAGGGTATACTTGATGTACCTGCAGTGACAAATCATAATCACTGGATTCCGCAGTTTACCTCAGGGCTCTCTCTTGGTGTAGTTTCTTCTGTAGTTTTGGACAAGTCTATAATGATATGCATCTGGCATACTGTTTTCACTGCCCATGTTATCTTTTTTAAAACCTGTAAGAATTGCAACTTAGCTGAGAGTTCAAAGACTTGGAATTCATATCTTGCATCCAGAGACCTTGACTTTGAATGCTTGCACAATTTAGTCCCCACCCCATCCCCACTCAGAAGGTAGGTTGTTATCTTGCCATCCCTTTCAATCACTGGTCTGGGTAGGGCTGAGTATTTTGTTCTTCTGCTTGCAGAGTTAAGCCAAGCATCAATGTGGCTGGTTCTGAGAACCACCTAATTTCTCTTGGAAGTTCTACCTTCCATCACCCTCAAAATAAAACCCCACCCAAACCAACAAACTAAAAGCCTTTCAGTCTTATTATTAAAATTATCTCATTTATTTGCAAAGAAGCAATCTGGGGGATATTCATGTAGTTCTCACTATGTTTTGCTTGTTTTCATAGTTCAATTATTTCTTGCTTTCTGTAGTATATCAAAGCATGGGTTTGAATTACTAGATACAGCATTGTTTTAACATCAATTCACCTTTTCATATGTGATGTTTACTTCATTTGATTTTAAGTGTAAGTAACAGGCAACAGGAGTGCTGTTCATTCCCATAAATACATTGATTTCTGCTAATTCAGAGAAAAGAGATCTGTTTTGTTTTGTCTTAATACAGTTAGAAGGCTAGCCAAAGAGAAATAATAACTTTGTAATAATTTTCGAGTAGGTAGGGTAGAATAAGATAAATGTAAATATAAGTAGACTTTGACAATCAATGCCACATTTTCTTGAATAATTTATACAAGTAAAACATCCTTCACAGGATGGAACACAGGTGTCGCCCATCCAGAGACACAAAAGCAGAGAGCAATCACTCTGCTTCATTCCATGTCTGTGCTTATCCCCTAATCAATATACACCAGTACAATACATAGAAAACACACAAACACACACACATACATACACACCGCAAAAGCCACTATGGGAAAGCATCACAGAAAACCGCCATGCTTAGAGAATTAAGATGATGGATCTGAATACTGTACCCGCCACCTTTATAGCCTCTCTATGAAATATTGGAGGATGTTCAAGGTACTCAAAGAATCCATGCAACAAACTGAAAAAAAATCACAAGAATGAAGAGTACATAAAATTAGAAATAATAAATAATAAAATTAGAAATATAAAACTCCAAACCAAAATATCAGGGCTAAAATACTCAGTAGCTAAAATGAAAATATCAGTGGAAAAGCCTCACCAACAGAGTAACAGATGCCGAAGACAGAATCAGTGATCTGGAAGATGAGATGAATAGTAATTCTATGCAACAGAAGAAGTGAGAAAAAAACCTTAAAACAAATAATCACATAATGGAAAAAATCCTCAAAGTGAACAGAGAAATATAGAAGTCTGCAATAAACTCAATAGAAACAACATAATATTTGGAGTCCAAGAAGCCCAGAAAGAAAAAACTCTGCATGAAAAATTAACAGTCATGGACATCATTGCAGAAAAACTCCCAGAGCTAAAGAGTGCATGCAACCAAATACTATATTCCCAAAGAGTAAAAGAGATTCAAAGGGAAAAAAAACTCCAAGACACATCCTAGATACAATGATGAATTCCATAGATAGGAATGGAATACTGAAGGCAGCGAGATCAGAAAGAGAAATTACTAAACAGTTACAAGCAAAGCTCAAGGCCTGAGGCAATGGTGGGATATAGTGACAAAACTCAATAAAATGAATGCTTCACTAATAGTACAACACCCAAGCAGACCTGCATTCAGATTGAAAGTAAGATACAGATAAACAACAGATGAGGAACTTTACAGACTCAAAACCAACCTTAAAACAAACAAACAAACAAACAAAACAACTGAACTATTTTAAGGCAAGGCAGACCCAACAAATACATCAAATTCTTACAAAAGATGACACAAAATCATATGACAATCATCTCTCTCAATGTCAATAGACTAAATTAAACAGTTAAGAGACACAGTGTGGCAAAATCAATAAAAATGTTGAATCCAACTTTTTGCTACTTCCAAAAAAAGCATTTAAATAGTGAGAGACTCAAAGGTAGAACAATCATTCAAGAAACAACTCCCTTACAAAGGCTAGAGTGGCCATATTTCTATCAGATGAAACAGACTTTAGATTTGAAAAGGTGATAAGGGACAGAGATGGACACTTCTTGATAATATGGGATAGGTGCACCAGGAAAAAATATCACACTCCTAAACATATATGCACCCAATGAGAGGCCAGAAAATATTTAAAACAATGATAGATTTGAAAAAAGACATCAATAGCAATACAATAATAGGAGAAAACTTCAACACTGCCCTGTCACTTATTGATAGGTTAACCAGGCTATAATACAACAAAAATATTCGGAGTCTGAAGAAATAAATTGAAGTGAATGGCTTAGTAAATAGATATAGGGCTCCATATAACTTGATCCACATTATTCTCCAATGTACATGGGTTAGTCTCCAAAATAGACCACATGTTGCCATAAAACATATCTCCATAAAATAAAGAGAATGAAAAGGATCTACATTCTCAGATCATAATTTACTGAAGTTAGAAATAAATCACAAACAGACATAGAGAAAATAATTTAACACCTAGAAATTAAACAAATCACTACTGAATGAATAACTAGTGCAGGGGTGGCAAACGGGATTTTTACCCTCACTCAAATGCCAAAATGCAATATGTATTTAATATATTATTGTTAAAATTATATGCTTTTGTGTGAGTGTTTGTCTGTTTTGGCAGGTCACTGTGTGGTGTGGCTCTCTGACTCTCACAGTTTAAAATTTTGGCTCTTTGTGTCGAACTTGTTTGCCACTCCTGAACTAGTGGGTCAGAGATATAATCAAATAGGAAATCAAAAGATTCATAGAAGAAAACAAGAATGAAGTCATGACTTTTGGGAACATAACCAAAGTGGTATTAAGAGGGAAATTTATAGATTTACAAGTACTCAACAGGATTGAAGAAGGGGCCTAAAGAAATAATTTAATGACACTTAACATTTGGAAAAAGAACAACAAAATGAATTAGACAGGAGGAAATAAAGCAAATAGGCAGATAGAAAGAAATAAGAGGCTAAAGTAGAAATTAATGAACAGGAAATACAAAAACATTCAAAGATCAATGAAAGCAAGAGTTGGTTATTTGAAAAAATAAAACAATATTGACAAGCCATTAGCCAAACTCAAAATAAAGGAGAGAGAGAACTTAATAAACTGAATTAGAAACAAAAAGGGGGAGATTACTACAGAAATGACAGAAACTTAAAAGGTAATCGGGATTACTTTGAGAAACTCTGTGCCACAAATAAAGAGAACCTGGAAGAAATGAATGAGTTCTTGGTTCCTATAACATTCCAAGGTTAAACCAAGATGACCTGGCATATATGAACAGACCTATCACTGTTGAGAAAATCAAAACTGTAATAAAAAGTCTTCCCCCAAACAAAAGCCACAGCTAAGATCAATTTACTAACTAATTCTTTCAAACCTTTCAAAAGAATTTATTGCCCATTCTTTTTAGGCTCTTCTGGGAAATTGAAGAAATAGAAACACTCTCAAATAGTATTTATAAAGCTAATATTATGTCACCCTGCAATAAAAGTAGAGATGCCACCAAAAAAGAGAACTTTCAACCAATATCTTTGATGAAAACAAGTGCAGAGATCCTCAAAAATATCTTAGCCAACAAGATCCAGCGTTTCATACAGGTCATACACATGTAGGATTTATCCCAGATATGCTAAGATGGTTTAGCTTATACAAGTCAATCAATTTAATATACCATTTCAACATAAGAAAAAAAACAAACAAAATTATCTTATAGATGTGGAGAAAAGATTTGGTAAGATCCAACACCCATTCATGATAAAAAAACTCAAGTTGGGAATGGAAGGAACTTTTCTAAATATAGACAAGATCATTTACCTCAGCCCATGGCAAATATACTCAATGGGTAAAAACTGAAAGCATTTCCTCTAAAATTTGGCACAAGACAAAGCTGCTCAGTCTTGCCACTCCTATTCAATATATTATATTGTTATATAATATATTATGCATTTCATTATTATATTCAATATATTACTTGGAAGTACTTGCCAAGCAACAAGGCAAGAAAAAAATACCAATGGCATCCATATAGGAAAGGAAGAAGTTAAACTCTCAATGTTTGTAGATGACAAGATATTATATTTAGAGAACCCTAAAGACTCTACCAAAAAGCATCTAGAAACAAGAAATTTGTATAGCAATGGCACGTGCTACAAAATCAACCCTCATAAATCAATGGCTTTCTTGTATACTAACATAGAGAAGAAATAGACATTAAAAACACAATCCCATTATCAGACCTGAAACTATAAGGTTATAGAAGAAAATATAGGCAAAACACTACATAACATTAAGACTAAAGGCACCTTCATGGAAGAAACACCACTGTCCAAACAATTAGAAGCAGAGATAAACCATTGGGACTATATTAAAGTGAGAAACTTCTGCACCTCAAAGGAAACAGTGACTAGGATGCAAAGGCCACATACGGAATAAGAGAAACTATTCATGCAAATATCATCTGGTAATGGGATAATATCCAAGATATACATGGTACTAACAGAACTTAACATGAAAAAAAAATCTAACTCCTTAAAAAATTGGGGATAGTAATGAACAGAGAGTTCCTCAGAAGAAATGCAGATGGACAAAAGACACAAAAGACAAATGCTCCATATCACTAATCATCTGGAGACACAAATCAAAATAACAATGAAGTATCATCTTACATCATAGAAACTGACATACATCACAAAGAACAAGAATAGTCATTGCTGGCAGGGATGCAGGGAGAAAAGAATGTTCATTCACTACTGGTGGGTAAGTACTCTAATCCAGATTTTTCTGGAAAACAATAAGGATATTCCTCAAAAAGCTGGAAATTGAACTTCCATATGATCCAGCAACACCACTCCTAGGATTATAATTTAGGAACACACACACAAAATACTAAATTGCCCCCATGCATCCCTATGCTTATTGCAAACTATAATAGCCAGAGTCTGGAAACAACCCAGTTGCCCAAAAACGGATGAGTGGCTAAAGAAACTACATTTACACAATGGAATACTACATAGTTGTTAGGAAAAATTAAGTCATAAAATTTGCTCATACAAGATGGACGTGGAAACTTTTATGCTGATTGAAGTGAGCCAAAGGGAGAGAGAATAGTCTCATTTATTATTATATTTTTGGGTGATTGTATCAAGAATGCAGTATAACTTGTTATATAACTTGTTATGGTGAGAGAATGTTAAAGAGAACTTCACTGTATTCAATGCTTTCTAACTAGACTAGGACTATTTTATTTTGTAGCCTTATATTACAGCTTTCCTTAAGTTACATTGGTATTTTCTTTTTACTAGTCAGATTCCCATTAGTTTTTAAATGGGGAAAGAAACCATAATTTTCTACAAACTTTAGTCTCTGCTTTATATATTTGAACTGTAGTGGCAAACTCAATGCTTTTTTTTTCTGTAGTGCCCTTTTTAGCATTGTCTTCTAATATTCATAGTAAAAGGGGATTTATATTTCTAAAATTGCTTTATTGTGAGCATGATATGTGATCCTCACAAGATCAAGTTTTGACCTCTACCAAAATAGAAAATTAGAAGTAAATTTTATATGATTAAAATAGCAAATCCAAGTAATTGTCATTCAAAAAAATTAAACCCTTAATATTCCTCTAGAACTGTCAGAGGATCTATTTATTTGAATGTCTATCATTCATATTTTAGATTGTTTGATTGTAAAAACAAGTTGTATATATCTCCCATTGAAATACAGATGTTACTGTGAGAACTGATGAAACTTTAAAATTGAACTTACAGATTATTTTGTAAATTTGAACTTTTGTTTCTCATGAAATAGTGTTACACTTTAATAGGAATATTCCCCTCCAAAACAGAAAGCCATCCTGCTTTTTAATTATTTGTTATGATGATATGTAATATTTCAGTCATTAAAACCTTGCTTAATGACAAAATGTTGAACTTGTTTTTCTGTTTGCAGTTAGCAGAGAAGCTGACGCATAGCCCTAAATGATTGTGTTGGAGAGGAAGAAGAAACTTACTTTCTATCAGATCATTTAGTTTTGCATAGTAGCC
Organism: Suncus etruscus; assembly: GCF_024139225.1. Classification (NCBI taxonomy): domain Eukaryota; kingdom Metazoa; phylum Chordata; class Mammalia; order Eulipotyphla; family Soricidae; genus Suncus; species Suncus etruscus. Next base: position 131,560,611 of record NC_064848.1, on the reverse strand, counting down.
CTGCCATTAGCACAGACTTCACATTTGATTGGAAGAGACTTATAGCCTTCATTGCTAATTTCTTCACTATGAAAGCTTACTGTTGGATATTTTTCTTCTATTTGTATTGAATACTCCGGTCCTTTTCCCCCCTAAGTTCTGCTCAGTGAAAATTCTCATCACTTTCTTTTAATGATATTTTATAGGTGCAATTCTGCATTTCATGGTTTCATAGCAGGAATTCAGAAACATCAAATAACTTTTTAAAATAAATTGGGCCGGAGAGATAGCATGGAGGTAAGGTGTTTGCCTTTCATGCAGGAGGTCATCGGTTCGAATCCCGGCGTCCCATATGGTCCCCCGTGCCTGCCAGGAGCAATTTCTGAGTCTGGAGCCAGGAATAACCCCTGAGCACTGCCGGGTGTGACCCAAAAACCAAAAAAAAAAAAAAAAAAAAAAAAAAATTAAAAAAAAACTTTTTAAAATAAATTGAGATGATTTTTATAGCTGAGGGCAGATATTTAGTTATTGGACTTGGAACTATCATCAACCATTTTTCCAGTCTATTTGATTTCTGATTGATCTTCTTGCCTTTTTTTTTTTTTTAGAAAAAATTTTAAGATATTAAAGATCTCCTTATGTTTAGGAAAATGACAAGCAAATTGTTAAAAAATATCAAGTTTCCTTTTTGTATTTATCACTATAATTATTTTGCATAGAACAGTTGATTTTGTAATTTATTTTGTATAATTAAACCATGATTTACGTTTAAGTTGCATATTGTTCAGGATTGATTGTGAAGATATTTTGAAATCAGTGGTATTTACATGCTTTGATTTTAGCAATGTGGCTAAATAATAAATATCTAGTCAAATGTGATTTCTTTCACAGCATCAATGAATAAGGTCTCATTTTTTTATACCTAAAGTAGGATTATATTTTGGGAGATTTCCCATGCAATGTTCTGAATGGTCATACCTGACAAAACTGATGACTAGACCTTTGAATCCTAGGGCCTGACTATATATTTATGGGAATGATACTTCATGATACTTCAGGGTCATGGGGTTTCCATTAGTAATGCTGGTGATGCTGGGACTCAAACCCAGATCAGATCATGTCTAACCACTAGGAATCTCTCCTACCATAGAATTATGTTACGTTAACATTTACCTTTTTTAAATTGCAGTAAAAAATATTTGTGAATATTTTTTTAGAACTGGAGAGTCTCTTTTCAGTGCATTATTTGGTTCATCAGAAACTCTGGAGAAAGACTTTAAATTTAAATTTTAAATTATTTAAATTTAAATAGTGGTTCTGCCTCTTATAGGAGTATGACATCGGGCGAGTTAATAACATTTTTCTGTGTATAAAGCATGTTGATTCTTCATGGGGAATAATAATCCTGCTTGTATGTCTTTAAAAAGAGTTTGATCTTTTCTCCTTGCATAGTTTTATTATTATTTTTTGTTTTATTTGTAAAATTGATTAAAATATATCTAATGCATGAATTGTTAGATACAGGCATGTTAAGATTGAAGTACCCTATGAAATTGTTGAACCGTACTTCAAAATTTTCTTTTAAAATTTTTTTATGTAATACCTTCACAGATGATACAAAGGAGGAGCTGAGTCTGATTTCCAATTCATTTTAATTATCTTCATGGGAAATATTAACCTTTATTGATTATGAATTTGAGTGCATGGGATGGAAAATGGAAAGTGATCTTATAATGCTACTTAGAAGATTCTTTGTTATAATGCACATCTAATTAATAAGCTTGATATATCTCTTCAAAATTTTGATTTTATAGTCTTCACTTTTGTGTTAAAGGAAAATATGACATATTTACAATTAGCTTTCATTTTATATATCACTTTAATGTGTGATGGGTAGAATTTGTTACATTGGTTAGAGATGGACCAGGGAAGTTCCAAAGTATATTATATCTGATTTCAAACTGAACGCTCAGGTCAATAACGTCTCTCTTTTTTTTTTTTTTTTTTTTTTTGAGGAAAGACAGTTACAACTATGGTTGATATTTTTCTTTTACCAGTTCAGTTGTATATAGAAACTTTATCTTCCTTTAGTTCTTTTAATCTCTTTTCTATATTAAATACATTTAGAACCACATGAGACACTTTTATAATTTTTACTTAAATAGAAATAATCTAGGAAATGTTGGAAGGAAAGTTTTCTGTAGTAACTCATTCTTATTTAGTATCTTACTGGTGTTCTAATAATTATTTTTGTTTGTTAAATACTTCAAACATTCTTTAAAAATGCATTTGTAATGAAAAACTCATTTAGTTTTTATTTGAGTAAAAACTTAATTTTTTTCACTATTTCCTGGCTATAAGAAAAAAATCACAATTTCTTTGCATTAGTACAGGGGTTCCTACAACCTAGCTTATTGTTCTCCAACTCCCATTTCAGAAAATTAAAAAAAAAAAAAAAAACTAAACTAAACTAAATTACTCAGTGACTTCTTGAAAACAAACCTTATTTAAGCAAATTAACAGGGTATGCTTCTGATCTACTGAGACTATTGAACTGAGGCTACTATTAAATTATATCCTGAATCATCACAGTACCCCCTGTTTTGTACCCACTTTTGAAAAACACTACTTTACCACCACAAACTCCTGATACTTCTGATATTCATGGTTTCTGGTGAGAAATTTCTTTTACAAATCAGAATGTTAGAACTGATTTTATTCAACTTAAAAATTTTAATCATATATTTCAGAAATTTTATTACTGTATATCATGGCATTTTTTCTTGGATAGATTTCTCCAAATTTATTTTTCCCTTCTTTTATATTGTCTTTAATTTTTTGAGTCTATGTTTATATTTTATGAGAAAAATGGACGTTTTTCAGCTTTTTTTCTTTCAGTATTTAAAAATAATTAAAATATTTCTATAAATTATTTAAAACTTATTATAATGTATTAATTTTAATGATGTTTGTGAACATACTTTTTCATGTTCACCATTCTGTCCTCTCTTTTTTGAGACACGGACTACATGAAAGTTTGGATATCAGTTTCTACTAAAACATTTATTTCTGTTTTCTAATTCTGATGAGGTCCTTCCTATTCTGTTTTCCAGTTTTTGTGCTTTATTTATTTTTTTGTTTTTTGTTTTTTTGGGTCACACCCAGTGATGCTCAGTGTTATCCCTGGCTATGTACTTAGAAATCGCCCCTGGCTTTTAGGGACCATATGGGACTCCAGAGATCGAACCAAGATCTGTCCTAGGTCAACCACATGCACAGCCTACCGCTGTGCTACTCCAACCTCTTGTGCTTTATTTTTTTAGGGAGAGGGGCTCTCAAGCTGTGTTTAGGCATCACACTGCAACTCCTTGAGATTCTCAACCAAGCAGTCTTCAGTTATGTTGGGTAGATATTGGGAATGTAGTGTCAAGACTGATCTTAGGTTCTTGTGCATGTATGTCATGACTCTGTAGCTCCCCACTACTCATAGATTCTTTATATCCATTTTATCCTTTTATTTACTTTATCCTTTTATCTATTTTACCTGCCCTTTTAATTTATTTTGGTTAGAGTATATTTAATTTCTAAACTTTTCTATATGTCCCTAATAATTTTTCCTTTTTGCAAATTCCTATTTATTGAGATCTACATTTTTCTTCATTTTGAATACATAGGTAACTATTCTATAATGCTTTTTACTTTTTCTTTGCTGGTGGTGGTTTCTTTGGGGTCACACCCAGTGGCACTTGGGTTACCCCTGGCTTTGTGTTTAGAAATCACGCCTGGCAGAATCAGGGAATAATATGGGATGCCAGGGATAGAACCCGGGTCAGATGTGTGCATGGCAAACATCCTCTCTGCTAGGCTATCACTCCAGCCCCTCTTGAATGCATTTTGTGATATCTCATTTACATCTTTGTCAACTAAATTTACCATCTCTGTCTTTAATGTTTCTAGCATTAGTTTCTTCTAAGTTTATTTTTTCAATTTTTTAATTTAAAATTCAATTTTAAAATATTTCTTTCTTCATATGGGCCATACCTAGTGGTGATGAGCTTCAAAATGGGGAGACAGATTTAACTATTTTGCAGAGGGAAAAACAAACAAAAGCAAACAACAATCTCTTTCCTAGATTTAAAAGATTTTTGCAGTTCTCTTATCACAGTGTTTTGAGTTCCAGATTGTTCTCTTCTTGAAAAGGGTTGGAATATTTTTTTTACTGTACATGCTGATAGATAAAATAATTTCTCCTGAACAGACAGAAGTTCCCAAACTTATTTGGCCTACCACTGCCTTTTCAAAATGAAAATACTTTTAAGAAATTTCCCCTGGAAACTTCTCTAATTTAAACCAATGAAGTGCCCTCTATTGTAGTTTGGTACTACTTCATGGATTGTTCTGGAGAATTTTTGGTAGAGGCTGTGTCATCTACTCTAGGAAACAATATTTTAAATAAAAACATACAAGAAATCAGAACTTCATCTTTAACAAAACTCAGTTAATTCCTAAGTGAAATTACTTCAATTAGAACTGCTTTCTGAAAGTTGAAAGATTTTTCGTTGCATTGATAACTGCTGTACTAGAAGTAATTGATGTAGTTTAATAATCCAGAGGAAATCTTACCAGTTTATTTTAAATTAATCTTAAGAAGATCTAATGATTCTCCGGGACATAATATAAATTTGAGGTTTTTTTTAAATTATTAACCATGGCTATTTTTTCCACATCTAATTTGTTGTATCTCTGTACCTTTCCACCTTTGCAGAGTACTTCTTGTTATTGCTGAAGACAAATAACTTTCAGCATTAAATGTCATCATCGACTTCTAAATGAGGGTTAATGTTTTGATCTTTTGTTGCACATTGTGAATGAACTTTCTGGGATGCTGCTTTGTGAAATAAGCATTAACAGTTTATCTAGAGGTGAGGTCAAAGCATAATTACTTGAGCAGCTTTATTAGTTTTTGAGCATTCCTTGGGACCACGAGTACATTTTTTGCTAAAAGTAAATTAGCTAGCATTTGGGTTAGTTTAAAAATGCATCTCAAGTAGGTGAGTTTTGCAGGTCAACTCTATTAACAATTTTGACTAGGGAAAGCAAACCATACATTATATGTAGAATGATAATTTAATCAGTTGTAGGAAAATATACTTAATTTTTTCCTTCATTGTATCTGGGATGTAAAGTATTAGCAGACTGGCTTTTTAGTCTTTACTTCTTAACTTCATCTCTTGACTTTCACTCTTAAATAAAAAAATATTTTCTTTATGTTTTCTAATTTAAGTTTTAAAATTTGTGCAATAACTCTGTGGAACTGATTCATAGATAATTCCTATCTGTTTTCTAGTGTATACAATTATAGATCAGATGTGCCTAAAAGTGATTTCTTTTGAACTAAAATTAGAACATATTAAATTATCCGCAAACTCTGTTTGCATCTTAGTTTTTTGATTTACAGTAGTTTTTTCATAATAAAAATGGTGAAATTCTGGCAATTTTCAAAACCATCTAATAACTTTCAATATGTATTTCAATATTTAAATATATTTCAATAACTTTCAGTTTGTTATTAGCATATATAAACAAATTTACCATAGTTAAATTTTAGGCTATAAAGAATATTGTCTTTGTTTCAACAATTCTATTTATAGTAGAAAATAGACATAACATGTCTATTTCCAAAAGAGTACCATATTCATATTACAGGCAAAGAAAAATGGTTATTTTATTTATTTTTAATTAAATATTTTTTCTATTTAAGAGCTGTGATTTACAGAGTTATCGATAGTGACTCATTGGCCATCACAGAGTTTCAGTGCCTCCCTTCTGCCTGCCACACCTTGACAGGCACAAAGTTCTGTGTTTGAATCTGTAATTTGGATATATAGTTATTACCACTCTTCTACATCAACAGTATACCCAAGGCCTCTGAGCCTTGCTTTCCTATTACTTCCTTTCTCATCTTCTTGCTTACCCCTGCCTTAACTGTTACCTTTTCTGTTCTTTTCCATCCTATACTCTCGGGTCAAATCTACTTGTTTTTGATACCATTGTGGTTCTGGCAGTATAATTAGATACAATAGATAGATACATTAGATATATTAGAATATATTATTTGACATTTCAAATCTACATTGGTTTTAGACTTCCTAGATTAATAAAATAACATTTGATTGGAGCCAAGAGAGATAATTTAGTGATCAGGGGACTGTGCAGAACATGCTTTTGATGTTCTCCTGCCCTAAGTCTATGACATGTGGCCTCAGAAATGATGTACTGATACATTCACCAGGTTCTAACATTAAATTGGATCACTAGGAGTAGACCTGGAGTCTCCACATCTGGCACTGCACAGGGTCTGTACAGTACACTGTACAGGTCCTCAGTAGCCTTTTTGTAGTACTGGGAGTTAAATTGGGGTTGGCTGCATGCAGGCAAGCATCTACCTTCCTGCAAATATATTAGTTGGTATGTAGGCTAGTTTAGTGAGTTTAATGCACACATAGTTTGGACCTATTTGCTTAACATTTTCTTGGTCTCATTTTATTCAGCTTTTACATAAAATAACACAACTAGCCTTCCCTGCACATCCTAGAATACACATTAGTGAAGCAATTTTATAAGTAAAGCTGCAGGAGAATCATTAAAATGAGAGTGGGAATCTATTATATATATATATATATATATATATATATATATATATATATATATATATGTATGTATGAAAACAAAATCACCAAATAATATTTTTAATTTTTTATAAATTACTTTATTTATATACTATGTTGTAGGTGTACCTATCTGAGACCCTGGATTTAGGTGTAGCTACCTGAGACCCACCCATTTCTGGGAGGGGTCTTGGGAACCAGATATTATGTGTGACCTTACCTGCAAGACCCTGCCCATTCCTGGGAGGGGTCTTGGAAAAGATAGATAAGCCTTGGACCGAGGGAATTCGCGGTTGCTCTGCCCTGCTGAGCTCTCTGGCTTTTGGGTCTTTGCCTCTTTTGGTCCTTGACCAGGATGGAGGTCAAAGGAAGATGGCTGAAAGGAGTTAAGATGCAGGGCCAAAAATAACTAATGCTTGAAAGGTTATGATAGAAACCACACATGTGGTGGATAGGGATGAATAAAGTTGATGCTTCCTGATGCCTGTTTCTGGATGAGTGATTTCGCCTTTCACCTGGGCCTGGGACCCGCCCGCTGAATGGGGGGTTGCGGAGCCACGTGGCCTGGAATGGCATCCATCTCCATCCTTCACCATCCAGCACCATCATTAATTATTTGATTCTACACTATGTATTACATAGTTGCTCATAACTATGTATTACATTGGTGCTCATAATTTATTTGTTCCAAGATCAGTCTCACCAGCAATCTAAAATTCCCTCCATCATTGTCCCCAGATTCCCATACATTTCCAAGCCTACTTCCCTGACAAGCATGAAATAATATATTTTATATTTCTGTTACAATTAAGTGCTAATAAAATTATTTCTTATAAAGTACTGTAATCTTTAGAAAGAAGAAAAAATTCACAAAAATAAAATCTGTGAAAATTAATGCATTACTAAATGAGGTCATTAAGTCATTGTCAGAAGGCTTGTTAAGTATTTATTGCTGGTTAATTTTCTGTTATTTGTTTGTCTTTTGAACTTTAGGTGACTTCAAATCCACATTGTTATCTAATCTTGTGTGTTTCTACTGGGGTGAAAATATTGAAAAATATTTGGAATTGTCTTATGGCCACATATGTGGCTGTGTGTTTTAGGAATTCGAAGAGTTATGGCTTATAATGAAGCAGTTGTGGGTATGTTTTTAGATGCCAGGATTTCCAGAAGTATGGGGAGGTGGGAGAAAGATGCAAAACTGTCCTTGAAAAGTCAGTCCAACTACAGGCATTCTTGGAGTTTTGGTTAGTTTGTCAAATCTGCAGAGCTCCATGTTCAAGTGGTAAATCTGGGTCATTTGTCAAATAAGAATTGATAACTCATGTTCATAAAGAAACCTGAACAGGTATTTTATGACTATTTTAATCATCATTTCCAAAAATAAGAACTAGTCAATTTCTGAAAGAAATCAGGTAAACTGTGCTAAAAAGGCATGATTTTGGTGACATTAAAGATATTTCTACATGAAAGAAGCCAATCTGAGACTTCTATGACATTCTAAACAAAACTAAAGAAAGTGAAGGGACAAGGGCTGAAAATTATAGAGCACAAAGATAATTACACAGCACAGATGATTTCTAAGAAATAGAAAAAAATATCTGGAATATGCTGTCATTATGCAAATGTATTATATTTGTTCTAACTCATAGGATGAACAAACACTCTGAGTGAACTTTGAGGTATACTATGACCAGTGGGTGACTATGATTCATCAATATTATTAGTATGCTACTCGTGTGGCTGATGTTCAGCTCTGCCTGTGTAAGATCATGAGATACCTGAAATTTTCTGTACCTTTCCTCAATTTTCTTATAAATCTAAAACTATAAAGTTTTGACTAAAGAATGGAAAAGTTTGGGGCTGAAGAGATGATTCAAGGACCAGGGAAATATACCTAGGACTTGCAAGGAGCTGAATTTGATCCCTGGCAATTGAGGGTCCTTCTAGGACTATCAGGTCTTGTTCCCTTGAGAACTACCAGTGAGGCCCTGGAGGCCACCTATACCAATGGTTGAAGTAATGTTACCCAGCTTTGTTTTGTCAGACTCAGTTTGCAGGTATCAACAGGAAGTGCCATGGTTTGACCTCATGATGAGGGATGTCACCCAACCCCCAATTTAAACTGTTAAGCATAGTGAATATTTGGACATTCCTGTTTAATGTTATTTCTTGAGTAACATTTAAGCAAAATTCTTTTTAAGCTTTACATTTTGAGAAGATATTTCATTAAATGGGTAGTACACTAATAAGTTAAAATGATGTCATCTATTGCAATTTTTCTAGTTCAAGCTATTATTTTCAGTGCTCTGTTAAAAAAGGTGTGACTTAGTCCTAAAATGTAATTGAGACACAGGGTTCTCTTCAGAGAGTTAATCTTCATGATTATTAATTCCATGATGATGAAAGAATGCCCTCTGATAGTAGTCTCCAGGTTCTTCCAAGAATTTAAGTATAACATTTGATTGCTGTTTTTAAGAATTTTTGCATCTGAAAACCTCTTAACATAATAAGCAAGGTAATTTATAAGTTAGGGTGATTTTAAGGTTTTTTTTTGACTAGACCCTATTTATAGTATTAAATAGTTTGAAATCAGTTATATAATTTCACAATAACATTTTTGCAGGAAGACTTAAATGTAATTATTAAAGATTAGCATAATTAAGCAATATAATTACTGTAGTAGCTCATATAATCAAATCTAAAACATGAGCTTGTTTGTAAAATTAAAATGTTCTCAATGATTTTGCCTTAAGTGTGATTTTTCTAATTGGGAGTGGGAAAAGAAATATAGACCAATGCAGGGAGAATCAAATAGCACATGAATGCAGATAAGAACATATTTAACTAGAACTTCTTTTCTGATATTGTTGATTTTTAGAAAATCTTCAATACTTTAAAATAGCAGAGGGAGAAGAATGAAACTGGCATGGCTGTTATTCTTATATCATATAGTCCCTGGTTATATTTTTTTAATAGACCCTCCAAAAGAATTTGATTCATGGCCCAAAGAATTGAAAGTGTAAGAGTTTATCTTGTGTGTCTGAATACTTAAATTCAAACCCTGACCCCTAGCATCAAAATATACCAACAATCATGTATCATGGACCAAGTATTGTCTGGAGTTCTCCTGTTGAGCTCGCTGAGTAGCACAGAGGATTTTCCACATCACCAAAACAAAATTTTTTTTAATTCTTATTTTTATGAAGCTTACAAAAGAGTTGACAAACTGATACAGTGAATATTAAGTACACTAAGTCAACCAGAAATATCTAATATATATTCTGTGTGCAATAAAAATAGTATAAATTTTGTATAGTATGTTCACAGGACACAATTTGTGTAGCGTGTGTGGCTCCCAAGCTGTGCTTAAGAATTTGGGGGACCCAGTAGAGGTTCAATAAAATGGCCCATGGATGCTGTGTTACTTAGGCCCCAAGGTGCATCTAGTGGGGCCATCTAGAAGTGCTCAGGTCTTCCAACGCTATACCTGGTAATATTTGCGGGATGATGTAGTGCATAAACCCTAACTGGTTTACTGTTTACTTTTAAGAGAATTGTAATATCAGCAATAGCCTAGTTTTTATAGTATCTAATCTGTTACATCTGGGAAAGTAGACACAGAAATATTTGCTAAAGTAACAAAATACTATATTTATTACTATGAAGAGATTCTTAGGATAGTGATATTTCAGTGTATCATAAAATACAGTCATGACAACACAATTACTTTTAATAGTTGTGATTTCTGTATTAAAATTATTTCATGCTATTTTGTATCCATATGAATCAGCTTTCAACCAAACTACATGCTAATTTTTAGTACTTATTGAAGTTTTATATATTTAAGTATCTGTAAATTTTATAGATCTATACTTCCAGAAGTACAGGTTTAAATTTTGTTTTCTATTGATTTCTAGCAATGTTTTTTTATAACCTGTTAAAATTGGAACTATTCTATATGAACATAGGTAACCTCTCTATTTATATCTCATTGAAGAGAGTATGATTTTGATTTGAAATTACTGAGCAAAGATATTAGCATAATTAGAGTATTTACTACTTTGGGACTTTAGCTTATGAGGTTCAATGAAAGGAATATGCAGTAGGGAAAACAGTACTGAGGACCAAGAATATTGGAATTAAAAGATGAGTTTTGTTAATTTACATATGACTTCCTATTCATTATCTTCTAATATCTGTTTCGTGTAGTATAATATGATAAAAATGGCCTCCAAATTGACTAATTTCCTTATATAAAATCCATTTAGTGCCACACAAAAAACGACGTGTTTTTCTGACTTTGATAATTTATATATGTGGGTGTTTTAAACTACCTTACTTTATGAAGTCTGCTTCTTAGGAGGATTTGAGGGAACATGTTTTATCTTAAAGTTTTACCATTTTCTACCTTTGTAATTTTAGTTCCTTAAAGATACCATTTTGTGATTCTGAAACGTGAGCACATGAAAAAGATAATCAGCTTAAATGCATTATTAAAAACCAAATTTTTATTTTGGTGGCAGAGTTAAGGAGACTGGCCAGATTTTTCAGTAACTCTCTAGTGATCTCTCTCTACATTAAGTCTATAGCCATATATTTGACTTGCAACTTGAAGTATGAAATACAAATCTATACAACTTATTTATGTATATATAGGCATATATATAAATAAAATGTATACATCATGTTTATAATATTGCATATGTTATATGTGTAATTAATGATAGATAGACATCTGTTTCCCAGGTCATATTCTTCTGAATTATCATCACAAAACAGTAACTATCAGCACATAGAAATAATGTCCGGTTGGGGCTGGAGAGATAGCACAGCTCTAGCACAGGCATTTGCCTTGCAAGTGGCCAATCAGGACCTATGTTGGTTCAAATCCTGGCATCCAATAAGGTCCCTGTGCCTGCCAGGAACAATTTCTGATCATAGAGCCAGGAGAAACCCCTAAGTGCCACTGGGTATGACCCAAAAACAAAAATAAAACAACAAAAAATAATGTTAGGTTTAATACTAATGTATATTCCTATTGCCATGTCTGAGATCTTGAAATAGTGATGATGTTCATGTAATACCTCAATTTTCCTATGGCAAATCATTCAGAAAATTCTAAGTGGTTATCATGACTTGGTTAGGACCATCTAAATTTGGCTTACTTTATGATGAAAATTTTAATTTAAATTAAATGAGTAAACATTTTGACATGCATTCATATGTTCCCAAAGCTTGCATTTCAGTATCGGCATGGGTTCTCTTTCTATTGAGGCCATGGTTATGTGTGTCTTGTTAGTGTAGCAGTAGATGAAGTTGCTATTGTCTCCTTTGTGAAAGTTGTAACAGAATCTCAAGCTCCTGATTAGTCAAGTTGTCATAGTGGTTGAGTAATAAATGGCAAAGAATTAAAAAAACTACACTATAATTATTCATTAAACTACATTTCAGTTTTAAATCGAGGCTACAAAACCTTAAGAATGTTAAATTTACATCAGGAAAGTGTTTGAAGAGGGAGTTTTTGGTTCAAATAATAGGATGGCACCTTTAGATGATCAGAGAAGATTCATTAAGAAAGCAGAAACTATAAAATAATTTGATATATGGAATTTAAAGTGAAATGGTTAGCAATGTTAAATATTGTATTAATAGGATGAGAATACCCAGATAGTATAAAATAAATTGTGCACCGCCCTCCACTTCTAAAATATGTCAAGTGTATTTTTTATTTGTCAGTAAGGTCTTTTAATAGGTGGTTAAGTGAATATAAGTGAAACCTCAGTCTTACTATTATGTCTTTAAAGAATATACAGAGAGATCAAGGATATACATATATAGAGCAAACACTAGGTAGCCATCAGTAAGACTAGGTAAAAAAGGAAACACCGCTAGCCATCAGTAAGTTTAGGAGAAGGGCTTCAGAAATAACTGAACGACTGATATCTCTATCTTGGACTTGCAGTCTTTGGAACCATGAGAGAATTAACATGTTTTAGTTATGTAGTCTGTGCTATCCTGGCAGATAAACAAACCAAAAACTGAACATGGAAAATAAAACAAAGAAGGAACATACTCAAGAAGGGAGCCTTCTCACCAGTCGATGCTGAAATTTAGATGGAAGCCTACATACATCTAATATCATAGGAGTTGACTGAGATGTCAGTGTCAGGACTGATTCATAGCTTCTAGATTAAAGTGCTTTAGACAGGCAGGGAAGAAACACCTCTCAGGGTGTTAAGCAGGTCCTTATGTGGTTGGAAAACAGTGGTAGCAGGCTTATTGGCTTAGTTGTGTCAGACCTTGGTTTACAGGGCTGATGTAAAGCTCTGGATTCTCTTGAGGGTCTGTGGCAGGAACCAGAGCTGAGATGGAGCAATGTATGTTTCCTTCATCATAAACCAAGAAGCAGAGGCTGATACAAAAACTAGGAAACAAAACTAGACTTCTGCTTCAGTCTGTTTCTGACAATTTCTGTTAGTAAGGCTTAATTTTACTATCAGTGACAAGGAGGAAGTCTGCTTCACTGAGTTCTAAGAGCAGGCCAAGGAATGGTGGCTTGGGAGCCAAGAGACAGATTATAAATTGATACCTATCATATTATGAGATATCCCCTTCTTCCACAAATGAGCATTGGCTTTACACTTCTGAGGAAATCAGTCAAGAAAAGAAAAGAAAAACCCAAAGGACTTATGATGACATTAAATAACCTACCTTTATGTTATCATTATTGAACATAGTTTATAATATAATTAATATTTATTCTTGAGGTATTCAATATTGTTGTGTACCACATCTACCATTAAGTGCCAATGTACCTCCACTATATTTTCTCCAGACCCTCCTTCTCAGATCACTTCTTATCCCCACTCCCTTGATAATTTCGGGTTTTTGTTTGTTTTGTTTTTAGGTTACACCTGGTGGCACTCAGGGGTTACTCTTGGCTCTGTGCTCAGAAATCACTCCTGGAAGGTACATTGAACCATATGAGATGCCAGGATTTGAACCACCTTCTGTCCTAGATCAGCTGTGTGCAAGGCAAACGCCCTACTGCTATGCTATCTCTCTGGCCCCATAATTTCAGTTCTGTCAAGGTTTAAGAATTTTTTTATTGACAATGATTATTCCTTTTGTTGTTTATTGCCTATCTTTGAATAGTATTACAATGTACATATTTGTAGACTAGAATAAAGTTATAACCACAACTAGAAAGATAACACTAAGTGGTAGTTCTGGCAAAACTATTAGATGACCAAAGTAACTCAAGGTTTCATCTGTTATAATATTTACTGAAATTGCAACACAATATTTTAGAGACTTCTCAGAGAAAGAAAATATAATCAGAGTTGTTGTTAATAGCTGACTGACTCTGGATAACCAATTTTATCTAGACACTATGGCATTTAGGCAACATTTATGTTGTAAATCCATCAACTGTCCTACTATAGTGAAGTTACTGGAGAGTAATTAATTAGGCCATAAATTCTAGTTTCTGGCCTTTACTTCCCCATCAAAACATTCGTTAGATGTGTTCTATCTTAGTTGGATGGATGCAGTAAGTAGTATGAAAAAAAATGACATAGGTCAAATTCTTTTATTATCAGTCTGAGGAAGCCTTTTTACTGTAGAACTGAGATCATCAGAAAATAAATTTGTTCAAAAGGGAACATTAATCTTCTAATCCTCAGAAATAAGAAAATATTTATTTGTAATCAATTCTTTGTCATTTTTATATATAATTTTGTAAATACCTATGTTATGAATAGCTTCCAAAGACACAAGTTTCAGGATATTCAGTCTGAAGGCTCTGTTACTGTAATATACAAAAAACCTGAACTGACCAGGGCTAGTGGCTTTTATTTCTACTCTGAAAGATTTAAATAACAAAAGCATGCATATTTAATGTTTTTTTTTCTATTTTATTTTTTTTAATGCATAATTTTTTTTATTTAAACACCTTGATTACATACATGATTGTGTTTGGGTTTCAGTCATAAAAGGAACACCACCCATCACCAGTGCAACATTCCCATCACCCAAGTCCCAAATCTCCCTCCTCCCCACCCAACCCCCGCCTTATTTAATGTTTTTCTACAAATATTAGTATAAATTAAAAAGTCAATATAACTTTTTAAAATACTGTTTTGGATGCTGGAGCTACAGCACAGCAAGGTATGCAGCCTGCCTTGCAACTATTTCTCAGTATTAAATTTCATTTCTAGATTTTCTGCCAGGAATTATCCCTGAGCACAGATCCAGGAGTAAGCTTTGAGCACAGACATTCTGGGATGGCCTGGGCATCTACCCCTCCAAAAATATTAGAAATGTTATTTTGCTGGTTCAAAATCATATTAAAATACTTATAAAGAATATCCATGGCTATTTTGCCTCTTTTTATTTTTTACCCTATTCAAATTTAAATATGGGAGGATTATAGCAAAAGAGTTTATGTCCAAGTTGCATTTTAGTTTATTTTTTCCTTTTTATGAGAAGGTTCTAATTTTAATTGTAGGGCCCATTTTTCTTTTTACATCTGTTTATGTGTGCACGCATGTCTGTGTGGATGTGTGTGTGTAAAATGTGACCATTCTTGGTGTTGACATTGCATCAGTCCTTCTATGACCTGGCCCTCACTTGTAGCTTCTGCTTATGTATGCCGTGATTATCAGTGTAATTGTTTGAATCTTAACTAGGAGAGAGTCATGTGACATCTGGGCACATATTTGTAAAGACAAAAATTTTCATTATTAGTTAATAAGCACATTGTGTTCAATTATGGTTTTTCTGTTGAAGTAAGTAAATTGTGACTCATGTAGACTTTATCTAGCTAATGTAAAAGTAAAGGTCCAGAAAGATAGCTCAATTGGCTGAGCACTTGCTTTGCATGCAGGAGGCCTGGACTTTAATGCAGCGCCATATGGAATCCCAAAAACTGCCAGGAATGACTTTCAAGTACTGAACAGTAAGTAATGCTTAAGCAGTATAAGGCCCCAGTATAAGAAAAGAAAATAAATGATTCTCAATAAAGTGAAAGTAAATAGTACTTGACAAATTCAGTATGTACCAAGGCATTTGGTTTGATGCTGGTTATGGTTATGGTTATTGCAGGAACTATGCAAATTTTCCTCCCAAGACTTGCAGAATTAGTGGGTGGTAGGATTCAAACACAACTAATAGGTTGTATCAATACATACAATGATAATAAAAAATAGAATCCTTTCACTGAGGTATACAGACTTGAGATTGTTAGGATGTTCCCCTAACTCATCTTTTAAATTTTTAATTTGTTTTAACTAAGTTCTAACTGACTTAATTTTTAATTATTGAAATAACACAGGTGATATCTTTGTGATATGAGTGAAATAAGATTGTTGACATAAAAGAAAGGCCTAGAAAAAGTGTGTAAGAGTTTGAAAAGTGTCCGTGTAGAGACATACAATGAAGGGAAACTTACTGTTGACATTATAATTTGGGAGGAGGACATCTCTGTATTAAAATTAAAAGTAGGCATGGGTATATATAATGATATATCATAGCTGTTAAGAAAAATGTAAGTATGCTCTGCCTAAGAGTCTTTAACCTACATTAAAAAACTTGATTTGAAATATATTTATTATCCCTAAGCAGTACTGAATAGTACCATATTTTTTTCCCCAACTCTATTTAGAAAAAACACATTTGGTTATACTGTAACCTTGATGTTTACTTAAAATGCCACTGAAGAAATGTGTGTTGAAAATATTAAATGAATTGTTGTGATTCCAGAACCGTTGGTGATTCTAGAACTTGCAACCATTTGCACAAGATTTCAGAGGCATATATTTTAATATATTGATTTCCTAAAACTGGGGAAATAGTAAAAAGGATAAGATATTTGTATCAGGCTGACCAGTGTTTCATTCCCCAACACAACATAGCACTGCCAATACTGATCTTTGAGGGCAGAGCCATGAATAAACTTAAACACCACCAGGTGTGACCCAAAAGCCTTTGTGTGTGTGTAGTGTGTGTGCGCACGCTCACACTTGCCTTGCTCAGAGAATAAACTCCTATTTGTTGTTCATCACATATTGTCCCCCTGAGTGCAGAGTAAGAGTAAACCCTGGGAACCACACTATTTGACTCAATCATCATCCCTCCCCAAATAATATTTTTCTGAAACAATAAAATGTGTTTTTTTCTAAATAGAATTGGAGAAAAAAATATGGTACTATTCAGTACTGCTCAGGGCTAATGAACATATTTCAAATCAAGTTTTGTTTGTTTAGTTGGTTGTTTTTAAATAATATGAACCACATTTGGCGATTCTCACCTGGGCTCTGTGGGTCTAACAGTTTCGTTCACTGTCTCAGGGATCTGGGTTTACCAAAGCCACAGAGGAGCGAGGGATCAAACCCATGGCCTTATACACACTATAAATATGCCTGGAGCCATCAACATCCCCTTATCAGAAGTCGTTTTCAAGATCTTGGCTTTTAGAGAAGCACATAATAGTCAATACTCTGGCAGTGATATAATGAAAGGAAACTCCAGAGATTAGAATTAAAAAATTTGCTGGACTTTTTCCAAACAGAGTAGAATAAGGTGCAGTCCCAAGAGCTTTCTTATTACCAACAGTGAGGGAGTTTATGGAGTTCCTTCCCAAACTCAGATCAAAGTATTTTTGTCTGTTTCATTACAGTCAGGCAATGAATCTTTTTACTCAAGATTAGTTAAAAGGAAATTAAATCTGAACAAAGAACCAGAAGTATTTTTCAAACACTACTGGATATGGCCCCCAAACAATAACAGTGACAAAGAAAGAAATAAAATTATTAAGTATCTTTTCAAAATTAGAAAGCCTAAACACAACCAGAGAACTGATCTGTACTCTGGTTGTATACTCTGGAGGGTGGCTGTGGAAAAGAAAGGACATGGGATCCTTGAAGTAGGGAGGTAGTTATGCTGGTAATGGCTTTGGTTTTGGGATTATGTGTATGGTAAATATTCATTAACAGTATTGTAGATCACAAAATCTCAGTAAAAACAAAAGAAACTAGGAAGTCCCCATAGAGACTGGCACACATCACAAAGAATGAGAGCAAGAAGTGTTAGCGGGGATGCGGAGAGAAAGGACTCTTATCCACTGCTGGTGGGAATGCCGTCTAGTCCAACCTTTATGGAAACGATATGGAGATTCCTCCAAAAACTGGAAATTGAGCTCCCATACGATCCAACTATGCCACTCCTAGGAATATACACTAGGAACACAAAAATATAATACAAAAATTCCTTCCTTACACCTATATTCATTGCAACACTATTTACTATAGCCAGACTCTGAAAACAAGCAAGATGCCCCTCAACAGATGAATGGCTAAAGAAACTGTGGTACATATACACTATGGAATATTATGCAGCCGTCAGAAGAGATGAAGTCATTAAAATTTCCTATACTTTAATGTACATGGAATCTATTATGCTGAGTAAAATAAGTCAGAGAGAGAGAGAAAGACACAGAATGTCTCAGTCATCTATGGGTTTTAAGAAAAATGAAAGACATTCTTGCAATAATAATTTTTAGAGACAAAAGAGGGGAGGACTGGAAGTTCCAGCTCACCTCATGAGGCTCACCACAAAGAGTGATGAGCTTAGTTAGAGAAATAACTACATTGAGAACTATCCTAACAATGAGAATGTATGAGGGAAATAGAAAGCCTGTGTAGGGTACAGGCAGGGATAGGGTGGGGAGGAGGGAGAATTGGGACATTGATGATGGGAATGCTGCACTGGTGATGGGGGTGTGTTCTTTATATGACAGAAACCCAAACACAATCATGTTTGTAATCAAGGTGTTTAAATAAAAAGAAAAAAGAAACCAGGAAGTCTAAATATAGGAATTCCCTTTTTTGTTTGTTTGTTTATTTTTGGCCACACCCAGAAGTGTTCAGGTGTTATTTCTACCTCTGCTCAGAAATCGCTCCTGGAAGGCTTGGGGGGACCATACAGAATACTGGGGATCGAACCCGGGTCCATTATGGGTATGCCACATGCAAGGTAAATGACCTATTGCTGTGCTATTACTCTGGGCCTAATTATAGGAATTTTCATCTAATAATATTTTTCTTCTACCCTTGGTTGTGTAAATAGTATAAATGTGTACATAGTACTAGAGAAACCGGGACTTTGCCCATATTATTTTTTTTACTGTTCTTTTTATTTATGGGAATAATTTGGGTCAAACCTGTTAGTATATAGGCTCTACTCCAGGCTCTGCTCAGAATTTACTCTCTGAGGTGCTTGGTGGACCATATGCAGTGCCAGCAATTGACCTAGGATTTGGCACATTCAGGACATGCAAGTGCATTAAAAAAAAAAAACAACAAAAAAAAAAAAACAAAAAAAAACCTCTACTTTCTTTCAGGCTCTTTATTTTGATTATTTTGTAAGAAACGTTTTGATAATTCTTTTGAACTGCCTACTGCTTAGTTATGAAGTACTTGTTTTCTTAATTAAAACATTTCTAAAGATAAAGCGTATTTGTAGTGTCTCAGATTATATTTTCTGAGACCAGTGTCAAGAGGCCTGAGCTGTAAAGCCACATGATCACCACCTAGTGGCTAAAGGTTACTGTGGTTCATTGCTTGTGTCACATTTTCATTCATGATTCTGATAGAGAACACTGGGGAAAATCATGAGTTTTTGTCCCAATGGCAGCAATCTAACTTTCTGATCCTGAGAAAATATTCTATAATAATAAAGCATTTTCTTCTTTGTTCTCTCTCTTATATAATCTTTTATATAAGAATTTATATAAAAGGAGGTTTTTGTTGTTCCAGCCTTGAAAGGGAATAGTGAGTCTTCCTGAAATGGAAATTTAATTAAATAATACTGACTAAACCACCTAATTTCACTTGGTATTTGCATTTTTAAAACGTCAAGGTAAGGGAGTAAGTAGAATTGTACAAAGAAATAAAGCATAAAATCATTCAACAAGCTCCTTGATATGACTTTTTTTTCCTCTCTGAATTTATATACAGTAGGACAAAGTAGTAAGGGATTTAGAAAAATGAGAGCTGTAATTTCTTCATTGTTACTCACTGATACAATAAGAACATTTGATGTTGAATTTTATTAAAATATTTTAATAACTATTAGAAATAATTTTAGAAAGTATAAAATATAGCAGTGATTATTTGAAAGCAACCCAAGAACTGCTAGGGTAGCCTTGGGGGGGGGGTCCCAGCTGGGGCAGAGCACCTCTGGCCCAATCATGGCTTAGTGTTGTCTGGAGTGTCCCCACCCCTCCCCCCAGCATTGCTTGTGAGTCCCTCTAAAATACACAAAAACAGAGGTAATCATTATAAGATTTGTTTCTCTCTTTTATGCCCATAAATTTGATTACCAAAAATGGAATGTATGTTCTACATTCAGTTTAAAATAATTAATGACTGTCAATATTATTCAGAAATATCTTCCTAATGATTGCACATTATTTCACTGTATGCTTCTGTGATTATTTAGAAAACCACATGGACTTATGGTGGCTAATGGTGTTGATATTGAACCTTTTTTTTGAGGTGAATATTTAGATAAACTTGAAGATCAAGACTGTGTGCTAAGCATTGTGCCAATTTCTGGAGAAAACAGGAAAGACTCAATTTCCTGCCCAGATGGGAGTGCCAACACAAAACAGGCAGGCAGAGGATGGTTATTGTTAGAGACAAACCTTATATCAACCTCTACTGAAAAGTCAGAGAGGGCATCTGTTGAGAAGTCCAATGAGTGACAGTGTCAGCTGTCAGAAGGCTGAGCTAGTGCATTTGAGGCAGATTGAATGAGTGCAGAGATCTTGAGGTAGGAATGGATTTTTTAGGGAGGAAAAGAGTTTTGAACAGCTATTTTTGTTTGATTTTCTCTATGTTAAAAATTAGTGCACTTGGCTTGCACTTGGCTGACCAGGGTTAGATCACTGGTTTCCCATATGATTCTCTGAGTACCACCAGAAATAATTTCTGAGCACATGAGCAGTTGTGCCCCCCAAACCAAAAAAATAATAATAAATAAAAAAGTTTAAATATATAGATTTGGGGCTCGGAGAGATAGCACAGCAGTGTTTGCCTTGCAAGCAGCCGATCCAGGACCAAAAGTGGTTGGTTCGAATCCTGGTGTCCCATATGATCCCCCGTGCCTGTCAGGAGCTATTTTTGAGCAGACAGCCAGGAGTAACCCCTGAGCACTGCCGGGTGTAGCCCAAAAACCAAATATATATATTTGATATCAGGTATAGAGTTGAGATTAAAAAAATATACACAGTATTTTGAGATGTTTCACATCCCCAGAGTAGATACTTCTATAATAAACATAATTTACTTCATTTTATTAAAGTTATTTTTGTCTTTTAAGAATAAAAAGTACCAAAGTACCCATATTACATATACATACATAGTAGATCCTGTGTTTTAAGTTTTTTAGAGAACTCTGCCTAGACATATGTCTAGATATCTTTAAATAATTTTATAATATTTTGGCTTGATCATTTGTAAAGTTAGATAACTTTCAGTACAGAAAACTCAAAATTTTAATTTCATATATATGCATGTTTTTTATTTGCATTTAGTCTTTATTGTTTTGGTTAAAAACTCATATTTATCTTAATTAGCAGTGATAGTAGTAGACATATTTTTACTTTTTCCAGTTCTAAATGAGAATATGTAAACTTCCATAATGGGATTTATGAAATATGTAGGTACCTATTGTTCATTGAAGAAATGGCATGCCATTCCTCTTTTATTAATCTCTTTTGTTAGCACTGTGAGGTGAACTAAATAAAATCCTTTCAAATATTAATATTTGATTTAATTAATAATATCAAACATAAATATTATATTTCAAACAGTATTACAGAAAATTATATTAATTATATAACAACATTAATTATGTTAGATTGTTATTTCATATTGTTAATATAATGTATTATATACATTATGTATAATAGGTATATTTGTAATATTTTAATTCAATGTTAATTAAAATATTTGTCTTTTCTTATTGGATCTCCTGTGACTTCTTGGTATAAACCTTAGTGGGTCTTTAGGAAGGTATATTATCATCTGGACCTACTAAACTACATAATGAGGAGCTGAGGACAGTTTAGGGGCTAATTCAGGTTTAATCACTGGCACTACAAATGCTCCCCTGAGTACCACCAAGAGTGATCCATAAACACACCCAGGAGTAAGTCTTGAGAATCAACAGGTGTGACCGCAAAGAAATCAAGAGTCAAACATATCTTCTGAATTAGAATTTAAAAGAAATACCAGGTAACTCATATGAATATTAATATTTAAGGACCACATCTCTGGAACTTGAACAGTTTTTGTGAAGGCTAAGTGGTTTTTTGATTATTAATATTTGTGTGTGTTTGTTGTTGCTTAGCATTATAAAATTAAACATTTCTAACTTATTTCAGCAGGTTATGAACTCTGTGACTAATTTTGAGTTCTTAGAAACATTTTTCCTTATGACTGAGTTTACTCAGACAGTTCTGAAGTAAAGTAAACCAGATGTTCTATTGGAATAAAGGCAATAAAGCTATATAGTACAGTGGGCAGAGAACTTGCTTTGCATACAGCTGACCAGGGTTAAATCCTGGGGATTCCCCCTGAGCACAGAGCCAGGAATAAGCCCTAAGCACTACCAAATGTAGGCCAAAAGAAAAAAATAAAGGAGTAGTATGGATCTGAATTTCTTTTTAAATGTATAAGTTTATGGACAATATACAGTGAAATAATCTCAGGTTGTAACTGCCATTTGCAGAGACCTATGTTTCTGTTATGCTATATTATTTCTATGCATGTATGTTCTAGGGGCATGAATATATATATATTTTTTGAAGATAATCCAGATACCCAGATGCTGCATTTATAAAGTGTAGCTTGTGAGTCATAGAGATATAAATCTGTATCCTCTAATTTCTGTGGTTGTGGTTTCTCCTAAATCAATAAATGTGTTATGTATAAAGGATGAACTGGAGGTATTAAACCAAATCATATAGGAAAAAAGGGGCTAAAGGAATGGCTAAAAGGGCTAAAGTGCATTTCCAGAGCTTAGGGTTTAATCCCCTGCATGAATATTTCTCTCAGCACCCTGGTGGAATAGAACCGGAAAAATCGAAAAACTGCAAAAGAAAGTGAGCAATGATTTATTTTTAAAGTTGTCATTTTTTGTTTTATGCAGATTTGAGCACCAGTGGTAACTTTTTAAGCTTGTTCAAAAATTTTGATATATAGATTTCCATTTTGTATCTGGCTCTATATTAATGAAACATTTGAAATGTTAATTATATATTGTTGCTATTTGTTTTTATTTTTGGGCCATGCCCTGGGGCGCTTTGGGATTACTTCTTTCTCTGCACTCAGAAATCCTTCCTGGAGGGCTCGGGGACCATATGGGATACCTGGGATTGAAGCTGGGTCTGTCTTGGGTCAGCCTTGTGCAAGGCAAATACCCTACTCCTGTGCTACCACTTCAGCCCCTGGTATTGCTTTCCTTGAATCTAAAAAAATGTATTTTGGGCAATAAAAACATGTATAAAGGCAGACATAGACACAAAATTTAAAAACAAATTCTAGGTGGCTGCAGTTCTAGTTTTTTGTTTTTGTACCACACCTTGCGATGCTCAAGTTTTACTCCAGAGATCACTCCTGGTATTGCTTAGGCAACATAGGGGATGCTGAGGATCATACCTAGGATGGCCACATACAATCAAGTTCTCTACCAGTTGTACTGTTACTCTGGCCCTTGTAGATCTAGTTTAATTAAGAATGTGTCATTGTTTTATCAATTACTGTATAGCTTGACTCCCTTGAGCTTTGGGAGGGGTTTATTTGCTTATTTTAGCTATTCACTAGTGAGAGTAGCATTTACTTCATTGGAGGAGATTAGCTGTAGTTCTGAGCAAGCAAGAGAAGTTATTTGGATCCCAAGGCTAGTGGGGGAAGATTGCTCAGAGAGCTGTAGTTCTTGCTTTATATGTGGAGCCTGGCTTCTAATCACAGCACCATAGTTATATTTCCAAACACTGCCTTTCTTCCCCAGCCACACCCAAACAAAGGTTAATGTTGTGTTTTGGTAGATTCACCATTTTGTGTATGTATTGGTATGGCTGATAAGAACAATCTTTCTTTTTCTCTATTTGCTCTACAGTAATCTACTATGAATACTTGAATTCCTATAAATATGAAGTTTGTGATGCATTAGGTTAGAATTGGATACATCTTTCTATATTGTATTGAATTAGAAGTTGACATTAATTTCACCAAATACTAGCTGAGCAATTGATCTTTGGATATTAAGTGCTTTGTCCTTACCACATTGTCTTGGGATAAATGTGTATCTTTATTTGTACATTGTGTTCATTTTTAAAAGAAAATATTTCAGGCTGGAGAGAAAGTTCAGTGGCAAATTACTTGCCTTGCATTCAACTAACCCAGGTTCTATTCACTCCTGTTCCCCTGATCTGCACCAGGAGTAATCTCTAATATAGAACCAGGCCAAATCTACATGAGACCCCAAACCAAAATAATAATAATAATAATATTAATACTACTACTACTATTAACAACAACAACAACAACAACAACAACAATAATAATAATGATACTATAATAGCAACAACAATAGAAGGGAGAATCTTTTAACTGAGTTTCTTTGCTTTATTAAGAAAAGTGGCTGCTAGAAAGACATAAGTTGTAATTTACTTGAAATCTACAATGTAGCCACATAATTGTGATAATTTTATAAGTATTTTTGTAAAAACTATTACATTTTAACAGTTAAAGGTGCTTTAAGGCATGATTTATTATTAAGTTATCTTTGTCCTTATCTTTGTTCACCAAGACTCCACTTGGAAAAGTGTTTAGCTTTGTATAATATTGTGATTTGATTGGCAGATATCAAGTTGTTTTTTTAAGGTTCATTCCTTTTAATATTCAATACAAGACAGCAAATGTGATGTGTGGGAATTGGTCTGTTGTTTACCAATTGACTTAGCCATTTTATTTAGTTCCCTTAAGGCATTTGACTTTGATGTAAAATGTATTTTCTTTACCACAATTATTTTAAGAAATAATTAGATGCAAATAAATCATTTAATGGCAATGCTAACATGAATTTATGCTTTAGTCAGCCCATTTAGTAATTTCTAAAACTTAAATGCCTCTAATTCTGAACCAACATTTTAGAATGGTATGTAATTATATTGAGTTCATTTTTATTAAAAAATTTACTTAGAAATGGAAAAACTTTCAAGATAGACTGTGTTTGTAAAAATATAGTTTTAGCCTATCTTGTTTTGCTTAGAATGATTAAATAGAAATGAATTTAATACAATTCCGTAGATCACTATGTACTTTTTTAGGTAGTCTTTTCCGGTATCTTTCCATAATGTTTCAATCTTATTGTTAATCGGGCAGCTGCTCTTCTGGTTTCTCATACTATAAAACACTATGCTATTCATTTCCAATTCTGGACAAACTCAGGATGCAACTAATTTGACTGTCAATAATCCAAGGAATATTCCAAGGAAGATTGGATGGTTTAAAAAAAGCACCAAGGAATATTTACTATTTTTAAATATATTTTACACAGAATTAAAATGTGTATATATTTCAGAATTCCCCTTCACCTCTCTCTGATCTTCATTTTTTTTTTTTTGGTAATAATAAACTTATAAGGAGCCAGAGTAATAGTGCAGTGGTAGGGCGTTTGCCTTGCATGCGGTTGACCCAGAACAAACCTGGGTTCAATCCCTGGTGTCCCATAGAGTCCCCTGAACGAGGAGTGATTTCTAAGTACATAGTCAGGAGTAACCCCTGAGCATCACTGGGTATGGCCCAAACCCCCACCCCCAAGAAACAAAAACCTTATAAATAGACAATATTACTTTATACCTTAGAGGAAAATTAAGTTTTATTAAAGAATGATCATGAAAAATAGACCTTATACAGTATGAATATTCTATTTGTTCACTTGTTTATGCTAGTCTGCATAGCTGACAGTGTCTGAGAAAAGTCATTCAGACAAAATAGGTACATCTCTGCATATACCAAGGGCACACCACACAGAGAAAGCTGGTTTAAAAGTGATTCATACCTTTTACTTTTTGCTAACTTGAGCTGCAACATATTTATATTTCTGCAACATATTTATATTTTGCTTGCTCAAATTTATAATCTAAAATGGTTTTATGTTAATATATAGTCAGGATAAATTATATAAATGGGAATTTTGGAAAACTTGGCTTTACAAAAGTTTGAATATTATGCTTGTGAATATTCAAGTAGTGATCAATTAGCTGAAGTATTCATGTAATAGAATGTCTTTTAAAGCTCTCTGGAAACAAATTTTAGATCTGGATGGTGTTCATGAGCTATACATGAAGACAAACTGAAGAATATGAGTATTCTTTTTAGAAACTTAAAAACAATTTTATATGGATTAAGTTGTATGTTTTACTCATAAGAAAGAATTAGTTTGATCTTTATATGCCTTGATATTTTAAAGTTCTGTAGTTCTGATTTTTAATTAATTGCTATGCAGTCTTTATTTTAAAATAATTTAAATTATTAAAAATAATTTAAAGTAACATTTTTGTGGTTTGTTAGAGCTGTAATAATATATCATTTGAACAAAAGCTCATTCAGTATAAAATTTCTCTTGTTTTCTGCCCCCCTCACACACACCCTTAGTCTTATTACAAACTTTGATACACAGACAGCCTCTGTTTCTCTCTTAAAAGGAATATTATTCTGGGGCTGGAGCAGTGACATAGCAGGAAGGCATTTGCTTTGCACATACTAACCTAGGACGGACCACGGTTTGATGCCCCAGCATCCAATCTGATCCCCCAAGCCAAGAGTGATTTCTGAGTGTATAGCCAGAAGTAACCCCTGAATGTCACCGTGTGTGGCCCAAAAAGAACAACTACAACAACAACAACAACAAAAATTATTCCCAGTATAATTGCTTATTCCCAACTGGACATAAAATTTTTCTTTGATAACTTTCCTTTTGCACCCTACCTTTTGGCTATATTTTTACATGAACGGGTAAGTG
This sequence comes from Suncus etruscus, assembly GCF_024139225.1. Lineage (NCBI taxonomy): Eukaryota > Metazoa > Chordata > Mammalia > Eulipotyphla > Soricidae > Suncus > Suncus etruscus. Next base: position 131,533,867 of record NC_064848.1, on the reverse strand, counting down.
TCATTTTTATCTTTTTTTCTAAAGTACATCTATTCAAGTGTGCACTATTAAGGAAGGAGCTCTTTTATCTTTTTATCATTGCAGGTATTTTTCACATATAATTATACCTTTATAAGTTGTATCTTGTGGGATTTTTTCATATACAAGTTTTATGTAGTCAAATTATTAAGCTATTCTTTTTAGCTTTGGCTTTTTTCATCTGCAAAGAACTTTTGAATGTTTTTGTTGAATACACACAATTAGCAGTGAACATTTATAGTTGTACGTGAATTTCTTAAACCATGTATTTTATGGCTGTTTGAAGAGGGGAGAATTTTTTAGTGCTATCTTGTGGACTTTGGGACTAAATATGTTTTGAGTTTAGAGAATAACAGCAAGATTTCATATTTCTTAACAGATAAACCCTGTAAGACCCCCATTCTTTTCTACACTCCCAGAGCAAGGTAAAGTGTTTGAGGCAATTGAACAACATATATCACCACTGATTACTGGACTTTCAGAATTAATGAACCAGTTATATCCTTGAAATGTATGGTCTTTGGGGAGATAAACTAAGTAAATCAGTAAACCTTCATTTCTAACTGAAAGGAAAATGGTTTTAACAACTCGAATGTTGCATTAACTCTGGCTGCTTGTTAGCTAAGTCTACCTCCTTTCAGTCTGAATAACACTTAATAATGAAGTACATACAACTGAAGACATTCCCTTTATTTCCCCTTTCTGCTAACTTTCATGCAATTTCAGCATGTCCAAGGACACATCTATGTTTTTTGTGGCTGAGGATCCAGGATAGCCTCTATCATTGCTTCTTCCATCTAACAAATACTTTCTCTGATGTCATGTGCTACTAGAGGTATCTTATATCATATAATCAAGAGATGAGGGAAGAAAGGACCAGAACTGCTTCTTTATGGCCAGCATCCGATAGGAACTAAGTTTGAGTGTTGAAAGCCAGCTTTTGTGAAAAGGAAATAACTATTTGTACAGCTATGTAGGCAGGTCCTCCATTCTAAAGTTGAACTGAGAATTTACCTCCTGGGAAGACATGTCTGCCTAAAGGAACACAAGTGGCAGACTTGTAAACAACTTGTAGGAAAACCAAATTTATTGCATATGGGTTTTTCCTTGAATGGGAACTAAATCACAGGAAATTTTATCATCAAAAGATTTCTTGAGGGCTTTTCATAGCCAAATCAACCTAAGACCATCAGGGACAAACAGACCAATAGTCATGTTGATTGACTCTTTTCAGTGAAGGGGACCACATACCAGAGAAACCTCTTAGAAGACTTCTGACCAATATAGTTACTGTGGAATTTCAAAGTACATGTGAAATTTCAAGCAGCTTTTTGATACGGTCAAAGCAAAATATCACTATGTGAATGGGACAAATCAGTACAGAGTAGACCACAGGTCTGTTTCCTTGGAAACTGGAGTTCAGAGTTTTGGGAAATGTTGTATCCAGAAATCTAGAAGCCCCTCGCCTGGGTTGTAAAATCAAGGTTACTTTGTCAGTGTGGCTCAGGTTCTTCAGGCGAGAGTGAAATGCATCGTTTTGGTATTAAAATTTCAAATAGCCCCATATTTGATGGTCTACTTTTAGAGAAGAGATTTCTTTAGGAGAAAGAAAACATACTCAAAGATAGAACTTACTGTGATAGTTTAAAGTAGCAGAATTTTTTTTTCTTTTTGGGCCAGACCCAGTGATACTCAGGGGTTACTCCTGGCTATATGTTCAGAAATCGCTCCTGGCTTGGAGGACCATATGGGACATGGGGGATTGAACCACAGACCGTCCTAGGTGTATGCAAAACAATCATCCTAGTGCTTGCGCTACTTCTCCAGCCCCCAAAGTATCAGAATATTTTTAAGAAAAATATTACACTTTTTATTAACTTGGAAATGGATTGTCAGTTTTTGTTATTCCAAAATGATGAATGTTACTGGATAGAGTTTTACTTTCTTTAACTTAATACTTCCTTAGACTCCTATGCATGACTCAGAGATGATAATTTCTTACATATTTTGGAGACTGTTTATTCAGGGATTTTCTCTAGTTGGACTGTATAATTATTGCACAAATTTAAGCTAAAGGTTGGACCTTGGGGGACGTTTACTGCTTTGACTTATTCGCTGATGTGGATGTTTCTGAGGGATTGAAGATTGTCTTGCCTAGTAATGCCAGAGGGATCCTGAATGAAAATAATTTGTTGTTAGGTTTTAATTTATTTCCTTTTTTTCAGTCTAGGACACATTACGAGAGTCCAAGGCTTCCTGCAGTGCTATCTAAAGGTTCATAAACCTATTTGCCTATATCCTCCTTTAAAAAAAAAAAAGATTATGCATCACCTTTAGGAATCGACCTTCTTTTTAAACATTATTTATGTATCATGGTCACAAAATTTTTCATGGTTGAATTTCAGTCATACAGTGTACACCACACTTCACCAGTGCACATTTCTTTCTACCAGTGCCACCAATTTCCATCCCACCCACCCTCGCCTTCCTGCCTAGGAATAGGCATTTTACCTCCCCCCCTCTCTTATTCTTTCTTTTATTTTGACACTGTGGTTTGCACTATTAATAATACCATGTATATAGCTTTATTTCTTTTCAGCACCCAATTCTTGTCCAGAAAGATTAGTTCTAATTATGATTGTCTCAGTAGACCATTCACTACCTGAAATGCATTCACCACTCTTTGTGGCAAGTTTCTTACCATCATCTACACAAATGAATACTATACAGCTATTAGGAAAAATGAAATAATGAAATTTGCTTAAGCATGATGGATATGGAGAGTATTATGCTGAGGGAAATCTACCATCTTTAAGTGAACCAACTTCCTCTCAATTACATCCAAAGCTACTGCTAATTTTGCTGGTTGTTCCAGAGCCCCACAGGAGATGATTATCACATACTTTGTAAGTAAATGTTGAAGAACATATGTTAGTTACTAATAAGAGTACAATATTTTAATTTTTTCCCTGTTCTTTTTGTGTGTGTGGATCCAGTTTCTATAAGAGGAGATGGATGTGGAAAAATATTGCTGCTGAATGCTATAGTGCTAGGATAACTAAAAACTGATTTGTGTTAGGAGAGGTAGAAAGTTGGTGATGATAAAATGGTCATTTCCAACTTATATGTAAACTTCAGTAAGTCATCTCTTTTCTGAAATTTACTTCTCACATTGGAATAGATTTGAACTCAAAAGAAGAGAATCAAGATATAACTTATATCTAAGTTATATACATAAGTTATATACATAACTTAGATATAAGTTATATATATATGTTATATATATAACATATATATAAGAAAGTTTTGCAATAAGAAGAAAACGGCTGGTGGGCCAGTGATTTCTATAGATCTTTCTAAAGTGCTCCAAGAAAGTATATGCATTGCTATCAAAAACATGAGAATATGTTGGTAACATTCAGCTCTTTTTTCAATTAGGGGGATTTTGTAGAACCCTTATGAAATGTCAGGAGGTTAAATATCTTGTCTTGAAACACTCAACTGGCATTAGCTATTTTAGATGCTTAACACTTATTCTTTTGGAATATATTACCAGACATACTCAGAAAAAGTCAAATAGACCTGTGTGTGACACTCCAAGAATTCACCTCATAAATAATAGGCATGGCTACTGTACTTATTTTAATTTTTAGTATTGGGTACTTAGCTCTTGAGAAACAGATTAATTCTGCATTCCTAATGAGAAATCTAAGATTGCTTAGGGATGGGAGGATTTGGTACCAATACAGCTCAACTTTATCAGTTTCCAGTGTGAGTTTTCAGCTCTTTAGAATATATGGCCAGTTTGGAATTAATTGCGATTAAAAAAATTTAAGTCTGGTGATACTTAGGTGTTTATTTCTTCTCAGGTAAAGGAGAGAGCTCTGAAAGTTGAAGTTTCAATTTTCTTGAAAAGGGGATGAAATACATGGGATACACTATAATGTTACAAAAACATTTACATCTCAAATCTGTAAGACCCAAATTACTTACAGAAGATATTCTAAATATTACCTCACTGATGGCTATAATATATGTTTAAATCTGTTTCAGAGTTCTTGACAGCTTATTTGAAGCGAACTTTAATTCTTACATATAAAGCTTTTAAATAATGCTAGCCAGAAATTAATGTCATTGAGCAATGGTACTTAAAAAAAGTAATGAAACAAGGGCCAGAATGTTAGCATGAGTGAGTAGGGCATTCACCTTGCTTGTTGCTGACCTGGGTTTGATCCTAGCATCCCTAGGAGTTCAGTCCCTTGAGTTTTCCAGGAGGGATTTTTGAGTGCCTGGAATAACCCCTGATAGCTTCTAGTTGATTCCCCCAACAAAATAAAAAGAAATTATTTTTCTTAAGGGTTGTCATAGTTAATGTGGCTATAAAGAATGAAGACCTCTAAAAATGTAAATATACCAATGCTTAAGAGAAACTAATCTCAATATTGGCAAATCCTAAAATTGGCAAATAAAGGAATGTCTTTTTCCTTTCCTTTCCTTTCCCTTTTACTTTCCTTTTCCTTTTCTTTTCCTCTCCTCTCCTCTTTTCTCCTCTCCTCTCCTCTCTGCCCCTCTCTTCTTTTCTTTTCTTCTTTACATTTGAGTAAAGGTGGAAAGTCCCACATGCAGAAGTGTTGGCTAGTTTATTGGTGCTCTCCTCAGGGATTACTGCTGAGGATTTCAACAAATAGTGCCAAGAATTTAACCTGGGCCTCCCGCATAGAAGGTATGCACTCCAGTGTACTGAATAATTTCTCTGCAATCCAAGAATGTAACTTATTTATTTGTTTATTTTGGTTATTGGGTCACACCCGGCAGCACTCGGGTTACTCCTGTCTCTATGCTCTATGCTGGCAGGCATGTGGAATGCCAGGATTTGAACCACTGTCCTTCTGCATGCAAGACAAATGCGCTACCTCCATGCTGTCTCTCCAGCCCCCAAGAATGTAACTTTTAATTCACCTTCCTTCAACTCTATTTCCTTGTTTAAATCTACCAATCTACTTATTTGTCTGTGTAGGTAAATCACTTTGACTTAAGTCATTATAGGATCAGTACTTTGTTCAAGTCCAATTGCTTAATTCTCTAATTTCTACTTTGAAATGTGGTGTAGGTATTTTAGTACCCTTTATTAAAAGAACTATGATTCTTTCTGGTCTTACCCATCTGCTTGCATAATGTTGATTTTTCCATTTATGTGAACAAAAACAGTTTTTAAAGATTATATTTTTATATTATATTTTATTATTAGATTTAATATTAGATTATATTTTAAAGATTATATAAACATAGAAACCAACAAACATGGGACAAGATCAAAGTTCATATGATCCCTAGTAAGAGAGACAGTTTGAAATATGGGTATGCTTTATTTTTTTTCCTCCAAAATCTGACCTGGCTTCTCTGTGCCAGAAGGACCTATAGGAGAATTGTTTGCAGAGGAAAGAATGACAGTGATTTCTCTTGAAGTAAGATTCTGGTGGAAGGATTTAATTAGTTCATGAATGAAAGGGTCATGCAGGTTTGTCACTGCTAAGACCTGCCTGATTGATGTCCAAGACAATCTATTAAAATATCTCTTATTATAGAGAAAAAATGAAAAATATGCTTGAATGATAGCAACTGGGAGGGAAGGAGAGAGGAGAGTAGATTGACATGACCTGGAATAGAAATAGCTGGAGGTCAGGGACGAGGAAAAACAGTCTAAGAGAAAAGGAAATTATTATTATTATATCATAGTAAATAATCTACCTAACCTAAGTTAAAGAGCTTGTGTATGCTAATAAAAATGACTCAGTTATGTCAAGATTTTTCTGATTAACTTTCTATGATCTTTAACAATCAATGATTTCAGAGAGACAAAATACTTGGCTTATTTAGAAAACCATTTAGAAATATAAAGCAGTCCTGGCATTTATTGTCCTTTTTTTTATCATTTCAGCCATTCTTATTTGTTTTTTGTTTTTTGTTTTTGTTTTTGAGCCACACCCATTTGACGCTTAGGGGTTATTCCTGGCTATGTGCTCAGAAATCACTCCTGGCTTGAGGGAACCATATGGGACATCGGGGGATTGAACCGCGGTCCGTCCTACACTAGCACTTGCAAGGCAGACACCTTACCTCTAGCACCACCTCTTTGGCCCCCATTCTTATTTGTTACTGTATTTTAATGGAACTATCCTTCCATCCTTACTGCTGCACTTACAATAGCATTATATGAAATCATCATTAGCCTAGTAACTAACGAGCACCTTGGTTTCTCTAACTCTGCAAGTCAGGCAGAAATAAGATAGGGAGATAATGCGCACATTTCTGAGAAAAATGACACCAACCCAAAAAGTTTAGTTTAAACATGTCATTTAACTGCTTAGATAAAAAGAAAAATGTGTGATGATATACAGAGAATATCACATATGCGCTCTAAGTTTAGATGACATCCAAATAGTAAATGAACTCCATTGGCCACTTTGAGGTGAGAAAAGCTAGGAACTATTAATGTAAAATGTAACATTTTAGTGTGTAGGTACTTAAAAGTTAAATATATGTAGATAACTATTTGAGGATTTGTAATTTAAAGGCAAAATAAGGACACATCATACTTTCCTCTGCAAGTAGAAATCTCCTAAAAAGTTCTTAAGAAAGGAGGATTTAGGGCTGGAGAGATAGTACAGAGGTTAAGGCATGTGATCATTAGCAGGTTCCATTTGGTTCCATCTTCAGCACCACATGATTCCTATAAAATCATCAGGTGCAATTCTGGAGTTCTCTCCCCGAAGCTCTACTGAGGTTTTCTGGATGGGCTCCCCAGCCTCCTGAGCACTACATGGAAGGTCAAAATGTTTTTGAACATGAAGAGAAGATAAACAATAGTATGAAATACAGAGCTTATAGAAAGCTCAGTCATGGTGGGAAAAATTTTATTATTTTTTTTTTGTGGGGGGTTATTTTTTGGGCCTCACCTAGTGACACTCAGGGCTTATTTATTTCTGGCTATGTGCTCAGAAATCGCCCCTGGCTTGGGGTACCATACGGTATGCTGGAGGATCAAACCACTGTTCATACTCAGTGCGTGAAAAGCAAATGCCCTAATGCCTGTGCCACCACTCCAGCCCTTATTATTATTATTATTATTATTATTATTATTATTATTATTATTATTATTTGGTTTTGGAGCCAAATCCAGCAGTGATACATGCTGGCCTGGAAATACTTATTTTAATGGGAGTAGTGCTATTATTTTCAATGAATAGTCATATCATCTGACTGGATGATATGTAATAGAAGAATAAAGCACAATTTCAAATTAACAGAAAAAATAACTTGTTCACTACTTAGAAAAGAAACAAAAATAGCAATATGAAATGATTAGTGAACACAAAGTAAGTTAAAAATGACTAAAATAAACCATTAAATATGAACAAATTAAATTATAAAAATTAAAGCTACCTCTAAAGCCTGGGTTTTAAAGTAAATCCATTTGTGTGTTATTTGGTCATTTCAATTATTTTTATTAGTACAAGAACATTTGAGGGGGCAAATGAATTAAAATACTAACAAATGCAAAGTAAGTCAAGCAAACAGTATTATTAGAAAACGAGAGGTTAAACACATAAAGTAAAAGGCAATTTATTTGGAAGTTATTTAAATTACAAAGTAAAATATTTCAGTTAAAGTAATAAAACAAATGTGATTAGAACAAAATCGATGTGAACAAAATCAGTGTTCTGTCATATATTAAATATTCATCAAGTAAGTGATGAAGCATCTATGTACTGCAATATTATCCATCATTTCTGGTCAAAACTCAGTAAAACAGGAATTGGAAAGTTTTTTTTTTTACAGTTGATCAAGCAGACTATTGGAATATACAAGGTGCATATGCTGTATGGAAAGAATAATACAAGTTATAATCTTTTTTATTGTAAGAATTTATTCAAGAGACAAAATTGATTAACATATTGAGGTAAACTAACAACATAATATAGTAACATAACATAACATATAATATAATTAATATAATAAAATAATACATGTAAGTCAAAGAACATTTCTGATTAAACACAATTTTTTTTGTTCATAATGGCTTACATATCTTTCACAGTCGTATTTTAGGTACATATTAACATTGAGTCAGGGGAATATCCATCACCAAATATGTCCCCCCATCCCAGTTGCCTTTCTGCAACCCATATACCTCATCATCACCCCCGGGACTGCTAGAGTAGGCGTCCCCTCTTTGTCTAGCTTACTATTAGTGATCATATATCTGCTTGGCCTTGGTACCCTCCCTTGTTCCCCCCTCTATTTAAGAGGCGGAGCTAGATAAATGGAGTTATGTGGTTTTGTTTGAAGGAAAGAAAAGCAATAGATTGGGGTACAAAATAAGAGGGGAAAAAAGAATACGCTGAAAATGGGTGGAATCCTGGAATAGGAAAGTTTTTAAAATATGTCTATAAAACTTGAATATTTTATTATCATTTTTGTCTTTTCTTTTGATGTTATATTTTGTTTTTCATAAATCTTTTAAGTGAATCACATGAGATAAGCAGTTACAAAAGTATTTGTGATTAACTTTCAGTCATACCGCCCTTCAATAGTGAAGAGTTCCTGTTACCAATGTCCCCAGCTTCCCTTCTTACTGCTGTTCCCCTGCACTCCTCTATGGCAGATATTTTTCTTCTTTCTTTCTCTCCATCTCTCCCTCCCTCTTCTTTTTCTTCCTTTTAGACATTGTGCTTTGCAATATTGTTACTGAAGGAGTGTCATGCAAATCACTTTATCGCCAGTATTCATTTCCTATATAGGGTTAACATTTCCAACTGTCATGGTCAGAGTGGTTACTTTTTTGCTCCGACTATTCCCTCATGACTATTTGTGGCAAATTTCCTGCCTTAGATTCATACTCTTTGTCCTAGTCTCTATTGTCTTTGGATATTAATTCCATATTATCTTTCTTTATATTTTATGAGTGCAAATATTCTTTGTCTACCTCTCTTCCTCTGACTCTACTTATCCATTCATGCACAAGTAAAGTTTATGACTTCATTTTTCATAACAGCTTTCAAATTTTTCAGTTCACCTATATTTAACACGTTTATTTTTAATTTTTATAATTGATTAGTAAAATAAAATAGCCAACAAAGGCATTTCTTTGGCCAGTGATATGATAGCATTTTGTGCCAAGAAAGCCCAAGTCAAAGAAAAATTAGAGTTTGATAAAGTGGCTACGTAGAAAGTTGTGTACAGCAACCAGGAATAAACCTTGTATACAGCTTAGTATGGCCCCAAAACAGAAAATAAAAATACATCTAATTTAGAATAGTAATAAAGCCACATCTTTGTTAATAAATTTAATATAGATCTAAGAGCCATCATAAAATTAATATTTTCTTGGCATAAACAAAATCTGAACCTAAAAATTGACATTATTTTTGTCCTTAAATAAAATTGGAGATCAATGTCAAGCAATTGCTAAGTAACTTATAAGAAAAATATAGCTTTAAGCCACTTTTATTTCAGGTACCAATATGGATTTGGTGGTACTCCTATGTGTTGCTCAGGATCAGGAGATCCCTCCTGGTGATTCTCTGTTATATATGAAAGCATTTTCGTAAGATTATTCTCTGACTGTTGTCCCACCTACTACCTTACAGGCGGGGGCGCTGTTGAGAGCCTAATAAATAGTTTGGGAGCGAGGTGCTCCGGGTTTTTTGGGACAGTTTTTTAGCTGGCTCTAGGTTTTTGGAGCTGGTACTAGGCTGACAAAGGACTCTGCATCCGACCTTCTTCCCCTTTTACCCTCCTGTCTGTGTGGATTATTTGCTGCGGATAAATATTACCAAGATCTCTTCCCCTTCCAAGGGGATAGGGGAATGGGAATCAATTTCTCATTCTGGGAGCTCTTTGAGGATCCATCGATAACCAGTAAAGGAGAAAATGGGACCCAACAATTCTCAACCAAGTGAGAAGGCAAAGGATTTAATATAAGGGTGCAGAGTCATGGTGCTCAGTCAGTCCTGCAATCCCAGAGCTTAACTGGGGTGTAGGGGTCTCCAGGCTCCATTGTCTAGTGCTGTTGGAAGACCAGATGGTGCCAAATATCAGACTGATAAACTGCATGCAAAATATGCACCTGAACACTTACAGCATCTGTCTACCAGTAGATATTTTAAATGGAAGAAATAGTCAAAGTTTAAGGAGAATAAAAACTTGCACAGAAAATTTATGTAGTGGAAAATTAGCTACTCAAGGATATTTTCTTTCCTTTTTTTTAATAAACATTATTTCTTTTTTAATTTTAATATCTTTATTTAAATACCTTGGTTACAAATAGGATTGTAGTTGAGTTTTAGTCATATAAAGAACACACCCACCTTCACCAGTGCAATATTCCCATCACCAATGTCACAAATCTCCCTCCTCCTCACCCTGCCCTACTTGTATTTGAGACAGGCTTTCTACTTTCCTCATTCATTCACATTGTTATGATAGCTGTGAGTGTAGTTATTTCTCTAACTGCACTAACCACTCTTTGTGGTGAGCTTCATATTGTGAGCAGGACCTTCCAACCCTTCTACTTCCACCTCTGCCAGATATTGCCCAAGACCCTTGAGAACTCCATGACTGAGTACAGTTTAGAGTGACTCCCACCCTCAAATTTACAACTAAGTATACATTAGAAGAATAAAATTAGAACTCTAGGAGGCAATTTAATATGATGACTATTTGTTACAAAAAGGAAGGGCATTGGCATAGTTGAAAGAAATCAGTATTGTTTATATGTATCAGAATTCCAGCAAATATGAGATAATATTCAAAAATCAATACAGAAACTAGAGGTAGGTGATACCTTTGTAGAGTAGACACACAATCTCAAAAATAATTTTATATAATTTTAAATAGAAAAGAGATTTTGGGGAAATAATAAAACAAAAGCAAAATTTCATAGTCCTGAAGTAGCCTAAACATTTAGAACTACCTCCACTGACCTCCTTGGAGGTAGAGAAAATCAGCCATCATCGGCATGAAAAAAACCTAGAAAAGGCACCACTTCTGAAAAAGAGAGGCTTTAAGAGAACTCTAAAGATCTTGATAAAAATATGAAAGGGCCATCAAGAGTCCAAGGCTTTTTTTCAGAGACAACACCAGAATAACTTTTCTGTAGACTGAAAGGCCTCCTATAAACCCAACTCTGAAACAGTTCATTCTTTATCTTTGAAACTGGTCAGTATCTCAAAAGGTGAATTATACTCTGGGATTTTTCTTGTCTGAAAAAAATCTGCTTCCTTCTTGAATGTGAACCCAACCTCTTCCTTCTCTCCTGGCCCTCCAGTTCTCTAAGCACCTAATTCCTTTGTTTTCTGGCCACATTAGAATGTTCTTTTTTTTTTTTTTTTTTTTGTTTAGGATTCAGATTATTTTTATTTTCTTTTTTTTTTTTTTTGAAAATATTTTTTTTATTTTTTTTAATGCATAATTTTTTTTATTTAAACACCTTGATTACATACATGATTGTGTTTGGGTTTCAGTCATAAAAGGAACACCACCCATCACCAGAGCAACATTCCCATCACCCAAGTCCCAAATCTCCCTCCTCCCCACCCAACCCCCGCCTGTACCCTAAACAGGCTCTACATTTCCCTCATACATTCTCAATATTAGGACAGTTCAAAATGTAGTTATTTCTCTAACTAAACTCATCACTCTTTGTGGTGAGCTTCCTGAGGTGAGCTGGAACTTCCAGCTCTTTTCTCTTTTGTGTCTGAAAATTATTATTACAAGGGTGTCTTTCATTTTTCTTAAAACCCATAGATGAGTGAGACCATTCTGCGTTTTTCTCTCTCTCTCTGACTTATTTCACTCAGCATAATAGATTCCATGTACATCCATGTATAGGAAAATTTCATGACTTCATCTCTCCTGACAGCTGCATAATATTCCATTGTGTATATGTACCACAGTTTCTTTAGCCATTCGTCTGTTGAAGGGCATCTTGGTTGTTTCCAGAGTCTTGCTATGGTAAATAGAGCTGCAATGAATATAGGTGTAAGGAAGGGGTTTTTGTATTGTATTTTTGTGTTCCTAGGGTATATTCCTAGGAGTGGTATAGCTGGATCGTATGGGAGCTCGATTTCCAGTTTTTGGAGGAATCTCCATATCGCTTTCCATAAAGGTTGAACTAGACAGCATTCCCACCAGCAGTGGATAAGAGTTCCTTTCTCTCCACATCCCCGCCAACACTGTTTATTCTCATTCTTTGTGATGTGTGCCATTCTCTGGGGTGTGAGGTGGTATCTCATCGTTGTTTTGATTTGCATCTCCCTGATGATTAGTGATGTGGAACATTTTTTCATGTGTCTTTTGGCCATGCGTATTTCTTCTTTGTCAAAGTGTCTGTTCATTTCTTCTCCCCATTTTTTGATGGGGTTAGATGTTTTTTTCTTGTAAAGTTCTGTCAGTGCCTTGTATATTTTGGAGATTAGCCCCTTATCTGATGGGTATTGGGTGAATAGTTTCTCCCACTCAGTGGGTGGCTCTTGTATCCTGGGCACTATTTCCTTTGAGGTGCAGAAGCTTCTCAGCTTAATATATTCCCATCTGTTAATCTCTGCTTTCACTTGCTTGGAGAGTGCAGTTTCCTCCTTGAAGATGCCTGTAATGTCCTGTAGTGTTTTGCCTATGTGCTGTTCTATATATCTTATGGTTTTGGGGCTGATATCGAGGTCTTTAATCCATTTGGATTTTACCTTTGTACATGATGTTAGCTGGGGGTCTAAGTTTAATTTTTTGCAAGTGGCTATCCAATTGTGCCAACACCACTTGTTGAAGAGGCTTTCCCTGCTCCATTTAGGATTTCCTGCTCCTTTATCAAAAATTAGATGGTTGTATCTCTGGGGAACATTTTCTGAGTATTCAAGCCTATTCCACTGATCTGAGGACCTATCCTTATTCCAATACCATGCTGTTTTGATAACTGTTGCTTTGTAGTACAGTTTAAAGTTGGGAAAAGTAATTCCTCCCATATTCTTTTTCCCAATGATTGCTTTAGCTATTCGAGGGTGTTTATTGTTCCAAATGAATTTCAAAAGTGTCTGATCCACTTCTTTGAAGAATGTCATGGGTATCTTTAGAGGGATGGCATTAAATCTGTATAATGCCTTGGGGAGTATTGACATTTTGATGATGTTAATCCTGCCAATCCATGAGCAGGGTATGTGTTTCCATTTCCGTGTGTCCTCTCTTATTTCTTGGAGCAGAGTTTTATAGTTTTCTTTGTATAGGTCCTTCACATATTTAGTCAAGTTGATTCCAAGATATTTGAGTTTGTGTGGTACTATTGTGAATGGGGTTGTTTTCTTAATGTCCATTTCATCCTTATTACTATTGGTATATAGAAAGGCCATTGATTTTTGTGTGTTAATTTTGTAGCCTGCCACCTTGCTATATGAGTCTATTGTTTCTAGAAGCTTTTTGATAGAGTCTTTAGGGTTTTCTAAGTAGAGTATCATGTCATCTGCAAACAGTGAGAGCTTGACTTCTTCCTTTCCTATCTGGATTCCCTTGATATCCTTTTCCTGCCTAATCGCTATAGCAAGTACTTCCAGTGCTATGTTGAATAGGAGTGGTGAGAGAGGACAGCCTTGTCTTGTGCCAGAATTTAGAGGGAAGGCTTTCAGTTTTTCTCCATTGAGGACAATATTTGCCACTGGCTTGTGGTAGATGGCCTTCACTATATTGAGAAAGGTTCCCTCCATTCCCATCTTGCTGAGAGTTTTGATCAAGAATGGGTGTTGGACCTTATCAAATGCTTTCTCTGCATCTATTGATATGATCATGTGGTTTTTATTTTTCTTGTTATTGATGTTGTGTATTATGTTGATAGATTTTCGGATGTTAAACCAGCCTTGCATTCCTGGGATGAAACCTACTTGATCGTAGTGGATGATCTTCTTAACGAGGCATTGAATCCTATTTGCCAGGATTTTGTTGAGGATCTTTGCATCTGCATTCATCAGTGATATTGGTCTGTAATTTTCTTTTTTGGTAGCGTCTCTGTCTGGTTTAGGTATCAAGGTGATGTTGGCTTCATAAAAGCTATTTGGAAGTGTTTCTGTTTGTTCAATTTCATGAAAGAGTCTTGCCAAGATTGGCAGTAGTTCCTCTTGGAAAGTTTGATAGAATTCATTAGTGAATCCATCTGGACCTGGGCTTTTGTTTTTCGGCAGACATTTGATTACTGTTTTAATTTCATCAATGGTGATGGGGGTGTTTAGATATGCTACATCCTCTTCCTTCAACCGTGGAAGATTATAAGAGTCCAAGAATTTATCCATTTCTTCCAGGTTCTCATTTTTAGTGGCGTAGAGTTTTTCAAAGTAGTTTCTGATTACCCTTTGAATCTCTGTCATATCAGTAGTGATCTCTCCTTTTTCATTCCTGATACGAGTTATCAAGTTTCTCTCTCTCTCTTTCTTTGTTAGGTTTGCCAGTGGTCTATCAATCTTGTTTATTTTTTCAAAGAACCAACTTCTGCTTTCGTTGATCTTTCGGATTGTTTTTTGAGTTTCCACTTCGTTGATTTCTGCTCTCAGCTTTGTTATTTCCTTCTGTCTTCCTATTCTTGGGTCCTTTTGTTGAGCATTTTCTAGTTCTATTAGCTGTGTCATTAAGCTACTCAGGTAAGCTCCTTCTTCCTTCCTGATGTGTGCTTGCAAAGCTATAAATTTTCCTCTCAGTACTGCTTTTGCTGTGTCCCATAAGTTCTGAGAGTTTGTCTCTTTATTGTCATTTGTTTCCAGGAACCTTTTTATTTCCTCCTTGATTTCATCTCGGACCCACTGGTTATTGAGCATGAGGCTGTTTAACTTCCAGGTGTTAAAGTGTTTCTTCTGAGTCCCTTTGGAGTTCACAAATAATTTCAGAGCCTTGTGGTCAGCGAAGGTAGTCTGCAAAATTTCTATCCTCTTGATCTTATGGAGGTATGTTTTATGTGCCAGCATGTAGTCTATCCTGGAGAATGTCCCATGTACATTGGAGAAGAATGTGTATCCAGGTTTCTGGGGATGGAGTGTCCTATATATATCCACTAGGCCTCTTTCTTCCATTTCTCTCCTCAGGTCTAGTATATTCTTGTTGGGTTTCAGTCTGGTTGACCTGTCCAGTGTTGACAAAGCCGTGTTAAGGTCCCCCACAATTATTGTGTTGTTGTTGATATTATTTTTCAGATTTGTCAACAGTTGTATTAAATATTTTGCTGGCCCCTCATTCGGTGCATATATGTTTAGGAGAGTGAATTCTTCCTGCTCTACGTACCCCTTGATTAATATAAAATGTCCGTCTTTGTCCCTTACAACCTTCCTGAGTATAAAGTTTGCATTATCTGATATTAGTATGGCCACTCCAGCTTTTTTATGGGTGTTGTTTGCTTGGATAACTTTTCTCCAGCCTTTTATTTTGAGTCTATGTTTGTTCTGGCTATTCAGGTGCGTTTCTTGTAGGCAGCAGAAGGTTGGATTGAGTTTTTTGATCCATTTAGCCACTCTGTATCTCTTAACTGGTGCATTTAGTCCATTGACGTTGAGAGAAAGAATTGTCCTGAGATTTAACGCCATCTTTATTTCAAAATTTGGTGTGTCTTTTGGGTAGTCTTGTCTTAGATTAGGTCTTTCAGTTTTTCTCTTAAGACTGGTTTTGTGTCTGTGAAGTTTCTGAGCTGTTTTTTGTCTGTGAAACCATGTATTCTTCCATCAAACCGGAAAGTGAGTTTTGCTGGGTATAGTATTCTGGGTGAAGCATTCATTTCATTCAGTCTTGTCACAATATCCCACCATTGCTTTCTGGCATTGAGCGTTTCTGGTGACAGGTCTGCTGTAAATCTCAGGGAAGCTTGCTTGAACATGATTTCCCCTTTTGATCTTGCTGTTTTCAGAATTCTGTCTCTATCTGTGGGATTTGTCATTGTGACTAGGATGTGTCTTGGGGTGGTTTTTCTGGGGTCTCTTTTGGTTGGTACTCTTCGGGCATGCAGGATTTGATCACATATATTCTTTAGCTCTGGGAGTTTCTCTTTAATGATGTTCTTGACCATTGATTCTTCCTGGAAATTTTCTTCCTGGGTCTCTGGGACTCCAATGATTCTTAAGTTGTTTCTGTTGATCTTATCATAGACTTCTATTTTCGTCTGTTCCCATTCTTTGACTAATTTTTCCATTGTCTGCTCATTTGCTTTAAGTTTTTTGTCCAATCTCTCCTGCTGTATGGAATTGTTATGTATCTCATCTTCCACAGCACCAAGTCTATTCTCAGCTTCTGATACCCTGTCCCAGAGCTTATCCATTTTGTCATTCACTTCGTTTACTGAGTTTTTCAGGCCTGTTAGTTGACATGTTATTTCAGTTTGGAGTTTTGTCATTTCTGCCTTCATATTTTCTTGGTTCTTATTAGTGTTCTGTTCAACTCGATCCATGGTTTCTTGGAGTCTGTTGAGCACCTTCCATATTGCTAGTCTAAAGTCCTTATCTGAGAGGTTGATTAGTTGTTCAGTCATTATCTGGTCCTCAGAATTGTCATCTTCATTCTCTATGTCTGATGCTGGCCTGCGCTGTTTCCCCATTGTCACACTTGTATTGTGGGTTTTTCTACGTGTTGTAGTGGTATTCATTGTCTATATGATGTAGGCAGCACACTCCTCTGGCTCCTCCCTTTCTGGATGGGCTGACTTGCCTCTAAGGGAGGGGAGTCCTCCGTGGATGAAGCCTCACACTGGGTCAAATCTTAGGCCCGAGCATGCAACAGAGAAGACAGTCCAGAGAGAAATGTTTGCTTCTGTGATATAGCGCCGTTCTTAGTATGATTTTTCCTTCTTGTTGCAATGGAGTTCTTTCTTTAGAAAGAGTGCACGGCCGCGTAGCGAAGCGGAGCGGCCGTGCTCCTCTGAGCCTCTTTTTGCCCCACTCGCAAGAGTTTCACGCAAGAGGACAGTAGACAGACATAGACAGGTCACACTCACAGTCTTTCACAGCTGAGCCCCACTGGGCCGGTGTACTTTCGCGGATTTTCCCCGCCTGGTGTCACACACAGGGAGCCAGCTTTTGCAAAGGTTAGCCGGTTTTTATGCTCTGAAATCCCTCCCTGAAAATGGCGTCTGGGCGAGCGAGGTTTCTGGAGGCTCTTTTTGCCCCACTCGCAAGAGTTTCACGCAAGAGGACAGTAGACAGACATAGACAGGTCACAGTCACAGTCTTTCACAGCTGAGCCCCACTGGGCCGGTGTACTTTCGCGGATTTTCCCCGCCTGGTGTCACACACAGGGAGCCAGCTTTTGCAAAGGTTAGCCGGTTTTTATGCTCAGAAGTCCCTCCCTGAAAATCTAGAATGTTCTTTTGACTTACTTTCTGTACTTCATGACTCTGCACTCAGGCTCATTCCTGGTGGCTTGTTGGACCAAGGGGATGGAACTTGGATTTGTTCATGGTTTGTGTCCTACTCATAGTTTATTGCTTCAGCCCCGCAAAGTAAATTTTTAAATAATTTTACTTCACTACAGAAATTTACCATTAGAGTTTTCCTTCAAAAGAGTCCAGAAGATAAAGTAACATCTACTTGGAAAGCATCCTTTAACAAGAAAACATGTCCATCTATAAAGAAATGAGTGAACAAATCAGAAGAATAAATTGAAGTTAGCATATTTTATAAGTTTAAGTAGCAAAAATTCTAATAATAGAATTCTAAAAGTTCTAATAATTTAAAAATCATCATAACTTTATCATGATAAGTCAAGAAAGTAAAGCATTTTTTGTGGTGCAGGAAATAGGAAAGTTGGTTTTTTTCTGAAACTTATGAGTGTACTATCAAAATTAATTTACCCTTTATATATTTCTTCATATTTTTGACCTATACCTAGTGATGTCCACAGATTTCTTCTGAGTTTTTGCAATTTCTAGGAATGCATCTAGGAATGCATCTGGTATCTTGACCAACATCAGGTCACTCCTGAACACCTGAACATAGAGATAAGAGTAAGCCTTATAGAAATGAGTAAGCATTACCAGGTGTAGCCTCCAAACTATATATTGCATATATATTTATATTTAATATCTGATTATATATTTACATGAATAAACATTTTCTAAATTTTGGGTTTAAAGAGTATAAGAAGTGAAATGACACTACAGGCACATTCTATATAGTCCAGAGGGATTATATAATTGCACAGACCATAGCTGATCAGAAATTCTCAACTCTGAGCTTTTATTAACAGAATGATCTGAAAATAAATGAAGAAATCAAGTCTAGAAATGAGGGAACCTTAGTCAAATTTTCTTGGAAATGATTCTGATTCTTCTGCTAAATATAAATCTGTGTTAACACATTGTTCCATTTTTAGGAAAGAAAAAATATAGCTCTTTAACTTGGAAAGAAATAAATTGGCTTAAGATAGCTTTTTTGTCAGTTAGTATGTTTCCAGAGTACATGCTTTACCTTTATTTTAAATAGAAATACTGGAATAAATTTGAGCAATTTAGAAATAATTTCAAAGCAATTCAAGGAACTCTAAAAGTTTAGACCTACTTTGAGAGATTAATATCTATGACATTTGTGATGTTTGGAATGAAAATGAAGCAAGTTAATTTTTATTTTAAAACCCCAAATCCTTATGAGACTTAAATTCAGTGTCTGAGCTATATTGATTTTTCTTACTCCTTAATTTTTTGCAAGCTCTAAATAGAAACCAAAATTTACACAAGACAGAACTAAGTAGACCTAAATCCATAATCTGTATAGCATGCAGAACAAACAAGAGGAAGAAAAATGTTAATGCCAGACACCAGAGAGCAAAACTCTTGAGTATAGCCATCTTTATTTCTTTTAAAATGTGGAAGGTGATTTAAGGAAAGCTTCCTCAGAAAAGGGGGATAAGAATTTGAAAAGCAGCTATGACGTTATGAAAAGCAGTTTGCTACAGGTAGAAAGGCTTAAAGTTGTTTGGTTTTGTTTTGGGGCCAAACCCTATGGTATTCAGGCCTTATTTCTAGTTCTGCATGCAGGAATCACTCCAGCCAGTCAAGGTGTGTGTGTGTGTGTGTGTGTGTGTGTGTGTGTGTGTGTGTGTGTGTGTGTGTGTGTGTGTGTGTGTGATTATGGATTGCAGGCTATTGAAACTTGGTTAGCTGTATGGAAGATAAGTGCTTTGCCTATAGTATTAACTCTCTGACCCCTAAAAAGTATTTTGTATGCCAAAATATTTTATTTTTTAAATAATATCTTTATTTAAGCACCATGATTACAAACATGTTTGTAGTTGGGTTTAGCCATAAAAAAGAACACCCCCTTCTCCAGTGTAACCTTCCCACCACCAATGCTCCCCCTGTTTCCTTCCTTCCCCACCCCCTGCCTGTATGGAGACAGGCATTGTTTTTCTCTCTCACACTACCATTGTCACGATAGTTGTTAGTGTAATTTTTCTAACTGCAGTCACCACTCTTTGTGATAACATTGTAGGTATGAGTAAACATAAAAACATAGCCAACTTGAAATCCTCTACAATGCTTCGTGGTAGCCTTTTCTAAATCTTTGTTCTGGGTGCTATTCTTTCCTTTCCATCTATAGGCACTTTCATTCTTCCTCCCTGGTGTTTTAAAAGTACAGCTGTAAAGTTATCTGTCCTTTCTATTGGTAGAGATGACATTCAAGTTTAAGTGTCTTTGCTTTTCAGTGATCCAGAATTCAATTCTCTCATTAACAGCACTCATTGATTTCTTTTTTAAAAAGCCACTTAATAATTATTTATGATATAAGAATTATTATTTAGATAACTAATTTTGAGGCCTTATGTCAGCCAGTATTTCAGAAGTACCTTAAATTGTCACGATTACCTTCCCAGGATTATACATTATAACTTTAAGTATTCATTAATCTAGTTAAAATAATTTATTTATTAGTACAGCAGCAAACACACATTTAAAAATATGGATTGCTAGATTGTTCATTCCTATCTTATTTTATGGAGCCATAATTGGAATAAATATTTTTTGCCAGTTTCAAAATATGTATTGTCTAAATTTTTGTTTGTTTATTTTGCTAAAGATTTGCTTTGACATAGAAAAAAATAGTGTATTTAAAAAGCAATGCTCCTTATTTTATCTCATTTGCCTGTAAAATACTTTCCCATCTATAACTTGAATATTTCCTTTTACTGTGGCTGTAAATATCTAGTCTGAATACATAGTAGAGTGCATTAGAATGCATGGATGTGTGTGTTGATTAATCTGTATGCTTGTGATAGCCAATTGATAGCCAACTTTTCATCCCAAAACAGTTTTTTTTCTTACTTGTTTATACTTTCCTCCATCTCCCAGTAGTTTTCTTATGCAGGATCTTAGACAAGGTGTATTCATACATGTCCATGTAGACATATATTTTAATTTACTTTTTTTGGGGGGTAGCCACATCTGACATTACTTAGGATACCCCTAGCTCTTTGCTCAGAAGTCATTCACAGAATATCATATTTTGTCAGATATAAAAAAGTCATATAAAATATTTTTACATTTGTATATATAAATACACAGTCTAATATATTACATAAGAAAAATATTTACTGGATGTTAGAGGAGTAATAATAATAATGTTTAATAATTGTAATTTTAAGATAATTAGCTTATATCCATTGATACTAAACTTTATTTGCCTATAACTACCCAAATATTTCAAAAGTTTTATATAATAAGTAGTAACTAAAAAATAGATCCTTTTATTTGGGAGAGAGGTAATGAGATTCTCATTAGTTTTCTTTTTCCTTAACAAATTTTATAGTTTTCAGATAAAGAATATAATGTTATTGCCAAAATTTGTTTGATTTTTAGTATCAGGGATCCATATTGAATTTGAAAATTGTTATTGTATATATTAAGATCATTGCTTGATTTCCCAAAGTTCAATCTATTGAACTGATGTACTAATTCAAAAATTGTGTCTTAAACAGATTTTTAATAATAGAATACCAACCTAGACTTGAAAGCTAGTCATGTAAAAATATACGTGGAAATGATACACTTTCATTTAAAATGTTTATTATAATTACATTTTGGGATTTTAGGAGTTAAGAACTTCATATTCTGCATTAGTTTCTGCTATTTTTCTCAAATGCTTCCAATGGTTACTATTATATAATTACAAGCTCTTCTTTAACTTCGATATGTAACTTCTTTAACATCAATATGTAATCGATGAGCTTAGTTCCATTTCTTTCTCTGTATTGCTATTCTCTAGCCACACCCCCATCAACAATTGCCCTGCTATTTTATAGTATTCTTTTTCATTTTGTTTTGTTTTGGGGCCACAACAGGCAGTGCTCAGGGGTTATTCCTGGCTCTGTACTCAGAAATAACTCCTGGCAGGCTTGGGAAACCATATGGGATGCCAGGGATCAAACCTAGGTCAGACCCATGCAAGGCAAACGCATTACCTGCTGTACTATTACTCCAGCACTTCAACAATATTCTCTATTTGATTTATTGGAATGAGATACTGACTGGTATTTCTAACTAGTCTTCTGGACTTTCTACTTCTCTTCCATTTTCTTCTCAGGTGTTATATACTATTCCCCAATCTTGTCTCCTAAACACAGATCTAATGTTTAAAGTTATCAGTGCATTGCTGTGAAGCTGAAAATGAATCATTTGTTTCTTTTATTACCTTTCACATCCCAAGTTTGTCTTATTACATCATTTATCCTTTTTTTAAAAACTGAAAAAAAGATATTTTGACCACACCTAGTAGTATTCAGGGTTTACTCCTGGCTCTGTGCTGAAGGATCACTTCTGGCAGGCTCAGGGGATTAGACTACATGGAGTTTCTAGGGATCAAGCCAATGTTAGCCACATGTAAGGCAAATGCCCTATCTGCTGTACTATCACTGTTCCCATGCCATTTAATTTTATTGGGGTCTCATAGTCTTCTTTGTTTGGTGACTGCTGCCAGTTTTACTTACCTAGACTTAGAGTCTACTTTATCTTGGTATTTTTTTCTATCACAAATTTAAGTTTCTTTTCTTTTTAGTCCCATTACAGGTCTCATATGTTGCATTATACTAATTATTATTATTTCACCACTATAAAGATTTTGCTTTACATATTTTACTCACTGTGCTTCATAAATAAGAAAACTGGCTCATGTATATTTGGGAAAGGATGAATGGATGAACAAACTCCCTAGAAGAGCATTGTAGTAACTATAATAAGTTCTTTTCTTCTCCCTCACTATTACCAGTCATTTTCCTACAACATATAATATCCCTTTATAACTGAATTCTAATACTTTAATGGCTCCTGAACACTAATGTGATCAGTTCTGTGGACAACGTTTTTCCATACCTTAACATTCCCAGGGCATGGTTTAAAACTCACGTTACTGGTTAAAAGTACTTTGTAGGGGCCGGGCGGTGGCGCTAAAGGTAAGGTTCCTGCCTTGCCTGCGCTAGCCTTGGACGGACCGAGGTTCGATCCCCCGGTGTCCCATATGGTCCCCCAAGCCAGGAGCAACTTCTGAGTGCATAGCCAGGAGTAACCCCTGAGCATTACTGGGTGTGGCCCAAAAACCAAAAAAAAAAAAAAAAAAAAAGTACTTTGTAGCTTTCAAAAAGGATTATCTTTAGTCACTTCTCCAAGCTCATTATGCTATTTTCTGAAGCTATTCTTCAGCATAGCTATTTCCTAAAACTCCCTTGATTATAGTATCCTGCAAGATAAAATTTACCTTGCCCTCAACTTTAGACTTTTTTTTTTTTAATGCATAATTTTTTTTTATTTAAACACCTTGATTACATACATGATTGTGTTTGGGTTTCAGTCATAAAAGGAACACCACCCATCACCAGTGCAACATTCCCATCACCCAAGTCCCAAATCTCCCTCCTCCCCACCCAACCCCCGCCTGTACCCTAAACAGGCTCTACATTTCCCTCATACATTCTCAATATTAGGACAGTTCAAAATGTAGTTATTTCTCTAACTAAACTCATCACTCTTTGTGGTGAGCTTCCTGAGGTGAGCTGGAACTTCCAGCTCTTTTTTCTTTTGTGTCTGAAAATTATTATTACAAGGGTGTCTTTCATTTTTCTTAAAACCCATAGATGAGTGAGACCATTCTGCGTTTTTCTCTCTCTCTCTGACTTATTTCACTCAGCATAATAGATTCCATGTACATCCATGTATAGGAAAATTTCATGACTTCATCTCTCCTGACAGCTGCATAATATTCCATTGTGTATATGTACCACAGTTTCTTTAGCCATTCGTCTGTTGAAGGGCATCTTGGTTGTTTCCAGAGTCTTGCTATGGTAAATAGAGCTGCAATGAATATAGGTGTAAGGAAGGGGTTTTTGTATTGTATTTTTGTGTTCCTAGGGTATATTCCTAGGAGTGGTATAGCTGGATCGTATGGGAGCTCGATTTCCAGTTTTTGGAGGAATCTCCATATCGCTTTCCATAAAGGTTGAACTAGACAGCATTCCCACCAGCAGTGGATAAGAGTTCCTTTCTCTCCACATCCCCGCCAACACTGTTTATTCTCATTCTTTGTGATGTGTGCCATTCTCTGGGGTGTGAGGTGGTATCTCATCGTTGTTTTGATTTGCATCTCCCTGATGATTAGTGATGTGGAACATTTTTTCATGTGTCTTTTGGCCATGCGTATTTCTTCTTTGTCAAAGTGTCTGTTCATTTCTTCTCCCCATTTTTTGATGGGGTTAGATGTTTTTTTCTTGTAAAGTTCTGTCAGTGCCTTGTATATTTTGGAGATTAGCCCCTTATCTGATGGGTATTGGGTGAATAGTTTCTCCCACTCAGTGGGTGGCTCTTGTATCCTGGGCACTATTTCCTTTGAGGTGCAGAAGCTTCTCAGTTTAATATATTCCCATCTGTTAATCTCTGCTTTCACTTGCTTGGAGAGTGCAGTTTCCTCCTTGAAGATGCCTATAATGTCCTGTAGTGTTTTGCCTATGTGCTGTTCTATATATCTTATGGTTTTGGGGCTGATATCGAGGTCTTTAATCCATTTGGATTTTACCTTTGTACATGATGTTAGATGGGGTCTAAGTTTAATTTTTTGCAAGTGGCTATCCAATTGTGCCAACACCACTTGTTGAAGAGGCTTTCCCTGCTCCATTTAGGATTTCCTGCTCCTTTATCAAAAATTAGATGGTTGTATCTCTGGGGAACATTTTCTGAGTATTCAAGCCTATTCCACTGATCTGAGGACCTATCCTTATTCCAATACCATGCTGTTTTGATAACTGTTGCTTTGTAGTACAGTTTAAAGTTGGGAAAAGTAATTCCTCCCATATTCTTTTTCCCAATG
Source organism: Suncus etruscus (assembly GCF_024139225.1). Taxonomy (NCBI): domain Eukaryota; kingdom Metazoa; phylum Chordata; class Mammalia; order Eulipotyphla; family Soricidae; genus Suncus; species Suncus etruscus. The sequence goes on along the minus strand of NC_064848.1, from coordinate 131,509,496 downwards.
ATTGCTTTAGCTATTCGAGGCAAACACAATGGATAAGCTCTGGGACAGGGTATCAGAAGCTGAGAATAGACTTGGTGCTGTGGAAGATGAGATACATAACAATTCCATACAGCAGGAGAGATTGGACAACTTTAGACTTTCTAACACTAGCAGTTCAGTGCCTTCATTTCTCTGGAAGTGCCTGCAGAAGTGAGCAGTAAGTTTTTATAGTATTGTTTTCCTGCTGAGAAAGTTTCTCTGAAAGAAACTTTTCTGAGAAATAGCTGAAATATGCTTCCTTGCTCTGAGTTTGGTTTTTCAAACTGGTTTTTTGAAGTAGCATATGCACTACAGACATCCTACATGTTCTTTACTCTCTCCAGATCTCATCCCTCTGATCTGCACAAGGTGCATGGGGCTTTGGTTTACAGAAATAATGGTGTTGTTCTGTCAGGCCAAATATGTAATATGTTTATTTGATTGAGGCTTCTTATCACATTCAGGCTGCTGCACCAAAATACTGTAATCTTTTGTTTGAAACTTTTGTTTCAAACAGATCTACAGGGTTGAAGTCCACAAATAAGTACAAGGAGATTGCTTAGGAGAACCTCTTCCTGGATCATAGATGGTTACATATAAGCAACCTCACATTTGCTTATTTCTGCTCTTCTCTCACTTTTCATAAGACTTTCAATTAGATCATGAGATACCTATCCTGATATCCTGATATCTCATCTAACTCCACTCAACAATCCAAGATCACATCTCTAAACATCACACTGGATTTAGGAACTTAATGTGTGAATTTGGGATGGTGGCCAGCGATCCTAGCAAATTGTCAGTACTATGTATAGATTTACCTCTGAGATTATTTTTGGTCACTTGTCAGATCCTCTTGCTCTAGAATTTACTGGCTCTTTTAATTTTAATCTAGGACATCTATGTAATCCATCACAGGAAAACAAAAATCTAAACCCCAGAATACTTTTTTCTACAATAGAATCTTTCTCACTTTAGTTACTAAATTGAGTTTACAATCTGTGTGACACAGAATGAGATGGAGATGGAGCATGAAAGAAAAAATGGGTATTGAGTGACAGTTTTTTGGTGATCAGAGTCTTAAGATTCCTGAAAAAAAAAGATAGAGCCAAAAAGATAAACAAAAAGCCTAACATTGTCTTTGCATGCAGGAGCCTTATGTTTTAAACTCCAGTACCCCATTAATCTCTGAATTCCATAATATTCTACCTCATCCCAAATAATAGAATTTTCCTAACACATTTGGGTTCCAGTTCTTGTCCCATTAAATATAACTGGTGTTCTTGAACAGTCACATACCTTCTCTAGGCCTGAGTTTCCTTCTCATGAGTCTGTATAAAATATGTGACATGCTATGCTGTGTGTGTTTTGTTTGTTTTTTTGAGCCACACCTGAGGTTGTTCAGCCTTTCATCCCAGCTCTGCACTAAGGGCTTATTTTTAGCAGTGCTCCTCGAGGACCATATGGGGTCCCAAGGGAGGAACCCAGTTCAACTGCTTACAAGACAAGTACTTTATCCATTGTACTATCTCACTGGCTCCAATATGTCTTCACTGATTAGTACAGTGCTTAATAAAATGTGCTTAATACATGATCATAAAATTTATACATTTATTCCCATTGAAATCTATACAAATCATGACTGTTCTATCTTCATTTTGGGAGGATGGACTTCCTTAGAGAAAACTGACTTGTTTGAGGTTTCCCAATTAATAACTGAAAGACTCAAATCCATATCTTGTCTCACCCAGAAGCCTAGACCTTTGTGTTACACTCTATTTGTCATTGAGAAAACTGACATCAGGCAAGTACAACAGTGGCATTTTCAGAAAATTTTGCTATGAACATAGGATCATATAGAGAAGCGAAGGAGCTGCTAGAGGGGGAAGCATTGGCCATGTGAAATGATGGATGTTGACTGAATTGAAAGATCAGAGTCAAAGAAAATCAGAGGTGCTGAATTTCAAATCTCAGGTGTCCTTAGCACTTGCTAGTATGGAGAATCTCCACATCCTTGTTCCCAATAGATGCCTAGATCTTCCAGCCATGTTTTTGGAGAGATGGCTATTACTAAAGTCTCATCTGGAGGGAAAGAATGAGACTTGACTCTTAATTTTTAGCTATGCATTTAAAAACCATCTGCTGGCAGAGAAATGAACTGTCATATTATGCAGTAATCATAAAACTAAGCTGAATTGTCTTGAGGGCAGTGCTAATACAAAGGCAGAAAGTCACATTAGTTATAGTTGTCTTATTCAGTTACTTCCTGGAGTCCCTAAAACTCCTGCGGTATTTATCTCACATTAAATGTAAAGCTAACTTGACAGTGCAATTGAACAGCAGTTCTGCTCTAATCTAGGAATACATCTTCTGACAGCTGTGACTCTTTTTTGATAATGACACTTAGCATATTCTGTCTTTCAGGTGATCTACATTTTTATATCATCAACTTTGTGCTTTGCAACTTGGTGGTCATTCCTCATTTGGATCCTTTTTAAAGTAAAATATATCTTCCTTGGTCTCGTGTGATAAGGCTGAGGATATACTCTTTACTAAACACATTGCCAATTGGACTGCAACTTCTATTAATTTAGGCACCTCAAGTGTATCTGCCAATTATATGCAAGGCATCAGTGAGTTAAATCATAGTTCATAAGGGAAAATATTATCTTGTAAGTCTTAATATATAGCTTCTAGTGGAACTAGTATTATCGGTATATATGGAATTATCTACAATGTGATTTTATTTACATCTAGGCAAAATATATATATTTTTGTTTGGTTTTTGGGTCACACACAGTGATATTCAGGAGTTAATTCTGGCTATGCGTGCAGAAATTGCTCCTGGCTTGGAGGACCATATGGGATGCCGAGGGATTGGACCATGGTCCGTCCTAGGCTGGCACGGGCAAGGCAGATGTCTTACCACTTGTGCCAACACTTCAGCCCCTAGGCAAAATATCTCTCATAAAATCTACATATTATTTTTTCTGTACCTAGTGCATCTTTTTTAGCATTTTGTTTTCTATTTTTAAAAACAATCATATTTGTCTAAAAATGATTCTGTTCTAAAGAACACTTTGGAGAAGCCAGTGAGTAAAGTGACATGACATTTTCAAAATCTTTCAGGGTCATATTTTTTTGGCCCTAAGTCACCATTATATATCATTGCAAAATTATCTTGCACTTTGGGAACAGAATAGGAATATTTTTTTTTTAATTTTTGTTTTCTTAACAGAATGGTAAAAGTTTTACAGATGACTTTATTGAATATTTTGTATATGCATAACTGGTCTTTGTTACCTTCATTCATCCTTGGTACTGAAATACTGTAGAGCTATATTTTCCACCTTCTTTCTCACAGTGGCCCCTTTCCTATTTTCCTTTGGTTTCCTAGTCTGGTGGTGAAATATTCCCTTGGAATATTCTTTGGGAAAAGCAGTTATATGGTTCTAAGATAAACATGGTTGAGAAACAGAGTTCTGAAGCAGAACTTCTTGAACTTTTTTTTGGTTGCCTAAGGATTTATTGCCTTATAAGTAAGATTCTTTTTTTATAATTATCTTTATTTAAACACTGTGATTACAAATATGATTATAGTTGTATGATTACAGTTATGTAAAGAACACCCCCCTTCACCAGTGCAACATTCCCACCACCAATTTCCCATATCTCCCTCCTCCCCACCCCCCCACACCTATACTCGAGACAGGCTTTCTACTTCCCTCATTCATTCACATTGTTATGATAGTTTTCAGTGTAGTCATCTCTGCAACTGCACTCATCACTCTATGTGATGAGCTTCATGTCATGAGCCGTACCTACCAGCCCTCATCTCTCTTGTCTCTGAGATACTGTTAAAAATGTCTTTCATTTTTCTTAAACTCATAGATGAGTGAAACCATTCTGCATCTTTCTCTCTCCCTCTGACTTACTTCACTCAGCATAATAGATTCCATGCACATCCATGTATAGGAAAATTTTATGACTTCATCTCTCCTGACAGCTGCATAGTATTCCATTGTGTATATGTAATACAGTTTCTTTAGCCACTCATCTGTGAATGGCATCTTGGTTGTTTCCAGAGTCTGGCTATTGTAAATAGCGCTGCAATGAATATAGGTGTAAGGAATCGATTTTTGTATCGTATTTTTGTGTTCCTTGGTTATATTCCTAGGAGTGGTATAGCTGGATCATATGGAAGCTCAATTTCCAGTTTGTGAAGGAATCTCTCAGTACCGCTTTTGCTGTATCCCATGGGTTCTGATTGTTTGTGTTTTCATTGTCGTTTGTTTCCAGGAAATTTTTTATTTCTTCTTTTTAAACTTTTTCTATTAAGGTCCTGTTTCACTCAAGAAAATTTTGCCTAACCCTAGGTATACATGCCTGAATATATAAAATAAAACCAAACATTTACTGCTAATAAATTACACAGAAATTTATTTTAACAACTGCCATTTTCAAATACTTGAGCTCATATGGAATCATGTTTAAGAAGGAATTATACTGTAAGAAGGTAGACTAGAGCAGTAACTCAGATGTGTACTTATCCTTTATTTGTGCTTGCCAATATCAATGGTTTTCCAGTCAGTATGTCACATGATTGCTTGCTCAGTGATTAGAGATGCTTGAAAGTGTCTGCTGTGAAGGGATTGTACATTTTTATCTTAGTGGGAGGGAATGTGTGCAATACTCAGCATTCTCCTGGGGCTATTCCTGGCTCTGTATTTAGGATTAACCCCTAAGTGCTTGAGGACCATATGTGGTACAGGGATTAAGGCAAGGCAAATGCTTTAGCCTCTGTGGTATCTTTCTGGCCCTACTTTATTTATTTATTTATGTATTTATGTATTTATTTATTTATTTATTTATTTATTTATTTTTGGCTCTTAGGATACACCCAGAGGTGCTCAGGAGTTATACCTGACTGTGCTTATTTAGGTGCTGGAGATTAAATTTAACTGCATGCAAAACAAGTATCCTACCTACTGAACAATTCACCATCTCAACCTTCTTTTTTTAAAGGAAGAAGTTTGACTTTCATGTTCTCATTTTCTTTTGTCAATTTGTGATTGACAGCCAGTTGTAGATTATAATAAATCTGTCTATAAAACCCACCAGCTCACTTTAGTAGCCATCACTGCCACTCTATCTTTACACGCTAGATAGCTGAACAAAAAAAAGAATGTAAACTAATTTTCTTAGTGAAGTAACAAACAAATGAGAGGCAGCAAATGAAAAAACAGGCTCGGTAAGATTCCAGAATTCTGAAATCTTAATTTTTGTATGTAGATGATCTAAATTCCATTATGAAATACTTGCTAATGAATAAACTGAATATCTGGGAGTTCTTCCAAATGAATGATAGCTTCCACTATCATATATTACTAATTTGGAGTTACATAATTTGGAATGTCAGTGACTAATTATAGTTACTAAAATTATTTACACACCATACTGACTGGGGGTTAGACTAAGTGAATAAGGAAAAGGACCAATGTGTTTTCCAGCTGTGTAGAGTTAAAGCTTCTGTTGGTTTAACTGCCTGCTTTCTAAAAAGTGTGTCTCAACTATTGACTTTCTCTTTTAGAAATAAGCAGTCAGTAATCCCTCTCCAACTGGGAAGCTTAACTTTCCTAAAAAGCACCAAGGTTGGCCCAAACATGGTCTCCCAGGAAATAAGGGGTTTGGTTACATGTTTCAAAGCATAGACTTTGAAGCAGTGGACCTGTGCTTAGAATCTTGACTTTATTTTTTAAATATTTGAATGGGCAGTATCTTTAATTTCTGAGTCTGCATTACATTGCCTAGAAAGTGGAGTAATAATTTTTTCAAAGTAGTGTGAATTAGAAAAACAAAATATTTAGCCTATAAATAAAACAAAATAAAGCCTAGAAAGTGATCAATAAATTAAGATCTCTTAGCTCAGAAAATAAATTAAAGTGACCATTATATGCATATTTAAAATCTCATTAAATGCCTGACTTATTGCTTGAAAACCATCTCCATTTGATAGCACTGAAAGTCTGTTTTGTTCAACAACGTTTTTCTGAATCTTACCTTGTCTAGGGAATAATGATTGCTTATTAAGTGATTATTAAAGCCTCTCATTTATCTTTGTATTTGTCTTTTGTCTCTTTTAGGTATTAGTGATTTTTGTTCTTTTGGTGGGTTGGGTGCAGAAGAGAGAGTTCCAGCTCTGCTCTGGAAGTAGAGAGTATTATTTGGGGAGGGGAGTTCTCCAAGTGATTCTCCAAGTGTTACAATGCCAGGGCCAGGACCTGTGGTGCCTTTATAACCCAGGTCACCTAACTATTGCTCTTCAGGGTTACACCTTATTATGCTTGGGGGAAGACATGATGTAGTGATGAAAATTGTACTGGAATATTCACAAAGACATGTACCTTAACCTCTGTGAATACTGTCTAACTCCTTTTTTCCTTTTTATATTTTTATAGGGGTGACTCTGGAATGATACTCCAGAAGTCAGTAGGGCCATAGTAGTGCCTGGAATCAGGGAGAATGTATGTTAATGAACAGATTTTTTTTTTCAGTTCTTTAAAGTAGTAATCACTGTGTCGACTATTTAGAGTAAAAATACAGAGCTGGAGAGCGTAGGAGGAGTGTCCCACTAACTCACAAGTGCTAGAGCTAGGATCAGCTTTAGCTCTATCAGTATAACTGACTTGCTACCTGTCACTCTTTATCTTGTTAGCTAGAATGTCATATCTACTGACACATATTATTTCACATTTCTGTGCTCTGCAAAGTCCATGTAAAAGCTTTAAAAATAACCTTTACCTGTTTGAAATTTATTATCTCATGCACTGGTGCACATGTGTGCTAACACCTTTCCTTGAGTGTTAGCAAGATGGCCTTTTTACATTAGCTTAGCGTGATAGGGCCTGGTTTTCTTCACTGAGTCTGTTTGTATATTGAAAGAAGGAATGAACTGTATTCCTTACATCTCTACCCCATGGTCTAGTGATCAAAGTCTGTAAAACATTAACTGTAAATATTGAGTTTGAGGAAAGTGGACTAAGTAGTATATTGGTAATATGGTCATACATAAACTATACTTATGTCAGTATTTAAAATATCAGTAAAATTACTACTGTCTGATAGTCTGTTCTGTTTATATGACACTGATTCAAATAGTTGAAAAACTACACTATGTTATTTCAAAAGAGATTGAGTAATTCAGTGCTTCTCAATTATTTTTGTCATGCCCTCCTAGGAAGAAGAAAACATTTTTTGCACCCCACACCCCTGTGTGACTGTAAATAGTATCTTTATTAAAAAAAACTTTAACCTGCAAAACAAAAATATAAAAAATAATTCAAGCAGATTTTTTAATCAGAGGTGATGTCTGAATTAATGGCTACAATGAGCACATTTTGCAATGCATAGCTTTTCAAAGCGGGGTTTGAAGCAGGGCACAGCAACTCTCAGCTCCACAGACATACAGAGACTTAAACACGAGGCTTAGCTTGTTATGACAGTGTTTGCCGAGGTCAAAAGCGTTCTCCTTTATGGAACCTCATGACCCCCTGGGGGGGTGCATCCCACTATTTGAGAAGCACTGGAGTAATTGAACCAAGAAGTAAAACATACCCCAAACATTCATCCTTAGTCAAATCCAGCCTATTCTTACATACAACTAGAGTATGTATCCACTAATTTTAAGTTTGAAGTAAGGAAATTACTATATAATTTTGTTTCATTAAAGTGTTTATAATTATGGTATAATACCACTTACAAGTATTTTTATTGATTATCATTATTTCAAGCATAATCATATTTTAAATGTTTTCATACATAAATCACTTCATATAAATAAGTAATTTGTATATAGCTGATTATAAAATATTTATTTCCAGGTAACAGAGAGAAATTATTAAAAAAGAAAGTAAAAGAAGGGGTTGGAGTAAAGATGCTGTGGTAAGGTGTTTGCCTGGCACGCGGCTGACCCAGGATGGACTGCAGTTAGATATTTCGGTGTCCCATATGATCCCCCAAGCCAGGAGCGATAACTGAGCACATAGCCAGAAGTAACCCTTGAGTGTCACCGGGTGTGGATCAGAAATGAAAAAGAAAGAAAGAAAAGAAAAGAAAAAAGAAAGATAGAAGAAACAAAAAGTACAATGACAAGAACATTTGTGAAAATTATTTCATCTCTCAATGATGTCATTACGTCATTGTCAGATTTGTTAAGCTCTTGTTGCTGGTGAAGTTTTCTGTTATGACTTTTGTTTCTGAACATTAGGTGGCTTCAAATACATGTTGGTAATCTAAATATGTGTGTTACTACTGGATGATAGTATTAAAAGATTTGGAATTGCCATTGGCCACATATATGATTGGATATTCCAGAAACTCTGAGCACTGTGGCTGATAACTGTGGTTTCTGGATGTATGAGAAGGTGAGGAGGAGGTTGCCCTCACACATTCTAAAAATATTCTGTTGATGTCATCCCAAATACTGGCATATATGAAGTTTTGGTTAGATTGGTGTCTCCATAGAGAACTATGGATGAGAGGTGAAACAGGACCATTGATGAAAAGGCAATTGTGGGTTGTGGGAGTAGTTAACATAGCATCAGCAGAGTAGGAACTTGACCCACCTCTCCTGAAAGTTCCAGCTTTCAGCTGTGTAGCTAGTATACCCAAAATTTTTCATGATTTTGTTTTTACATCTATTTCAAGAACACAGTTATGGAGCTGGCTGGATGTAGGCATAGTGACTATATTTGGGGAAATGGTTTCAGCTGCCATGGCTTCTGGAAGTACAAGAAGGTAAGGTAGGATACCTTAATTTACTCCAAAATAGTCATGGTAATGTCAGCCTAAATGCTAGTATACATAAGTTTTGGTCAGATTAGTATCTGCAGAGGGTAGTAGATGAAAGCCACAGTTAATTTTTTTCATTTTTTGGTTTTTGGGCCATACCCAGCTTCGCTCAGGGGTTACTCCTGGCTCTATGTTCAGAAATTGTTCCTGACAGGCTTGGGGAAGATTTATGAAAACATACATAAATACTCCATTGTGAGAAAGTTCTGGAAATGAGAAAAAGTTTATATGCATGATCTTTTACTTAGATTCTAGACACTAGTCCTTTATTTGTTTGTAACTGATTACCTGTCATTTATCATCGTTCTTTTCAAGTATTTATTTACTAAAGTTCTGGCCATATCTGCTTAACCATTTGGGGCACTTGTGGTTCACCTTTAGCTTCTAGGATTTTTCCAGGTCAGCAAAAAGCAACATAATGTAAATTTCTAATTACTATTTTAGTCTGTTCCCAACCAAAGCACTTTTTACTAGCATAAAATCCAGTTGTGACCCTTCTAAATCTCCATCTAGCTAACATGTTATTTGGAATGAGTAAACTCTATTACATTTCTGAACATCTAAAATTCCATCACATGTCAGATGTTAGACTCCATCAGATGAATTCATTAGATAATGAGCTGGGGGAGAGGGAAACTCTGTAAACCTAGCATTCTTGAGTCACCAATTGTACATATTTAAGTTGTCACAGTATCTGCTTTTGAGTCTAAGTAATAGGATGCTTGGGCTGCATGAATTCTTCCTGTTTATTAGCCTTTATATTTTATATTTGTAAAGTCTATGAATCCTTTCATGCAAACAATTTAATCAATTAGTGCATACCTGTATTGAGTGCCCCGAGTAATGTCATTACAGAGGCTCAATATTTCTATTTCCTGTACCAATATTTTTCTACTAATATTTGTGTGACATTTTCTATCACTATATTCTGCAGTCAAATATCTGTAAATAATCTTTATTTCTCCATTATCCTATCTAAAATGGTACTCGTATGTTTTCTTTAACTTTGTTCTGTGTTATTGTTTTAAGATACTCAAATTGAGCTTACATGAACACAATGTATAATGCCATCTTCCTATTTTTATTTACACAGTTAAGAAACTACTATAATCTTTCCTTTTTCATTCTAAAAATTACACATGCACAGTAAACAGTACTTACATAGTGATATAATTGTGTTGATGTAGTTCAGCCATTATCTTCTGAATTTTTATTGCTGTGAGTTAATGCTATTATCGCACTATACTCTTCACTTCTCTGACCTCTTCTCTACCCATGGAGTTGTATTAAAAATTTCTTAGACCAGTGTTCATTATTTTGTTCTTGCAAAGAGTATTCACAGTTGGGAACTGTTTTGCAGTAGATTTTCTTTATTTCTTTTTATTTGTTTGTCGTGAAGCAAATAATGGTTTGTTTATTCCTTTGCATATCATCTCTATACCAGTTCTAAAAAGTTCCACAAAATCCTTGAGCCTTTTAACATAGCCCTCTACAAAGGTCATGTTCAGAAACACATTATAGTGTGTACTGATTATGTCTGCATATATTAAAGACAACTATCTATGATAGCTAGATTGTTCCATCAACTGTCTTCTGTGTATGTCATTCTAACTGTGTTTTTGGAGTTCATCTTTCATATGTAAGTTCATATAGTAATTAATATATTAATTCAACATAGAATGAATTTCTTCATCTTTTAAGAGTCATGTCCCTGTTAGATAACGTTCTTAGCCAATAAAGTACTGTAGCAAAGTGGCCTATTATAATAAGAGCTAGTAATACATCCACCTTCTAAATCCCAGGGCTAAGTTTTGGATGAGGCTTTGCTAGATGGCTGACCTAAAAGCCTCACCTTTGTCTTAGCCTTACTCCATAGTGGTTTCTTTTCCCAGAATCATAACCTTCTTGGATTATATTAGATTTTTTTTGTTTCATTTTGTTTTTTATGAGACTAAGTGATCCTTAGGTCAAGGTCCTCAGTTAATAAATCAGATTTGAGCCTAGATAAGTTTACCCCTGAGACAATATACTTAACTGATACACAATGACTGCCTTGTAGTCTGCATTTAGTAAATAACCCATTTTCTCAATGAATAGCTATTATTTGAAAAAATTGGAACAAGGAGTGTCAAGACCCATAGACTTTAGGTGATAATGGGTTCAGCTTTCCTCATTCATCAGGAAAGATGCCTTCACTTAGATATCTTCAGATTATCTACTACTAAATGAATAGGATGTATGCAGGTGTCTCAAACTTGCGAACCGCGGGCCACAAACAGCCCTCCATACAAAATTTTGTGGCCCTGCCCTAGAGGAAACTTTTTTTGTTTTGTTTTGTTTTTGTTGTTTGGGTCACACCCCCCAATGTTCAAGGCTTACTACTGATTTTGCACTCAAGGATCACCCCGACTTTGCCTCCTGCGGCCTGCAGGTAAATTGAGTTTGAGACCCCCTGACAGATATTCATAAATGAATATTGTTGAACAACATTTTTGACGATAATGTTAACTTGTTATTTAAATAATTGTATACTACTTAATTTAACATATACTCCTACTTATAGCTAATTAAACATTTATGTAGTTTTTACATAATTTAAATTTATGTAAATGTATTCATTATATGTATATGTCATATGCATTTATTTGCAATAATATATTTATACACACAAATGTAAATATGTATCTAAAATTTTGATATAATTTTTAAGGCTTCACAAATATTGTAATCATCTGCTTGTTCAGAAATTAAAATGAAAGCCAAATGAAATGGTGCTTTATTTGTAAGGAATCATATTGGGAATCATATCTAATCACCAGTCTGTAGAGCAAGTTTATGAAAGATTCAGTGGGCATCTGGTTTTATGCTTTGTAAAGTTAGAATAACACGAGTCTATACATGTTTGGTAAATTTTCAGGAAAAAAAATCTCCCATATTTATTCCAAGGAAGGTTAGGCATTCACAGTTGAAGATCTTTTAATGGATATAGTTTATACACTGAATATGTAGAAATTATGCAGAAATGTCTTCAAAAGTTTTTTCTTTGTTTAGTAAGAGAAAAGTTCCTGTAGATGTAGGTAATCTCCACTGACTAATTCTTGGCTCAGTCATATCCAGAATAGTGTCACAAGTTAGCTTGGTCCAGAGAGTAGGTACAGCCTCTACATTGCCTGTTTGAGCTTTCTTAAGCCTGGAGAATAGGTTATAGTGCATGCATGCATTTGTGTATGTGTGTGTGTGTGTGTGTGTGAGAGAGAGAGAAAAGTTTTGATTATATGTTTTATATGTTTATTTGAGGAATTATTCTTATTCACTTTTATATGACTGGACACACTTTATTCCCTATCAACGATGATTATTTAGGACCGAAAGAGGAATTGGAATATATTAAAGGTAATGAGATAGCTCTGGAGAGTAGGTGTTGCTTTGGGGAAAAGCCTTGTATGAATAGTGGGGCAAGGAATTATAAAGGTATTATAACCATAGCTCTCTGTGAGGGATGTGAGAGGGCCTATCATCAAGCCCAAGTAAGAATACTAATCACAGAGGAGAGGGCTGAAAGGGAGAGGGCTGGAAGATATCACCCCTCTGTGTGCTGTCCATCCCCATCTCTGGTGAGGTGGCATCAGGTTGTGTTTCCAAAGCTTTCAGCCTCAAGAATTCCTGGAAAATAGCTCTACAGGGGTTCCATCTGCCAGGTGGTTTAGGAATAGCATCACAGAGAGCATCCAGTATCTCCCCACTTTTTCCTGTTTAAATTTCTTTTTTTCTTAGGCTTAAGCCTTTACGATCTAATTTATATAGCATTCAGGTAATAACAATAAAATCAAACTACAAGGATAAGTGGTTTCTTTCAGAAATGCTGACAATTGGATTAATCATAACATCTAGGGATGAAGGAATTTTGCATGCCTGTCATCTTATTTTCTGAACTGCATTTATACCATTAATTATAAAGATTCTTTAAATCAGCATAATGGTTAGTATAAGTTAATGGAATTAAATTATCCCACAGAATTTTCATATTTTGCAGGAATTTGATAGCCTTTTTTCCAGTGAAACCCCAAATAATATCTGGAAATTTAGAAGTAATACTCCTACAATATTTCTTTGTTTAGTTAAGGATTTCTATGATCAGATGTACCAAGCTAATAATTTCTATTTGTACCTTTCCAACATTATAAATATACTTGTGTTAAAGTAATATCTTACGTTTTTTTTCTTACCTCTGTATTTTAATTCACACTTTGATTTAAATTTTTAAAATAGTTTGTGTTAAGGTCTCCTTTGTGACTTAAGAGTGTTGTTCAAACCCTTAAACTTTTGATGTTAACTTAAACTAATATGCACATACATGAAAATATAAAAAATACTATGCCTTCAATGTTTAAGGAGTCACATAAATCTCATGGCTTTAGATTGCGTTGTGTACTGCTAAGAAATGTTATAATGTACTACAATCAGGGGACTTGTGGACAAAATAATTGTATATGGTTTCTGCCTTATTTTTCTTAATGTTCTTTGACTGTAAGTTCAATATTTAGGTGTCATAAGGGGATTTCTTTTGAGAACTCTGTTTATGGGCAATTGTCCTTCCACTGTAACTTTACCTTCTCCTCTTTGCATCATTGTTCTCATAATTAAGAATAAAAAAAATTAAAAAAAGAGTGTTGTTCAGTGTTCTAATCATTTTATTACATTATAGGATCTTGATTTTTTTTTCTTTTCCTTTTTTTGAGCATCACCCGGTGATGCTCAGGGGTTACTCCTGGCTATGTGCTCAGAAATTACTCCTGGCTTGCGGGACCATATGGGACGCCAGGGGATTGAATCACGCTCCATCCTGGGCCAGCCGGGTGCAAGGCAAATGCCCTACTGCTGCACCAAACTTAACTCATGTCAAGAATTTCACAGTAATAACTTCATTTTTAAGTATAACTTTTGGTCACTAATGTTAAGATGAAAATGATAATACCACCTAAACAGAGCTAGTGACTTGCTTAAACTCCATATTTCTAAACTTGAATTTTCAACCAAATTTTGTACCCAAAGTTGATTTTTTTTTTAAAAAAATTAAATGTCAGCCTTGACAGTGCATATCAGTGTCTCTTCATTAGTCCTCCTGGTTCTCAGTTTGTTCTTTCTAGTGCTCCAGTGCCAATTAATTTAGCCAGCTTCTGAGCCAGTTTGTTAGGTGAGAGCAAAGAATTTACTATCTAAAGCAAAGATAAAAAAAACATTACCTTTATCTCTTATACTCTTTGTAAAACTCCTCTGCCATCAGTATATAGTGGTAGGGAACAATAACAGGATGCTTCGATCTCATTTCTTCACATAAAAACTGGAAGCAGATGGGGCAGTAGCAGCTTGGAGTGTATCATATTCACTATTTGTTAGCATAACCTAATGTGGACTGCAGGCGAACTTCTGCAGAAAGGCTTCTTTGAAAGAAAAGGCTATATTAATTGAATTGTATTGTTTTCAAAGGGAATCTTGATGTCAAAGCCTTCCTTATTCTTTTTGGTGCAAATCATAGATAAACCCTGATTGTATAATGTCTTATTTGTTTTATGATTTCCTTCTACTTTGCAGATTATTTTGGTTATTTCTTTGCAAAACCAAAGCTTTTCTCTCAAACATGAATTTTCAGAGAATTTTAATATAATAAAAGTTTTTAACATCTGGGAACTTATTAATATTCAATGCAAATTCTTTTTACTATTTTTAATTTAATTTTAATAAACAAGTTATTTAATTGAATCATCATGAGATATACAGGCACAAAGCTGTTTATAATTGAGTTTCTTTTTTTTTTTAATTTTTTTTTTTTTTTTTTGGTTTTTTGGGCCACACCTGGCATTGCTCAGGGGTTACTCCTGGCTATCTGCTCAGAAATAGCTCCTGGCAGGCACGGGGGACCATGTGGGACACCGGGATTCGAACCAACCACCTTTGGTCCTGAATTGGCTGCTTGCAAGGCAAACGCCACTGTGCTATCTCTCCGGGCCCCATACTTGAGTTTCTGTCATACAGTGTCCAACACCATTCACCAGCACATTTTCCACTGCCATTGTCCCCCAAAATCCTTTAATCCCTTCCTCCTGTCCTCCTACCCTCTCCATTGCCTGGCCTCTCTCTTTTTCTTCTCTCTCTCCCTTTTTCTTTGTACTAATTTGAATCAGTGTATTCTGGTTGTGCTATTCTCTGAAATCTTGGTTACTACTAAAATTTGTGACAACACTGTTTCAATATCCTTAACTTTTTCATGTTCATATAAAATGTAATGTTTCAGTAATATGCACCTGATAGGTGACTTAGGCAGTTTATTTTGACATTAGATTTCAGTCATCTGACTTTGATTTCTTCATATTTCTTTCTGACTCACATTTTGCTTAACTAAAAATGTAATAGTGAATCATTCATGAATAGTTAATTCAATTCAGGGGTATTAACTAAAACACTATGACTATAATAACAAGGAAACAATGAAAAATCATAGCTAGTACTACTTTATATAACAGCAGAAAAACTTGTGAAAAGCAAAACCAAATTAAATGTAAACTGCTTATACGTGTTCATGCGAAACAGTTTTCTGATAGCAACTTAAACAAATGGCAATTTAAATTATCCTTTTGAGTGAATAATTTAGCTGGAGGTGGGAAAAGATGCTATTTTCTATGGGATAGTTGCTACTTATTGATGTATAGTGCTCTATCATATCTTCTTGGCCTAATGACACCTAATTAAGAGTTCGTGATGAAGGTCCTTTGAATAGAGCTTAAATAAATTCATAAAATTTGAATAATGTATCAAGGTATCAATAAACATATTTTGGTTATCAACAGTAGTTGGTTGGATATCTCTGTCAAAGTTATTCCCAGTGATTGGGTAAGGCCGTCTTTAAGGGTGTCATATTTTTTGGCAACTATAGCTGTTGGCTACATATCTACTATTTTACAAACATGATCTTAGGAAGAATAAAGTTTTGCTTTTGGCTAAATGATATTTGGACAGCTCTTTGATTTATTTTACCAGAATTGAGAAAATGAGAATGTATTTTCTCCCCCGAATGTCATCAAATTCTTAATTTATGGTAGGCTAATCTTTGTCTCCTCTCCCCATCACACTCTACCCCATCATACACAATGCTGTAAGCTTTAAATAAATATTTGTTGTATTATGTATTTATTTAATAGTTGAAGTTTATTACTTAATGTTAAATATTTCATTTCTGAATGAAAGTTGAGGCAGTCATTTAATTAAAATTTAATTTTCTTTTCTCATGATTTAGATAATTGGAGGATAAAATAGTAATAGAGAAAGTGGAATGTAAAACTTTAAACCTAAACAATGAACAATGTGAAATTGATTTGTAGCATAAAATGAAACTTTTTCATAGAAAAGTTTTCTTTGACCTAATTAGATACTATCTATATTTTTTGTTTTCTGTTTTTATTGGGGTATCATGATTTACAATACAGTTAGTGATAGTTGCATGCAGAGATCTAATACCACATTCTCCATCAGAGTGTTTGCTGCCCTCCACCAATCCCAAGAAACCCATTTTCCCTTCACTCCCCCCGTAAGCTGAGATTTTATTTGAATAAAAAAT
The DNA here is from genome assembly GCF_024139225.1 of Suncus etruscus. Taxonomy (NCBI): domain Eukaryota; kingdom Metazoa; phylum Chordata; class Mammalia; order Eulipotyphla; family Soricidae; genus Suncus; species Suncus etruscus. Next base: position 131,493,016 of record NC_064848.1, on the reverse strand, counting down.
ATTCATGTAAAATGCATGTTTAAAAATCTGATTTCCAGTATCAGATGATTTTAGTGCAAATCTGAGAAATGAGGAACAAGCAGATCAGCTGCCAGAATGTCCATTGGTCACTTTCTCAGATGTCTTCATTTGGAGAGTGACAATTTCAATCTCAGCATGACATTATACACTGCCATTTTTTCCTGCCCTGTTCTTCCTCCTGTACTTCTTCTATCTTTCACACTTCATTTTACTCTCAATTCCTTTTTCTTCTTGTTCACTCAGGGAAAAAATTCACAAGATTATTTGATATCTATTCTTGCAAGAGTAGATAATCTGCTTAGTGACTGATCCTAAACTGTTGTGAATTTTATTTCTTTTTATGATTGTCTTAAAAACTTTTTTTAAATTGTACTCTAGGGTTGGAGCAATAACACAGCAGTAGAGCATTTGCTTTGCACATGGCCAACCCAGGACCAGCCTCGGTTCGATTCCCCAGCATCCCATATGGTCCCTGAGCCTATCAGGAGTGATTTCTGACCACAGAGCCAGGAGTAACCCCTGAGCACCGCCAGGTATGGCCCAAACACCGAAAAAATAAAAACATATAAATAAATAAAATCGTATGACAGTCAAAATAAAATAGTCACAGTAGTTTAAACTACTGATATGTCGAGTTGTTGGTCTCTTAGCACCACTGCCCTTATGTCTCCTCTGGTTCAATGTTCACTATACCCCATTCTTCCTTTCACTGTTGTTGATAAATTTTGTAATCTTTTTTTTTTTTTTTTTTTTTGGTGTTTGGGTCACACCTGGTAGGTTCAAGAGCTACTACTCCTGGCTCTATGCTCAGAAATCACTCCTGGCAGACTCAGGGGACCGGCCATATGGGATGCCGGGATTCAAACCACCAAGCTGCTACATGCAAGGCAAATGCCTTAACTCCATGCCATCTCTCCAGCCCCTAAATTTTGAAATTTAAGAGCAAGCAACCACCATTGCTTGATGATTATTTGTCTCTATGCCATAGGTGAGTGAGAAAATCTAATATCTGGTTTATTTTGCTTGACACAGTAACCTTCATTTCCATTCAGCATATATCTTATTGTCACTAAGTACTAGGAAAGAGCATGGTACAGGGCTGTGTATCAAATTACCAGCTGAGTACTGCTGTCAGAGTATCTTAGTGAGTAGCAGCCCCTAACATCTCCTTGCACTACAGGGTGTGGCCCCTATAATAAAGGAATTGCCTAAAGATTAAAATTATTATTTTAAATTATGCTAACCAGAAGATAAATAGATACACATTCCTTTTAGGTGAGTAATTGATTTTAATCCATTCCTGTATTATTTTGTCTTTTCATTCTTGGTTGGTAGAAAATACAAATTTTAGGGTTACAGCGAATCACAATACTCTACAAATAAATATAACTCAGTTTACTGATGACTCTTTATCTTTGATTTAGTTGGGCTGACTTATTACTTAATAGATACCACCAGGTCCTGAAAATCCCTCCTCACCCCTTACTGAACATTAGATCCTCAGAACATAAAAACTGAATACCTTCCCAGGTAATTTTATTTAGAAGTCTGAAATAGCACATATATCCCAGGCTTTATTTTACAAAAGTTTTTGCAGAATTGTGATTAGGCAGGTGAGAAAAATCACTGAGTGTTTTGTTTGTGTGTGTGTGTGTTTTAATTTAAAAATCATCACTTTTGCTTCCTTGAAGCACCTTTTTGTTTGTCTAATTTCAATCTTGCATGGCATGTTGAGTTTTGCAATGAAAATTTCCTTTGAGCTTTCTTTTTAGATAACACGGAATAGATTAAAGAGTTGGAGGTTACTGAAACTGTGAGACATTTTTGAGTCCTATGAGGCAGGGAAAACTAGGCAGAGAAAACAAGACAATCTACAAAACAGAAAGGAAGAATTTATCAAGGACTAACCTGGCAAGAAGTGTTTCAAAAATACAAGATGTCCACTTGCTTTTGAATTTTAAGTAAATAATGGAGAGTTTAATACAAAGGTGATTGATTGAAATATTTTTGAATGTACTTTGCTCTAAATTTTCATTTGCAGTAGGTAACAAACTATTGAACTGAAAGGTATGTTTTTTAATCTGAAGTTCAAGTAGAGTGTGGTATCTTTAACTGGACCACCTTATCTCTAAATTTTCTGCAATGAAGGAAGACATGGCATATCATGTAAATGCAGCAGTTGGGCACTCAGTAGCTTGTGCATAATTACCCCTGGGGTAAGGCTTTATTGAAAAATGCTTTTTTGTTGTTGCTGTTACTTCTTGTTACTGAAAACTAGAAATACAAGAAGTGTATTACACTTCAAGTTGCCTTTTCTTATAAACATGGAATTTAGCACTGTCCTATATTGATTTCACCTAGTTTTCACCTTTATTTGTTTGCAGAATTTTGCATGTGAATTCAGAACTGGGTTTAAATTCTAATAATCTAGTTAGTGAGTAGCTCAAAGGGCATTTGCAGGCAAGCTCAATCCTTGGCATTGGACTTTTCTCCACCCACTTCTGGACATACTGTCTACCCCACAAAATATTTTCTAAGCATAAATAATCTAAATAGGTGTTAAATTATTCTAAAGTTGCTCTTCAAGAAGGATTTCCTCTGATTTTCATAAATCTTTGAGTTTGCTAATAAAACATGTTTGTTTTAATGTATTTTGGGGCTAGCATAGTATTTTGTCTAGCTAAGTTATTTTAGGTTAAAGGAAAAAGTAAATTACTTTTTATTGTTGAGGGATTAATGTGATTCTTGCATTTTTGTTTCTTGATTCATGGATATAAAAGTAAAAATGAAATAAATATGATTATATTTTCTTGAAAATAAATTATTTTTAAAGTTATGCAGCTAGAATTTTATTTTTATTTTTAAAAATAAAATTTGTTTCATAATTTTTCTTATTTTTTAAAAATTTTATTTTAATAAAAATCTTTAATAGGAAAAATTAAATAGTTAAAAAATTGTTCATGGTTGAGTTTCTGACATCCAATGTCTTACACTCATTACACATTTTTCACCACCAATGTCCAAGTGTCCCAAGTTTTACACTGGCCCTTTCTCCTGCCCTCTCCCCTGCCCTCCTTTCTGCCTGTGTCTGTGGTGGTCATTTTTCTTCTCTTCTTCCTCTTCCTCATACTCATCATTTCCTCTTCCTCCTCCTCCTCACTCCTTGTTATCTCTCTTTTTTTTCCCCTGTGAGACAGTGTGGTTTGCTAAATTGTATCATGTACATCACTTTCAGCACCCATTTCTTGTCCAGAGATATTTTTGCTATCATTGTCATAGTGATCTCTTCTTTGTCCTAACTGCACTTTCCGCTCTTTGTGGCAAGCTTCCTGCATCGAATCCGTCCTCCTTGTCTGTGTCTCTATTGTATATTTATTATTATTATTATCATGCTATCTCTTTTTTATATCTCACAAATTGATGTGATCATTCTATGTCTGTCCTTTTCCCTCTGACTCACTTTTCTTAACATAATGCTCTCTATATCTATTCATGTATAATCAAATTTCATGACTTCATTTTTAATAGCTGCATAGTATTTCATTGTGTAACACAGGTTTTTTTTTTTTTTTGGTCTACTCATCTTTTTTTTTGAACATTTTGGTTGGTTAAAGATTCTGGTTATTGTAAATAATGCTTCAAAGAATGTAGGAGTACAAATGTCTTTTCTATATTGTGTTTTTGGTCCTTAGGGTATGTTCTCAGGAGCAGTATTACTGAATCATTAAAGAGCTCATAAGAATTTCTAGATTTTTGAGGAATGTTTATATTGTTTTCTAAAAAGGCACGACTAATCTACATTGCCACCAGTAGCGAATGAGTCCTTTTTTCTCTTCATCTGCACCAGCATTGGTTGTTTTATTTTCTTTCATTTGGATGTGTTTGTCTCTGTGGTGTGAGTTGATATCTCACTGTTGTTTTGAATTACATATTTTTCATGGTTAATGATACATTTTTCATGAACCTTTTGCATATCTGTAGTTTTTGAAGAAATCTGTTCATCTTTTCATCCCATTTTAGGATGAGGCTAGATTTTTTTCATGTTAGTTATACCAATGCCTTATATATGTATTAGATATTTTCTTCCTATCAGATAGGTATTAGGTGAATAGTTTCTCCTAATTCAACAGGGTTTATATGTTAAGAAATATGAAATCTTGCTGTTATTCTCTAAACTCAAAACATATTTAGTCCCAAAGTCCACCAGATATCACTAAAAAATTCTCCCCTCTTCAAACAGCCATAAAATACATGGTTTAAGAAATTCATGTACAACTATAAATGTTCACTGCTAATTGTGTGTATTCAACAAAAACTTTTAAAAGTTCTTTGCAGATAAAAAAAATTCAAAAGCAGTCTTTGAATCCTGATCACTATCTTCTTTGAGGTGCAGAAGCTTCTTCTTAGCTTAACGTAGTCCCATTTGCTTGTTGTTGCTTCCATTTGCTTGGTTAGTGGTGTTTCACCCTGAAGATGCCTCTAGCTTCAGTGCCTTTAGTCACAAAGAGTCCTTCCTACATTTTCCTTTATGTACTTTATGGTATCAGGTCTAACATCAAAGTCTTTTTTTTTTTTTTTTTTTTTTTTTTGGGTTTTGGGTCACACCCAGCAGCACTCAGGGCTTACTCCTGGCTCTATGCTCAGAAATCGCCCCTGGCAGGCACAGGGGATCATATGGGATGCTGGGATTCAAACCACCATCCTTCTGCATGAAAGGCAAATGCCTTACCTCCATGCTATCTCTCTGGCCCTAACATCAAAGTCTTTAATAAATTTTTATTTGACTTCTGTATGCAGCATTAAAGAGACCAAAGTTTTGTTTACTTTTTGGCATCTAGACACTTAGTTTCTCCAACACCACTTGTCAAAGAGGCTTTTTGTTCTTTTATATAGCTAAGATTTCTGATTTAGGTCTAGATTTAAAGATATTAGTCATCTTTCTATGTCAATTTTTTTTTATCGGAGAGTTCAGGTTGGGACAGCAGTACTTGTTGCCTACAGAATAGTCGTTCTCCATATCCTGTTGTTGTGCAAATCTGTAGGCAACCCAAATATCAAAGAAAAGATGAACAGATTAAAAAACCCCGCTATGATATATATAAAATAATGGAGTATGAGTGGGTTCTTTATTTTTTATTTGGGGCCATACCTGGCTATACACAGGATATACTCCTGGCTGTGAGCTCAAATGTTACTCCTGGCAGTCTTTGGGGAACATGTGAGATGCCAAGGATTGAACCTGGGTTGGCCACATGCAAGGCAAATACCCTACCCCTGTGTTATTGTTCCAGGCCCTACTAATGGGTTCTTGATGATTCTGGGAGCAATTAAATTAACTTTTAATAATTAATAACTAAATTTTAATTAATTAAATTAACTAAATTTACTGTCTTGCCTTTGGACTTTCTAGGATATTTGTTAATAAATCTCTTAGTTTTATAGACATTTTGAGTTAAAGCCTTTGTTACTTTTCTTAAATAGTATTCCACTAAAATAAATGGCATCAGATAGATATTAATGGACATCTGATTATATTTTGCCTCTTGATATATTAGGAAGATATACCACCATGTATGGCAAACTTACAATTCTTGCCTTTTCTTCTAAACTCTTTTAAAGTTAAATATTTTTATTCATGTCAAATGTTTTAGACATAAAGCAAAATTTAAAACATTTCTAGGGAAACAAATTAATATGCATTTTCCTCTTTCAAGTATATATTACTTTCCTTGTTACTTCCTGGAAAAGGCCCTTCTGAACCTTCATTCACAGCTGGTAGGAATGTCATCTGGTTCAACTTTATGGAAAATAGTACAGTTACACCTCAAAAAACCAAAGAAATTAGGACTGAAGTGACAGTACAGTGGTTAAAGCACTTGCCTTGTATGTGAATGACCCCAGTTTTCTCTCATCATATCTGACCCCTGATCACTACAAGGAGTGATCATGTGCCAGCAATAATACCTGAACACAGCTGAGTGTGGCCCTAAAACAAAGCAAACAAACAAAATTAAGAACTGATATTCCATAGGCTCTAGCACTTCAAATTCTGGAATACCACTCCAAAGGACCAATTTTTTTTTCAAAATTATAATTGACTTTTATTATTTATTGCAGCACTGCTCACAGTGACAAAAATTCAGAAACATATCAAGTGTCTATGAACAGATGACTGGATAAAGGAATTATACTACTAAACTATAAGAAAAAAACAGAATCTTGGAATTTGCTGTTACATGAATGGAACTATAAAGTCTTGTACTCAGTAAAGTCAGTCATAAGTAGAGGGACAAAACATAATGATCTCTTTCATATCTGGTATATAAAGAAAAATAATAATGGAATAAAAAAGTTGAGACAATAATACCTGAAAAAATTGTCTACATAACTGAGTTTACTATGATTGAGACTTGGTGGGGGATTAGGGAGTTTTTTAGATTTGACCATGAGGGGTGGAGAAAAGCAGACCCTCAGTTGGAGGGTGCGGAGTTGGAACATAAGTTTGTGTGGGAAAGCCCATCATCACCAATATTGTTAGTCTTGGTAATTTTAATAATAATAAAAAAAAAAGATTGGAGCTGGTTAGCATGTTGAAGCTTTGAGACCAATACATGGTTGTCTTTTACTGAGTCTGTTCAAATTTTCTGTGAGGAACAAAAAAAGATTGCTGTTTCTTGCAAATGTGGCTTCAGCATATGGAACTTTGCCAGAAGATACCAGATGGTATCAAGGCACAAAGTTCTTCCTGCCTGAGAACAATATCATCTGTACTGCGGAACTACTCACACTGTAGCTCAACAAAGAAATCCTTTGCTTGTTTCTTCATGCCTTGCTAAGCCTGACTATAAACCTAATATTTAGACAAGACTCGAGTTATCTTGGGATTCTTTTCTAAGATTGTGTTTTTTCTTTAGTCCGCCCTCAGTGATGTCTCTGCTAGATATTATGTCAATAGCTCATGACAGAATGCATTTCCAGAAAAGCTTTAGTGGTGATACCCTTTTCATCTTCGATTTTCTTCCACTGTTAAATAATTTATGTCAAAACATCTGTGTGTATGTATGTATGGATGAATGTAGGTCACTGGTCTTTGTGTGTAGGGAATGAGGACATATTAAGGAGAAAGTCATATTAAATAGATGATGAAATGGTACATAGAGAACAAAATGACTTCATGTTGGGAAGTAGGAGAAATATTTCTTAGGGATTTATCTTAATTGTGATGCATTTTTGTTTTTTTAAAGGGGTGGTCTTTCTATGTACACTGTGGATCTGGAGCATTGCTGTTGTAGTGTTAGGTCTAGTATGGACCAATGGTTCCATGCTCAGGCCCAGCAATGTGGTTCTTCTTAGGCACCATCCAGGATCACTGGTGCCATACTTGAATGTACTTGGAAGGCATTTATTGAAGATATCAAACTTTAGGTCTCCTCTATGAAAGGAATTCCTCTATTTGTACTATATTCCTAGTCACTAGGTTATGCTTGAAATGATGTGTGGATATTATGGTAGTGCAACTAACTACATGCAGAAATTTAGTAAGGTTCACATATCTGTTTAGGTAGTCTGGTTAATGGAAAGAAAAAAACTTGACTTTTGTACTTTGTGGTGATTAAATCATGTGGTTGGTTTTGCTGGCCATGTTACTGGACTTGACTATAGAGAATGTGGCCTCAGTTCAAGAAGAATCTCCTCCTCATACCCCCAGTAACCAATGACTAAGAACATGCTAAACAGATATACGTGCTTTGCTCCAAATTATATGAACTGGACTGCTTTCTAAATTTTCTTTGCCTTGGGCTGAAACAACAGTACTGTGGGTAGAGTGATTGCCTTGAATGCTGCTGACAGGGTTGCTATCCCCAAATACCCCAAGTAGCACCAGAAGTGATTACTGAGTGTGCAGCAAGGAGTAAGCCCTGAGCATCACTGTGTGTGGCCCCAAAAAACTAGAATAAAGAAAAAATTAAAAAGGAAGCATTTGCAGAGCCAAGAGTAAATTTCTTTGACTCTTAGCTTCCTTATATTAAAGCAAGGAGTGATCTCAGGAGATTAAAATAATCCTTGAAAAGAAATTTATATGTAATAAATGGTCAGTAAGTATTAGATATTATTGGGTTATTTTAAATGCCATCTTTTATGGAAGGTCAAGAAAAATACCGTTGCAAAGGGCAGCACTCTTATGATTTGCATTAATAAATAGTCTAGGAGAATTTTTTATTGGAAAACTTAACTCGAAACTTGGGTGAGTCATGACACACTGTTTTTCACACTTTATAGTACTATAAGGTTGCAGCAGGGTGTGTGTTCAACTTTTATTTTTCCTTTCCTTTTTCTTCATTAAATCTCTAAGACTAATTTTTGGGGAAGTTTTATTGTTTGTTTAAGATCCTCTTGGAAAAGGAATGCAACCTCATTGCAGTAAGTAATTTTCAGTATGGTTCTATTTCTGAGTCTTCTCCCCCCTTTATTATCTGACTCCTTTACATAGAGGACTGTTACTTGTGATGCTTGATGCATTAGTTGGGATTTTAAAGGATCGAGACCAATTGGTTATGTGTATGTAGATTTATATATATTAATGTATATATGAGGAGCTTTATTATACTAATGGACACCTGAAATCATGGAGAAGTTTGTTCTCTGCTTGCTTGAAAACCAGTAAAATTGGTGAATTATCATTTATTTCAGCTACTTGATATCTTAATGGATTCTTGAAGGCCTACAGATCAGGAACTCTGGTGTTAAAAACCAGAAATAGATAGATTCCCCCATTTATAGAGCCTTTTCTATACCTCTCAGGTCTCTACCAGTTAGATGCACTTGAAAAGGTAAATTTCTTAGATCAGTCTAGTGAATTTAATGCTAATCTCTTCCAGAAATGTCATCATATGCATTCCCAGAAAAGAACATTTTATTCACAAGGAATTTCTTAGTCCTGTTTAACATAACATTAACCATCCCAATTAGTTTGTGTTTTCTTTTGATGAGCTAACATTATGAATAAGGGCCATTACAGGCAATTATCATGGCCTGTTTCACCTGTAAAGGTAGATGAAGTAGACGCTATCAAGGAATTAGAGATACTTTAAAGATAATAAAGAACTAAACTTCTGAATCTCTGTTACCTATCACCATGGGCAGGGACATGAAATAGTCCTCTTCAATAAGGCCTCATTATTTTTGTCTTCTGTAAGGTCGAGCTGAATAAAAACAGATTCAAATGAGAATCAACAGTAGGATGATGAATGAGTCTTATAGTGATAGCATGAAAACTGTGCATTGAGGCTCAGGATCCCTAATTTGGGACAGCAGTTCTATAATCCAACCAGCTTTGTAGCACAACTTTCTCCTCAGTTTTATCTTGTATAGTGTACAACTAATGTCACACACTTAACTTGATTACCATGTAAAATTTTTTGCAAATATTTTAGAGCTCTCTTTTGCCCTTATTACATTTCTGTTCAGTTATCCCACAGAACTTTGCTGTGACTAAGACTACGCTTATTCTGCAGGATAAAGCAATACACTGTTCACCTTCAAAGAAACCTTGACCATCATATATCTTTTTAGTGTTGTGTAATTGAAATGTAAAGTTGAACCTCAGCTGTAATTTAAGAATTTCTAGTAGATATTAATCCACAACCCACCCAAATTGTGAGTCATTATAATTATTTTACCTCAATAATTATTTAGCTATAATTTAATAATTAAAGTCAATTATATTGTTTAATTATTTGCCCCCAAGAAAACATTCTCCAGCATATAAATAAATGCTCTAGTATTATTGAGAAACTTTCTGTTTTTGATCATACTAAATGTTTGGTTTCAAGTACAGTTAAGTCCTCTCAACATTTCCTGCACATTCCTAGAAATATTTCAGAAAAACCACATAATACTAGATAGAAGAATAATATCATTTTGTTTTCATTCTGCTTCTATTGTGTTTTACTAAAGGTTGTAGTTAAAGGACATTGAATAAAAGTCCATGCTGTTCAAGGACCTGCTGAGTTTTATATATAATATACAAGGGCATTGTGGGTTCAAAATATTTCAAGTGCTCAATAGTCTTATGTTAAGTGAAAGCTGTGTTGTGAGTATAGCTCTGGTTAATTTATTAATTCTTCATCTGCATACTGATATTCATATTTTGTCTTCACTAGGTAGATGAGAGTATAGTTAGTCGGATAAGTACTTTTTGAACTAGCACAAAATGCAGTTTTGTTATTTCAGGGCCACATACAGCAGTACTCAAGAATCACTACTGGTAAAGATCCAGGGTTCATATGTGGTCCTGGGGATTGAAATCTGCAAGGCAAGCACCCTACCTGCTGCACTATTATTTTAACTCCAAGAAACGATATATACATTCATATATATGTATATATATACATATATGTATATATATTTGTTTTGTTTTGAAGCCATACCCATTGGTGCTCAGAGTATATTTCTGTATCTGTATTCAGAACCATCCTGATTGGGCACAGGAGACTATATGGGGTGTTAGGGATTGAATCTGGCTTGGCCTGTACAAAGCAAGTTCCACTGTGCTATCAAATCCAGCCCCTTATTAATGACTATTAATGCCATGCTTTTGTATATGTCAGAATTGGTGTCAGGGTAAATTGGCTTCATTAAAAAGTATTTGACTTTCTACCTATATTTGAGGTACATATACACTACCAGTATCTTTCTGGCATGGAGACACTATCCTCCACTAATCTTTGCACATATTGCTTCCACTATTATTGTGGAAAGTTTTCACTGCCTATAGTTAACCAAAATGTTTAGCAGTCCCTCATGTGAGTGTCAATATCTGGATAGAAACTAGTCTGTAGTTCAAGGCAAGATTTTCAGGGCATTGATTGGTAGGGGTCCTGTGTAGCATGATTGATCTGGTATAGATTCTGTCTAAAATTATCTTGTGACCTTAATACAGGGCTACACCATCCATAAAGTCTAAAAATGGTTCTGAACCCTGGAAGCTAACTTTGTTCCTGTGCCATTATTATTAGGGTTCATTTCTCAGTGACAGAAAGAATTTATAAAAATTAGTTTAATTCCAAGTATTCAAAATCCTTATCTAAAGCTAAAATACTGATTGTGTTTAGTTTATGCAATTTAATTTTATACTCAATCTTCTTAAACATTTTTGTTAGATAATTCTAGTAATTTTTTCTATATATTGGGAAATTGTTAACTATTCTAGTGTGAAGGTTATATATAATGAAAGCTAAAATACGAGCCACAACATATTATACATTATTGTACCAACGAAAATCTGCTGTGTGCTAGCAGGATTCCAGATTCTGTTTATTATTTGCTGAGCATTTTCACTTGGATAAAACTTATAAATTTTATCTTATTAAGATAGTAGATTTAATCTAATTTTGGTCATTTATTGAAATAATCAGAATGAACAAAATCTTAATCAATTGAAACACAGATGAATACCTATTGAAGCACACATATAAGAATGCTTTGTTAATTTTAAGTCTGATGTGAGTCAGTTGATGTGATTGCCAAGATGAGTTTGGAGGATGAATTAATAGACATTGAGAGTTTAGAATGTGGTACGTGAATCTCCCATTTGTCTCTGTTGGCCACACTGTTTCAGGAGCTTCAGGATTAGAATAACTAATTAATTTTAGGAGGGACATTTATATTGCAACAAGTTTCATTTACATGATGTTAAAGATTTCAATGTTGGCTTTTTTTCTTTTCAAAAATGTTTAACATTAAAACCTAGTGAACAAATTGGAGATTATGCTGAAACTCTTAGGAAATGAACAAAATTTATTCTAGAAAAAAATTTTTTTGAAAATAATCATATGTCTACAAATTTCTAATTGGTAAGAAATAATTGATCATTTAATGTGTTTTGATTTAAGATAGAACTAGGGCTGGATTGAAGATTTAGGAATGTAGGTTTCAGTTCTTCATAATTGTCCAAAATTAGACAAACTGGTTTGTGTGTGTGTGTGTGTGTGTGTGTGTGTATTTAAGTTTTTACAAGTTCAAAATGGGAAGCAGGAGACTAGCTACATAGTATCTATATTAAGTATGAATACCAATGATGTGGTGTTGACCTTATGTGAGTTATATGAGAGTTGCTGATGAGTATTGCTTTTCCTCTGTGACATATGTAGAGTTTACTTTCAAATTTTACATTTCATTTTTTCTTTTAATGAAGTTTTATTTGATAATTACATTTCCATATAGTTGTCGCAAACAATATTACATAAATTATTTATACCTGCCAAGGGGCAGAATTGGGGGAAGGTGGAAACTGGGGAAAATGGTGAAGGAATATAATACTGATGAAAGGATTGGTATCGGAACCTTGAAAGACAGATATAATTGTATTATGGGCAACTTTGTAAACAGTGTTTAAATAAGAATTTTTATTTAAATACTTAAGCACCATGATTACAAGCATGATTGTAGTTGGGTTTCAGTCATAAACAGAATACCCCCGCTTCACCAGTGCAACTTTCCCACCACCAATGCTCCCCTCCCTCCTCCACCCCTGCCTGTTTCACGACAGGTATTCTACTTCTCTCATTCTTTAACACTCTCATGTTAGTTGTTAGTGTAGTTATTTCCCTAACAGCATTTACCACGCTTTGCGGTGAGCTTCAAATTGTGAACCAGTCCTTTCAGCCCTTCCAGCCCTTAACTTTATTGTCTCTGGGCCTTATTACAGTAATGTCTTTAATTTTTCTTAAAATCCATAGATAAGTGGTACTAGTCTGTGTCTATCACTCTCCCTCGGATTTATTTCACTCAGCATGATAGATTCCATGTACATCCATGTATAGGAAAAGTTCATGATTTCATCTTTCCTGACAGCTGTATAATATTCCATTTTGTATATTTATACAGTTTCTGTAGCCATTCATCTGTTGAAGAGCATCTTGGTTGTTTCCAGAATCTGACTATTGTAAATAGTGCTGCAATGAATATGGGTGTGAGGAAGAGACATTTGTATTGGATTTTTGTGTCCCTGGGTATAACCCTAGGAACAGGGATAGCTGGCTCAAATGGGAGCTCAATTTCCAGGTTTTGAGGAATCTCCATATTTTTTTGATAAAGGCTGGACTAGATGGCATTCCCACCAACATTGAATAAGAGTTCCTTTCTCTTCACATCCTCGCCAGTACTGATTGTTCTTGTTGTTTGTGATGTGAGCCAGTCTCTGTGGTTTGAGATGGTACCTTACTGTAGTTTTGATTTGCATCTCCCTGATGAATAGTAATGTGGAACATTTTTTCATGTGTCTTTTGGCCATTTGTATTTCTTCTTTGAGGAAATATCTGTTCATTTCTTCTCCCTATTTTTTGATGGAGTTATATGGTTTTTTCATATTGAGTTCTGTCAGCTCTTGTTTATTTTTGATATTAGTCCCTTGTCTGGGTATTGGGTGAATAGTTTCTTCCATTCTATGGGTGGCTTTTGTATCTTAGGCACTATTTCCTTTGAGGTCAAGAAGCTTCTCAGCATAATATAGTCCAATCTGTTTATCTCTGGTTCCACTTATTTGGAAAGTGCTGTATCCTCCTTGAAGATGCCTTTAGTCTCAATGTCATGTAGTGTTTTACTACGTGTTGTTCTGTATACCTTATGGTTTCAGGCCTGATATTAAGGTCTGTAATCCATTTGGATTTGATCTTTGTGCATGGTGTTAGATAGGGGTCTGAGTTACTTTTTTGCAAGTGGCTAACCAGTTGTGCCAACAGCACTTGTTGAAGTAGCTTTCCTTGTTCCACTTTAGATTTCTTGCCTCTTTATAAAGATTATTTGATTGTATATATGGGGAACATTCTCTGAATAATCAAGTCTATTCCTCTGGTCTGAGGATCTGTCTTTATTCCAATACCTTGCTGTTTTGATAACTATTGCTTTGTACTACAGTTTAAAATTGGGGAAGTAATGCCTCCCATATTCTTTTTCCCAAGAATTGCTTTAACTATTTGTGGGTGTTTATTGTTCCAAATGAATTTCAGAAGTGTTTGATCACTTCTTTGAAAAACGTCATGGTATCTTTAGAGGGATTGCATTAAATCTGTGCAATGTTTTGGGGAGTATTGCCATTTTAATGATATTAATCCTGCCAATTCAGGAGCAGGGTATATGTCTCCATTTCCTTGTGTCCTCTCTTATTTCTTGAAGCAGGCTTCTGTAGTTTTCTTCATATAGTTCCCTCACCTCTTTAGTTAAGTTGACTCCAAGATATTTGAGCTTGTGGATCAATAATGTGAATGAGATTGTTTTTTAATGTCCATTTCTTCTCTATCATTATTAGTGTATAAGAAGGCCATTGACTTTTCCATGTTAATTTTGTACCTGCAACTTTGCTATATGAATCTATTGTTCTTAGAAGCTTTTTGGTAGAGTCTTTAGGGTTTTCTAAATATATTATCATGTTATCTGCAAACAGTGAGAGCTTGACTTCTACTTTACCTATCTGGATGCCCTTGATATCTTTTGCTAACCTAATCGCTATGGCAAGTACTTCAAGCACTATGTTGAATAGGACTGGTGAGAGAGAGCAGCCTTGTCTTGTATTTTCTCTGCATCTTTTGATATGATAATATGATTTTTGTTTTTCTTTTTGTTGATATGGTGTATTATTGATTTTTGTATTATTGATTATTGTATGTTGATTGATTTATGGATGTTAAACCATCCTTGCATTCCTGGGATAAAACCTACCTGGTCGTGGTGGATGACCTTCTTGATGATGCATTGGTTACTATTTGCCAGAATTTTGTTGAGGAACATTGCATCTCTGTTCAGGAATGTTGGTCTGTAATTTTCTTTTTTGTCAGCATCTCTGTCTGGTTTTGGTATCAAGGTGATATTAGATTCATAGGAACTATTTGGAAGTATTCCTGTTTCTTCAGTTTTATGAAAGCGCCTTAAAAGGATTGATAGAAGTTCCTCTTAAGAGGTTTGAAAGAATTCATTAGTGAACCCATCTGGGCCTGGACTTTTGCTTTTGAAAAGACTTTTAATCATTATTTTAATTTCCTCAATAGTGATGGAGCTAAATAGCTACCTCATCCTTATTTAGCCCTGGAAGGTTATGAGTCCAATAATTTGTCCATTTCTGTCAGGTTCTCATGTTTCATGGCATAGAGTTTCTCAAAGTAGTTTCTTATTACTCAGAATTTCTGCAATGTTAGTAGTGATCTCCTCCTTTTAATTTCTAATGCAGTTTACCAAGTTTCTCTCAATTTCTTTTTGAGTTTTGCCAGTGGTCTATCAATCTTGTTTAAATTTTCAAAAAACCAGCATTTGCTTTTTGTTGATCTTTTGGATTGTTTTCTGGATTTTTCACTTCATTTATTTTTGCTCTAAGCTTTGTTATTTCTTTTTGCCTGTCTATCTTTGGTTCCATTTGTTGATAATTTTCTAAATTTATATGCTGTGTCATTAAGCTATTTATGTAGGGCCCTTCTTTCATCCTGAGGTGTGCTTGCAAGGCTATAAAATTTTCTCTCAGTACCACTTTGGCTGTGTCCCAAAAATTCTGATAATTTGTGTCTTTATAGTCATTTGTTTCCAGGAAAGTTTTGATATCCTCTTTGATTTTATCTTGGATCCACTGGTTGTTCGGTAGTAAGCTGTTTAATTTCCCTGTGTTAATTTTTTTCTTTGTGTTCCTTTGTAGTTCAGATCTAATTTCAGTGCCTAGTGATCAGCGAAGTAGTCTACACAATTTGTATCTTTTTGATTTTATGTCATATGTTTTATGGGCCAGGATATGGTCTATCCTGGAGAATGGCCTATGTGCATTGGAGAAGAATGTATATCCAGGTTTCTGGGGATGGAGTGATTTATATATATCTAATAGCCCACTTTCTTTCATTTATCTTTTCAGAGCTAGTAAATTTTTGTAGGGTTTCAGTCTAGTTGATCTATCAAGGGGTGACAGGGCAGTGACCTATAAAGGGAGACAGAAGATTCCCACAATTATTGTGGTGTTATTGATATATTTTTCATATTTGTCAACAATTGCATTAAATATTTGCTGGTCCCTCATAGGGTGTGTATATGTTTAAGAGAGTGATTTCTTCCTGCTGTACATATCTTTTGATTAGTACAAATTGTCCATCTTTGTCCCTTACAACTTTTCTGTGTGTAAAATGTCATCTGATATTCGTATAGCCACTCCAGCTTTTTTAAGGTTGTTGTTTGCTTGGATGATTTTTCTAAAGCCTTTGATTTTGAGTTTATGTTTGTTCTGAATATTCAGTTGTGTTTCTTGTTGGCAGCAGAAGGTTGGATTCAGATTTTTGATCCATTTAACCACTCTGTATCTCTTAACTGGTTCATTTAGTCCATTGACATTGAGAGAGATAATTGTCATGGGATTTAGTGCCATCTTTGTGTAGAAGTTTGGTGTGTCTGTTGGTCTTAAAGTAGACCTTTCGGTTTTTCTTTTAAGGCTGGTTTTGAGTTTGTAAAGTTTCTGAGCTGTTGTTTATCTGTGAAGCTATGAATCCCTCCTTCAAACCTGAAGTGAGTTTTGCTGGGTGCAGTATTCTAGGTGAAGCATTTAATTTATTGAGTTTTGTCACTATGTTCCACCACTGCCTTCTGGCCTTGAGTGTTTCTTGTGACAGGTCTGCTTTAAATCTCAAGGATCCCCCCTTGAATGTAATTTACCTTTTTGATCTTACTGCTTTCAATAGTCTCTCCCTGTGGGATTCATCATTGTGACTAGGATGTGTCTTGGGTGTTTTTCCTTGAGTCTCCTTTAGCTGATACTCTTCAGGTATGCAGGATTTTGTCGCATGTAGTCTTTAGCTCTGGTAGTTTCTCTGTAATGATGTTCTTGACTGCTGATTCTTTCTGGAGATTTTCTTCCTGGGTCTCTGGGACTCCAATGATTCTTAAGTTGTTTCTATTGAGTTTATTAAAGACTTCTATTTTAATCTGTTCACATTTCTGAGTAATTTTTCTATTGTCTGATTATTTTCTTTAAGGCTTCTTTCCAGTCTCTTCTGCTCTATGGAGTGGTTATGCATTTTATCTTCCAGCTCATTGATTCTATCCTCAGCTGCTGTTACCCTATTGGAGAGACTTTCCATTGAGGTTTTCAATTTGTCTACTGAGTTTTTCAGACCTGTTATTTCAGTTTGGAGTTTTCTGATTTCTATCTTTATATCCTCTTGATTTTTATTAGTATTCCATTCAACTTGATTTTTGCTTTCTTTGAGTTCTGTGAACATCCTCTATATCTAAAAGACTAACTAGGTGGTTGGCCGTTTTGGGGTCATCAGAGTTGCCATCTTCATTCTCTATGCCTGGTGTTGGTCTATGTTGTTTTCCCGTTGCTACACTTGCATGTTTTACGTTTTGTCGTGGTATTCATTGCTAGATAATGTGCGCGGGTGTGAAGCGAAGCAGAGCGGTCACACTCCTCTGGCTCCTCCCTTTGTGGATGGAACGACTTACCTCAAAAGAAAAGAAGCCCTCAGGGAAGAATGCTGCACAGGATCAAGTCTTAGGCCGAAGCAAGCAGAGAAAATTCTAAAGATGTCTGCAGTGATTCATAGACACAGCAGAAGTCAGTTGGCTCCACTCTGTAGGCAGGACAACTGACCTCCAAAAAAGAGGAGCCCTCAGAGAAGAATGTTGCACAGGATCAAGTCTTAGGCCAAAGCAAGCAGAGAAAAGTCCAAAGATGTCTGCTGTGCTCCAAAGGCACAGCAGAAGTCCTTGAAGTGAATTGGTGGCTCACTTTTAAAACCTAGACAAAAAAAAAAAAAAAAAAAACAACTTCGAATGTGTTAAGCCTTTGAGATCCAGATGCTGGCTACTAAAACAATTAACCCATTTAATTCAAGCAGTATTGAATACATGGTTGATTTGAAAGCCATGCTTGGAATCAAAAAATCCCAGGAGCTGTTTCTGTCCTCTGAGACTGAAGTTCTCTCTAGCTGATTTGAAATCAACCCGACATATATGATTTATTCACAAATGCTATGCATCCTGGCCTTCTAGTCTAAGTGCTGATACAAGACAGATGGACACTTAAATAAGCAAACTCATGTTAAGAGCCTAAAAAGTTGCCTAAGTTTCTTAGAAATATTCAACATTAATATTTAAAAACAAAGCTTAACCAAAAAAATGTTCAGATCTTCTACCTTTTAATTCTGAATTGGCAAATGTCACTTAGCTATTGCTCAGTCTTGGCAGAATGATCTGATTTAAACTCTAGGTAGAGGATTGTCATGCTGAGTTTAAAGACATTTAAAGCTAGTTTATAGATTAATTTAAATTAATATTTGAGTAACTGGAAAGGGTCCTGTTATTTAAAATCCTAAAATAAATAAGTATAGGTTTAAAACATCTACTTTTTAGATACTTTTTAGCTCCCATAGCCATTCTTCTACTTGTTTTTGCAAATTTATATTCACAGTTTTACCAACACATCTCTGGGAGTATTAGTTTATTTGATAATCCTGTTCTTTAGGTTCCTTTTAAGATATAAAGAAGTTCATTCATTAAATGAGAGCTCATTCATACTTTCTATAGCACCAATAATATTACTCTTGTTTGGATGCAACGTTTGCTTAACTATCTATTGAACTTTTAAGTTCCTTTCCCCTTAAATCCCAATATAATACTGTGTTCTTTTGTGGAAGATGGGTATGGTTAGCTCCTACTGTACAAATAATTGAACTGAAAAAATGATTAATGTGATTCAGAGTCGAACATTTTCCCCTTTAAGTCAAAAACCTTCAACAGACCCCAGGTTTCCAAAATATTGAAAACAGACAAATATTGCTAATGTTGTTTGCAGATGGGAACCATGTTTCTGATGCTTCCTCTAACACTAATATATTTTTATACTCATATAAAGGTAATTTGCATTTTCTGATGAATTGTTAGACATATTTAAGAGAAGTATTGATAATTCCATATTATTTACTATTAATTGATTATCATTAATTTTTATGCCTTATCACATTATCTTTGGTATATGAGTTCTACATATTTATGGTATCTTCTACCTCTTTAACTTATGTCCTGGGAGGCAGGACTATAAAATAAAAATAATTATTTTTATTTACTCACCATGATTCACAAAGGTATAGGTAAGTTATTAGCAATCAGTGTTCTCACTTCAAACCACCCCCAGACTTAACATTCCTATATCTAAGTTTCTCTCTCTGTCTCAAACTCCTTTCTTAGCAAACTCATTTAAAAAATTACTTATACTTGTGGCACATATGTGGGAATACACCAAGGCAAATGCCCTATCTGTAGTGTCATCACTCCAGTTCCCCACTTACTAAATTTTAAGTTTAGGTTTTTAAAAATCTCTTTTAGGGCTCATTCTTTGGTCTTCTTTCATTGAAATGCTCTCCATCTTAGGAGAAGAAAACTTCAGTGGTTTGAATTCCTTGCTTGAGTACTGGATTTTCTGAACCCATTTTTGTACCTTTCACTGTGTGAATTATTACCTGTGATCTCTACAACTGGAATTGTTTCCCCATCCTCTTCGGACAAGGGAATGAGAACTGCCTTTCCTGTCTGGGAGTTTGATAGGAATCAAACCTTAAACAATCTCCTAGAGAACGTGACTCCTTTAGTACCTTGCCTGTATGCTTTTACATATCAAAGATAGAGGCTTAAGGAAGAAAGAAGTTGGAGGAACACCTTTGTTTGGGGTTGATAGCTAGGTGTCATCTCATATCCCCCAACGAAAATACCCAAATCAATAAAAATTTATTGGGGCCGATATGATACAGTAGTAGGGCATTTGCCTTGCACACAGCTAACCCAGGATTGGCTGTGGTTTGAATCCCAGCATCCCACATGGTCCCCTGAATCAGGAGTGATTTCTGAGCGCAAAGCCAAGAGTAACCCCTGAGCACCACTGGGTGTGTCCCAACCTCCCAAATTTATTGTGATTTAAAATTTTATTTTGGTGGGTTGTGTGCCAGGGAAAAAAAACCTTTTTTAGTGTAAATTTGAACATCCTCTACGTACTAATTATTTATTGACTGTGCATAACTATAATATTTCTGTAAATAATCACAACAATGAAGACTGGTATTTGACAGGTATCTTGGCATGTTTTGCAACATTGGAATTACCACAAGATGCTTTGCTCAGATCTTTTATCTGTAATTCTCATTGTGAATTTTCTATGCAATCTTCACTAAAAAGCTATTTAGTAACATAATGGCTATACTTTTTATTTTGGCAGAGGGGAAAGTACCTTTGCCCATGCTTAAGTGTTTATCTCAGTCTCTGCCCCTCAGGAATCACTCCTTGCAGTATTTGAGGGACCATATGGGATGCCAGGTTCAAACTGGCAAGCACCTTTACTGCTGTGCTATCTTTCTAGCTCTTTAATGGCTAAGCTTTTAAATACCAGCACAGTAGCATTTTCTAAGCCTTAGAGCAGCATTTCTCAAACAGAGGCCATCTGGTTCACTGTGTTCCAGGATCTTTCAAGGGGACTGCAGGTGGAAATCACATTACATAACTGGGCCCTATCAAGACCAGGTATTGAGTGATAGAAAAAGTGTGGGGCACAGAAAGAAATAATATCAGAGGAGGCTATAGTCAGCAAAAGGTTGAGATTCATTTGAAATTTCATTTTATTTTTTTGTTGTTTGGTCCCAAGAATCAAACTCGGAGAACATCATATACATGCCTAGAAAGTACTTTGCCACTGTGCTATATCCCTGGCCATACTTTAATGCATTTTTTTAAATAAAAAAGCCTCATATTAAAAATATTAAAGAAATATACATATAAACTCTGGGTTTTCAATGCAATTTTTTATTTTGAAGAGAGAGAGCAAATGATCTTTGAGGCTCCTTTACCACTCATCCTTCCCACAATCATCTTTGTTTTCGGTATTTTACTTAGACACTTGTAATTTCCAGTCCCTCGTGTTTCCTTTCACTCAGCAGCTCACGTGCCTTTGGCACTCTCAGCAACCTGTCTCCATACTCTGCATACCTGTCTCCATCTGGCTCCTTCTGTGAGCCTTGCTCCCATGCTTGGAGAGTTAAATAGGCCTTTTGTGCTTATGCAAACACACACATACACATACACACACACATGCACACACACACACACGCACACACACAGACAGCCCCTGCTTATATTTTCCTTAGTACAAAAATGGAGAAATGCAAATAAATTTTTTCCTGAATTTCATCTTGGTATAATTTTTTGCCAAATTGAACAAAGCAAAGTTAGTAAAGAAAAGGAGTGGTCTCTCTTTTCTGATCAGTATCTCTTTCCCCCACTGAGGTACTGTAGGATACTTCTTACTAGTCTGTTACCAGCAGTACACTGATTTTAAATTGTCTTTGTTTCCTATATTCCTTAATAAAAGCCATTTTCATTTGAATGGCATTTTACTAAACATTTGAACAGAGTTAAACCTCACATCCTTCTTTTTAAAAACAATGCATACCAGTATTTTTGTCCTTTCTCCTTTATTATCCTCAGCATCTTTCCAAATACTTATATCTCTATGGACTCCAGAACTGGAAAGACTTCTTAAATAATCTTGTAAAAAAAAAAGGAACAAACATATGCAAAAGATGTTGTTTCTTTTTCTGGTATGTAGATGTGCACATAGACTACATGCACATGCACAAATATGCACACAACCCTTCTGCATGACCCAGTAAGTCTTTTAGTGAGGTCTTTCCACCTCCTCTGAAGGCCAGCTTTACAATTATGAACGTGGGTTAGTCACAGAGGACTTCATGTTACTTAATACTTTGCTGTTGTCTTGAAATTCTGACCTTTCTAGTAGTGTTCTCTTTGTCATTTTGTACTGAAGCCTCCTAGTTTAGTAGCTGAATCTGCTTGTTAATGACAACTATTGTGCATGGTTAGTAAGGCAGACTCTACATGTAACTAATCATCAGTACTACTTTTGCTGATAATATTTTGAGCCAAGTAATCTGCTTTGTCCAAGATATGTAAAGATACAACATTTGTCTTTAAGCTGCCTTCTGTGCTCTACTTTGCAGTTGTCTCCTTCATATTATTTATTTATTTCACCGCAGTTATTGGGTATATATGTGTTTCAGGGGTTCAAAGAGTAGGCATCTAATAGAAACATCTAATAGAAAAACTGCCCAAAGGGTTCTTTCATAGGGCTCCTCTAGGCTTTGTGTTCTCCATACTATTATTTGTACCATTATCTCTTGTCTAAGGAAAGTTGCCCACATGCCCCAAGAGTATCTCCCTCTCTCTCTTCTTTGTTGGAAATTTTGTACAACACTTAATTTCTCTATCAAATGTTATGATTTCCTGTGGTGAGATGAGCACCCTTAGGATCTATAAGTTTTTTATTTTAAAATGATTGTGTCAGAGGTCAGACTGAGGGCCTCATGGATACTAGAGCTATCTTTCTGATCCCTATTTGAGCTAAAGTACTTGGAAAATGACTTGAAAATGTTTTTTAGGTGAGGAATATGTCTAAGTAGCTGGGCATATATAACATATGTGTGTTTTCTTCTGTTTTTAGCACATATCTAGAAAATAGAATTTTTCAGATGGTTAGATGTGAGGGGCCAGAACAAAGTTTAGTGGATAAAGTACTAGCTTCCCCCTCTGCTGATTCTGTTTTGATCGCCAACATCCTATACGGTCCCTTGATTACCACCAGGAATAATAATTCCTAAGTACATAGACAAGAGTAAACCATAGCATCACTGGGTGTACCTTCCTACACAAAACACATAAAATGGTTACATTTCAATTTTATAGCTAATGGGCCAATTTTATAGCTAATGTCCTCTCTTTTTTTGTAGCTTAACAAACAACAATTGCAGTTGCTGAAAGAAAGGTTCCAGGCCTTTCTCAATGGAGAAACCCAAATTGTGGCTGATGAAGCATTTTGCAATGCAGTTCGGAGTTACTATGAGGTAAGTTTAAAGAGTTCTGTGTTTTATGTTTTCTTTAAAAAAAATTTGGCACTTTGATGCTCTTAAAAAAGCTTTTCAAAATATCTTTCCCATTTTAAGAAGCTGCCTAGTATGCTATGAAGACTGTGAGTTTGCAGCTTTTCTGAATGTATTGTCACTTCTACTTTGCAATTTAAAAATCATTCTACAGGCTGGTTTTGAGAGATAAACAGAATTGGAAAAATTATTCACATCTTTGAGGAGACATAAACTGTTTAGAAAAGTCTTCTGGCAGTGATTGATATAGCTGAGTATAGCTATCTTTGGGGCCATGTGCCTAAAGTATCCTTTTTAATCAGTCTCAATAGAAAATTACTATCTTGTGTCACTCTGTTTCTTTAATTTGTTAATAATTATGCCTAGCAACTAATTTCATGAGAATTAGTGGAATTTTCTTACTGAAACAATAATATTACCAATGGCATCTTGCAGGTTTCCCCCTGGTTTTAATTTGTGACTCATCAAGAATTCTCTATGGATTTCTTATGTACACCATTTTTCACACAGTAACTACTTCTGTGAATTGCTAGAAATATTACGTTTCCAATTTCTTTTTTTCATTTGTATTTCAAAGTCATCTGGATTCCTTTTGTTATGTAGGAACTCCAAGTCTTTTAGTTGAAGAAACAGCATACAGACACATAGCAGACCGGGCAGAAAAAAAAAGAATATATATGGAAAGAATATTTTTAACTTTTTGTGACAGAGAATAAATTTTCATGAAAAAAATAAAGTAACTGGATGCACAAATAATTGGATTTGTATTTTATCGAGGGTTGCATTAGAAGGTAGCAAATTCAGCTTTTGGGAAAGTTTTTGTTGCCCTAAGTCTTGGTAAATTGGATGTGAGTATCATGGTTTTGCTTACTAACTATATTTATGGAATGAGTC
Organism: Suncus etruscus; assembly: GCF_024139225.1. Lineage (NCBI taxonomy): Eukaryota > Metazoa > Chordata > Mammalia > Eulipotyphla > Soricidae > Suncus > Suncus etruscus. The sequence goes on along the minus strand of NC_064848.1, from coordinate 131,469,137 downwards.
TAATGGTAAAGTTATTAAATTGAACCCTGTGGTCTAGACTAACTTACACATTGGACCTCAAAAACTTTAAGTATGTAGCACTACATTTGATTTTGCAAGTCTCACCATGTTTTTTGTAGGATAAGATCTTATAATGAATCCTAAAATATGAAGTGTAAGCTTCTACATTTGTAATTAATTAAAATAAAAAAATTATTATTTGTGTGAAGATGAAAAAATGTGATTCAGGAAAGTAATTTTTGAACAGAATATGATTTTGAAAACTGTTAGTTATTATATATTTATATACTGTTTATAGTTTATAAAATGTCTAGTTTTTTCCCTCTGATTATATATCTAAGTAAAAAGCAAAAAATATCATCATCTGGTTTTGTAAATAGAAACTGAAGCTGATAGAATTTAAATGACCTGTTCAGTGCTGTGTGTTTGGGATGCGTTAGAGTTCTTTATTATTATTATTATTATCATTAAATTATTTTTTATTTAAGCACATAATTATAGAAATGTTTATAATTGGATTTCAGTTATAGAATGTACACAACCCTTCACCAGTGCAATTTTTTCACTACCAATGTCTCCCAGTTGAACCCCCCCCACACACACACTACCCGTCTGAGGCAGGTATTATGCTTCTCTCTCACTCTCACTATCATTGTCATGGTAGTTGTCATTTTGATTAGTGCTCTAACTACACTCACCAGTCTTTGTGTCATGCTTCATATCTTGGGCTGGTCTTCCTGGCACTCATCTCTATTGTCTCTGTATATTATTGCCATACTGTCTTTTATTTTTCCTATATCTTGTAGATGAGTGAGATTATTCTATGTCTATCCCTGGAGCTCTGTGAAAGTTTAGATTTTCTAACCCTTTCACCATTGCCATTTAGAACACAGATGTTCCAGATATTGTTTTAAACAGTTCAGTAGTAATTTACTACTCTTAAAAATAAACATTTTATTGGGGTAAATATTGGGCCACACCCAGTCCCTGTTGCATATACACATATTTATATATTGTTACATATACACATTTTCCATATATTCATTGGAATATTGTGTATTTGTAAGAAAAGTTGAACTCTTGAAGTTTGTTGAGCTCTTGAAGTTTGTTGCAAAAGAATGGAAATAAGGACATCATAAATACAAATTAAATTGGAGGGAAGAGAACATTTAATCTCACACATTTCTAATATATATGGAGGGACAAAATAGGAAAATATAAAGTATCAGGTTATGACAAACTTTTAGCCTTGGTTTATAAAAGTTGCATTACTTAAAATGTGCATAGATAAGGAAGTGAATAAAGAGATTAGATCTGATATATAAATAGAGAAATATGGAAGAGAATAGAGACTAAAACTGACATATAAATAATGGTGGAGGGTCCTGGGTATTGAAACTTTGCACATTTATACTCCAGACATTAACTTTGTTGTTAGGTAACATGTTGCTATACTGTAAGAAGAAATTAAACATAAAAGCTAATGTTTGTACTTCTTTAAAAATTTCTATAAAAATATCTAAGGGGTGTAGGTTCTAGCAAATAGTAAAACAGATAAAATGTTTATCTTGCATGAGGCAGACATGTTGGGTTTGATCCCCAGCAACCTCTGAGCTCCACAAGTAGTAGTCTTTTTTTTTATTTTTTTTTTGGGGGGGCACAGCCAGTGACATTCAGGAGTTACTCATGGCTATGCACTCAAAAATTACTCCTGGCTTGGGGGACCATATGGGATGTGGGGGGGATTGAACCATGGTCCATCCTAGGCTAGCATTGGCAAGGCAGATGCCTTACTGCTCTGCGCCACTGCTCCAGCCCCCACCAGTGGTAATATTTGAATGTTGAGCCTGGAGTTAGTCCTTAGCACTGTTGATGAAATTTTTCTTTGGTATAGAAAGATACAATATGAATAGAAAGATTTTATATTCCCAAGAATGTTTAACCTATCAGAATTTTATGCAACTTTGAAATGTTGTCATAGAGAAAATCTGCCTTTTCTAGTAATTTGTTATTGCTAAGTAAACGAATATTGACAGCTGGTGTCAGATATAAAAAAGGTCAGCACATTTATAGATGAAATCCAGTAACCCCTAATGAGAAGTGAGGTTTTAAATTTGCATAGAGGTCTGCAGATCACACTGTATTTCATGTTCAGGATATTAGTTTTTTTTATTTCACATCACATTTTCCTAAATTTTAAGGATGACATTTAAAATCAAGTATTAGGTGAGAATATAGACAATGTTTTCATGTCTGAGATTCCAATTTCTATTTAGGGTAGCAGGCTTTTTGAGGCCTGTCATTATGTTTTGTATAGTTTGCAGAGTTGCCTGCATTGTTAAAAACATCCAATTTTGTCTAAAGACTGGATAATCCATAGATTGTAGATTTCTATTATTTGAAGATAGAGGAAGGAAAACATATAATTTAATATTTTTTACTCATCTTTATGAGGATGAGGAAACAGTCTAAATCTACATACATAGTACCTGGTAGAGGACAGGAGTTGATGTTCTCTATTAATTAAAATAACTTCATCATTGATACTTTTATCAAAGGCTAAAGTATTCCTTTCTAGTCAATGTGGTTCCATTGTGTGCTATTTCTTATCAGTACCTTATGTTAGCTATTTACAGTTAACTTTGGATAAGTAGACCCAGAACAGTTTGCTTGTTTTCTGGAAACTTATGTAGGCACTATCAAATAGCTGCTACCTCAGGGTGCCTGTCTTTCATCTCTAAATCCCAGGGATTAATTTAGGATTACTATACTTGCAAAGAAAGCTTGGCCATATCTGAAATGCTGAATTTTGTACTTCATAAGTCTTTCTGTACTTTACCCTGATTCCACAATTTAAGATGAACTTACACATTACCATGAGTGTTGAAATTTTTATGCTATCTACGGGATACTCTTGGGTCTTTAAATAAATTTGCAATCAGAATTATCAACAAAAAATTCAGTTAGTACTTAGAAGATTTGTATGCTGTCTAGGTGAAATTTCTAAACATTTTCAAAGGGTCCAGAGGCACTTTCACCTGATATTTAACCACTGGGGCCTAACCAGTGTAAAGACCAGATGAGATCAAGATACCATGTTGCAAGGGTCTCACAGTACTTCAGACTGCTAGGTGATTCTGGCATTGTTTGGGAGTCATCAGGGCATTTCATCCAGGAGTACTGAGCAGCCTTTTGGATCTTACTGAGCCACCCAAGCTTCTCCTCTCTACTTCTTTCTTGCCACTTTTATTAGCCAGGTTTTAGCACATAAATCACCTGAGGGTCAGGGTTGAAGTAATCAGGGGTACATGTGATAATTAACTCAGAAAAGGTGAAAGTAAAAAAGTGACTTTACAGGTATATAACAACACAGAGGTCACTTGTGCTAGGGTTTGGAGTGCCATATACTGTGCCAGTGATTGAAACCAGGATAGCTATGTGCAATCAAACACTATTTTCTGTACAATCACTCTGAACCCTAAAGATCACTCTAAAATCAGCTAAATGCATTTCTTTTGCTGACCTATCAGATTTACTTAATAGATATTTTTATGTTGAAATTCTATATTTAGGGGCCAACCTACTTTGAAGGGTTCAACCACATATAATCTCCTGATTTTCATCCAGAGTGATCTCTTAGCATAGAGTCAGGAATGAGATCTGAACAGACTCAGGTGTGTTCCTCAAACAAATATATATTTAAAATTATGTCTTTGGTTTGAGGAATGATATTTTTATTGTTATTTATTTCTCAGCTACAATATGTAGTTCTCCATGGTCATTCCTGGCTTTGTGCACTGGAATTACTCCCTACGGTGCTTGGGGGACCATATGGAATACAGAAAATATAAGAAAAATTGACCACATGCGAGGGAAACCCTTATCCCTGCACTCTCTAACCCCAAAGGTGATATTCTTAAAAGAATCACACTTATTCTTTTTTTGTTTTGTTTTGGGGCCAACCCAGTGACACTCAGTGGTAACTACTGGCTATGCGCTCAGAAATCACTCCTTGCTTAGGGATCATATAGGATGCCATAGGATTAAAACAAGGTCCATCCTAGGTTAGTGCATGCAAGACAAATGCCCTACTGCTTGTGCCACTGCTCAGGCCCCAAGAATCACACTTATTCTTACTGGCACAGTCCAATGGTTGCTGGTTTTTCTCATGTATATGTAATGCTTTTCTCTTTCTTAATCATAATGTAGATAGAATAAACTCTTGGAATGAATAAAACATTAGATTGAAAATGTGAAAGACTTTGACTAGTTAAGATGGTTATTGAGCATCTGTGTTTTAAAAAACATGTTTAGTATTTTATTCATTTCCATATTATATAATGAAAGGCTTGTTTTTATTTGGAACCCCATAAAACATACTAAAGATGTAGTTGCTACTACAGTATAGATTTTTAAAAGCTCTATTTTTGGGGGGTTATTGAAGATACTTTTAGAATGGAGTGTTTTGTTACAGTGTTATTATTGCAAAGATCATTGCTTTGCATACAAAACCAGGTGTGTGATGGGAATTTTATTTGAAATGGTTGACCTGGTGAGATGGGATTTGAGTCTTGAAGAAGAAAACACTTAGAAAACATTTCAAGCTGTTGATGTGTTTGCTTATTTTCAACTGAGGGGGGATGATAGTGAATTCATATTTATTTATCTCATAAATCTTCAATTGTCCACTTTGTACTTGCTGCCAAGCAGGTGCTAAGCAGGCGTATGTTTTCTGCCTGCTCTCCTGCAAATGATATTTTAGTTAAATTTAATGTATTTTTCTATCTTGCTGCAAGGAAGAAAGACCATGATGAGTGGGACAAAAAGAGATGGTTTCAGAGTAAAGCTAATAAATTAGAATTTATAGGTAATATAATTCAGTAATTCCATGAACTCAGATGGTAAAACATGTATTAACACTAATTTCAGACTGAATTTAATGTCCATTTCTATTATGTATGTAAATAGCAAACCATAATAGTCCTTACCTTGTCTGTGGGTAAAATTCAAAACTTTTTCAATTACATATTTATTACAGTTAAGTGAGAATATTAACAAACTGCCATTAAACTCATTATATTTTTCAGAAGTTATTAAAGATTCATATAAATTATATAAGTTCATGAAAGATTATTTTATTAGACTATTTCAGTAAAAAATGAAACTTTGTTTTTATAATCCTATGAATTTAATTTTTAACTTTTATTCAGAGATAGTGTCCAGAGATTTTTCTAGATTTCCAAAAGGTTTATGCTACAAGAATGTTAAGGGATTTCTGGCTTATAGATCTTTTGAAGTCTTTTATTTCAAAGGAAACAGTTTCAACATGAGAAGAAAAATAGGGGGATAGTGTGTTTTCTTCTAATCTTAGGTTGGAATTTTGGGTCAAAAATAGAACTTATTAAATATACTTATGTTATATTCTTAATATTTAAATTAGATAATGCACCCTATTTTCTAGCAGTTGATCAAAACAGTTAATATAAATTTCTAAACACAGTATTAAGCACAGGCTACTATTATGATTACTGGTTGGCTTTTATCAAAGTATCTGCAATAGTTTTTGCACAATTCAGCACTTAATTCCTGTGTTATGTATATACTCTCTTTGAGAAGTAAAACATAGTTTTTACACATTACAGATTCTTTAAATATTCTTGAAATTCTGTCCAAAAAGTGGCCCATGGACAAGTGCAAGTCTGCATGTGTAGGTTTGAAAGCCACAGATCTGCTGCCTTAATTATGACAACTTGTGAATCAATATGCAAAGATAGATAGTGGTCTGCTGATATAAAAAGGTTCAAGTTTAATCAGCTCATTAAATATTTCATTGTCACTCTTTAATAAAATATAAAGATAAATTAAGTTCCTGGCCTCAGTTATATAAGCATTTGTTTATTGAAGTTGCTCTTGCCCACTTTACCAAACTGATTGGATGTGAAAGACAGTAATATCCTCTTTGAGAATTTCTCCCCTTTTGGGGCAATCGTTGAGTATGGGTTTGAATGTGGTTGTACTTTCCTCAAATTGGAAATGCTATATATGTAGCAGTCGGTATTATGAGGATTTCTAAGGAAGCTTTAACTAGACATAATGACTCAGGAAAGTACCTGGCACATACTTCATTTCATAGGACAACTTTTCAGTTAGGCCATATTAAGTTGCTATTTTTCTCACTTTGCTGTGCAAAAACAAAAGGCCACCCCTATGAATAAGCCTTATAGTAATATTCATACAAACAGTAACTCTATAGGTGATTTTCTGTGAGACAGTAATCTGATGAACATCTAGTTATCAGAGACTAGATAATTTCCTTTGAGGAATGTTATTCTTGGTAAATCATGCTTGTCATGCATTAGAATATTCCTAGGATTCAACCTTGATATCCTTCTACAAAATAACATCTAAGACACTTTTATATTATTTCAAACTGGTTGTTAAAATATATTTAAGTTGATATATTTTGATATTTAAAAATATTTTATGTGTTTGCATATTCTCTTAAATGATCTTTAGAAATAGTAGTTAGTGAGGGAACCCCGGCGTCCATGGTGAGTGCACTGTTTTAGGGCGCTCACACGTGGATGACCCGCAGCCGCCAGCCACCCTGCGCGCGACCCCCCCCCTCATAGACTGCAGAGGCCAGCCGCGCCAACAGGGAGTAGGGAACCCCGGCGTCCATGGTGAGTGCACTGTTTTAGGGCGCTCACACGTGGACGACCCGCAGCCGCCAGCCACCCTGCGCGCGACCCCCCCCCTCATAGACTGCAGAGGCCAGCCGCGCCAACGGGGAGTAGGGAACCCCGGCGTCCATGGTGAGTGCACTGTTTTAGGGCGCTCACACGTGGACTACCCGCAGCCGCCAGCCACCCTGCGCGCGACCCCCCCCCCCCATAGACTGCAGAGGCCAGCTGGTTGGCACAGAGACCACACCACCCGTTGCCTCAACTTCCAGGCCCCAGAGTTCATCCCACCTGACCCGAGCGTAGACTGGGGAGGACATTCCCTAGTACCTAGTGGGCCGGAGTCACCTGCCCAGCTGGGACAGGTGGGACGAATAGACTAGGTGAGCTTGGGCCTGCCCCCTGGACCTTTAGGTAACCTAGAGCAACCTAGCCCCGAGCCCCAGAGTGGACCTGAGACCCCCCCTAGGGCTGAGAGCAGCTACCGGGAGGGCTTGACTGGGGGAATTTCTTCCGCGGTAACTCGGAGGAGCAGAGCTTCATTGACCCCCAGATAAGGGAGGGAACAGAGAGTCAGGCTCAACAGCGCCCGCAACCAGTGTGGCCAGAAGCGGAACTACACCTGCTGACAGGAATAAAGAGGAAGACTGACTTCCAACTAGTAGAGGAGAGGAGAAAAAGGAGAGGAGAAACAGTGCCCCCCACCACTGTGGTCAGGAAAGGGCCAGTACTAGCTGCCAACAAAAGAGGAAAACAACTAACCAGGCCACATAAAGAGTACAGGAGGATCAAAACCTCAGCGAGTTCACCCAAAAGTCCCTCTAGAACCACCCTCAGGGAGGGAACCAACTCCCACACCACAGGGGATCAAAACAGGTGAAAATTAGAAGCACAGCACTCTAAAACACACCATTAAATACAAAGAAATATGCGTAAATCAAGGAAATCACTAATATCTGGAGATATGGTGACAAACTCTTGCAAGCTTCCAAGTCCACCAAAATACACAGATACACGCGATGAAGACCTAAAAGCAGCCATGAGGAAGGAAATGCAAGAATTAATAAAAGGAATTAGAGAAACCCTAGCTATCGAGTATAAGAAATCTATGGATGAACAAATCAGCCAAATTAAAGAAGAAATGTTAAAGAACATGAGAGATTCCATACAAAAAGAAGTGAAGGAATTAACAGACAAAGTAACAAGCCTTACAAGCAGAAACACAGAATTGGAGAAACACATTGAAGAACTCGAAGGAAAACTGCAAACAAAAAATGATCAAGAAACCAACAAAGAAATAAAAGGCAAAGCACTGGAAGGAAAGGTCCAGTATCTAATGAAAAAGGACAAAAGAAACAACCTAAGAATTGTGGGTATACCAGAAGGGGAGGAAGTAGGGAAAGGGGAAGAACAAGTAGTCAGAGAGATAATAGCGGAGAACTTCCCCACCCTCTGGAAGGATACTGCAATGCCAATACAGGAAATAAAAAGAGTTCCCAATAAGATAGACCCCAATAAACAAACACCAAGACACATGGTAATCCAATTGGCAAAAAACAAAGAGAAAGAAGAACTCCTTAAAGCAATAAGGAAGAAAAGAAACCTCAAGTACCAAGGTAGGGACATAAGAATCAAACCAGATCTCCCATTTGAAATAATTCAAGCAAGAAGACAATGGAATGACATATTTAAACGACTGAATGAAAGAAATTTCCAACCTAGGGTCCAATACCCAGCAAAACTTACATTCATATGGGAGGATAGACTAAAAACATTCTCAAACAAGAACGAATTTGAACTATTTGTGCAAACAAAACTGATCCTAAACGACTTACTCAAAGACGAATTACACAATCCAAACCCCCGATTGTAACAAAAACCACCCTACACAACACAACTACACAACAATCCTCTCTCTCAATAATCTCCCTAAATGTTAACGGAATAAACTCTCCAATTAAAAGACACATAGTAGAGAACTGGATTAGGAAAAATAAACCGGACTTCTGCTGTCTGCAAGAAACACACCTACAGATGCAGGATAAGCACAGGCTTAGAATAAAAGGATGGAAAGTGATTATTCAGGCCAATGGAAAACAAAAAAGAGCAGGGACAGCAATTCTTATATCAGAACAAATTGCATTCAACCTCAAGAAAGTGATCAGAGACAAAGAGGGTCACTACTTACTGATCAGGGGAACATTAGATCAAGAAACACTAACCCTGGTCAATATCTATGCACCTAATGTAGAGCCAGCAAAATATGTGAGGCAACTACTGGCAAACCTGGAGAAACACATGAAGGGAAATGTGATAATAGCAGGGGACCTCAATACTCCACTATCACCACTGGACAGATCCACCAAACAGAAAAATAGCAAAGAAATAAGAGCTCTGAATGAAAAATTAGAAGATTTAGGGCTAATAGACTTATATAGAGCCCTCCACCCCCAGAAAGCAGAATACACATTCTTCTCAAGCCCACATGGAACCTTCTCCAGAATAGACCATATATTAGGATACAAAGCCAACCTATATAAGACCACAAAGGTAAGGATCATTAGAAGTACCCTCTCAGATCACTATGCCACAGAGCTCAAAATTGAGGTCAAGAAGAAGCAATGGAGAAAAACTAATACCTGGAGATTAAACAACATGCTGCTCAACAACAGCTGGATCAAAGAACAACTCAAGGAAGAAATAAAAAGATTCCTTGAGACAAATGACAATGAAGAGACAACATGTCAAAATTTATGGGACACAGCAAAAGCAGTAATTAGGGGGAAACTCATAGCAATTCAGGCCTATGACAAGAATCAGGAAAATAACAAAACCAACAGTTTAAAAGATCACCTCAAAGAATTGGAACATCAGCAACAGAGAAGTCCAACCACATCCAGAAGGCAAGAAATAATAAAAACCAGAGCAGAAATAAACAACATAGAAACCAAGAAAACAATACAAAAAATCAATGAGACCAGGAGTTGGTTTTTCGAAAAAATAAACAAGATAGACAAACCACTGGCAAAACTCACCAAAAAAAAGAGAGAAAACACCCAAATCAATAGGATCACAAATGAAAGGGGAGAGATTACAACAGAACCCCAAGAAATACAACATATCATGAGATCATATTATGAACAACTATACTCAACTAGGCTAGAGAACCCAGTAGAAATCGATAGATTCTTGGAAAAACACCCTCTTCCAAGACTGGAAAAGGAAGATCTAGAAATCCTAAACAGACCAATCACCTCAGAGGAAATTGAAGATGTAATTAAAAAACTCCCTAAGAACAAAAGCCCAGGCCCAGATGGATTTACAGGTGAATTCTATCAAACATTTCAAGAAGAGTTACTACCACTTTTCCATAGGCTCTTCCAAACCATAGAAAAAACAGGAATCCTCCCCAACTCCTTTTATGAGGCTAATATCACACTCATTCCCAAAGAAGGCAAAGACACTACCAAAAAAGAAAACTACAGACCAATCTCACTAATGAACATAGATGCAAAGATACTCAATAAAATATTAGCAAACCGAATCCAGCACTTCATCAAAAAGATCATACATCACGATCAAGTGGGATTCATCCCAGGAATGCAAGGTTGGTTCAACATACGCAAATCAATCAACATTATACACCACATCAACAACATGAAAGACAAAAACCACATGATCATATCAATCGATGCAGAGAAGGCATTTGACAAAATCCAACATCCTTTCATGTTAAAGACACTCAGCAAAATAGGGTTAGAAGGAACCTTCCTCAAGATAGTTACAGCTATCTATGAAAAGCCTACAGCCAACATTATACTCAATGGTGAGAAACTAGAAGCATTCCCACTAAGATCAGGAACTAGGCAAGGCTGTCCACTCTCTCCACTCTTATTCAATATAACCTTAGAAGTCCTAGCAATAGCAATCCGACAAGAGAAGGAAATCAAAGGAATTCAAATTGGGAAAGAGGAACACAAGCTATCTCTCTTTGCCGACGATATGATGATATACATCGAAAAACCTAAAGAGTCCACAGTAAAACTCCTAGAAACAATTAACCAATACAGCAAAGTGGCTGGTTACAAAGTCAATACACAAAAGACAGTAGCGTTTCTATATACAAACAATGAAGTTGAGGAGAGAGAGATTAAAAATACAATTCCATTTAAGATAGTATCAACCTTACAAGAGAAGTGAAAGACCTATACCAGGGAAACTTCAAAACACTCCAGAAAGAAATTGAAGATGATCTAAAGAAATGGAAGAACATCCCATGCTCATGGATAGGTAGAATTAACATAATCAAAATGACTATCCTACCCAAACTCCTATATAGATTTAATGCAATCCCTATCCAAATCCAGACACAATTCTTTAAAGAATTAGAACAAGCATTCACAAAATTCATCTGGAACCACAAAAGACCCAGGATAGCCAAACAAATACTGAAAAACAAGAAGCTGGGAGGCATCTCCTTACCTAACTTGAAACTATACTATAAAGCCATAGTAATCAAAACAGCATGGTACTGGAACAGAGACAGGACATCAGACCAGTGGGTCAGAACAGAATTCCCAGACATAAACCCCCAGGTATATAGCCAACTAATATTTGATAAAAGAGGCAAGAATCTGAAATGGAACAAAGAAAGCCTATTCAACAAATGGTGTTGGTACAACTGGAAAACCACATGTACGAAAGTGAAAATCAACCCATACCTTACTCCTTATACAAAAATCAACTCAAAGTGGATCAAAGACCTTGAAATCAGACCCGAATCCATAAAGTTTATTGAGAATAAAATAGGCAGAACACTCAAAGACCTATATATCAAAAAGGTCTTTGAGAATGGAGCACCAATGGCAAGAACGTTAGCATCAAATATAAACAAATGGGACTACATCAAACTAAAAAGCTTCTGCATGGCAAAAGAAACCCAGCTTAACGCAAGAAGACAGCTAACAGAATGGGAAAAAATCTTTTCACTCGACATATCAGATAAAGGGCTGATATCTAGAACATACAAAGCACTCAGAAAGCTGAGCCCCCCAAAAGCAAACAAAGCTATAAAAAAATGGGGAGATGAAATGAATAGACACTTCTCTGAGGAAGACAGAAGGATGGCCAACAAACACATGAAAACATGCTCACCTTCACTCATCATCAGGGAGATCCAAATCAAGACAACAATGAGATACCACCTTACACCAGTGAGGATGGCCCACATCAAAAATAATGGAAACAACCTTTGTTGGCGGGGATGCGGTATGAAAGGAACTCTCATCCACTGCTGGTGGGAATGTCCCCTAGTCCAACACCTATGGAGGAAAGTCTGGAGAGTGCTCAAAGAACTCAGAATTGAGCTGCCATTTGACCCAGCAATTGCCCTCCTAGGCATATACCCACAAGATGGAAGGACATTCATTCCAAAATACATATGCACCCCACTATTTATCGCAGCACTCAGTATAATAGCCAAATCTTGGAACGAACCTAGGTGTCCAACAACGGATGAATGGATCATTAAGATGTGGTACATATACACAATGGAATATTACATGGCAGTTAGAAATGATACAATCACAGACTTTGCAGCAACGTGGATGGACCTAGATCATGTTATGTTAAACGAAGTAAGCCAGAAGACAAAAGATAAACACAGAATGGTAGCACTATTCTGAAACACCTAGAACATATATTTTATACACAACTAATACCTAACAATCATATAACAGGGTTTAACAGGGTAGAAACTCCGATCACTGTAATAGTCAACATATACGTGGGAGCAGTGTCCAAAATACATGAAAAAGGAACAATGCAAACTCTTGACTGCACATTATACCACAAAGAAAACAGCAACAACAGAAACAGCAACATGGAGAGAACAGGTATGTAACCAGACTCCTACAACAAAGGCCCACAATAATCCCTTAGAGATCGTAAACAGGAACACAAGTATAGAACACCGCGGGAAATCACGTAATGCAATGGCAACATACCATAACACTACGTTTTAATCCCTTTACCTTACTATATTTTAAAAATAACCTCTCAGCTTTTCTTTCCACAGGCGCCCTTAGATACAAAGGGCGGACAAACTAAGATGGCAACTCGGGATACCACACGAGATACCATACCTTGCTTGCACTATGAGACGGCCACGAGAAAACTCTTTAACATTCACTTTATCTCTAGGTTAAACCTTCTTTTAGGAATCGAAGCACGTGACCAGTCAGACCACCAAAGCAGTACCTGCGATGTACAGACCTAAACTACAGGCTCTAGTCATCGAACACATTCAACCAAACCAGCATTCCCTTGCTATTCTCTCCTTTCTTCTCTCTATTTTTTTTTCTCTTTTCTTTTTCTCTTCTACTCTTCTCTTTACTTTTTTCCCTTTCTCTTCTCCCTTTCTACGGTATTTTCTCTTTTCTCTTCCTTCATACCCCTCCCATATATCTTCCCCTTTCTCCCCCCCGGAAATCCAACTATCCCTTCACCCCTCAATCCCATCCAGATCTCCCACCATATTAAAACTCTCCACCCTCAGTCCTTAATCTTTTAGGCATCAAGATCGACCTCCTACCCAATGAACCAGTACCCAGCACCCAGGCGAGGGGACACCCAACCGAACCCACACATCGTCTCCTGCAAGAAAAGACAGCCAACTCCCCTGTGGACACATGCTGCGAGACCCTCCCTACCAAATCCCCCTAACATGGACTGTTTCTTGAAACCGGACTTAGGTCCAATAGTATCCCCAATGCAAGAACTCTTCCAAGACCTCCCAGCTGCAAATTTTTACCAATCTGAAGGGGGGCAGGGGGTGTGATTGGAAGATGCCAGGGAACCCACACACCACAAGAAAAATCCAAAAGACAATGGGAAAACTGTACTTCCAACATAGGCATAAGACCTGTAATACACCAACTCTTTACCTGTTCTCTCCCAAATGCAAAGTAGTCTTTTGCACCACATTGGTCCTTTAAAAACTTCGCTAACTCATTTTAATTTTTTTATATTTTTTTAATTAACTTATTTATTTAAATGTTTGCCTTACATATACATTTGTGGGCACATACACTTTTATTTCCTTTTTTTTTTTTTTTTTTTAATCGTCTTTGGGTATGTGACCTATCTCTGTTACTCACTCTGTCCACCCCAAATACTCCGACATATAATGGAGCACCACTTCCCCCTGCAAAGGCACACTAAATAAAGGGGAAATCTTACATAGTAAAAAAAAAAAAAAAAAAAAAGAGCTCTTATCTACTAGAGATAGGAACTCATAGTTGTTTACAATACAGGGTTATCTCCTACCTTGAAAATATGTCATGTGGAATCAACTTAGACCTCAGGTGATTAGATACCATTCAACCAGCCTTGAACCCTGGATCCCAGACATAGAAACGGCACAGCTCCTCACAACAGCTGTAAGAAACAATCTCCATCTGGGACAGCCTTATTACTGCAGGGTCAACAACAAGGGCCAGCTCTAACATGATATCTCGACAATGAGGAAAATGTGAACAACTTGACCTTAGAGCAGTTTAGCCTACCTCACCAGCTAACGACAAGACAAAACCAGAAGACGTGGCAACCTTTGGTAGGTCCAAAAGCCAAGATCGTGATTTACAGATGACTGGATACTAGAACCACGACCAGACTGTATACATCTTGGGACCAATAAAAAAGCCCTAGTCTAGGGTTTGAACTAAGACCTGCACAATAAGTATGATCCCCAGTCCCAAAGGTCCGGCAGAGACAATTGTAACGGAAAGGGGCTTCTGGAAGAACAAAGAAAGACGCTATCCTAGATGCCTTCCTAGGTTCAGCGCAAAGACCAAGATCACCAACCACAGAAGATGGATTAAAATGGCACTGAGGTAACAGAACCTCCAGATTCACAAAGACTGACTTCACCATAAGTCCCACCTCAGGATATGTACAGATACTGGGACTGCTAAACACAGAGCTCTGACGGTATCACACTGGACAGAGCAGAAGCTTTCCACACACCAAAAAAAAAAAAAAAACAAAAAACCACAACCTGGAGAGTAATGATCCTGAGCAAAGACTAGAGCTGATTCCATGACAGTATACTCCAAGGACGGAGAAACCCCATATCTTATAGGGCAAGTGAATTCCTTTTCGAATGACCCCAATATTTACTGTGCCAGGGCAGGAGGGAAAAAAAAAATACAAAAAACACAAAACCTTGGTTATGTATATATATATATCTTACCTTCATTTATTATTGTTATTATTATTTTTATTTACCTAGCTATTTTGGTCGATTCCTCAGTTTGGATGTGATTATTGAAATTGTTGGCCCCAATTATTCTTTTTTTTTTTTTCTTTCTTTTCTTTCTCTTCCTTTCTTTTCTTTCGTTATGTGCTACGCCATGTTTCTTATTTCAAGACCACGGCGTGTTTTTTGTTTGTTTGTGTTTGTTTTTAGTTTGTTTTGGTTTATTTTTTATCTGTTTTTTTGTGGTGCTTATCGTTATAGCTGGAGTCCTCACTGGATATTTGACACTTCTTTTGGTACTGGTGGAGTGTTTCAACTTCTTTTTCTCCTTCATTTCCCAAATCGATGATGAGAACCTCTAGAAGGATTCTGCCCATTTTCGGGGTATTAAACTCTTACCCCGGTTTATTTATTTTCTCTTTTTCAGGCAAAACCACGCAACTTGAACTAGCTACCCCTGCCCCTACTTAGAGGGGGAAATAAGGGAGGCATCAAGACCAAACTGATGCAAGACTACTAAGTAGTTGGTTAGAGACAAAGGGGACCACATATTCTAGCCGCCCTGGGGGTGAGGGAAGAGGAAATGGGAGGTAAGACAGAAACGGGGGAGTAGGGAGGACAATTTGGGGATGGGAATCCCCCCTGATTTTATGTAAATATGTACCTAAAATATTATTGTCAACAATATGTAAGCCACTATGATCAAAATAAAAATTATATTAAAAAAAAAAAAGAAATAGTAGTTAGTGTGTAAGTTAATGTATATTTGTTTTAACAATGACATACAGTCACTTTAAAGTGGCTTACTCTAGAATGGCTAGTAGACCTGCAAGGTGACACTCATATTTGCTTTATTTCCACTCAGCCAATATTTGCATGACTACTGAGTACTAGTTTAATAGTTCAGTGCTCCAAAATTAGTAAAAAATATAAAGTGGTTAATTCAAACTAACTTTTAGGAAACATTGAGAAAAAATACTTGTACCATTTTGTTGCAAGAACTTTTTTTATGAGCAGACTCAATTGTGAGAAAAATTTTGTTTGCCTGTTATTTGCAATTGACAGAAAACAGTTTTCAAGAATAAATTTTTCTTTCTGTTATCTTTAAGCTCTACGTGATTTTGATGAGAATCACATTATAAATGTCTATTTTAGGTATTTTATTTTTTAGTCATAATCTGGATATGGACTTCATATTTTTCAGTATAATATTTTTAATACCACTGAGACTTTTTCTTACTTACATGAATATCTGATAGTAAAGTATGGGCAGTAGAAGTAAACCAATGATAATGATAGATGGACATAAAATCTTCAAGAGAGCTATTAAATCTACCTAACCTCCACTGAGTGAATGTTGAAAATAAAAAAGACAATATTCTCTCCCTCAATCTCTACCTAGTAGCCTTTGTTTATATATTGCCTTCAAGGTATGCTGTAGTACACAGTTTCTCTACCTTTTTTACATCTAAGGACTATGCACACACCATTGAAAACCATTGGTCCAGTTCCACAGCTCACAGGCTTGTTGACAGTGGAAGTAAGAGCAAATTTTTGAGACAATTTTCATAATGATTTTTCAGTATTTCTAAAGTCTGCAAACACTGGATTTATAGAAAGAAGAAACATTCCAAAAGTGAACGTTTGAAAATGCATACAGCCCCAGGTAGTCTTAGAGTGTTACTTTTGTCCCTTCCATAATCAAAAAACAAGACTATTAAATGAAAGGGTAGGTTGTACCTGGATTACCTTGGAATGTTTGATCCCTTTACCTGGATACCGATTTCCTCTTCTTTTCACCTTTTTATTTTCATTTTCTTTTGTAGTCAACTTAATGTCACAGAATCGAGTTCACTATCACATTTATTGTTGAGAAGATTCTTGGAAACTAGGATTATGAAAGAATAGCTTAGGATCAGTAGTTTCAGTGCATGAGGAAAGTGATGCCATCTTGGAGGAAGTCTTAAATTTAAGTGTCCCTCCACATCCACCCCCTGGCAGTCAAAACAGTAGTGATTTTACTGTTATTTTATGAGTGGTTTTATTTGTTGTAGTAATCTTATAAATGTCTAGCTAGTAGAGCCTACGTGATTGAACTGAGGTGTTTCCAGTTTTGGCGTTCACTCTAGTTAGGGAGCTCTTAGACCATTTACATGGTCTCTGCCTTCTATCTGAAGTATCACTATTCATTGTCCCCTCTCTCCTAATACTGTCAACACATTTGGAGTTAAGATTTAAGCATATGCATTCTTGGAAGCAAGGATTCAAAATTTAGATTATAGTACATTATTTACTCAACTTTCTCATACACACTTTCTTGGCTAGTGTTAGGATACTATTGATAAGAAACATTCTGAATATATATATATATATCTTGCTTTTTATTATTCTTTGCCCTTTTTCCAAGATTCTTGCTTTACTTCTTGGAAAATTCCCTCAAGCACTGCCAGGATCTCAAGCACTCAAGCACAGAGCCAGAAGTATGCCCTGAGCACAACTGGATATTGCCAACCCTTTTCTCAGTCATCTAAACAAAACATATTAGGTTTCTACCTTACGAAAGTCTTAAATGTACAAAGTTCTTGAAGTAAAGAATGTAGGATATGCTACTTCTTTGCTGAAATTCATTATTTTCTTCTCAAAAACATTACTATATGAAAAATGAGTTATGCTTTTTTCAAGTTACAAACTTTCATTTCAATAGTTCAGTAGTTAAAAAGTGGAAGAAATGGGAAGAACTCAGCAGTTATATGTCTAAAAATTTTAAAATAGAAAATCATTTGTTCTCCTGATTTTGCTGTTACTTAGATTTTAGATTTTCTTTTGGTACAAAACTTAGTGATTACGTTTTTATTTTAAGCTTATTCCTAGAATCGCAAGGTAATTTCCAGATAAAATATAAAGCAGACAGTGTTTATTGGGAGTTATTGACAGTGTTTATTGGGAGAAAAAAGCTCAGCCATTTTATATCACCTTGTCTTTAGGTTTTTATAAGAGATTTTACATGGTCTCTTATTTATTCAATTTAATGTTTGTTGTTGTTGTTCATTCAGTCAAGTAGTCTTTAAAACGAGAACTATTTATAACCAATTTTATACCTTCAATTTACACATTTTCAAGTTGCCAGACTACTTAGGCATTGCACTAAGTATCTGTCACTTTTCTTTATTTGGTAGGACCCAACTAAGTTGAATATAAAACTTCTTAATTGGGTTCTGACAGGCGTATTTGGGAAATTAACTCAAGATGATAAGAAGTGTTAGGTAATGGCAAACTTGAAAATAGGATGGGATCATTCATATCATGAATTCAAAAGTATGGATGTATAAAACAAATAGGATTGAGATAGAATATTCATACAATATAGACAAACTATTCACACTTAGAATGAATCTGTTTTGTCAAGTGATTTATTATATATTTATCTGAAGTGAAAACGTTTATATTGAATATCACACCACCGAGTAGTCATGTGTTACAGAGCTTATTAATATTTGGAGGTTGTTTTTTTTTTTTAGTAATATAAAAAAGATGTTCTTTGGCTGACCCTGGATGGACCTCAGTTTGATCCCTGCCATCCTATTTGGTTGCCCTAAGCCAGGAGCGATTTCTGAGTACATAGCCAGGAGTAACCCCTTAGCTCACTGGGTGTGGCCCCAAAACAAAACAAACAAAAAAGACATGTTTGTGTTCAAATATAAATCAATACTCTGGGTCTTGCATGACTAAGAATGTATATTTTGGGGTCTCCGAAGTGGTATTTGAGAGGTGTTGGATACCCTCCTGGAGATTCTTGACTAGGTAGTATAGTGGTTCAATGGCAGGGACCGAGAATTAGGTGTTTCTTGTATTCTATGATGTGGGGAACTATACAGATAGAGCAGTGTTCAGGGTCCCTAGGTAGGAGGGATTTGTTGCTGTAGATCACATCAGGATTGGTTGCATGCAAAGAAAGTACTTTAATATCTGTATGATTAATTAATATATCCAACCTCATGAAAAACTGTTCTTATGCTACTATAGGCTTGCCCCTGCAAATGAGTTTGTTGAATGTTTATATTTTAAAATTAGTAATTTTCTATATCATTTTTATTTAAAAATTATGGCTCTTATAAAATCATAGGGCACATCATGTGTTGTTATTAATATGTCTATTAGGATTAGAGTGAATGCTTTTAAATTTGGACGCTATTAGGTTATAGAGATTGTACAGGGGTTATAATGCTTGATTACCTTACATGCTTCACTGCTTTGTACTGAAGATGACCTGACCATTACTATGAATGACCCATAAGCACATTGATTCAGGATTAAGCCTGAACACCACTGCATGTGTCCCAGCCCCTCACCCATATAAACAAAAAGGTAAATAAATACACTTCAGTGATACCTTACTAAGAAAAGACATCATAATCCTTTCAATGTGTTCCCTGTACTACCTTTTAGGTTGTTTTCCCTAGGGACAAAATCCAGCAGTATTCAGGGCTTATTTCTATGTGTTCAGGCCATTTTCCACATATGTGATGTCAGGGGTTCAAACCAAATGAGAGGCTCCATCTAATACAAGACAAGTACCTTAACCTATACTATTTGTCTCTGTGATGCTATCTATATTTTTGTGTTTTTTTCCTACTTGCTTAATGTGCATATTTCCTGTTAACAGTTTGAAAGAGTTTGAAATTCTTAAACCAGGGCGAATTTTGACCATAAAAGATAAGTATCATGGCTTTGCCCTTGGGAAAGAAATTTTGTTTAAAGTCAGAATTATATCTTCCAGACCCCATTCAAAGAAATATAAACTCAGTTTATTTTGTTTTATTTTTGCTTTGGGAACACACCTTGTGATGTTCAGGGCTTCCTCCTGGCTCTGTACCTTGGGGTTATACCTGGTGGACTCTGGGAACTACATGTAGTACTTGGGATGGAAACAAGTTATACAAGAAAGAAAGTGCCCTTCCTGCTTGATTGTTTCTTTAGCCCTTCAGTCTGGACTGCAGGTAGACCTGACAGGTGGGCTTGGAACACAGGCCTAGAATGACACTAGCCTTCTCTTTATGTGGGTATATTGATAAAATATTATCTCTTGCTTTAATTATATATTTGTTTTTGTGAGGTTCACATTTACTGCTGCTTGGTATGGGTAGGGTTATATTTATTACCATGATCCAATTCAGAGCCACCATATGCTAGACAAATTGCTCTTACACTTGACCTACACCCCTGGCATCCTGCTATTTCAATTTTTAATATGTAGAAATCCTGTGTGACTTTCTCAGCTTGTATTTATATGGTTTGAACTGGGCTCAAGTAATTTAGCAAATTAGGTCTGTTATAGAAGTGGATCGTTGGCCAGGTTATGATGTCCAAAAATCCAAGCTAGAGAGAATAACTAGTGATGTTCACTACCAAGAGAGAAGTTATGTCATGGAGAGACTCCACCCCCTGCTGGGTACTGGAGGGATAAAAGCAGATACTGAAACTAAGATAGCTTATATTGATGGAAGAGATCAGAACCTCAAAATCTCCTCACAACTCATCAACACAAAGAAGTATTGTTTCAAGTCCTGTTCTCAAAGAGAGGATATCTTAGATGAGTCTTCTACCACCCATACTTAATTTCATAGTCCCAAAACCAGTCTGATAATAAGAGTGGTGAATTCATCTGTCAGGGGCTAGAGTGGTGGCCATGGACTGAGAACATTTTATGAAAGCTGAAACCAAGACATTTATATTTGATTTGGCAATTTCAACTAGCATAGCAATGATAGATATAGTCTTTACTAAATATGCTTTTGTTTATAATAAATAAGCTAATGTTTGGGTTTTGATATTTAACATGTGCATAATGGCCATATGAATAAATTAATGAGAAATGGGAACAAGTTAACATGATAAACACAAAAATAAAATGTTAAAATGCTAAAGAAATAAAACTAAAATCTAGTTGTACCTATGATACAAATGTTACCAAATTAAATTGAAAATAAAAATATTCAAATACATAGGAATTGAAAATGACATTTAACTGATGATTAAAAATTGTGCAATTAATTTGAATAGCACTATGCCAATAAAATCTGAAAATTAAAGTAGTAGTACTTTAGTTGGAAAATAAAATTGATTTAATAAAAAAAAATAGAAACCTTGAATGAAATGTCATTGGAAATCTTGATTATCTCATCAAAAGAAAGGAAGTCAAATGTTCACCAACTATTTAAGGGGAAAATTTTCTATTTTGGAGAAGTGGATGGAAAATTGGGCCACTCCCCATGATAATGGGGGCTATATTGTAAATTTACATTAATCAAGAAATGGCAAAATATGACTATTGTCACTTTTTTCTCCAATATTTTATATTTATATACTAGGAAAGTCTAGTAAATGCAATAGGATATATAACAGAAAGACCTGAACTTGTACAGGTAAAGATAAAAACAGCTGCTATGTTTTCTACTTACACAACTTAAAGTATGACTTTGGTAGAACTGTTGAAATCAATGACTTTAGCAAGATTGCTGGATAAAAACTAATTAGACTTACAGACTTTTCTAGTCCTTTATGTAAAAAAATAGCAATAACTTACTAATAAATGGTGGAAGGAAATTTTTTTCAGTAAGATACAAAGTACCTGTTATGTACAAAAAAAAAAACTTGCGAGTAATATAAAAAAATTATGAAACACATTGAGGAGAAAGATTTCTCAATGACTCAGGAGGAGTTCATCATTCATGAAAATGTCATTTCTCCTTCATTTAGTTAATCTTACAATCCCAAAATGATTTTTTTATTACTTGATAAACTAATATTGGAACTCATATAGAATAGTCCATAGGATCAAGAGTAGCCTAAAATTTAGGCCACTGAGGTAATTAAATCCAAATTTGATCCCTGGCTCTGCATGCTCCTCAAACACCATTGGACTGAGTGCTTAGAGAGCTAATATACCCATTATAATATAATATACCCATTATCTACACCCCACCAAAAATGTGTAACAAAAAGCAGTGTTTCTCAGTCATGGCTCATAGTGTCCCATGTGGGTACCCAGAATTTCCAAGGGGTTTGCAGTTGAAAATCACATAAATAAGAACTACACCATGGAACTAATCACTAGAGAGGTTACTGAGAAATCAAGATAACAGAGCTGAGATTGAGAAAAAAAACAATGGGGGAAGGTTTGATACACTTGCCTATAGCATAAATTCCTACCCTGTTATAAGCTATGTTAACTTAAAAATTGATCAAATAGAAGAGGAGACTGGAGGAGAGTTTCTCTGCGGGATGTCTGGATATCAAAGATATTATAGTTGAGAGTCTGCTGTTAATAGAAGAGTAGAAATAAAGCTAACAATTCAAAAATAGGCCCCTGCGTAGATCTAAACTTGATTATGTTTCACAGGTAGCACTTTAAAGTTTAAGGGGAATAATGGTGGATAAATACACAGTGAGGGTAGAATGGTTTATATATGTGGAATTAAAGAATACTGGATTCTTTCCTCAAACTTCATAGATACATTCTAGAAATATTAAATACAAAATTGTGAAAACAAAAGTTTAGAAGGAGAATTTAAGCCTAAAAAATGACTCTAAGTAAACCAGTGTACCAAGCATAACTGAATGACTAATACGTTTTGTAAAGTTGAAATATATGCAAAACCAAGTTAAAGGAACAACGAAGACTAAGATGTTACTGTGTCTAAAATTAGCAAGATTTCATGAGAGGCTAGAGTGTAGGTAAAGACTGAAACAGTGCTTGATATATAAGATTTATATATGAAATATAAATATGAAAGTAAAAATATTTGAGCAAAGTAATTTGTGAACAACAGTTCCAAGACTTAGAAACCTAAATAGTCAATAAACTAGATTTAGATAGTTACTATTAAATTGCCACAGACTGATGACTTAAGGCAAATTTATCTTCTCCCAGTTTAGAAGACCAGGCTTCTAAAAGTGAGGCTTATGCAGTATTTTTTTCTCCCTGTAATTTCTAGGAGAAGAACATGTAGTGTTTGTCGGCTGTGGGCATTCTTGGAGTTTCCTTACTTACTGTCAGCATCAGAGTCTTCCTTCATCCTCACATTTCACCTTCACTCCTATCTTCTCTATTCTTTACATAAAAAAGCCACCAAATAGAGTAGGATGATATTTTCACTTCACATGAAAAGTCATGTTTTATAAATATTTGCAAACACCAGGGGTTTGGCCTGGCCATATACTCTAGGGAATCATCTTTCAACCCCACTGCAGAATCAAAAGATAATTGAAATCCATGGTAAGCCTAGGAAGGATATCAAAAATAATATCATGAGATATAGTTTGTCATTTTCCATTTATTAAATTTGGAAGAATAAAGTTTTAATATGGATATAGAGGATTAAGAACTTTCTTGTTTCTAAATGAAGTATAAATATTTACAAACAATAATTAGAAGCTTTTTAGTGATCTGAAAATTGAACTTCTGGGAGTATGCTCCAGAGAAATTCAAATACATAGAAACATATAAAAATGCTCATTGAAAAATTATTTAAAATGTTAAAATAGTGAATACAGGGGCCGGCGAAGTGGCGCTAGAGGTAAGGTGTCTGCCTTGCAAGTGCTAGCCAAGGAAAGATCGTGACCGCGGTTCGATTCCCCGGCATCCCATATGGTCCCCCAAAGCCAGGGGTAATTTCTGAGTGCTTAACCAGGAGTAACCCCTGAGCATCAAACGGGTGTGGCCCAAAAAAACCTAAAAAAGAAAGTGAATACAGCCCAAATATTTATCACAGAAGAGTGAATAAATATAATTTGACATATTCACACAGTAGAAGTTTAAGTAGAGATAAATGTTAAAGATTATAAACAAGTAGTAACTTGCAGAATAATTTAGTATAGTCATATATTTGTTGTTGTTTTAGAGCCATATATAGTTGTATGGATACCTGATACTCAGGAATTATTCTTCATTTTTTTTAAATCAGGGATCACTCCTGAAAGTGATTAAAGAACCTTTTTGTGCTGGGGATCAAACCCAGATTAGATATAAGTGAGGTGAGCCCCTTATCCACTATAACTCTCTAGATTTAGAATTCTTTTTATTAAAAGTTTTATAGCATACCATATAATTACATTGTTTATGTATACATTTAAACAAAACTAACAAATATAATACGTTATCCAATAAAATGTTTATCTTTGGGAGCTCTAATCAGTGATTGAGTGTCACCTTTCCTAGAATCATTGTCCAGCTGGTATAGGAAAGTTGAAATCTACTGGTATACTGTTTTGGAATTAACTGTCAGGCCATGCATGACAGATGTACAGAAGAGGTTGTGACCTGCAGGTGTTAAAAGGTTAAGAATGCTGCTCTTAAAGTACTGTTGCTTTGGGGATTTGGAGATGAGAATGTATAATTTAACTCCCTTTTTTAATGTTTTTTTTCTTTTCTTTTTTATTGTGGGCAAAGTGAACTACAAATCTTTCACAGTAATATATAAGGCACGTAATAGTAAAGAATGAGGGGCATTCCCACTACCAGTATTGTCTTCCCTCCACTTCTGTTCCAAGTATGCATCCCTTTTCTTCCTCCTCTACCCCGTGTCTCCCCATAATGCTAGTGCAGCTGTCCCCCCCCCCATGTACAGCTTGATGTAGATTGGATATCATTTCTGTTGTCGTTGACTTTGGATTTTGTGTTCAAGTCTGATAACTTTTTATTTGCACCAAATGGACATACGACTGTCTGGTCTTGGTACCATCCATTTTTCTCCTTGATGCTGATCAAGGTGACTCCAGTAATGTGGCTCTATTTGAGATATAAGAAGGGATATGGGAGAAGCCTGTCTAGGTGCTGTAAGTATCCCTTTGGAAGAAGAAATGGGAAAAAAGAAAAAAATGAAGAAAAAAGTAACAAAACAACATAAAATGAGACAAGACCAAAAAAAAAAAAAAAAACGAAAGGAAAAACCAATTAGGGAGTAACAAAAAAGTACAAAAAAGATTACAAAAAAAAAAAAAGAGTAAACCAAAAAAACAAAACCATCTGCTACTAAGAAACAAACAAAGAAAAATAGAATCAAAAACAGACCAACAACTTCTTAAAAAAGGGTTGTGTTTCTTTTTTTTCTTTTCTTTCTTTTGTATTTATTTATTTATTTATTTTTGCATAGGCACAGTAAACATTGGGGAAAATATAACGGGGAATTCCCTTGGCCTAAGAGATACATGGTTTCTCTGCCCCTGAAGCATACTGCCATGGGAACAACTACAGGCTCCATATTAACTCTTTTACACACCCCAAGGTCTTTTTGTGGTGCCAGAAGACTTTCCACTTAAGTGTGGGCAATGACATCCCACCTCTGTAGCCACAAATCTTGCTATTTGCATAGGTCATAGGGAGAAGGCTAGGAGAGAGGGTTTTTTTTTTTTTAATGAGAAAAGCACATACAATGTACCCATGTTCTTCCTAGATTAAAATTATTCCTAGAACTCAGAGTGTGATTTTAGTTGGATATAGGATCAATACAGATAGAATGAAACTGAAGTTAGCACCCTTAATCTATTATCCTTGTGAAAAGGGGATGAAAAATAACAACTTCAGAGACTGAAGAAAGAAGATATGGGAGAAAGCATCTCTAAGCCACGTGCTCCAGCTTTCTTAGCAATCTAGTGTAGTAGAAAATCTTGTAACAGATTTCAGAGACTGCTGTAAGAACCAATCCAGCCAGAACCTTGAATGTTTACATCTAGACCCATAATTGTGAGGTGAGGGGAAAGACTTATTTCAAGCCGCTCACTTTGTGAGTGTTAAAGATTTGTTAGATGAATGTAAACAATGTAGTACCTGTAGTTTTATTTTTTCGAATACTATATCTTAAAAGCATCTAAAAGCAAGCAGTCCCTCTCTTAACTAATTTGATCATATCATCTTTGGTTAATCTATCACATTAAAGAATCAAATTGGAAAAATTAGCAGTAATTCAAATTTATTTTTGCCACACTCATCTCAGTTTAATATAATCCAGTTTGTTTATCTTTGTCTCTAATGGTTTGGACTTTGGTGTTTTATTTATGAAGATATGTTTAGTTTCAGTGACACAGAGTGTTCTGCCTGCACTTCCCTCTATGGACCTTATAGTTTTAGGTCTGATATAAAGGACTTTAATCCATCTTGACTTGACCTTTGTACAAGTCAAATCAGACGTAAGAGTTCACTTTTTAAGCATGTAGCTTGCTAAATTTTCAATTCCACTTGTTGAAGAGGCTTTCCTACCTTCAATTATTTATCAAGGTCTTTAATCTGTCTTGATTTGACCTTTCTGGAGGTCAATTCAGAGGCCTGAGTTCACTCTTTTTGCATGTAGCTCACCAAAATTTCAACATCACTTGTTGAAGAGACTTTTCTTGTTCTAACTTGTATTTCTTGTCCCTTTATCAAATATTATTTTATCAATTAACTGATTATTTAATTGTATACCTTTGGGGCTTATTGTCAGAATTTTCAAATTTATTACATTGATTTGATGATCTGTCTTCAGTGCAATACCATGCTGTTTTAATGACTATTGCTTTATTATACAGTTTAGAGTTGAGGGAAATGATTTTTCCCATCTTCTTCTTGACAAATATTGCTTTACTTATTCATAGACATTTATTGATCCATGAGTTTAAGGAGTGCTTGATTCACATCTCTGAAAAGTATCATTTATTCTTATAATTTTTGTCCCCCAATTCACAATATAGACCAGGCAAAGGGCCTGTGTTGACGTGTATAAGGGGTACATTTACTCTACCTCCTCTTTCTATACAGTCAGTGTAAAGAGCACAGCCTGTGGTAAGAATTGGGAGGCCTTATCTTTTCTTTTTTATTTTTTAAATATATATATTAAAAAATAAAAGGATATATATATATATATATATATATATATATATATATATATCCTTCACCAGTGCAACATTCCCTTGACCAATATCCCAAGTGTCTATCCTCCCCACCCCTCACCGGCCTGTACTCTAGACAGGCTTTCTACTTTCCTCATTCAGCCACATTTTGTTATAATAGTTCTCAGTGTAATTATTTCTGTGACTGCACTAAACGATCCCTGTGGTGAGCTTCATGTCAGAAGCTGGACCTTCCAGTCCTCCTCTATTTAATCTCTGAAAATCATTACACAAATGTTTTTTATTTTTCTCAAAACCCATAGATGAGGGAGACCATTCTGTGTTTATTTTTCTCCCTCTGACTTATTTCACTCAGCATAATAGATTCCATATATATCCATGTATAGGTAAATTTCATGACTTCATCTCTTCTGATGGCTACATAATATTTCATTGTGTATATGTACCACAGTTTCTTTAACCATTCACCTATTGAGGGGCATCTAGGCTATTTCCAGAGTCTGGCTATTGTAAACAATGCTGTAATGAATATAGGTGTGAGAAAGGGATTTTTGTATTGTATTTTTGTGTTCCTAGGATATATCCTTAGGAGTGGTATAGCTGGATCGTATGGGAGCTCAACTTCCAGCTTTTGTAGAAATCTCCATACCACTTTCCACAAAGGTTGGACCAGACGGCATTCCCACCAGCAGTAAATAAGAGTTCTTTTCTCTCCACATCCCCGCCAGCACTGCTTGTTCTCATTCTTTCTGATGTGTGCAATCTCTGTGGCGTGAGATGGTACCTCATAGTTGTTTTGATTTGCATCTCCCTGATGATTAGTGATGTGGAGCATTTTTTTCATGTGCCTTTTAGCCATTTGTATTTCTTTTTTGTCAAAGTGTCTGATTATTTCTTCTCCCCATTTTTTGATAGGGTTAGATTTTTATTCTTGTAAAGTTCTGTCAGTGCCTTGTATATTTTAGATATTAACCCCTTATCTGATAGGTATTGGGTGAATAGCTTATCCCATTCAGTGGGTAGCTCTTGTATTCTGGGCACTATTTCCTTTGAGGTGCAGAAGCTTCTCAGCTTAATATAGTCCCATTTATTTATTTCTGCTTTCACTTGTTTGGAGAGTAGTTTTTCTTTAAAGATACCTTTAGTCTCAATGTCATGGAGTGTTTGACCTACATGTTGTTCTATATACTTTATGGTTTCAGGTCTGATATCTAGGTCTTTGATCCATTTAGATTTTACCTTTTCATATGATATTAACTGGAGGTCTAAGTTCGCTTTTTTACAAGTGGCTAGCCAGTTGTGCCAACACCACTTATTTAAGAGGCCTTCTCTGTTTTATTTAGGATTTCTTGCACCTTTATCAAAAATTAGGTGACGGTATATCTGGAGAACATTCTCTGAGTACTCAATCCTGTTCCACTGATCTGAGGTTCTGTCTTTATTCCAATACCATGCTGTTTTAATAACTATTGCTTTGTAATACAGTTTAAAGTTGGGTTAAGTAATACCTCCCATATTTCTTTTCCCAAATATTGCTTTAGCTATTCGTGGTTGTTTATTGTTCCAAATGAATTTCAGAAGTGTTTGATCCATTTCTTTGAAAAATGTCATGGGTATCTTTAGAGGGATCACATTAAATCTGTACAAAGCTTTGGGGAGTATTGTCATTTTAATGATATTAATCCTGCCAATCCAAGAGCAGGGTATTTCCATTTCCACGTGTCTTATTTCTTGTAGCAGGGTTTTATAGTTTTCTTTGTATAGGTTCTTCACATCTTTAGTCAAGTATACTCCAAGGTATTTGAGTTTATGTGAGACTAATGTGAATGTGGTTGTTTTTTTAAATATACATTTCTACCCTATCATTTTTGGTGTATAAAAAAGGTCATTGATTTCTGTGTGTTAATTTTATAGCCTGCTTATGTTGCTATGTGCATCTATTGTTTCTAAAAGTTTTTTGATAGAATCTTTAAGGTTTTCTAAGTATAGTATCATGTCATCTGCTTATAGTGAGAGCTTGACTTCTTCCTTTCCTATCTGGTTTCCCTTGATATTTTTTTCTTGCCTAATCACTATAGCAAGTACTTCCAGTACTATGTTAAATAGGAGAGGTGAGAAGGGGCAACCTTGTCTTGTACCGGAGCTTAGAGGGAAGACTTTCAGTTTCTCTCCTTTGAGGATAATTTTGCCATTGGCTTGTGATAAATGATAGATAAAGATTCCTTTCATTTCCATCTTGCTGAGAGTTTTTATCAAGAATGGGTGTAGAACCTTATTGAATGCTTTCTCTGTGTCTATTGATATGATCATGTGATTTTTATTTTTCTTCTTGTTTATATTGTGTATTATGTTGATATATTTATGAATGTTAAACCATCCTTGCATTCCTGGGATGAAACCTACTTGATCATAGTGAATTATATTCTTGATAAGGCATTGAATTTTATTTGCCAGAATTTTATTGAGGATCTTTGCATCTGTATTCATCAAGGATATTGATGAATATTCTTATATTCAATATTATATTATATTCAATATTCTTATATTCGTATACTTATTCTTATATCAATTATTCTTATATGGATTTCATTAAGTCTGTACAATGCTTTGTGAAGTATTACCATTTTAATGACGTTAATCCTACCAATCCATGAGTTTCTATTTCGTTGTGTTCTCTCTTATTTCTTGAAACAGTGTTTTGTAGTTTTCTTTGTATAGGTTTTTCACACCTTTAGTTAAGTTGACTCCAAGATACTTGATTTTCTGAGGTAAAATTGTGAATGGGATTTTTAAAATATATCTTTTCTTATTTTCTTATTTTATGTAGAAAACCCATGTATTTTGTGTATTAATTTTTTAGCCTACCAATTAACTATTCAGGTCTATTTTTCAGAAGCTTTTCGTAAATTGTTTAGGATTTTCTAAATATATTATCGTGTCATCAACAAACAGTGACATCTTCCTCTCCTGTCTGGATAATTCTAATATATTTGTTCTTGCCTAAATTCTATGCCAAGTACTTCCAGCACTATATTTAATAGTACTGGAAAACAAGCTAGGAGCGATTTCTGAACACATAACCAGGAGTAAACCCTGAGCATCACCAGGTGTGGACCAAAAAATAAATTAAAAAAAGTAGTAAAGGGGACAACCTTGTCTTGTTAGGAAAGTCTTATAGAAAAGGCTTTTAGTGTTTGCCTATTTAGTATGTTTGCAATGGGCTTGTGTTAGATGGCTTGACTATATTGAGGAAATTTACTTCGATTCTCATTTTGTTGAGAGTTGTTATCATGTTTGGGTGCTGGACCTTGCCAAATACTTTCTCTGCATCTATTGAAAATGCCTATTGAAACTGTTACTCTTTTGATAAGTAGTAAATATCTAAGATATACAAGGTAGTAGTAGAATTTAGCAAGAAAAACAGAACATACCATAACCCTGTCCAAAAATGGGGGAAAATGAACAAGCATTTTCTCAAAGAATAATTACAGATGGCCAATAGGCACTTGCAAAAATGCTCCACATCACTAATCATCAGAAAGATGGGAGTTAAAACAATCAGATATCATCTTACATCACAGAGAATGGCACAGTCGTTTTTAAAAATAATGCAGATACTCTTCAAGAAACTAGAAATTGAACTCTTAGATGATCCAGCAATTCCACTTTTAGACATATACCCTAGAAACTAAAAACAATACATAAAAGCCTCTGCACTCTGATGTTCATCTCAACACTATTTACAATAGCCAGTATATGAAAACAACCTAAGTGCTTGAGAATAGATGAGTGGACTAGTCATGGTAGGAAACTAGTCATAGAGTGTCAGTGCAATTAGGGTAGAGAAGGTACCATCATGACATTGATAGTTGAAATTGATATCTCTGGACAGGAACTGGGTTTTGAATGAAGATAAAGTGATATCCATGGTTTCCACCCTTAATTAAAAATAGTATAAACACAGTTTCAAAAAGAGAATAGAGACACAGAAGGAGAGACAGAGCTAGGGAGGTTGAAGGGAGAAAGGAGAGATGGAGAGAGAAAGTAAAATGCCTTGGGGAAGGGTAGGAGGGAAACTGGGGACATTGGTGGTGGGAAATCTCCATTGGTGAAGGTTGGTGTACATTTTATGATTTAAAATGAATTAAAATTTTGTAAACATAGTGTTTAAACAAAAAAAGGAACAGTAAAACAACTAACAGCTGTGTGAAGGGTCCAGAAATTATTACAATGTGGCATTTGCTTTCCACAGAGCCAACCTGGGTTCTATTACCAGCATCACATGTCTTTTCAAATGTAGTCTCTATCATCCAAGTCTTGTCAAGTATAGTCCCTATGAACAGAACCAGGAGTAAGCTCTGAATACCAGAAGATATGGCCTAAACCCCCCAAAAAATAATTTGAAGAAATAAAGGAGAAAACAATAAATACTACCATATCTTACTTTTTATTCTTTTTTTTTTTTTTGGTTTTTGGGCCACACCCGGCATTGCTCAGGGGTTACTCCTGGCTGTCTGCTCAGAAATAGCTCCTGGCAGGCACGGGGGACCATATGGGACACCGGGATTTGAACCAACGACCTTTGGTCCTGGATCGGCTATTTGCAAGGCAAACACTTGTGCTATCTCTCTGGGACCATTACTTTTTATTCTTAAAGGCACAGAGATAATAATCCCACATATTTTCAAATCATCACTTTCATTCTTGACTTATAGGGCCATACCATTCGTTTTCTTTGCCTTTCATATTCTGTTAATATCATGTCAATTAAGTAGACATTAGAACAACACCAACTCAACTTAGATTATTCCTTAACTATTTAATGAAGATTTCATGAGTATTTTAACTATCATCTTTTTAGGGGAGGCATGTGAATGTGCGGAAATATGAAACATCTTTTATTATTTGGGGTAAACGTTGTATATTATAGTAGTAATGTAACAGATGATTTGTGTAAATTAACAGGCAATGTGTGCCTTTTGTCCATATCCAGAAGTGCTCAGTAATTACTTCATCCCAAATCCATGCTTAGGGATCACTCTTGATGGTGCTAAAGGGACCATATTCAGTGCTGTGGACAGGACCATTATGTTTTGCTAGACATGTACCTTTGTTAATGTACTATCTCTCAAGCTCCAATATCTGTAGCATTTTGTTTGATTGGTTTTGGACTATGCCCTACTAATCTCAGGGGTTAGTCCTGACTCTCCACTCAGAAGTTATTCCTGGCTGTGTTTGGGGGACCATATGAGATGCTGAGGATCAAACTTGATTTGCGTGAATGAAAAGCAACCACCATAGCTGTTATACTGTTGCTCCAACCCCTGTCCATAACTTTTTAATGTATTCTTTATGGTTTTTATTCATTATATAAAATATTCTATAATAGACTATAAAATATTAACTGATTCACTCAGTATAAGATAAATTTGTCTTTAGTTAATAGTGATAGTACAGTACAAAAGTTATGTGTGATATTAGGTCAATATATAGAGACATTGTTAGAATTATAGAATTAAGAAAGTCCCTTACAAACCTTTACATCATTTTTTTAAACAAAATAAACTTTTTTTAAAAAATTTTTTATTTTTTATTTATTTTTTATTGTAAGAATTTATTCAAGAGACAAAATTGATTAACATAATGAGTTAAGTTAACATAACATAATATAGTGACAATAACATAACATATAATATAATTGATATAATAATACATGTAAGTCAAAGAAAGTTTCTGATTAAAAACATTTTTCCCATAATGGCTTACATATCTTTCACAGTAGTGTTTTAGGTACATATTAACATTGAATCAGGGGAATACCCATCACCAACTATGTCCTCCCCCCATTCCAGTTCCCTTTCTATAACTCATATACCCCACCATCACCCCTTGGGCTGCTAGAGTAGGTGGACCCCTCTTTGTCTGGCTTACTATTAGTGATCTCATATCTGTTTGGTCCTGAAACCCTCGTTTCCCCTTTTATTTAAAAGGCAGAGCTAGAAAAATCGAGGTATGTGGTTTTGTTTGAAGGCAAGAAAAGCAATAGAATGGGGTACAAAATAAGAGGAAAAAAAAAAGTCAAAAGTCAAATACGCTGAAAATGGGCTGAGTCTCTCTAGAGGCTTCCAACCTCAGTTTGAGAGAGGATGTGACACAGGTAATTGAAATACCACAACAATACAGAAAAAATTATCGAATTAAATAACCGGTGAGCACTACAGCAATAAAAATAAACTTTAAAGATGATAATACTGATGGTATTAACATTGGTTGATAGGCCTATGCCCCCACAGTGTTCTAAGTACTTTAAGTACTGCTTTAACCCCATGTTAACTTATTTAAACAAACCCTTACATAAGTAAAAAAAAAAAGGTACTGTTATATTCCAAATTAAAATATTAAGCTGGGCTTATTTAAAAATAGACTTTAACCAAACCCCTTATAGCTGCTGAACTTGGGAAACAGTTTTTGTTACTGGGAAATTAAGGATAACTAACTATGGAAAACTACATAAAACAAAAATTTTATCATCTGAATAGGGGAGTCTTATTTATGTGTGGATATGTTGTGTGACATTCCCTATATTTGAGAAAAATGGTACCTTAGAATACAAGAACTACATAGAAATAACTGATTTGTCATAGAGTAGAATTCATTCTTTCATTCCTCAATGATGCCATTCTTTTATGTTACATAGAGTTTTTTATTGTAAAGTGTGTACTTCTTGGGTAAGTTACAACTTGACCTCATCTTTGTATTCACAGATTCCCCCAAATAAAAGATTCATGAATCTAGGAAATTACTATATGTGTGTGTATATGTGTGTGTGTATTTTTCTCATCACTGCTCTAGCTTCAGCACCTGGGAGCCTAGTGAGTTGTTGATAAATATTTGTATGTATGAATAATAATCAGTACTAAATATATTGTGAAAATAGTCTTGGATTGTACTCCTAGAATATATT
Organism: Suncus etruscus; assembly: GCF_024139225.1. Taxonomy (NCBI): domain Eukaryota; kingdom Metazoa; phylum Chordata; class Mammalia; order Eulipotyphla; family Soricidae; genus Suncus; species Suncus etruscus. The sequence goes on along the minus strand of NC_064848.1, from coordinate 131,435,350 downwards.
TGCAGGGAATATGAAAAATGAGAGAACTTGTAAGGCTCTTTATGATACCAAGAATCACCTTAATTATACAGAATCAAATAGTAAATTTATTTTGTACAGATTATATACAAGGCACTAAAGAATACAAATACAACAAAATCCTGTCTTAAAGATCTTGTAAATGAATATTAACCTTCCCCTTCAAATACAAACCCCATATACAACATAAATTAGCTTTCTAAAATGCCTTTAGAAAATATTAGAAAGTAGTATATAATTTCCTATTAATGCATAAATATGATTTCTTTTTTTTCTTTCTTTTGTTATTTTTTTGTTTTGTTTTTTGGCCACACCCATTTGATGCTCAGGGGTTACTCCTGGCTAACCGCTCAGAAATTGCCCCTGGCTTGGAGGACCATATGGGACACTGGGGAATCGAACTGTGGTCCTTCCTTGGCTAGTGCTTGCAAGGCAGACACCTTACCTCTAGCGCCACCTTGCCGGCCCCTAAATATGGTTTCTTAAAGATAGCTTTTATTAAAAACATACTTAAGTATGTTTATACTTTATTTTTTGTTTTTGTTTTTGTTTTGGTTTTTGGGTCACAACTGGCAGTACTCAGGAGTTACTCCTCACTCTACACTCAGAAATCTCTCCTGGCAGGCTTGGGGAACTATATGGGATGCTGGGATTCAAAACAATGTCCTTCTGCATGCAAATCAAATGCCCTACCTCCATGTTATCTCTCCGGCCCTTAAGTATTTTATTTTTACCAAAATGTATATACACAATGTTCAGTGTTGAAGAAAGCAAAATTTGGGATGAGTTTGTCAGGGAGGTTTTGGGTGAAAACAGCATCTGCCTACTCCTTGAATTGGCCTCTCTCTGGGTTAATGAAAAATTTTGCTGAAGTTTAAATACTTAATTTAAATATTGATGCTACTGGCAGGGCTTCTTTGAAGTACTGAATTGTGTGCAAAATTAATCTGATATATTTTCTCCTAAGAATGACCATTTCTCCATTTAATGACCCCATGTGTGTTTATGTACTTATATAAATAATTATAGGAGATTATAACTATTAAAAAATTCAGTAGGTTTGCTAATATATTGAAAACAGTTATCATTTTGTAGCCATTATTCTGTCATAATCCAGGGTTTCAGCTGGAAATATAGATGGAATTTATTGTTGACTTTTGAAGATAAAGTCCAAGACAGATGGCTTCTGATCTTGTATTATTAAATAAGATAATTTTCTGGATAATTGTTGCCAGTGTAATTCTTAGTTAAAGGAAGATTTGTCAAATTATTGCCTCTGTCTTATGTGTTTGTAATGAGTGGTTGTATAAAGCAGAGGTTGCCAAAAGCTACTATCCCTATAGTTTCCAGAATACATCTTTGAAAAGTCAAATATTTGTTGGAAAATATAACTATGTTGTTATATTATGCTGGTATGAGTAAAGGGAAAGAAACAGGATTTACCAAAGTAACTGTAAAAATTCACAAGGCATTCTATATTAAAACAAATGTTATAAATGTGTAATATACAATTAGATATAATACCCAGAATGACCGTCAAAGTGTTCAAGTAATATATTTTAAGAGGGTTGTTTTGACTCAGGAGACAGCAAAAGAGAGATTGAAACTGTTTTTGAAAAAGTTTTAATGGAGGAAATAGCCTTTATATAATTGTAAAGAAAGGCCCATTTACTGATCCTCATCTATGCTGGTTTTATACTTGGTGATATACAAACATGTGAAATAATTTGTCTCATACTCACCATGGTCTTGAGTAAGTATGCAATAAGCTATTTCACATCTATTTTGAAGAAATACAAGTATTACTGAGAAGAAGGCAAATGTCTCCCCATCATACTGAGGAAGAAACTAAGGCTCAACACAGCTTCCTCTACAGGTAGCACTTAGCAAGGCCTGAGTTTCCTAGAAATATGTTCATTACAAAGTTGAGTGTTTCTATACATTTTGCAAGAGTGATGGCTATATTTTTCTTCTCTGACATTACCTAGGAGTTTAGTTACCTAACAAATGAGCAAGGGTTTGTGACATGTGATCTGTAGACAGTATGGTGAATTTAATTGAACCTCCTTCACAGTCCTGTTTGCTCTATAGCTAATTCATGTGAACTTAATCAGAGTTAACTGTGTTATCTGGAACTGATGTTAGGAAGACAAAGTTTACATTAACTTTGATGGTTGATCTTAACGTAGGAAGATCTAGAATGTATTTTGGGTTTCTTGTACAATTTTGAAATGGCAGAACCCTAATACAGGGTCTAGACAAATTCGGTCCTCATTCTAGGCTCTTACAGCTATCTGAGCAGAGTTTTCTATTTTAAAGTTATGGGCTAAATTGAAAGGCTGTCCTAAAGATTCTAGCATGAGTGCATTTCCTCCTCCTTTGAGTAGTTAGTGCATTCTCTGCTCTTGAGTTAATATTAAAAATGTATTTTGTCTAGCTTTCAGCAAAGAAATCAGTAGTACCAACGACATTTTATGATATTTCCCATTGGTTAGTTTCAAGACTAACTATTATTAGTGAGGTTATTTGGGAGAGGGTTGGGCCATACATGGAGGCACTCTGGGCTTCCTTCTTGCTTTGTGCTTAGAAATCGTGTAGAATAAATAGAAACACACTTCTGTCATCACCCCACAGAATTGAGTTATTGCTGCCAAATGGGACATCTCATTTGGGTGGAGGTCCATACTTGGTGAAGGTCAGTCAATGATTTTTCAAACAGCCTGTGTTCCTTTTAGTTCTTCGTCAATGTTTCTGGAGCAGTTTCTCCATAAGTCGCTGTGTCTTCTAGGGGAAGCAGTTGTGGTTTTTGAAACCACCAGAGGAGTAGGACAGAGGGTCACCGTGAGAAAAGGCAGGAAGATGGGGTTCGCGAGCAGATCTGTCAAAGGGCAGAGCAGTGAGACTAGAGAAGGGAAATGGTATTTGTGATCAGTTGTCTTTCTGTTCTTTCCTGGATCTCAGTAAAATAATAAATTATCATCTCTAGGTGAAAAAAAAAAAAGAAAGAAAGAAATCGCTCCTGGTAGGCTCAGGGGTCCACAGAGCATGGCTTCTAGGTGGGAATCAAACCTAGATCACCTCTACAAGGCAATGCCTTACTTGCTATGCTATCACTTCAATCCCTATTCATGATTTTTTAGTCTATATTAGTCTATTTTCTAACCTATATTTCTGAGAAGAAAAATTCATCATTTTTAGTTTAGTGGTAACGTTACATAGATTGTGCCTTGAATTCAGACTACAAAATAATATAATTTATGAACTATGATTTATAGCAATTGGAATTTATCTTTGCATTCAGATATTTATGATGATTCTTATTTTCAGGTATAACTATAAAATTTCACTTTATGCATATTCAGTATGTAGAATAATTAAAGGTTAAACTCATTATGCATCCTTTTACCCTTTTGAAGATAAAATTAAGTAGAAACATAATTATATAATGAACAATACAGGCTAGACTAGAGAAGACAACACCACTCTGAATTTAAGCCAACCTTCCTTGAGAATTTATGATGGGCTAGATGCTGGGTACTAAAAATAAAAATAAGTTTCTAGTCTGAATCTACAAAATATTAACAGAGCACATAGTTTTGATAAAAATACATCTTCTACTTATATATACTTAACTACACTGGAATCTGATTTGAACATATTATAAGTTATCAATCTAGATCACTGAGATTCTTCTGGTGTTGGCTAGACTGAGATTATATCTTTGGTCTCCTTAGAATAATTAAGGTGATTCTTCTAATCCTGAAATTTAACATGATTATCCACTCTGATGATTGAATATATATAAAGCTGGACTCACCTCACATTAAGAGAGTAAAGATAATAATGAAAGGCCATCCAAGGCATGCAACTTGGAACTGTGAGTTTCTTCTGCTGTGGCCTATTTGCCAACATAATTTCCCAGTCATCTAGATTCAAGGCTGCTAGAAATATATTCCATAACCTGATGGAAAAACCCATCAAATATCTTCTCAAAAGGTATTGATAAAATAAAGAAATGATTCATACTAATTTTGCAATATAAATATCAAGTAGATGTGATTTTTCTAGAAAAGACAAAGACTGTATAGTCGTGTCTAGTATTATAATGTATACGTCACAGGAGCTACTCTGTGCAATTGAAGAAGCATAAAATTTAGGACTGATATAAGTAGAAAAATGCAATTTCATTGAAGGATAGAAGGCTGAGAGGCTTATAATGCCATTCTTGGAAGTTTGAGTTGTTTTCCTCAGATGGAAGGAGCCATCTAAGCTTTTAAGCAAATAGAAATTTCATTGTAAACTTCATTACTATTTTTTTTCAGTAGGTTGCTTTGGCAACAGAATGAATTCAAGGTAAGTAAAATAGAGATGGTAAATTTGATAAGACCTCATTGAAAACTTCTAGAATGTAAAATATGATTATGAAATCTGGAGAGAACAGCTTTCTGTTGTGATCACCTTGATTATGTTAATCATTTATTCAAACAAACTTGTGAACCTGGCACTCTGTTGAGTGTGATAAAAATGTGTGAGTGTGGCCTTTAAGCTGTAGTGTCAGAAAGGCTTCCAAAAACTCCAGAATTTTTGAAAAGTGTATATTTGGGAACTGGAGCAGTGGTGCAAGTGGTAGGGTGTCTGCCTTGCACGTGCTAACCTAGGTTGGACCACAGTTCAATCCCTTCTGGTCCCAAGAGAGGAGCAATTTCTGAGTGCACAGCCAGGAGTAACCCCTGAGTGCTGCTCAAGTTTGGTGTAGTCCCCCCAAAATGTATATTTATTCATTAATTTAATGAATTGGTGGTTGGGAAGGTTGCACTGGTGAAAGGATTGCTCTTTTTTATAACTGAAACCCAACTACAAACATGTTTGTAATCATGGTGCTTAAATAAATATATTATTAAAAACAAACAAAAAACCTTAATCACTGAGAGTTACAGAATTAAAAAGTTGTTCATAGTTGAGTTTCAGTGATACATATTTCAACACCAGTTCTTTCACAAGTTTATTTCCTGCCACAATTAACTGTTACACTATCTTGTCCCTGCTCCCACCCCATCTCAGCCTTCCTCTATAGCAGATACCTTTATTCCGGCCCCTTTCTCTCCCTTGGCCCCTTATTTTCCTTTTAAATACCATGGTTTGCAATAATGTTACTGATGGCATCATTCATGTCACTTTACTTCCTTGCAATTCAAAAGTTGAGAATTCATGTAGTTTTAGCTTTCCACATTTCTCCTACCATCAGGACTTTAGGTTCAGTTATAATCTTGGTCTATAGAGAAAAGAAATGACAGTGATACTATTTTGACTTCTTAATTTTTGTAATGTATATAAATACATAACAGTTTTTTATGACACTGATGGTTACTATATTGGTTATTGTAAATATTACTCTTGATTCTGAAAGAATATTTTCATTTAACTTTTTTTTCTTTTTTGGGGTTTTGGGCCACACCCGGTGATGCTCAGGGGTTACTCCTGGCTGTGTGTTCAGAAATTGCTCCTGGCTTGGGGGACCCACAATTTGGGACGCCGAGGGATTGAACTGTGGTCCATCCTAGGTTAGCATGTGCAAGGCAGATGCCCTACCTCTTTGCTATCGATCTGGCCTCAGAGTCCTTATCTTAATTCAGTAATTTAAAACCCTTCTGAGAGCTTCTGGATTTAGCCAACCTGATTTAGTTCTGGTCCCACCTACAACTGATGTTTGGGTTCTTGCTCTCTGCTTAGCTCTCTGCTAGCCCCCTTGTCATACCAGATATAGAAGAAAAATCTTGGACAGTGGAGAGAGGGGCCCTGGATAGTGACCAGAACAGTGCCTGCTGATTTGCAGGGAGCTGGAGATAGAGTATCATGAGATATTGCCTGTTTTGTATCTATCCCTCTTTCTTTCTTTATTAAACCTGGGCCTTCCCATCTCTGGCCAGTAAATCTCTTTCCCTCTCTCTAAAAAACCCAAGCAGCAATGCAGACCTCAGTCCAGGTGGAGTAAAAAAAGATACTTGGTTTCTCCCTCTCTTTCTCTCAGTCCCAGGCAGATGCTACAGTACATAAAAATAGAGGAGCCATAAATGAATATGTACAACATATATATGAATTTCGCTATACTTATGGGCTTTTTATGTTGTACATTTTACATATAGATATTAATCGTATAAATTCTTTAGTTTTGATTGTGTTGACTTTTATAATTCAATTATGTGGCCTTTTATATCATGACTATATCTTCTTTCACTCAAAGGCAAGTTATGTGTTTTATAAGAACTCTGTTTAATTCTTATATAAAAGTCTTTACATTTTGTGCATTCTCAATTGTTTGTCTTTCATTTCTCATGTTGTTTGATTCAAGTCTCCAAATTCACTTATAGAACCTAGAACCTGATATCACAGAATATCTTCCTTAAATTGTCTTTTACGTACATACTATACATACTTTATTTTCTTTATTTTTGTTTGTGTGTTTTTTTTGTACATTATGATTTTATTTTGTTGTTGGGTTAAACAGTAGTCCTGCTTCATTCTTTTGCATAAAGTTTGAAAAGTTTGAAAAGTTTGAAGTTCTTCCGACACTGTTGAAGAGGCTCTCCTTTTTTTTTTTTTTTTTGCTTTATGGGCCACACCCTGTGATGCTCAGGGGTTACTCCTGGCTATGCGCTCAGAAATCGCTCCTGGATGGGGATCATATGGGATGCTGGGAATTGAGCCCATATCTGTTCTGGATTGGCAGCATGCAAAGCAAATGGGCTATTGCTCTGGCCCCAACACTTTTATCTATGCCTGGGCTTAGATCCTTTGTTATCCTTTGTCAGTTATATATAAGTACTATCTGTAAGTCTGGGTTTTAAGTCTGATCTATTGATCCTTGTGTTTATTTCTAAATGTTTAAATTTTTTGTTTTGTTTTTTTTGGGCCACACCCAGTGATGCTCAGGGGGTTACTTCTGGCTGTGTGCTCAGAAATCACCTCTGGAGTGGGGGACCATATGGGATGCCAGGGAATCAAACTGCAGGTTATCCTAGGCTAGTGCATGTAAGGCAGATGCCCTACTGCTTGCGCCACTACTCCGGTCCCAGTTTTAAACATTTTTAACATTTAAGTAACTGTTGTACACAATTTTTGGTAGTTGAAGTTTAGTCATATAATATTTCAACACCAATCCCACCACCACTGCTAACTCCCATCACCTGGATAATATATTAATTTTCTCTTCTCATTAATCTTTTTCCATATAAGATTGCAACCATTATTTGTATTGACTTTGATATGAGCTACTTTGCTATATTGATATATTGTTTCTGGGATCTTTTTGTGGTCTCTTTAGTGTATTATATATTATATATAAATATATTATATATTATAATATATTTTCATTCATGTCATCTGCAAATGGTGATGGTTTGATTTCTTTTACAATTGATATCCCTTTGATATTTTTTTCTTGCCTGATTGGTATAGCCAGGACTTCTAATACTATGTTGAATAAAAGTGGAGAGTGAAATCTATGTGTTTATTTTGATCGAAATACCATACAAGTGTTATTTTTTTTTTTGAATCACACCTAGTGATGCTCAGGAGTTACTCCAGGCTCTGAGCTCAGAAATCGCTCCTGGCAGGCTCTGGGACCATATGGGATGCCAGAATTCGAACCACCATCAATCCTGGATTGGCTTGCATGCAAGGCAAATGTCCTAGCACTGTGCTATCTCTTGGTCCACAGGTGTTAATTTTTAATAAGGGATACACTCACCATTTTCAGGGTATTATCTCAATTATACTTTAGCCTGGAAATGTGGGATTAATGGATTAGCACTTTAATTTGGTATGGCAGCTCTCAGGATAGGATATGCTAGGGACCACCAGGATCACACCTGGTAATTCTCCTTGGGGAACCACTACAATTGTACCAAGCAGTGCAGAGCAGGTTTGGAAATTTTGGGAAAACATATTGGTGTCTTATATGTATATAAGGTATATGCATTAGTCCTCTAATCCAGAACTCTGTACCTTACAGTACCCTCTATATTACTGCTTTGTAATATGAATATGAAATCAAATAATGTGATTTAAACTATAATGTTTTTATGTTTAATTATAATTAGAAATGTTAAATAGGAGCCAGAGAGGTGGTGCTAGAGGTAAGGTGTCTGCCTTGCAAGCACTCGAGTAGGACGGTCCCCCGGCATCCCATATGGTCCCCCCACCCAAGCCACGATTTCTGAATGCATAGCCAAGAGCAACCCCTGTGCGTCAAATGGGTGTGGCCCAAAAACCAAAAAAAAAAAAAGAAATGTTAAATAATTGCAATTTTATCCAACAGCCTCTAATATAACAGTACACTATTATCTAAGCAAGATTTTACTTTTTTGGTGTTAAAGGAATTAGCCAGGAATTCACACTTCATTTATATCTGGGAACAATTCCATATATAAAGACATTTAATATATGTACTGGATTTTGTTAACATACAACTATATAAATATGGTAAACTGACTAGTGTACACTTTTCTTTAAAAAGAAAAAAAACAAGAGTTTGTGAAACTGGCAAAAAAAAATATCTCAAGAGGCCATGATTTAAATGCTTGTTCATTTTTTGACACTAGGAACCATGCTCTGCCTTTATTTAGTTCTATAGAACGTGGAGAATTTCTATGTATTGTAAATAATCATTGGAGTTGATGTCACCAGTTCATTTAAAATAGACCGGTTGAAGATTGAAAAATAATAAAGTGTTAAAGTATCTCTAAGAGCAGTGAAGATGCTATAGTTACCATATCTGTAATTCAACCTCAAAGGCAAGTCTTGGTCTTTTTGTGTCTCAATGTCTTTCATGATGATTTAAGAGTTCAAGTCACTATTTTCTTTTTGTCAAAGTTTACATTGCCTATTTTCTTCATTTCCAGATGACTTTCCATATCATACCATGACTGCATTAAGAAAATAAAAATCTTTGAAATTTTTCAAACGCATTTTATTCAATTCCTCAGCTTAGATCACAATTTTTTCTTTCCTTGGTGCATAACCCAAAATCTCCAGCCTGATATCATGCTCCTCAGAAATCAATGCTATTTACTTTTCTTTTTTATCACCCTTCTCAATTTCAAATCTCTTTGTTAAACTCCTTTCCAATAACTTTGTGAAGTTACACTTGAAAGCATTGTTTCCTCTGCCTAATTTATTTTACCTCTTCCTTTATTTGAACAATTATGATAAATTTTGTTCTAAACTCACTTCTAGAGAACAGTACTTTGAAGCCCTAAAACCAAAGTGTCTCTTTTTGACATTTATTCTTTTTTAATATATTCTCTGCTGCTCTGTCTGCAACTTATAGCTATATATTTGCTCAAAATATGTGCTTCCTAGATAATATGTACCACAAAATGCTTCTTCATTAGCATTTGCTTCTCAGTATATTCTTAATAGCTATTCCAGAATTCACTGTGTGCATATCAGGCTATGTTTATAGGACATATAAATATTGTATATTTTTAGCTCTGGGCTAATCATTTAACATTGAGTGAGATTGGGGGAATTTTATGCTGCTTCCCATTGAATACTATATTTGCCGGTGTATAAGGCGACCCTTCAACCCATGCAAAACTTCTTAAAAGTCTAAAAAGTAAGTTATTTCTTAAAAGTAAGAGGGGTATGTATCACTCGTCCCTGAAGCTGGAACAAGTTTCAGCATGCCGTATACCAGCATATAATAGGACTCCCGACTTTTAGGAAGTTTTTCATGGGTTGAAGGGTCATCTTATACGCCGGCAAATACGGTACTTATTGGGAAGCATAAAACCATACATAGGAGTTGAGTACAGGCTAGGTACATGTAATAATACCTGCATCATTTCTGTTTTGCCTCTCAGATAGAAAAGCCATAAAAGTTGGAGCCAAAGAAATAGTGGGGCAGTTGAGGCATTTTCTTCACACAAAAATGACCTGGGTTTGTTCCCAATTTTCTATATGGTCCCAAAGCTGCCAGAGCAATTTCTGAGTGCAGAGTTAGGAGCAACCTGAGCACTGATGTTTGTGGACTTTCACCAAAATAGAAAAAATAATGAATATACAGTTGTTATTCAGTTTGGAGGGACTAGATAAATTCAAAGCATAAATGTTTCTGTTTATTACTTGAAGTTTTAATCAGTGCTATCTACCATGAATCATTGCTTTTGGCCTATCAGATTTAAGTATGTATCACAGTCGTCATATATACTGTTGGATTGGCTTAACTTCTTTTGATGTCACAATTACCCCATTAGGAAGTCATAATTTTCATAAAATCACATTGTACTAACAACAACTTGTTATTTAATTTCCTTATAAGAGAATCTGCTAAGAATAAAGATGTTGGAAGGAGCAAGATCTCTTCGATCCACATAGAACTTCGATGTTTTCATGCTTTACTTGTCTAATGACAACAGAAACTTGTTGCTTTCTTTCCCAATTGATTTTCTTTCATTTTTCATGATTAATGAATGGAAAAATGAGCCTGCTTACAGCTACTCCTTCAGCTCAGAGCTCTGTTTCATCTAGACTGCTGAGACTTAGCATCTTTCTACTGCTTGGCCTGCCTGACTCAAAAGGAAAAGCCATTTGGACAGCACATCTGAATATCACATTTCAGGAGGGAAATCAGATTATATCAGAATTAGGTGAGAGTGGAGTTTTTGGAAATCATTCTCCTCTGGAAAGAGTGTCTGGTGTGGTAGTACTTCCTGAAGGATGGAATCAGAATGCTTGTAACCCCATGACCAATTTCAGCAGGCCTGAACAAGCAGACTCTTGGCTGGCCCTAATTGAACGGGGAGGCTGTACATTCACACATAAAATCAATGTGGCTGCACAGAAGGGAGCAAATGGGGTCATCATCTATAACTACCCAGGAACAGGCAACAAAGTATTCCCCATGTCTCATCAAGGAACTGAAAATATAGTGGCAGTGATGATAGGCAACTTGAAAGGCTTGGAACTTTTATACTTGATTCAGAAAGGAGTTTATGTAACGATTATCATAGAAGTGGGAAGAGTATACGTGCCCTGGATGAGCCATTATATCTTGTATCTGTCTTACTTCCTGGTTTTCATGTTTACCTACTATTGTTTTTACTGTACCTGGAGACCTCAGATGCCCAATTATTCCTTAAGAAGGCGAAGACAGATGAAGGTAGATGTGAAAAAAGCTATTGGTCAGATTGAATTGCGAATGCTCAAAGAAGGAGATAAAGAGATAGATCCAAATGAAAATGATTGTGTTGTTTGCTTTGACACATACAAACCTCAAGATGTAATACGTATTCTAGCTTGCAAACATTTTTTCCATAAGGCATGCATTGACCCTTGGCTCTTAGCTCACAGGACATGTCCAATTTGCAAGTGTGACATTCTGAGAACCTAAGAAAAGCAGAGAATCTTCAGAAGATGTGACTGAGTAAAACGAGAGAATTTCTTTAATAGTACTCTAGAGAAAATTCAACTCCAGCTTCTCTCTCAAGTGCAAAGGAGGTTAAAATTAATGGGTTTTGAAAATAAACCTTTGTATTGTACTCAGTTACTGAACTTGTTGTTTTATTAGTAACTTTTTGTTATTTTTGTTTTTTGGTTTTTTGGGCCACACTGGCGATACCCAGGAGATACTCCTGGCTATGCACTCAGAAATCGCTCCTAACTTAGGGGACCATATGGGACACTGGGGGATAGAACTGTGGCCCGTCCTAGACTACCACGAGCAAGGCTGCTCCAGACCCAGGTTTTACTAGAATGTTTCAATTGCTGTACATTTTTTGCCCTTTTTATATAAGGACATTAGGCTATTTAAAAAAAATTAATTTTTACTGTCAAGTGATTGTGACATAGTTGGCATAATTAGCCATAATAAACTTTTATTTATAATATGGATTTTATACTTGTTTTTCATAGTTTAAAGTTTTGATATCTAATATCTCTGCTCAATAAACCATCATAAGATCTAATCTTGATTTAATTATGTATATTTAATTTATTCTATTAATATATAGGGAGTTTGGTTTCCAAAGATACTGGCTTGTGAAGGTAACGTATTCCAACTAATGAGATGATACGTTTGAGTCTGTAAATACACATTTTACATCAATATAGAGCCTATTTAGGGCCCACATTACAAAAATCTTATCTCTGTTGAGGTTAGTATTTCCCAAAATGAGCCATAGGGCCTCTAAGGTGGGATGGTAGACTGCAACAATTAGGGAAACAGAAATAGCAATGGGAGCAATTCCAGAGGGTCATTGACCTACTTAGTTTTGAAAGGAGGTGTAGGCCTTTTGAACCTCTGTTTTTGAACCTAGAAGAATTAGCTTTGTTAGAATTGGCTTCTACAATGCCACTAGTACATGGACTTTGCTTTTCTTATCAAAGTGATACTAAGAATATTTCTGTGGAGATGGTGGACACATTTTGATAATATAGAAAAAAACAGCAGATATTTATTCAATCTTTTCTATTGATCTTTGACCTTCTTTATATTTTAATTTCTAATAGATTAATACCTGTGTAACAGTGAGACTGAAAGTTTGGATTTTGTTTTGGCCAAAATTTCTCATATATGGCCTTAAACCAAGGTGACACTTTGTGAGCTTTCTTCCTATGTCCTACACGCTCTAGTAGTAGTAGTCCTACACTGCTCTAGAGAGGAAAACAAACGTTTTGGGAAAGTAAGTTGAGCATTATGACACGGAAGTTTCACCTCTGTTTCATATCTCAGACTTTCTTATTGGCCCTATAAAAGCCTTTGCTCTTTCAATTTTTTTTTCTCTAGGATGGGTCACATTACAATGTCATAACTACCTTGCTCTGGTGAAAACCAGCCAAAAATGTCAGAGCATCCTATGCATCTTTTTTTTAATAGTATCTTTATTTAAGCATCATGATTACAAACATGTTTGTAGTTGGGTTTCAGTTATAAAAAAATAACACCCTCCCTCACAAGTGCAATCTACACACCACCAATGCCCAGCGCCTTCCCCACCCCCTGCCTGTATTTGAGGCTGGCATTCTATTTCTCTCACTCACTATCACTGTCATGATAGTTGTCAGTATAGTTATTTCTCTAACTGAATTTACCACTCTTTATGGTAAGCTTCATATTATGGGTCTGCTCTTCCAGCCCTCATTTCTCTGGTTTCTGAGTATTATTATAAGGATGTCTTTTATTTTTCTTAAATCCCACAGAAGAGTGAGACTAATCTGTATCTATCTCTCTTCCTCTCTATCTTTAAGGCCAAGGTCCTTAGATTTGATTTTTGTTTTCTAGCTAGTATTTAGTTAAGACTTGCTGATAATAGTCTGGAGAGATCGTATTGTGGGTGAGGCACTTGCCTTGGCATAAAGCCAACTGAATTTTGATCTCTAGGCTTTTGGTCCTAAATACAGCATAGTTTGTCTTCATCTTTCCCCATAAAGAACCCCTGAGATACAAACACCCTTAAGAATGTGCACAGGGTTTCTATAGCATCAGTGTATCTATGTTTGTTCACAGTCATTACCTTTGAAGTCATCTGACAGTGACATAATGAAGCAGAAATGTAGGTAGAACTGCCAGGGTGCATTTCTTCTTTCCTGAGGTATGTTTGTTGATTTAGGCCAATGTTTTTTGTAAAGCTTCATCAAATGCCTTTAGCAATGACAGCTGTCAGTGAATATTAAGGGAGGCCTTAATATTTCTCTTTTTAAATCACTGACAAAATTTCTAGTATAAGTTAATTGTACTAATGCTTATAGATATATGTGTTATACATGATCTTTTCCCTATACTCAATCTTTTCCAAATTTGGTTAGCTTATTGATGAATGTCAAAGTATGTAGAAAATAAGTTTTCTTTCCTGGTCTTATTTCCTTTTCATGCTTAATATAAGAAGAGGAGAATGAAGCTAAAGACCTTTAAGAGAATATCCTACATTGAATATCAAAACTGAACTAAACTAACACACTTCTGAGCAAGCTCTATTAAATGCATTTAGTCTGACAGCTTACATGATGAATCAGTTTTCACTTTATCTAGTGTTTTTAAAATAGGCTTATTATGTGCATAGCTTTACCACTTAATTGGCCATATAAACATTTTAACTATTTTGAAATACTTGACACTTATTAAAATATTTCCTATTTTAGTATGAAGAAAAACATATAGTTTCCTCTTATGCTCTCACAGACACATGTGTTAACATGAGTTGTATGTTTGTTTAATGTTTCATCTTTTCATATTACATGTAGCTCAGGGATTGAATCCACCTTATACTAACATGCCCATAGCAACATTTGAAGCATTCATGCCAGTAAGTTCCCAGCATGCTCTAAACTCACATCTCATTGGCTGTGTTGTCTTTATGTCATAATCATATCATCCAACTGTGAGCATGAGTCTAGAGTTTCAGTAGTGAGGCAATTTTAGTTATTTCTTTTAATTTAAGGTTTGTTTTTTCTCTCTCTAATAAAACATCTGAAACCCATAAGACCTCATATAGAGTTTCTTCCCAAAACATGCTGGACAACACTAGGATTTTTTTTTCCACCTGTAAGTTTTTTCCATTATTTACTTTTAAATTGATTTTCAACAGATGTGGAATCCACACCTTTGTCGGGTTGTTCTTTTCGTCAGAGACAAAGAGAGAGATGAATCGACTCAGGATTAGCACTCAGAAAAACAACATGACATCTTCTTGGCTTATGAAATTTAGTTTCCTTTGGCTTCTTAGTCAGAATGGTTGCAGAGGCAGTGCTGTTTTTTCAGCTTATATGAACATATCATTTCAGGTTGGGAATCGCATGTTGTCTGAGCTAGGGGAGGCAGGAGTATTTGGAAGAAGCTCTGCTTTGAAGAGGGTGGTTGGAGTTATTGTGCCCCCGGAAGGAAAACTACAAAGTGCATGCAATCCCTATGCTAAATTCAAGAAACCAAACTCCACAGTGACATGGTTTGCACTCATTGAACGGGGAGGATGTACCTTCTCACAGAAAATTAAGGTGGCTGTTGAGAATGGAGCCAGTGGTGTGATCATCTACAACTTTCCAGGAACTGGCAATCAAGTGTTTCCCATGTCTCATCAAACATATGAGGGTATTGTTGTGGTGATGATTGGTAATCTGAAGGGTTTGGAGATATTGCATTTAATTAAAAAGGGAGTGTATGTCACAGTCATGATAGATGTTGGGAGAAAGCACATCATCTGGATTAATTACTACGTCATCTTGTTTGTGATTGTCACAACTGCTACCATAGCATACTTCATCTTTTATCACATCCGAAGACTTTTAATATCAAGGATTCAAAATAGAAGATGGCAACGAATAACCATAGATCTCAAGAAAGCATTGGGCCAGCTCCAGGTTCGGGTACTCAAAGAAGGGGATGAAGAAATCAGTTCAAATGGAGATAGCTGTGTTGTTTGCTTTGAACTCTATAAATCTAATGATACAATTCGTATTCTGACTTGTAAACACTTTTTTCACAAGGATTGCATTGACCCCTGGATTTTATCCCATGGGACCTGTCCCATGTGCAAATGTGATATTCTTAAAGCCTTGGGGATTCAAGTCGATATTGAAAGCGAAACAGAACCTTTGCAAGTGTTGATGTCAGATGAATTGTCTTGTAACCTGTCACCTAATGAAGAGGGGATAGATAATGAACTGCCTCCCCCAAGAAGGTCAGAGAAAGCCACTCAAGTTGAGAAAGAGGAGCACCCCACTTCTCAGAATGACGAGTCAAATTCAGTAGCAGAAATTGTACAACATTCACTATGACACCATAACCTCTGAGGAGCTAGAGTAAACCTGAATGTACATTAGCTTCTAATACTGACTATTGAAGTATGATTTTTGTGTCTTTGTTGTTATTTATAATATTCTGTGTGCTTTGTCAAACTTCAAAAACAGATAAAAGGCCTATCAGGTTTTGCATTTCTTTATTTGTTTACTTTTTACCAAAATGCACCTTTTCATATGTCTGTTGCTACCATGCCTATGATATTTCTCTGTATACATGGATGTTAAAACGGGATTGCCTTTTCCCCTACAAAGTTTTTGTATTCATGTATGGTTTAAAAATGATAGTATATTTGTATATTCCTTAGAACCATTATGCTTGAATTAGCACAGTATACAAATTTCTAATTGCATTTTTATTTTCTTTCTTTTTTAATTACTTAAGCCAGGGGTCTCAAACTCAATTTATGTGGGGGCTGCAGGAGGCAAAGTCGGGGTGAGGCAGGGCCACATAAGGGATTTCGCTTACCGAATATTTTCAATGAAAAATCGCATTAGTAAGAAAAAAAATCGCAAAAAATCGCATTAAACAATTGCATACCCCGAATGGAACTGCTAGGGGTATGTGAATGTTTAATGCGATTTTTTTCTTACTAATGTGATTTTTATTGTGATTATTCGGTAAGCGAATAATTGCGAACTCTGTGATATTTGAAGGCCGGCCATGGGCCACAAAATGTACAGAGGGCCACAAATGGCCCGCGGGCCACGAGTTTGAGACCCCTGATAAGCGCTATGGTTACAAAATTGTTTATAATTGAATTTCAGTCATACAGTGTACACCACCCTTCACCAGTGCACTGATTTTTCACAATCAGTGTCCCCAGTTTCCCTCTCACCAATTACCCCCAGGTCCCCGACCTGCCTCAAGAAAAGGAATTTTATCTTTTTTTTTCTTCATTTTTGACAGTGATTTTCATTATTGTTAATGAAGGGGTCTCATACATATCACTTTACCTTCTTTTAGTAGCAAGTTCTTTCCCAGAATGATTAGTTCCAACTATAGTTGTAATAGTATATGAAAATACCACTGTAGGAATTTTTTTACTCAATAGTTCTGATTAGCAATCACTATCCTTTATTTACTTTTGCATACTGATGACAATTTAGAATGTAATGGTATTCCTGAAGTTTACATTCACATCATTGCTTAATAGCTTAAAAGGTTACATGTTCATAATAAATTATTAAAATATTTTATGGAAGAGATATGTATTATATTATGTAGGCTTAAATATTTAAATATGAAATTATTCCTTTGATAATTTTGTCAACGGAATTTACTGCCTATATATTACTCCCTGCTTCCCAGTTTAATTTTTTTGCCATGACATAAAATGTTTAAAATATACTTGATTATTTTTGAATTCTTGTCTTACAATAGAGCAGTCATTATTAGATCATTTGAGGACTAGGTCTTGTTCTTTGTATTCCTGGGATCTAGCAAAATACTAGACATTCAAATTTTAGTGAATGAATAATTATAAATACCCTTATAACAATATAAATATGAATGAGTTAATCTGAAAAAAGGGCAAATTTATTTCAGCCATAAATTAATGGGAACATAATCCTGACCATGTTTATCATACATTATGTTGACAAAATAGGAAATTAGGAATTAGGCCTAGAATTCATTAATGTAATTTAATAAGCTTAGTTTAGCAAAGACCTTATAACTCTACAGGTGAAATTTTAATTTTGGTACACCCCTAAAAGAGGTTTTCCAGAAGGAATTTTTTGTTTTTCTTAGCAATAACACTATGAAAATTTAAACAAAAGCAAAAATGTATTTTGGGGGCCAGAGTGATATAGCACAGTGGTAGGGCATTTGCCTTGCACTCATCTGACCCAGGACGGACCTTGATTCTTTCCCTGGCATCCCATATGGTCTTTTCCAAGCCAGGAATGATTTCTGAGTGCATAGCCAGGAGTAACCTCTGAGCATCACCAGGTGTGGCCCCAAAACCAAAACTAAAGAAAATTTATTTTGAGTCTATAAACTTTCTGATCTGTTGTTTATCCATGCAGCTGTGTACATTTTCTTTAAATCTGAATGAGAATCTCCCTGGGTAGAATATTCTTGGTGATGTATTCAGTTCATTAGTTTTTTTCCCCTTAATCCCACTGTTTTCTTCCTGCTTACTTGTGAAATTTGCTGTAAATCTTTTGTAAATCATAAAGTTGCTCCTTTGTTTACTTTTTCCTTTTTTCATCTTGCTGCTTTCAGCTATCTATGGTTTTTATCATTGTCACTAGGATGTGGCTTTTTTTTGTTTGTTTGTTTGTTTGTTTGTTTCTGGGCCATACCCGGTAAGACTTAGGGGTTATTCCTGGCTAAGTGCTCAGAAATCACCCCTGGGTTGGAGGACTACATGGGACTCCTGGGACTCAAATGGAGGTCTGTCTTGAGTCAGCATGTGTAAGGCAAATGCCCAACCACTCTGGCCCCAGATGTGCCTTCTTGTGTTGTTAATTTGCTTTTCTTTAACTTGTATATTTGGGCATCTAGGTTGTGGGTCCATGTCTTTTCCGCTATGACAAATTTTCAGTAATGATTTAACTATTATTTCTTCATACAAATTTTCTTCCTGGCTCTGCACCACCTTTGATTGTTTTCTTTTGAATTTATCCCAAAGTTCTATTTTTGTTTGTTCATTTTTGAGGACATTTTCCTTCTGCTGTTCTTTTTTTTTTTTAAAGACGTTTCTATATTCTGTTGTATGTAGGTATTATGTAGCTCATTTAGGAGCTCGCTGATTCTTTCCTCTGCAGCTGTTACTCTGCTAGCAATGCCTTCTTATGAGTTTTTCATTTCACCAAGTTTTTCAGTTTTGTCATTTATGTTTTAAGTTTTCTCATTTCTACTCTAATAACTTCTTAAATAATTCTTTGACATCCTCAAAATTTTCTCTTTAAAGTTCTTATCAGTGAACCTATATTGTTGACTAATACTTGTTGGGTTTTCTGATCTAACATCTTTTTAGCATGTGTGGGGTTCTATGTTCCTTTTGTGTTAGCAGTGTGAAACTATTTTTTGTGTGTTGTGGTGAGGCTAATTGACTATAAAAAGTCCTTGGCTAAGGAGTATACTGAATTGGATTAATTAGCCACATTCTTCTCTGGGTATACTAACCTGTGATAAAAATGGCTCTTAGTCAAAGAGGAACCCACTGCCAGTCTATCTCAGTTTCCTCAGACTATGTGCTTGTTACTTTGTCCTAGATTCTGTGCAAAAACCAAGATCTCCAATTACAGAGGACTGACTTTGACAACCACAACAGAGCAAAATAATACCTGGAACTACAAAGAAAGACTTTGGGTTTTGACAACAACCAGGTCCTGAGCCCATAGTTTGGCTAATGACAGTATGCTTCAATGATGGAGATCTCTTAGGCCAAGGGAATTTCCTTTCTAATTTTCACAATACTTGATGTGCCTACGCAAAACCAAACCAAAACATACAAAAAAAACAACTCACCATGCCAGCTCCTCTCTTTTTTTAATCAATATTTATAGCTTCTAGACAGGGGCTTCCACTTGTGGGTTTTTTTTATCTTTTTTTTCTTTACTTTTTAAAATCAGAACCATAGACCATGAATCACTTTATTCTGCCTCATACATTTATCTTTGTCTTCCTACAAACTGAGAAAAAGAAGTGGATGGTACCAGCTAATTGTCAAAGCTAATGACAATAGAATCAAGAGACCCAAGTCACAACAAGCTATAAACAAAAGAGACCTGTTACACTAGCAGTGCAGGGGGCTAAGGATGGAGGTATGGTATGTATGCTGGGAACAGTGGGAGAGGGAGGTCATTACTGGTGGTAGGAATTACCCTAATTCACTGTCACTGTGCACCTTAAATATAACTGTGAAATATAACTGTGTAATTCACATTGGTTTCAATAAAAATTAAAAAAAGAAAAAGAAGTCCTGAAGAGAATGAGGGTGCTGTGCTAGAACAAAAAACAAATGGAGGATTAACAATGGAAAACCACTAGATTTGTTGGGATGAGGGTGGGCCCTCAAAATATTAGCTCCCCATCATACTCTTTTTTTTTTAATTTACTTTATTACAAACTTGTTCATGATTGAACTTTATCCCCATAATATTCTTGAAAAAGGTATTTGGAAATAATTCAGATTACTTTGATATAAAATGTGTTCCAACCAGATGAGCAAATGACAGATGAAAGAACATGTTCACTGCCTGAAACCCAAGAACTTTGTAATAGTTAATCCTGTTCATGAGATTTCAGAAATATCCCTTAGGAATTTGAAATTGTTTGGGTGCCATTTCAGATATGATGGTAGGGAATTCAGGTTATGGAAGGTTAGTTATATTTATAACTTTGAAGTCCCTTTCAATCAAGAAAATCAGATTCTGTGATGAAATATAATATACAGAGCAAAAGAACATTGTTTTTTCATGCATAGTTGCAATCTGGTGGGAAAAATTAATTATAAGGTATACATTTCAAATTTTATTCAACTATTAAGAGTTCCTATATTTTCCATGGAAATATAGTCAAGGTTTGGGCTAATTTTTCTTTGCCATACAAATTATATTTCTGAAATTTACTTTGTTTTATTTTTGGTGATAACCTCAGGGCTTACTTTTGAGATTAATTTTTATTTCCCAGAAATTTTTAATCTCATTGAAATTATCAAAAGTAAATAACTACCTTGTCTTGTAAGATCCATATTATATGCAACTATAATTTGAAATTTAATGATGTATTATTTGGAATCTGTTGTGTTGGTATGGAAAGTTCATTGACTTGGTATTAGACATATCATTTCTATCAATTTATAACAACATCAGGGCAGTATAAAAATTCTTGAGACAGTGTATCAGCAAAAAAAATGGATTTTATAATTCTATAAAACATTATAGATCCTTCTTAAAATAATTTGATTATTTTTTCCAAACTAAGGCCTTTCTTTAATTCTATTCCTATTCTAACTCCAAATCCACCCAATTTGTCAAATCCCGCAACCAATATTTCCCTCATCTCCAAGTCAACTTCCTTTGGAAATACATCTTTAATTGGATCTATTCTTAAAAGTGGTGTTGGCTCTAGTAGTTTTGATGTACACAGATACCACACCTCTATACCATTAATATGTCAATGTTCTCTAGCTATTGCCCTTTATTAACCTCTAGTCCATTTGTTACTCCCACCCTCTGATATCTTTCTTTCCAATATATTAATTTCTATAATGTAGGGCCAAAGTTTTTCCCACTTTTGATATTTTCTACTTCCTTTCCTTGTTATTATCTATGATGGACAATTCTGAACATCATATATGTGACTTAACTCTGAAATGCATAGCATAATTCAGATTGTTACAAAAAGATGTATGCATAAAATGTTACTTAAAGAGAGAATTTAAGTGGGAAGTAAGTACAACAGCAATTGTTTGCAGTTTTTTTTGTTTTGTTTTGTTTTGTTTTGGGGTCACATCGGCAGTGCTCAGGGTTTACTCCTGGCTCTATGCTCAGAAATCGCTCCTGGCAGGCTCAGGGGATCATATGGGATGCTGGGATTCGAACCACAGACCTTCTGCATGAAAAGCAAACGCCTTACCTCCATGTTATCTCTCCAGCCCTAATTCTTTGCAGTTTTAAGTTATGTTTTTATCACATTTTATAAAGGAATGAAACTGACTAAATAAGGATGCTGAACTATTTACTTCCTTGTTCCTGTATGTTTGAACATTTTTCATAATCAAATGGTGATATATTGTGCTTTGGTTATCATGAAATGTCACTTCAAATTTCTGAGAGCACTTTGTACTTGGTAATTGTTAAGCAAGATATAAATTTGGATACTGACATTAGTTCATGGATTACAGATTGTATAGCACCTATTAACAACTTTTCTTTTATAATAGACTCCAAATTGGGTTGGAAAATGTGGCGCTGCTTCTATTTTATTGCTGGTAAACTGAACAGAACATTTCAGATTCTCATCTTAAATCCCTACCTGAACATTTAGTGCAATTTCTCTCCATATTTATTGTTTTTGTACTGTCGAGTGTAGACCATTCTTACAGTAAGATGAGCAGAATCACAAAATTAGAGTTTGCATGCTATAAATCAATATATATTTGTTGGTGCCATATTATAAACATGTCATTTTTAATATCTGAACTTTATGTGCTTCCAAAATTAATATACAAAAAGTTAAAAACTATGTATGTATACTTATACATACATATATATGATGCTGTGGGAAAGCTTCATAGACTACACAAAACAAGATAGCCCAGCTGAAGAACTTCTTACTTTATTATCATATTAGGAGGCATTGAAACAGGAGGGTGATACAGTTTTGGGAAATGGGATGTTATTTCACTTTTGTATTCACTAAATTTACTTTAGAAAGTCACATTTACTGTGTCAAGGATTCTTTCCTCCTTTTGAAGAATATTTTTCTCACATTTGTGGTCTCATTTTAAACAGATTAGAAGTGCAGCTCAGGTGACTGGATTTGCCATTGAGACATGTGCTCAAATTGTTGCATTAGTAAGTTCTCAATCTTTGGACACTCTAGTTGTGAGTTAAAAGATAATTTGACACAGGTTTGGAAGTTTTAAATTAATCAATGAATTGGATAATACATATATGAGACTATTTCAAGGAAAATATCTGACATTGTTTGATAATAAAAGTAAAAACCATCATCCAAACATTGTAATATTGGTAACAGGGTGGCAATAAAATGAGGTATACATATATATGTGTTTATGTCAAATACTGATTTTTCTATTTTGCAGATGATATATTAATTTTAGCATAAACTTATTTTAGTTACTGCCACAATTAATGTGATAGAACTTTAGTAATTTGGGACTATAAATTAGATCTAAATAATTTGTTGTAGTGTAACAGGCTTGTAAAATCATTTACAATACAATTAGTTTACAATAAAGATATAGAACTTATTATTGTAAATTTAAATAAGATATTTGTTACTATCAGTTTAAAATTATTTTACTCATAGTTAATAATAATTATAGAATAGGGTTAGTCAAATTAGGAGTATTTAATAATTATAGAATAGGGTTAGTTAAATTAGGAGTTTTCAAATTTTTTGGATTCTTGGGATGCTAAAAATAACAAAAGCCTGTTATAGCACTATACTTACCAGGAAATATAATTAACAACTACTGTTACATGTAAAAAAGAGCTTTACTATTAAGAGTATTGTACTGTTGCAAAATAATATACAATACTGTTACTAAATATAATCTACATTCTACAATAAACAAATGTGTTATTTTATCCTTAGCATTAAATAATAAATTGAATAAAATCAGCTTTATTAAAATTACTTTGTAATATTGTGAAAATTTGTACCTTATTATCTTACTACTAAAATTAATTATCTTACTACTAAAATTATCTTATTACTATAAGATATAGTGATTTTCTTTAAAAATTTGGTTATTTTATATGAAATGAGTAGCTAATAATACCAGAGTTTTCAGAGAAATTAACAGTACAGCTCAAGAGTCACTGAGACAGAATATAAGTAAAACACTTATGTATCACTTATCACCACATTTGGTCCCCTGAGCACCTCCAGAAGAAAGCCCTGAGCACCACCATGTGTGGTCCCAAAACCAAAATAAAGAAATAAAGTTGCAGCTACAGTGTGATCATAGTCTGAGTAGCGGAAAAATAATGTGTGGAATTTGGTACAATGGAGGGCAGGTTCATTTAAAACATTAAGATTGGGTGGAATAGACTAAAGGGCCTCAGATAAAGAAATGACATGTTTCAAAAGATTCACAAAGGAGATGGAGAATTGTCGGACAATATCTGAACCATCACTCCTGGTCCTCTTCACTGCATCTACTTCTTGTGCTGTCCAGTTCATGCCATCATCCATAAATTGATAAATCAGTATATTTAATTTTATAACAGGGAAGAGGATGACTCAAAACAAATGGTGTCTTCAATGGTTGCATGACCATAGATATATCTTTTCTATGTTTTCATTCTTTTTTAAACCCTTAAATCTGTGTGGATGAAATATTTGTGAAACACCAAGCTATTCTCAGAACATAGCCCTTTTATCCTGAGATCCATTAACTTAAATAGGTGGGGCTGGGGAGATAGTACCAAGGTTAACCAGTTTGATACCCAATATAACAGATTCCCTGAGCACCACCTAGATGCCTTTTCAGCACCGCCTAAATAAAGCTACAATCCTTGGACACTAGGATGAACTACTGGTTCTTGAACTCCCTGGTATTACCAGGGATGAGTCCTGGATCTTCTGAGCACTGTTTGGGAGGGCAAAAGTATAAAATTTGGATAGTATATCATACTCTTGGAGTAGGAACTAGATGTCTCCCTCAAGTTTACAAAAAACACTTTCTCTACAGCCTCCTCTTAGCCTATGTGTCTCCACTTTGGTGCAAGGTAACCTTTCTTCAAGCCCATTTATACTTGTCATGCTACGCTACCTGCTATCTTTGATTTCCTCTGCTTCCCAGGTAAGGCTGACTCCATTCTCATCCCTACTAACTTCCTTGAGGATGCTTGGAAATGCAAAACCTTGTTACCAATGCTCATAGTCCCTCAAACTGATATTCAAGTTACTGTCATTTTTATGTATGTAATCGTTTCTTTCATTCTCTGGAAATAACAAACCCTTATTATTTTGTTCACCAGTAAAATTGCAACATTAAACATATTACCTAGCCCCTACTATGTCTTAATAATAATTTATGGAACAAATGGTTGAAAGATGGAGGAAATGTGCAGAGATTCACATGTGTCCCATCCTTACAACATAAAATAGGTAATCAGGAGCCAGTTGAAAGGAATACTGGAGAGGTAAGTTGAAGGAGACTATTGTGGGTGATAAATTTTCCAACATTATGTTCTAAGAGGAAAATTTCAAGCACATAAAACTTGCCTGGTAAGGAATACGGGATTTTATAATCAAGAACCAGAATTTATTTGCTGTCTAGTAAGACCTATTTTATCAGTGATGCAAGGTTTCATGAACTGAAAACATCTAGACTGTTTTATTTTGTTTTGTTTTGGGGGGAGCATTGCACCACACCTGTCAGTCCTCAGGGGTTATTCCTGACTGTGTTTGGAAATTTGGCAGGCTCTGGAGACCATACAGGATGTCAGGGATTGAACCAGGGATTGAATCACGATGGCCACTTGCAAGGCAAATGCTTTACTGCTGTATTATGGCTTCAGCCACCACATATGGACTAAAGTTTTAAAAAGAACTGTACCACTATTTTTTTCATAGTTCACATAGCTGATAAGGAATAATTAGACAATATTTTGCTTGGCATAATTAAAGAGAAAACAGCATCTTTTTTTAAAGTATAGCTCGTATACTTTCTTAGAGATTTCTTGGCTGAACACATGCTGGCAGGTTTCCCAGAGCCATCTTGTTGATAGCCACAATGGTTTGGCAAGCAGATAATGTTTTTCTCATCATTATACAATCCTTTTGAATCGAGCAGTGTCTGGTTCAGCTGAAAAGCAATGTGTGAACAATACGTGCTCCTATAGAAAAGTATATTTGATCTCTTATTTGGATAGCTGAAAAGACTTGCCCTTTATAAATAAAGTTTCTTATAGTCACCACATTTCATTTTTGTTATTAGTTCACCAGAACTTTAAGTCATTCAGTGAAAGTATTTGGCATAGAGGATGAACAGATTTTTAAAAGAGTGCTTAATTGCTTGATGGTACTAAGGAAGAGGGATATTGCACAAGTCAAATAACTGAAATGTGGAGAAAGGCACCACACATAACATGCTACGATTTTTGATTTCAGATTCCTCTACAATATTATAATTAATTCATGTACAGTGAATTAGCTGTACATTCAATGTCACAAAATCATTTATTAATTATAACAGATATTGGCCAACACTCATCAGAGCATATGACTTTCAAGATATTTATTCTTCTGCAGAGTAGAATTTAGTGACATGGAGAAGAGGGAGAAAAGGAAGACTGCATTGGAATTACAAAGTCAGGATTCAATCTTTCTTTGCTCTAAACAATTATGTCAGTGAATTTCTCGATAAAAGTACTAAATCTGAATAAGAGATTGATGGAGAAGAAATCATGGTAATTATGAAAATTATATGAATAATATGAGATCATCTCTAGAGGAGCAGAATACTCATTAATCAGTGTTTTATAATATGGATGGGTTTCCCATGGCTGCTTTGGTACTACCTCAGCAACAGTTGCAGGTACTCCAGACCATATCATAAAGGTTCCCAGAGCCTAGATATATATGAAAGCCAGACCTGGAGGCCCTGAGTTTGGCATGTGGTCATACTACCTAGTTTATATTTGATAGCTATTGTAAAGAAAGGTGACAGTAGTCAGAAATTTTATGCCTATTGAGGCCACATCTGTCATTTTAATAGTTTCATAAATGTTAATAATTAAAACTATTTTTGAAACTACTATTTGGGAATCAGGCTGCAACTTACTTTTCAAGGTGAAAAACATTTTACTTCCCCCCACAAAACTAGTTTAGTTTTACTCATTTTAGTCATCCATCAATATTCTTTAATTCTGGGCTGCCTTTTCCACATATAAACATGGAAAAGGTCCAATGTATTATCTTTATATCAGTAAATGATTAAAACCAGTACAAGTTTTAGGCTCTTAAATTATGCAAGTAAAAGATAAATAAGTTTAAAGGATTAGTTGGTCATCTCAACCATTATTTCTCATTCACATGGGTTTTTTTTTGTTTGTTTTGTTTTGTTTTGTTTTGTTTGTTAATGGATCACATCAGACTTGAAAATCATCTGGGTTCTGGGATCAAGCATAGGGCAGCTAAGTACAAGGGAAGCATCTTACTTGCTTTAGTACTGGTCTGGACCTATACACAATTATTTTGTGTTTGACCTGGTTCTGTGCACTATGAATAGAACCCATTATGGCATTTATATTAGAGAACAAAACAAGTCTTGGTTTTATGAAACAGCCCAGTGAGTAAAATACAGTAATAAAATTTTCAGTTAACTTTAACAGTCATAAAATAACTCTTTGAAAAGAAGCAAAAAGAAGATGCCAAAGTCAGGTTTAAAACACTCAGGATATAGCCAATTCAAGGGGATAGAGATAGAGTGTCTGAGAAAGACTCCTGCTGGGGGTTTGAAGAGCCAGGACACATCAGTAGGTGATAGGGAAAGTAAATTTTTTGAAAGGAGAGTCATTAGATGTGGAGGGAAAAATGGCAATGAAGCTATTGTGATAGTTGGGGGCCTGTCAAAGTAGAAACTCAGGGGTCTTGGCAATATTGGTAGGAAGTCAATGAAGAATTTTAAAGTATAGAATTTATTAAAATGATCATTAAAATTAATACTAATGAAAACAATATAGAGAAAAATGTAATATGGCAGTAGCTAGGAAAGCTTCTGAAGCAGAAAGACCTATTAAGGACTTATTTTTCATTTCTCTCTTATTTGAGTCTCAGAAGCTGAAGGAACTCTTCTGAGGGAATAAACTAGGTGAATATTGATTTGAGAGAAGTTGGGAGGGAATGTAAGAATTAGTAGTTTTGTGACAAGTCCTATGGAGGTAGAATTAGCACGTAGATGAGAGCTGGGAAATTATTTCTAGGTTTCCAAAGGATGGAAATTTGTTATCTGATATCCTTCATACTAACATGATATCAAAACAACTACTGGGGAAACTTGAATTCTATTTGAGATATTTGTTTTGTTTTGGCCACACCTGCACAGTGCTCAGGGGTTACTCTTGTCTCCGCACTCAGAAATCCGTCCTGGCAGGCTTGGGGGAACCATATGGGATGCTGAGGATCAAACCCTAGCTCTGGCCCTGGTTGGCCGCATTTAAGGAAAAAGCTTAACTGCTGTGCTATCACTCTGGCTTTGCTGCAATTTGTGTTAAGTAAGCCATATTCAAGTGTAAGCCATTGTGTTAAGTAGAAGTTATACCATCAATCTGTCAAGATACCAACAGGGACATCTGAGAAGAGATGTATGCTGGTTTTAGAGAGCCAACTTTGAAGTTGTCTCTGAAATGGTCTCATGAAAAACTGGTGGATCACAATTTATGATATAAGTTTAGTGCAGCTGAGTATTGGAAACTTCTCAACCAAAGAAAAGATCTAGTCCTAGATATTCTGAAAATAACCACTTTCTCTTCTGTTACCTTTTTCTTTTTGTTACCTTATTCTTCCTTTGAAACCATCACAGTCTTTATTCTTTATTCCTCTTGCACAGCTTATTCTTCTCAACTCTACCACTTCTTACACATTCAATCTTTCACCACTTCCCTGGTATGTCAAAGAGCTTGTGCCTCTTTTATAAATTAAGTTCAAGGTTACATGCCATCTTTCTTTTCCTGTATTCATATTTTAAACAGCCTTTCTAATGTCTTTGCCTAAAAGAAAAAAAATCATTCAGACTAGTGTTTGCCTTCATCATCAATATCATTTCCTTTTTAACTTTAGATTCTAAGTAAACAGTTTAGATTTGCTTCCTTTACTGAGGGAAATTGTAGGTAGTAGGGGTGGGGCCATGTCAAGGATAGTTTAGCTGCTGTTCCTACCTCAATGCTTAGAAGTAACTGTTCAAGAGATGGTATGCAGTGTCAGGGGTCAGGTTGGGGGTAGCCACATACAAGGTAGGCACCTTCCCCATGTACTTTATCATTGGCCCAAGCTACATTAATTTTATTGCAGTGTGTCATCTGTGTTTCAAAGATAAACTTACTCTCAACACATGTTAAATCCTCTTTGGCCAAGGTCAGGTAGTGAGGATGACGGTCACTCTTTTCTTTGCGTTTTTTGAGTGAACTTTTTTTTGACTATGTTGTCTCTGAATTGTTTATATAGTCATATTATTCTTTCTACTTCTCTGACACTTAGCAGCTTCTTCTAGATTCCATTTTGCCTGCTGCTTAATTTTTTGTTTTTTTAAAATTTTTTTCACTTTATTTTCTTGTCAAAGCTGGACTTTACTAACTGAATTAATAATTGCTGATACCTGCAAGTCTCTACTCAACAGACATACACACAGAAAGCAGAGAGGAGAGAGAGAAAAATTCTCAAGTTTTTTTCCTTGTATTCCATTTTTCTTTTTTTCCCTTTGATTTAAACAGAGCTGATTATAAAGCTGTTCCTGATTGAGTTTGAGTCTTATAATGTACACCACCATGAACATTTCTGGCCACCAGTGTTCCCAGTTTGTCTCCAACCCTTCCTCTTGCCTGCCTGCAGAGCAGGCATTTTACTCCTTTCTCTCTTTTCTTCTTTTTTCTTCTCTTCTCTCTCTCTCTCTCTCTCTCTCTCTCTCTCTCTCTCTCACACACACACACACACACACACACACACTCTCTCTCTCTCTCTACATTTTTCTCATTTTATTTTTATTTTTTAGTTTATTTTTATTTTTTCTTTAAGCATCATATTACATACCTGATTGTACTTGGGATTCAGTCATAAAAAAACAACACCCCCCCTCATCAGAGCAACCGTCACTACCAAAGCTCCCCAACTCCCTCCTTCTGCACCCCCCTCCCTGCTTGTATTTGAGACAGGCATTTTACTTCTCTCATTCATTAATATTATCATGATAGTTAGTATACTCATCTCTCTAAATTAACTCACTACTCTATGTGGTGAGTTTCCCATTGATAGCCAGTCCTTCCAGCCCTCATCTCTGATGTCTCTGGGCATTATTACAATAATGGCTTTTGTGTTTCTTAAAACCCATAGATGAGTGAAACTATTCTGTGTCTATCTCTCTCCCTCTGACTTATTTCACTCATCATAATAAATTCCGTGAACATTCATGTATAGGAAAATTTCATGACTTCATCTCTCCTGATGGCTGCATGATATTCCATTGTGTATATGTACCACAGTTTCTTTAGCCATTCATCTGTTGAAGGGCATCTTGGTTGTTTCCAGAGTCGCTATTGTAAATAGTGCTACAATGAATATTGGTGTGAGGAAGGCATTTTTAAATTGTGTTATTTTGTTCCTTGGAATGGTATAGCTGGATTATATAAAGGTTCAATTTTCAGTCTTTTGAGGAATCTCCATATTGTTTTCCATAAAGGCTAAACTAGAAAGCATTCCAATCAACAGTGAATGAGATTTCCTTTCTCTTCACCTCCCAGCCAGCACTGATTGTTCTTGTTCTTTGTGACATGTGCCAGTCTTCGTGGTGTGAGATGCTACATCATTGTTTTAATTTGCATCTCCCTGATGATTAGTGATGTGAAGCATTTTTTTATGTGCCTTTTGGCCATTTGTATTTCTTTTTTGAGGAATTGTTTTGTTCATTTCTTCTCCCCATATTTTGATGGGGTTAGATTTTTTCTTTTTAAGTTCTGTCAGTTACTTGTATATATTCTGATATTAACCTTTACCTGATGGGTATTGGGTGAATAGTTTCTCCTATTCTGTGGATGAGTTTTGCATCCTAGGCAACATTTCCTTTCAGGTGCAGAAGTTTCTCAGCTTAATATAGTCCCATCGGTTTATCCCTGCTTCTACTTATTTGGAGAGTGATATTTTATCTATCTATCTAACTAACTAACTATCTATCTATCTATCTATCTATCTATCTATCTATCTATCTATCATCTATCTATCTTTTTGGGCCACACCCAGTGACGCTCAGGGGTTAGTCCAGGCTATGTGCTCAGAAATCACTCTTGGCTTGGGAAACCATATGGGAAGCCAGGGGATTGAATCACAGTCCTTCCTAGGTTAGCACGTGCAAGGCAAATGTCATACCACTTGTGCCACAGTTGTGGTCCTGCTATTTTAAATTTAAAAAAAATGTGTTTATTTAAATATAAGTGAGATAAAAATATTTTTTCATCCATATAGTGTTTTATTTTATTATCTTCAAGTGATTTTTTTAATTTAAATGCCATGGTTACAACAAGGTTGTTCATACTACAGGTTATTTTTTCACAGTTAAATTTGTTCATGATTAAGTTATAGTAGTAAAATGTACAACAACCTTTACCAGTGTGCATTTCCCACTACTAGTATCAATAGTTTTCCTCTCATCCTCCCTTGTTCCCTCTTTCCTCTAGTCTACCTTACCTTGCTGCTTTTGGGGCTTTTAGACTCTGTTGTTTTTACTATTGTTAATGAAGGGGTACCCTGTATTCACTTTACCTCTCCATTCAATGCTGGTTGAATGCTCCACAATGATCAGTTCCAACTATCATTGTTATTGTAGTCGGTTCTCTGGACTTAACTGCACTGCTACACTATTTGTGGCAAGCTTCCTACCGTGGACTTATCCTCTTGGGCTTCATCTCTATTTCTGGATATTATTACCACATATATTTTTTCTTATATACCATGAATGAGTGAGATTATTCTATGTCTACCCTTTTTCTCTGGCTCATTTCACTCAGCACAATATTCTCCATGTCCATCCACGTATAAGCAAAATTTATGACTTCATTTTTTCTAACAGCTGCATGGTATTCTGTTACGTAAATGTATTACAATTTATTTAGCCACTCATCTGTTTTGGGGCCTCTAGATTGTTTCTAGATTCTGTCCATTCTCAATAGTGCTGCAATGAACATATGAGTATAGAAGGCATTTTTTTTATTGTTTTAGGGTTCCTAGATATGGTTTTGCTGGATGATATGGACACTTAATTTCTAGTTTTTTTGGGGTTTTTTTGGTAAGGAAAATACATATTGTTTTCCAGAAAGGCTGGATCAGTCTACCTGCCCACCAGTAGTTAACAAGAGCTCCTTACTCTCTACCTCTGCACCAGCACTGATTTTTCTTATTTTTGTGACATGTACAAGTTTTGTGATGTGAAGAAATATCTTTTTTTTTGTGAAGAAATATCTTGTTGTTTTAATTTGCTTCTCCCTGATGATGAGTAATGTAGCACATTTTTTTGTCTTTTGGCTATCTAATTTTCATCTTTGAGGAAATGTCTGTTCATTTCTTTTACCCATTTTTGGGTGGGATTAGATTTTTTTTCTCCCCGAGTTCTATCAGTGGCTTATATATCCTATTATATATAATATATATTATATATTATATAACTCCTTATTAAGGGGTTATCTTGCATAACCCCTTAATGGGTAGAATCTAACCACTTTGGCAAAATACTGTGAACCAATATTTTTGGTTAGTTTTTACAATCTGTCAGTTATCAACATGTTTTTATTACTCTCTTGCTGAAACCTTTATCTCTAGCCCTGGACTCCTATGTTTCACCTGGTCTGTTATACTTCTCTGACAACTGGTTTCCTCAGTTGTTATCTACAGTGAGGTTGCCATTAATTATTTCTTAAATTTATGCTCCTCGTCATTTTAGAATATATATTTCTTAATCACCATTGATTCCTGGTCTTTACACATAACACAGAGGGCATTTGACCATCTGATTTTTAGTCTACTTAGTAAAACTGCACCACTGTCACCCTTATACTTGATTCTCTGCTGGGTGAAAATTCTTAATTTTCTTTCAGAAGACCATGTTGGGCCTCATGCTCTCCCAATTTTTATTGAAGCACTAACAATATTGTTGTTTGTTTGTTTTGGGGCCATACCCAGCAGTGCTCAGGACTTACTACTGATTCTGCACTTGGAGATCACTCCTATCATGGCTCAAGGAATTATGTGGTGGGCCAGCAATTGAATTAGGCTAAACTGTGTTCAAGGAAAACACCATACATATGTGACAGATCTTAGTTCACTTTAGTACTTCATCAATGAGACTCATAAAGAAATTACCTCCTGTGGCTCTAAGAGGAAGTTCCCTTAAGGTTCATACTTCAGAATTCTTTGGTAATATTGAAGAATTTTTCAAAGAAAGCACTCTCAAAAGTCTGAAGGGACTGTATTCTTGGCTTGCCATGTAACACTAGGTAAGAAGAAAGCCAAGAGGACCAGCATTTTTCCCTTCAGTACCTCTGCTTAGTGTATTGAATATTGTGCTGATACTGTTTTCATTAGTAATCGATTATTGCCAGACTCCAATCTTTTGACTACTTGAGCAATATAAGCTGTCACAAAAGTGGAACAAAAAAAAGACTGTCTGTATGTCTATATATAATTCCCTTATCACAAAGACAGTGATATAGTTAAATGAAGACATGAAAGTGAAAGGATATTGAGTCACTCCTATGTGTTCTGTAAGGTTAATGACTTATTTAGTTGAAATATTATTATATATCTTAACTTTGCCATCCTTGATTAATATAAGTTAAAATAACTATTTCTTTTCTTGTTTGGGGTCATTCCTGGTGGTGGCATTTTCCTTGCTCTGTACTCCTGTTAGGACTCAGGGGACTTGATGGGGATGCCATGAAGCAAATCTGAGTAGGTCATGTATGGAAAAGTACCCTTCCTGATATTATTACACTTTCTAAGTACTACATATTTTACTTTTGGACCACAATAAGCTGTAATCAGGGATTATTTCTGGTAGTTCTTGGGAGACCAAATGTTTTTGACATCAAATTTGGCTCTCTGCATGAAATACAAGTACTTCCTTCCTGCACAATCTTTAATCATTTCCAAAAGCACTGTACCTGTACCTGCCACTAAAAATAAATTATATTTTAATTTAAGCACATAAAAAGTTAAATTATTTTCTATACTAAAGTTACGAATATGGGTGACAGAATATTATGAGTGTTTACAGAGTTTGTTGATATTGGTTAAGGCCAAGTCTGACATTTCTTGGGAATTATATTAATATATATGTTAGTCCATATTTTTTATTGAAAATTCTCTTTAGAATATATTACCTAATATTAGTGGACAACTAGAAATCTCTTAGATAATTTGTTTTGTTTTAGTTTAAGTTTTGAGATCATGTGACAAGTTAGAAGACTAGTGAAATTAGGAATAATGACAGATAAACAGTAGTTAACGCAGCAAAATTTATATAGTCCATATGACGAGTTTTCACTTGTATGCTAGACATGACACATTATTAGCGTATTATTAAAGAATAATTCACACAAAAATATTTCTTTACTATCTTTGCTCAAATTTCCAGAGGATTCTGACTCAAATATTTGGGTTTATTGACTAATATAAATGGAATCATGACTATGTGTAATCTCTATATTAGGGGAATGAGCAAAGCAACATACCTGTACTTGACAATTAAAATGAATTAGATTTAGTCTTATTATCTTTACCAGCTGTTTTCTCAGCAAGCAGTAAAGGTTCTGCTTTCTGCTGAAACACTAGCCAGAGCACAAATGGGAAAGTTGTAGTAATAATTCCCATCATATTAAGCTGCTTTTAAAGAATTGAGTGTAAAGTCACCCCATGCGCCATATCTACAACCCTGGGTGAATAAGTGTGAATCAGGGTCGCAATGAAATAATCCAAACCAAATTGAGGGTGAAACACTTCTAGTTTGGCAGTCTTTTACCTTGTATGGAGTGCCAGCTGCCTGCCAGAACTGCTTTTTTTATTGAGCACAGAGAACATACCTGGGTGTGGCAGTAAGGACAGATAGCTCAGCTATCTTGAGCCAGTCCCATCCAGATTTACAAATACTATCTCTATTTTGGGGTAAATCCAAGTCGTAAACAGACATACAAAGGAACCAGGGATGATCTTTGTTTTAGGTAAATTAGGGTGTAACCTAGCAACTGCCCCTTCTTCGTTTCCCAAAATGAGAGGGGTACATAAGTCCTGATCTATTTTTCTCTGCAAGAGGCAGGATAAGGACTTACAAGTAGTGGTTGTTATTTTGCACAGGTACAGTAAAAGTTGCTATAATATCATTCAAAGTTTAAACTGTATACATCTTTTTCAAAAGAATAAGCTTTTACCATATCTTTATCTTATACATCTCACAACACTTTTTCTTAGACTTCTCTGAACATAAACATTAGAACTTTTCTGCAGATATACTTAATTCTAAAATTCTTAAGCATTCTTACACCGAACACTATAATGCAAGTCTGGAACCTTCAAGTTCCATTTCATAAACTTCGTTAAAACAATATATTTCTTTTAACTGGATTGTCATACCAATATGTTAATATGTCAATATCCCTGTTTTAAATAGTTTTCCTTTTGCTTCTTCTTTTTCAGGTTTTTCTGAAGAGCGATCGTGTGGCCAGAATGGTTCAGAGTGGAGGATGTTCTGCAAACGATTTCAGAGAGGTCTTTAAGAAAAACATAGAAAAACGTGTGCGGAGTTTGCCTGAAATTGATGGCTTGAGCAAAGAGACAGTGCTGAGCTCATGGATAGCCAAGTATGATGCCATTTATAGGGGGGAAGAGGACTTGTGCAAACAGTCAAACAGAATGTCCCTTAGTGCTGTGTCTGAACTTATTCTGAGCAAGGAACAACTCTATGAAATGTTTCAGCAGATTCTGGGTATTAAAAAACTGGAACACCAGCTCCTTTATAATGCATGTCAGGTAAGTGTCATCTCTTTCCGGTTACCTTGCCAGGCTGAAAGAATGAGCAAGAATTCATGTCCTCTAAAGTTGTACTTTTCTTGGTTAACATTTTAGTGAAAGTTGAGGGAAATTGAATTCTGATGCACTGTGGTAGTTGAATGAAACTGAAATAATGATCTGGTCAAAGGGAAAGAATATCAGTATATTTTATCCAGTAAATAATTGATACCTATGCTCAATTTTAAGATAATGGAATTATGCCAGCTGGATATATTTAGAGCATGCTGTGAACAGTTAAAAAATTGCTTAATAAAAACCCAACATTTTCCTGTTTGAAGAAAATGGTCAATTTATGACAGGTAAATCTCAATCAAAAATTTTTTTTCAGAATACTGATTTTTGGTCGTGGAAGTATCTAAAAGTTCAATTTGTTCTATAACTTAGCCAGACATAAAAGATGATTGCTAAACTGTAATTTAAAGAGATGAGAGTGAATAATATATTTCCTCTTGTTATTCTAATCATACCCAGGAAAAGCAGAATAAAATATCCTCTCTCACTTTATGAGCCTATGATTTGTCTAATAAGTTCTTTCCATGTTTACATTTAGTTTTCTTGCTTTGAGATATGAGTTATTTTACTATGTCCTGATTGCAGTTTAAATCAACAAACCATTGTACTTTAAAATTCATGTCTTCATTCAAAGTTTTATAATTTTTATATATTCATTTTTAATCTCTTAAACTACTTTTTTAATTTCTATATTTCTTTGTATCATTTACTTTGCACTACTTATTGTTGGTCATTTCAATTGAATAAATGAATAGTTAATTCATAATAAAGCAATGTGGCATCTTTACCCTGCAAGCAACTTGAGCTATCACCATAATTGTTTATATGTTATTAAACTGAATACTGGATAGATAATAATGAAAGATAACCGTAAAACAAAATTTGCTATTTGAAATGAAGTTCAGCTGGGCTTAATATTTAATGAAACTATTTATCACTATGGCGTTGAATATAAATTAACATAATTTAGTTTTGAAGCTCAGAAATTCAATAGCTATTATATATTTACATAAAACACTTTGTTAATTGAAGAAACTTATGTGTGGAAAAATAAAATATTCTCTTTTTTAATTTGTTTTGTTTCTTTGGACCACACCCATTTGACTCTCCAGGGTTACTCTTGGCTATGCTCTCAGAAATCGCCCCTGGCTTGGGGGGACATATGGGATGCCAGGGGATCAAACTATGTTCCATCCTAGGCTAGCAATTGCAGGGCAGATGCCTTACCTCTAGCGCCACCTCTTCTGTCCCAAATAAAATATTCTTAAAGTCCAGAATTCAAATGATAAGACAGAGCTATAAAAATGAGTTATTTGATGTGCTTTTAAGCTTAATATACAGTAAGCTGTAATTATAACATCCAGAGTAATAACATAACCATTTAGTTTATGTCTATTAAAACAAATATATTTATTTGTTTATTTTTATTGGATTTTGGGGGGGACATACTAACTATGCTCAGAGGCTATTTTTGACTCTTTGCTTAGGAGTTAATTCAGGGAGGAGTGCTCTGGGAGCATCTGTGGTGCCAGGAATTAACCCCGGGCTGATTACATAAAAGAATCTCATCCTTTATATTATCTCCAAACAATTTTTTCTTTGTTTTTTTTTTTTTGGGAACACGGGGACCATTTTTTGACTTTGTACTTAGAGATCACTCCTGGTGGGCTTGGAGGTTCATATTGGGGGCCATAAGGATCAAACCTATGTTGGCTGCTATGTACAAGACAAGCCCCTTACTCACTGTACTATTATTTCAGCTCCCCAAGTATCAAATCAGACTTTTGCTTATTTTTTCAAGACCACTCCTGTAATAGATCTTTGGAGTTACACATTTCTGTCCTTTAAAAATAGAATATACTTCTAATTTAAATCTCTCAGCATAATAACTTATTTGTTCAATTTTCCTTTTAGTTATATCATTATTTACAATGTACGATTACATGACTTTTAAGGCTTCTGCACTTAAGATCACTTATTTTTGTGAAATTAATCTTTAATTTTATAGTCTCTCTCTTGATCCCTGACATTCTTTTCTTTGAAGTCTAGCTTGTCTTAAATTAATAGAACTCCCTCAGGTTTTTTTGTTTGTTTGTTTCTGGGCTATATCCAGCAACACTCAGGGGTTACTCCTGGCTCTGCATTCAGAAATAGCTCCTGGCAGGCTCAGGGGACCATATGGGATGCCAGGAATCAGAGGTATGCAAAGCAAACACTCTACCACTATGGTCTCTATCACTCTGGCTCCCTCAGCTTTTTTTTTTTTAGCAGAGCTAGTTTGATATACAATCTCCATTTTTTTTTTTTTACTTTTAGCCTATATGAGTATTTTAACATGAGTTTTATGTATAGTATATAGTTGCTGTTTTTCAGTGTTATACATATTTCCTTTAATGGGTGTGTTTAAATTATTTGTATTCAAATGATAGAGTTTGATTTAAATTCTTATCACCACACAAATTGACATTTTGTATTTTTTCTCCTCTCCTACCTTTGCTTTATGCCTTCCCTCATTTTAATGAATATATTATAATGTTTCATTGTATTTTGTCTTTTTGATATATGAATTATACTTAGATTTATATCATTTTCTTTCTATATTGGTGGACCACCCCAGTAGTAGATAGAGGAACTGGGGTCATTACAACAATGATACTCATCCCATTTTTGTGGTCTTGATGTTTCACTGATATACCCCTGTAATTCTGTGCTGCTCAGGGCTCAGAACAGCTACACTTGATTATACCTTTGGAGTTATGAGGTGATATAGGTCAAAATCAGTCTCTAGTGTATACAAGGCATGTATTCTAACTCTTGTATCTATTTCCCTGGCATGATCTTGATTTTTGTTTTTTGTTTTTATTATTGTTTTGATTTGGTTTTGGTATTGTTTGTTATTGCTTGTTTGTTTACTTTTTAAAGGGACTTCCAGGGTACTATGGAGGCCCAGGAACACTTTCTGGTACATTTCTGTCAACTTATCATATTTTTAGAGGACTGAAGCCAGAGGGGTGGGGGATTTCCTGATGCTTTGCACAGAAGTGCTTGTGGGACCATATGGTGCCAGAAAATTTTAACTCTTGTACTCTCTCCAACTCTACATTTATCTTTTTGTTTTTGTTTTTGTTTTTTGGGCCACATCCAGTGATGCTCAGGGGTTACTTCTGTTATGTGCTCAGAAATCGCTTCTGGTTTGGGGGACCATATGGATGCCAGGGTTCTAACCTAGATATGTCCTGGGAGAGCTGTGTACAAGGCAAATGCCCTACTGCAGTGCTATCACTCTGGCCCCTCTAAACTTGTTTTAATAAAAATTTATTTCATTGATGTATTATAGTTTAGGGAGCACATTATAAAAAATTGGGTGTTTCTTTAAATACAACTATGAGACTTCAAGTGAAGTACAGCTACTGAGGTGCCCGGAACACCCTGGAACAGGGTGAGTTCAGGTCGCCATCATCTTTACTGTGGGTGCCTGAACAATGTGGGTTTGAGGCCAACCCCTGCACAGAATCCCTGATGAAAGCAGAGACTGAGGTGCCTAGGACACGCCTAAACAACTGAGTCCAGGATGCCATCATCTTTACTGTGGGTGCCTGAGCAGCAGGGGTGTGAGACCAACTGAGTTACAGGCTGAGTTTCCTGGAACACCTGTCCAGATTTCTACCGCCAATGCCAATACTGAGGGCTCATGAGCACTGCAGGTCCTAAAAAATCACCTGAGCAGGTTGGGCGCACACATTTCTAGTAAATGAACTCCACCATAAAATGTAGGAAAAAACCACACAGCAAGCATGACAATGGGGAAACAATGCAGGGAAATACCATGCACAGAGAATGAAGATGACCCAAATACCAACTATCTGGTCATCTCAAAGAGTTTAAAAGAGAAAGATGGAGGATCCTCATGAAAATCAAAGAAAATATAGCTCTACCTGAATGGAACACAAAGATAGAAATTAGAAAACTCCAAACTGAAATAAAAGATCTGAAAGAATAGCTGAACTGAAAACCTCAATGGAAAGCCTCTCCAACAGGGTAACAGCAGCCGAGGACAGAATCAGTGAACTGGAAGATGAAATGCAGAAAAACTCCATACAGCAGAAGTGATTAGAAAAGAACCTTAAGGCAAATGATCATACATGGAAAACATACTCCAGGAATGTGAACAGATGAAAATAGAAGTCTTTGATAAACTCAACAGAAACAACATAAACATTGGAATCCCAGAGGCCAGGAAGGGGATCCCCAGGAAGAATCAACAGTCAAAGACATCATCACAGAGAAACTCCCAGAGCCAGAGACTGCATGCAATCAAATTCTGCATGCCCAAAGAGTACCAGCTAAAAGAGATCAAAAGAAAAACACCCAAGACACATCCTAGTCACAATGACAAATCTTACAGATAGAGATTGAATACTGAAAGTAGTAAGATGCTCAAAGGAGCATCCTTAAAATTCACAGCAGACATGTCACAAGAAACTCTCAAGGCCAGAAGACAGTAGTGGTATATTGTGACAAGACTGAATGAAATGAATGCTTCACCTAGAATACTGAACCCAGCAAGACTCATGTTCAGGTTTGAACAAAGGATACATAGCTTCATGGATAACCAACAGCTCAGAAACTTTACAGATGCAAAGCCAGCCTTAAAGAAAAAACTGAAAGGTCCATGTTAAGACAAGACAAAACAACAGACAGACCAAAATTACACACAAAGATGACATTATATTTCACGACAATCATCTCCCTCAATGATATGGACTAAATACACCAATTAAGAGACACAGAGTAGCTAAATGATTCAAAAAAATGAATCCAACCTTCTGCTGCCTACAAGAAACACACTTGAATAGTCAAAACAAACAGAGACTCAAAATCAAAGGCTGGAGGAAAATAATCCAAGCAAACGACACCCTTAAAAATGCAGGGGTTTCCATAATAATATCAGATGATAAAAACTTTAGACCAGGGGTCTCAAACTCAATTTACCTGGAGGCCGCAGGAGGCAAAGTCAGGTGAGGCAGGGCCGCATAAGGGATTTCGCTTACCAAATATTCGCAATAAAAAATTGCATTAGTAAGAAAAAAAATCACAAAAGATCACATTAAACATTTGCATACCCCGAACGGAACTGCTTGGGGTATGCAAATGTTTAATGCGATTTTTTTCTTACTAATGCAATTTTTTGCGGTTTTTTTTTTGGGGGGGCCACACCCGTTTGATGCTCAGGGGTTACTCCTGGCTATGTGCTCAGAAGTCGCTCCTGGCTTGGGGGGACCATATGGGACACCAGGAGATTGAACCGTGGTTCGTCCTATGCTAGTGCTTGCAAAGCAGACACCTTACCTCTAGCGCCACCTTCCCAGCCCCACTAATGCAATTTTTATTGCGATTATTTGGTAAGCGAATAATCGCAAATACTGCGATATTTGAAGGCCCAGCCGTAGGCCACAAAGGGAGGGCTGCAAATGGCCCACGGGCTGCAAGTTTGAGACCCTTGCTTTAGACTCAGAAAATTTGTAAGGAACAAAGATGAACATTTCGTAATACAGATAGAGATAGATTACTGTGTAAAATCAAGAGGATAGAAATTTTGCAGGCTACCTTCGTTGAACACAAGGCTCTGAAATTAGATGTGAACTACAAAGGGACACAGAAGAACTTTAACAACTGGAAATTAAACAGCCTAATACTAAACAACCAGTGGGTCTTAGATGAAATAAAAAAAAGAAATCAATACTTTCCTGGAAATAAATGACAATGAAGACACAAACTATCAGAATCTATGGTACACAGATTTTATTCAGATTTACACAGATTTATTCATGTTTTATGTGCCAGCATTTGGCCTATCCTGGAGAATGACTCATGTACATTGGAGAAGAATGTGTATCCAGGTTTCTGGGAATGGAGTGTCCTATGTATGTTTACTAGGCCTCTTTCTTCCATTTCTCTTTTCAGGGCTAATATATTTTTGCAAGTTTCAGTCTGATTGACCAATCAAGTGTTGACAGTGCCATATTGAGGTCTCCCACAAATATTGTGTTATTATTGATACCCTCTTTCAAATTTGTTAATAATTGTATTAAATATTTTGCTGGTCTCTCATTGTGTGTGTATATGTTTAGTGGTGCAATTTCTTCCTGTTGCACATATCCCTTAACTAGTATGAAGTATCCATCTTTGTC
The DNA here is from genome assembly GCF_024139225.1 of Suncus etruscus. NCBI lineage: Eukaryota > Metazoa > Chordata > Mammalia > Eulipotyphla > Soricidae > Suncus > Suncus etruscus. Next base: position 131,393,857 of record NC_064848.1, on the reverse strand, counting down.
CCTTACAACTTTCCTGAGTATAAAGTTTTTATCATCTGATATTATTATGGAAACCCCTGCTTTTTTAAGGGTGAGTTTGCTTGGATTATTTTCCTCAAGCCTTTGATTTTGAGTCTATGTTTGTTCTGACTATTCAGGTGTTTCTTGTAGGCAGCAGAATGTTGGATTCATTTTTTTGAATCATTTAGCTACTCTGTGTCTCTTAATTGGTGTATTTAGTCCATATCATTGAGGGAGATGATTGTTGTGGGATATAATATCATCTTTGTGTGTAATTTTGGTGTGTCTGTTGGTCTGTCTTGTCTTAACGTGAAACACACTTGAATAGTCAAAACAAACATAGACTCAAAATCAAAGGCTTGAGGAAAATAATCCAAGCAAATGACACCCTTAAAAATGCAGGGGTTTAGGAGACAGAAGTGTAGAGAAACATGCAAGGTGACATGTCCCCTCAGTCTCTTTCAGTTGGTAATCTCAGAGCAGGGGCAGACCTCTCTCGCCTGCTTTCACAGACAAAGGATCTACTTTTCTGCCTGGGCAGCCCTGGTAGCCAGTTTACACTCACTAAGTATTTCTTATCTTTTCAACTTGGGAGCTGCTGGGAGAGAGTTTTTGCTGGGCTCTTCCTGGCCCTCTCAGGAGAGGTTCAGGAGACAGAAGTGTAGAGAAACACACAAAGGCAACAGTCCCCTCAGTCTCTCCCAATTGGTAATCTCAGAGCAGGATCATACCTCTCCCACCTGCCTTCACAGACAAAGGATCTGCTTTTCTACCTGGGCACCCCTGATAGCTGGTTTTCACTCACTCAGTCTCTCTTGGCCTTTCAGCTTGAATGTCTCTAGGAGACAGTTTTTCTGGGCTTCTCTTGGCCCTCTCAGGTGATGTTCAGGAGCAGAAGAGTAAAGAGACACTCAAAGGCAACAGGTCCCCTCAGTCTCTCCCAGTTGGTAATCTCAGAGTGGATGCAGACGTTTCCCACCTGCCTTTATAGACAAAGATCTGCCTTTCTTACTTTAATAGTTTTATGCTGAACTTTAATTCTTTTGTTTTGAATTTGAAAGAATATATTGAGGGTTATTTTTCTTTTCTTTTCTTTTCTTTTTTTATGGGGCTCACATTCAGTGTTACTCAGGGCCTACTCCTGACATTATGTCCAGGGATCACTTCTACCCCTGATTTTGAGCCTAATGATCACCTAGGAACTATTTTGGGTACCAGGAATTAAATCTGGTCAGCAAAATGCATGGTGAACAGGTGAGCATCTTATTGTACTATCTTTCTTATTTTTTTTAGTTTATTTTGTATTTTTGGTTGACTTATAACAAGGTTATACAATGGTATTCTTATAATAAAAGAATATTTTTATTACAAATATATTCTTTTAGAAACTAAGTAAAGTGATGACATACATTTATAAGTAGAGCAACAGAGATCCTTTTGTCCTACTTATCATTTGTATTGTATTTATCTTCTTGTTTAAGAGTACTTGAAAAGAAAAATCAGATGGAAATAGCAAAGTAAGAGCTTACACTTTAGATGGAAATTATAGGGGAAAAAAGCGAGAGTAGAGGAAGGCTGCCTCCTGAGTCTTTGGCTCCCGGCTTCAGTTATTTGTCAGTAAAATGTCTCTGCTTTTCATCCCAAATCTGCTCAGATTCTTTTTAACTGTGGCATTCTTACTTGTGCCTGTATATGTTCACAATTATCTGATTCCTTCTTGTTGCTGTTGTTGTTGTTGTTTTAATAACTGTGATTGCCTAGAAAATCATAAATATACTTTATTTTATTCAGGATCAAAAGTTCAGGAATGAGAGCCATTACACTAGTATGTTTAGGCTTATAGTTAACAGGGACTTTAAGAGGATAGAACAGAAATAAGAAGGATGCAGTGCCAGGGCTGCCACCTGGGCATCACACAATTTTTCCCTTTGACTCAGAGCTATAGAATTGGTACAAAGAATGGAAAAGCAGTTGTTCTTGAATGGGTAGGAATTTATACTAATTATTGTCACAGCCAAGAACTTAAAGAGTAAATAAAACTCCTGAAACATAATTTAAACTATTATTCATTAATTGATAATATCATAAATAACTGGAAGAAAAATATTTTTATTACTTTTAGTAACATTTAAAAACTACTTTGGGATTCTTTTTTTTTTCATTCTTTGTACCTCATTTTTTTCTTTTTTCTTTTTATTTTTCACAGCATTATTTATGGTACATGGTGACAACAAATGAGGGGCACTCCCACCCCAGTGCTGTCCTCCCTCGACCCCTGTTTCCAGCATGCATCTCATATCTCCCTCCCTTTTCCCCAGAATACTAGTGCAACTGGTCTCCACTTTATAGCTTGTTGTAGACTGTCTATTCTGTTGTCGTTTGCGATAAAAAGGATAAGAAGAAAAAAGAAAAAAAGAAAGAAAAAAAAGAAAAAAAGGAAGCGAGAAAAAATTGGCTGCAACTACCAAAAAAAAAGAAAGAGAGAAAGAAGAAAAAATGCACCTGGCTAATGAGAAAAGAAAAAAAAAAATCACCAAATAATAACCACAGGAGTGAAAAGGGAAGAGAAAAGTGGATGAAAGAAGAAAAATAAAGTCCAAAACTAACAAATCAAAACAAAACAAGAAAAAGAAGGGGTGCTGCAGTGGTAGGGTTTGGTGTTCCCTCCACTTTTTTTTTTTTTTTTTTTGTATAGGCACAGTAAGCATTGGGGAAGAATGGGAATTCCCATGGCCTAGGAGATTCAGGGCTTCTCCACTTTGAAGCATACCATCATGGAGTCAACCCCTGGCTCCATAGGTGTTCATTACCTCATCCCAAGGGATCTGTATGTGGTGCCAGGAAACTTTCCTCTTAGTTGTGGGTGAAACAATGAGGCCACTGTATCCAGCGGTCTTGGCATTTGTACAGGTCCTAGGACAGGGTCTAGGTTAGAGTCTTTATGGTTCTAAAGGTTCTGTACCACCATTGTTATGTACAGTCTTCTGTATCAGATGCTCCCTGTTTTCTTTCAGTCCCCAAGCTGAAGTATGGGATATTATGGATCTAAGGGTTCTGTACAGTTTCTGTTGTCCAAGTTGGGCCTCTGCAATAAGAAATCCTTTTTTTTTTATTTAATAAAAGTTCTGGTCTACAGTCTAGGGCAGGGTTTTCCTTATGGGTCCCAAGGATAGTTCTGCCCAGTCACAGCTGTCAAAGGCAGTTTTCTGTACATGGTGCTCTTATTTTTCACTGTTCAAAAGACAGCACATCTTCTGGTTTCAATCCAGTGTTAGGTGAAGTGATAAGACAACTTGGTCTTGGGTCAAGTTGTCATTGCCTCATTGTCATATCGTAACTGGTACAAGTTAGTGCCAGAGCTGTGCTATAATTCTCCCAATGGAGTTTGTTCCTGGAGTTATTGCCCAGAGCTGTATCAGTTCTACATCTGGGATCTGGGGTTTGGAGTTGAACTGACACTGTCCAATCTCCTGGAGACTGGGTTGTATCCACATGACACATGTCCAGGATGGGAGGCACCCTAGTGTTATAAAAAGTGTGAGGTCTTATCCCTAGAAGATAAGATCTTATTTCTGTATCTATGGTTTCCTCTTATTTACTGTGCCAATACAAAAACGTATGGTTTCATATTGGATTGCTGGTGCTATTCTGGGTAAGGATGACTGGTTATATTCACAATTTCTGTGGTCCGTTTTTGATCTGCCATTTTATCCCAGGCAAGGCTTTAAAAATTATTTGTTTGTTTGGTTTTGGTTTTTGGGTCACACCTGGCAAAGCTCAGGGTTACTTCTGGCTCTATGTTCAGAAATTGCTCCTGGCAGGCTCAGGGGATTATATGGGATGGAAGGATTCGAGCCATTGACCTGCATGCAAGGCAAATGCCTTACCTCCATGCTACCTCTCCAGATCCCTACTTTGAGATTCTTGGCTTAAGAATAATGTGTTTTTATTGGTGCATATTAGGTTAAAAAATAGGAAAGAGCTAATAGTGTGCATTTAAAAGGAGAAATGTAACACAAGAACCTAGAATTGTTAACTCTAATCTAATTGAATTAGAAAGTTAGAGATACAATAAGTAGAAGTAAAAAAAAAGAACAGTGAGTCAAAAAGTTTAATTTTGGAGTACTTTTAAGAAATTCAGTGTATTTCAGGTCAATATAGTTGTACTTTTATAGAACCAAATTAATTGATACTAAAACTATTATTCTTAATAGGAAGTTTATCTCACATGTTTAAATTAAAATTTTTGCTTAAGAGAAAATAGGCATAAATTACTGCCTTTCCCTAAACAGAAATACATTTCAAAGATTTATTTTAAAAGTTGACAAAAAGTAAAAAGTATATAGGTTACTTATTAGTTTAAAATGTTCTATTTCAGGGAATGAATGTAGATTGTTAGAATGTACGTATCAAACCACTGTAATGAGTCACCAAAACACAAGCAAGAGTTAATTATTTGCTAGATGTATGTGTATTTCTTTTTCTTTTTCCTTTTTCGGCCACACTTGATGATGCTCAATGGTTACTCCTGGATATGCGCTCAGAAATCGCTCCTGGCTTACGGCACACATGGGATGCCATATCTGTCTAAGTTAGTGCCTACAAGGCAAACACCCTACCATTTGTGACACCGTTCTGGCCCCATAGACGTATGTGTATTTCTTTTCTTTATTTTTATTTATTTATTTATTTATTTGTTTGTTTATTTTGGTTTTGGGGTCACACCCGGCAGTGCTCAGGGGTTACTCCTGGCTCTATGCTCAGAAATCGCTCCTGACAGGCTTGGGGGATCATGTGGAATGCCGGGATTCGAACCACCGTTCTTCATCATGCAAGGCAAATGCCCTACCTTCATACTGTCTCTCTGGCCCCATGTGTACATTTCTTTAGGTTGTGCTTTGTGAATACCACAATGGTAGGGTAAGTTCCTGGATCTTCCATCCTGAGATTGGATATGACTATAATCTTTAGATATAATCTGTAGATGACTATAAACTTTAGATGTGTCATGAAGCTTCACTTCAGAATGCTATGGCATTCTGGGTGGAGAGGCATTTGAGGAACAAAGTCTTTGTCACTTATTGTAAATAAATTGTAATTTTTTAAATATTAGATTTTATCTGTATTTTCATTTGACTGTTCACTTCTTAAGTTCAAACTTTAGCCTATATATAGAACTAAATAGTAATATTCCTAAATATAATTCTAGGTGGAGGTCCGGACTACCAAAAACTGTACAATTAGGGAGCCAAAGACTTTGTCACTATTGGCGTAGATAGTAGAAGAGATGTCTATTTTTTGGAGGTGACAGTAGCAAATGTAGTTGTTTGTGATGTAGAGACTGTAGATAAAGTTACATATTAAAAAGGTCAGCCTGAATAGTAACTATAGAGTGACATAAAATTCTAGAACAGTCTGAATGATGATCATAGACTGCTTTTCAAGACACACATCTCCTTTTTACCCCCATTTCTAATTTAAGAGGTTCATATACATGGATTGTACAGCTATCTAAATTCACATTTTTCTACCCCAAACAACCTTCATTAATATTTCATAATCTCATTCCATTAGTTGAACAAAGCGACTCACTCCTATTTACCAATGAGTAAAAACAAAGTTAATTGAAATCTCTCTAAATATTTCCCCACTTTAAATCCTATTCCTGAAATGAAAACAAAATTAAGTACTACTACAGAACAGCTTAGTCTTCTGTATGGGATTAAACAAGAATATCTACTCATCATTAAAGATTGTTTATATTTATGATTTTCTTTCCTGAGAAATTTTAATTTTAGGAATTAAACAAATATGATTTAGGATTTTTAAAGAATGGATACATTTTGGCCATTATTGTATGTCTTATACCTGTCTTAAAATGGAGGTCCAGAAACCAAGGGGCAATCTGTTCTGAAGTTGTCCAAGGACTTACCCTCAAATTAGGGTTTGAAGAAAGAAAGTAGAGAGAGAAAAAAATGTGGCTGTCAAATGAGGTATCCTTGCCTTTCACTACTAATAACTTTCTCCTCAACTAGTAGCAGAGATAATAATATATTTTCCTTAACATAATTTATCTACTTGGACAGAAATGAAAGCGCATTCCAAAGAGACAAATTTTTATAATAGGAAAATAAAACACTCCACAAATAGAAAACTTAAAACCGAGCATTACACACTGCAGGGTATGTTTCCTGGTGTATACTTTTAAATCTCAAAAATACTTGAGGAAAATATTCAAGTAAATTCCTGTGACTGCTTTATTATTTTTGTTTTGTTGTTGTTGTTGTTGTTTTGCACCACACCTGGCAATGCTGAAGGATTCTTCCTGGCTCTTTGCACAGTATAGATCACTGGTCATGCTCAGGGGACCAAAGATAGTAGCTGGAATTCAAATCAGTTTGGCCACAAGCAAGACATGCCCCATATCTCATTACAGTACTTCCTTTTTTACCCAGTTTTGATGTTCTAAGGTAAACCGAGAAGGAATATGGGGACTTAATAATGATTACATTTTACTCTACTTAATTTTTTAACTCTGTAATTAATAATTATAGTGCTCATTATCCTCATATACATGTTCACTTTAAGAAAACTGTATTATGTTGATTGGAGGACTTTGATTGCAGTATACTTAAAGATTCTATTTTAATTAAAATCAATTTCTCCTCCAAATAAAATTTTATAATTGTAAATAGAATTGCAATAATACCAGGTTTTATCAGGATTGTCATTTAGAAATTATTTTATTATTTTGTTTGTTTTATTTGTTTGTTTTGGGGCCAGCAGAGCTGGCAGAGGGTTACTCTTGCTCTGTGCTTAGAAATCAGTCTGGCTAGATTTGGGAGACCATATTGGATGCTGGGAATCAAACCTGGGTCAGCCACATGCAAGGCAAATGCCCTATATCTGTGCTATCACTCTATCCCTAACTTTTCATTTAAATTTAAACTTGAGTCTATATGTAAAAGAACTTCATGAGTATTACTAATTAAGATGTATTTAGGTAAATAAAATGATAGTTTTTAAATTTAATTTTGCTTTCTCTCATATTTCACCAAATGGTATTTATGGACTATATTCAGGCATCTTTTGGATTTATTTTTAGATTGTTCTTCTTTGCCCAAATCTAGCCTAAAGAAACTAGGAAGCTAGCCCATGTTTTACAATTTTTTAAGCAATGATCAGAGCACATATCTACAGGGGAATCTTTGGAAATACAGGGAGAAAAATTTTTTGCTAACATACTTCATGACTTTTTTCCAACTTTTAATAAAATTATTTTGTGGATATGCTATTACAAGTGTAATGTGTGGTTATTTTTTCATAATAATAGAATGTTAAACTTAAAATTATTTGTGGATATGCTATTACAAGTGTAATGTGCAGTTATTTTTCCATAATAATGAAATGTTAAACTTAAAATTGGATGTATGTATAATATTTCTTTTTTAATTTTAAATAATAATTTCTTATTTAAGTATTGTGGTTACAGAAATATTTCTTTTCTTCACTCACAATTGACTATTACACACTTTCTATAAAAAAAAGTCCATTATAGAGCTAAACAATACAGATACCAAAAATTATAAGATTTAAGTACATCTACATTAAGTATTTGCATGTGGTCCAGAAAAAAGATTTGTAAACAAAACCATCAGTGTCTTACCAGCAGTAAGCTCAATGTAAGTACATGGAAATAAAATGTGTCTACAGCACAATGTAAGTACATCGAAAACAGCATTATTGTTGGTATTAAGTAATTTATGTGGATTTCTTTAGTGTTTATTTATACAAAGCTTCCTCCATTGTGCTTTACAGAGGCACAGTGATGCATGAAGATGCCTGACTTGACAGATAATTCAATGCTCTGATCACATCTTAATTATAGGGGAGACTAATGAACAATCCAACTGTGTTCCCATGAAGAACTGGGGATTTCTTACCATGTGGAAAGAACAGCTCTCTTGAGCATTATTGAGGATTGAAAGAAGATTCAAATCAGGCAGAAATCTCTGAATTATTTAAGATGAATAGGAACTTCACTGGAGGATGAATTTCTTACAGGTGGCAGATTATAGAGACATCAAATCTGTACCCTTCCCCCTGCAATTTTTAACTAAATTATTATTGTAGTAAAATATAGGCCCTAGAACAGGATTATTAGACAGCCAGATGGAATAGTGTTTGCCAACTCCAGAAAGTAGAAGACAGTAGATGATGATATCAGGTCATCATCTCAGCATAGGCATTGTAGATATTTTTAGAGGCTTGAATTGTGGGATACTCCAACAGTAACCTTCCTGCTCTCATGCCTCAGCTTCTACACTAGGTATTCACTAAATTCTCATCTTTTATAAAGGGGCAGAAGGAACTGTGTCACAATATTCTAGGTAGTGATCAGGATTACTTCCACAACCTGCATATCTAATAAGAGGCCTGCACAGAAAGAAAAGGGAAGATCCTCAGTCCTACAAATACTTAGTCTATAGTATTCAGCACAATGGAAACACAGAAGAATCAGCAGAGATGATGCAGCAAAACCCAAATGAAGGGTGCCATCTAAATATTTCTTGAAGAAGAATTTTAAACAATTGCAACCATATAAGTAAAATTAGAAAAAAACCTGGGCAAGTTGAGTGAAAATTATTTAAAGGTCATAGAAAATGTTAAACTCTTTATAATTAATGAACTTTTAAAAGATTATAGTTAGCTAAAAAAACTATAATGGGGCTTTATATTAAATAACTAGACATTGTCTATGTGTTGCTGAATTAAAAATATGGTTGTAGCATATATTTAATGAAAAATAAAAAAGGAAAATAGTAAAATATAAAGAGTATAAAAACTCTGTGGAACACATCAATAAGAACAATAGCCACATCATAGGCATCTCAGAGGAGAAAAAGAAAAGAGGTAGACAGTAATAGAGAAAATTGACGAAATAGAGCACTTCCCTAATTTGGAGAAAAATAAACATCCATATATAAAGACTCAACTCAAGCAGATAAAACTGAAAATTTAATTATAGTGATTAAAAACTAAAACACATGTGTGTCATACTATACACATCTAGTGAAGAACAAAATAAATGAAACATGCTTGCACAAGATTACTGAGCTTTTTCCATGAGAACTATTTAAAACAGAGGTTCACAACTTGTCTGCCTCTTTTTTTTTATTTTAATTATGACAACAAAGATGCAAAGAAAGAGGACAGAGTAAAGTTACAGTGGAAGCCCAATCACCCATAAACAGAATTCTCGGTAGTCCCATCGATGATATCCCAGCCTTGAACTTTCAGCCAAAGAAAATTAAGAAAAACAAAACTGAACCCATGTACAATACAATTACTTTGTCCCTCAATCCCCAGTTGTAGTACATACTATTTCTTAGCAGCACACAATATAATCTAACGACATTAGACTTATGTAACTCCTTAAACATTGAGGGCAAAGTACATTTCTCTAGTTCCATGCACATGCTTACTAGTTTAAGTTAACCTCAAAAATTTTAGTGGGTTGTTTTTCTTAAGGATTGGAGTCAAGGGAACATAGTAAAAAACGGTATTAAAGTGGCATTTGTTTGCATAGGCCCACCAAAACATAAAGGACATGGAAAGACAAATTATGGTCTAAATACAAGGAGACCCTACCCCTGAAGTTTCCTGGCACAGGACTGACTTTAGGCTCCAGGCAAACTAGTTTGTCCAATTCATGTCATCGTCTGTAGTGGCAATACACCTCCATTCCTCACATAGTCTCTGTTGTTGGTATCATGCTTCTGTATTAAAGATCCTGGAGTCTGCATATCCCATATTGCAGTTAGGATGGTGCAGAGCATCCTCTCGTTTCACCTCACACTTAAGGGGCACTAGAGAGAACCATGTCCTGTAGAGTAGGTCATTGTTGTTGTCAAGTCTTCTCAGTGTAAACGGAAGTCTCTTTTAGGAGGTCGATGTAAGACCCTTGGTAGAGTCTTTCCTGGTAGAGGACTGCTTCCAGCTGTTGCTATAAAAGACCTTGGATGTTTCGTAGATAGCTTGCCTGGTTCCGGCGTGAATGGAGGATGCCCATTCTTCTGAGGCCTGTGCCAGGTCATTATATCAATGTTCAGGGTGTAGGGTACATTGTACTGAGATTTATTAGATAAGAACTTATCTGTATGTATGGTGTTTTCCCATTTTAATGTGTCTATGCAAACAAGGTTCAATGCCATGAAGCGTTATTGGTGCATCTGGAGGCAATAGAAACAAGACCAGCAATTTCCATGACATAGTTCAATCATAGGCATCAAACTGAGGGACAGTTCCAACAACAATCCTTACTGAACAGCTTACAAAGAAAAGACAAGATGAAAAGTGGATAGAAACATCATGGTAGAAGAATATATATAGAGTTACATCAGTTAAAGAAAATACCTATAAAATATTCAAAAGATATATGTGTTCAATTTCTGTCCTTCTAAATAGTTCTGGGATTTGTTAGATCTACTGTATGTCTTAGGTCAGAGATTAGAACTATGTGTTACTGAAGTTAAGAAGGGTAAATCTGAGGAACTGATGGTTGGGAGGAGCATATAGGGAGAGAAATTAGTCACCATTCCTAGAAATATGGCTTCTTTAAGGGAGCAATAGAGAAATGTTCCTCAATTAGTTCCTGGCTATAACTGCTTCCTTGGATCTTTGCAATATTCCTAATTGGAATTGGGTCAAACAGAGGGGTTTGACCCACTTTGGGTAGAACTGATATTAGGAAAAGGGGGAAAATGTTCAAAGTTCTGTAGGATTAGATGGCTTTGCCAGTTAGTGTTACCTAATGTTTGAAAAATAAAGCCCGCTCTCCTCACACTTTGAAACATTCAAGGAAAAAGTACTTCTGAAGACTTTATGAGGTTGCCCTTACCCTGTTACAAACCAGATAAGCATATCATAAATAAAATATTCCTTGATGGTCACAGTTGAAAAACTTCACAAAAAATAATAGCAATTCAAATTCCAAAGCATATCAATTGTATCATGCTTCATAGCTGTGTGGGCTTTAATTCAGATACACAGGATGTTCCAACATATGCAAATGAACCAGTATCAATAAAAGGAAATATAAAACCATGTCATAATATCAACAGCTTGAATAAAACATTTGACAAAACTCAGCATTTATGATCCAAACACAAAGTGGGCATAGATGAAATTTACCCGAACATAAGAAAAGCCATATACTCTAAACACTCGACATAAAAGGAAAACAAGTTGAGAATTCTGAAAAAAAAAATTGATGCATAGTCACAAAGAGTGCTCAGTAGGGTCAGGGAGGAAATAATAAGACTTAATAACTTACAGTTCTGGAGCAGTACTGCACCAAAAGTAGCCCTAATACCATGAAGTATCTCCCTCAAATAGTTAAATAATTAAAAGAGAACCCAGTAATGTTTGATGCTTTATTTCATAACCATGCCATAATATCATAAACCCTCTTTGCTTTATACTAGATAAATGTAAATACTTGCATTTATCTTTAATCATGTTAAGTACAGCACAATCATAAGTTCTTGTATAATCAGTGGCAATGATTTATTATGGCTATTTGTTGGCAAGCAGGTGAAAAGAAAACATGTAATATGTTCCAAAAGATGTCATTTTCTCTTTGCAAGGTTTTGTTCAAGGGACTCCAGACAAGTACATTGAGGTTTATGAATTACCAGTTTTATGAATAACATACTGTGCACAGAGTATGGCACAAAAAGAAAATGTTTCAAAGGTATAGATGTTTCATTTTGGAAGCTATCTGTTGCTGCAATTGTTGCTGCAAATTAGATTTAATGAAAAATATCATTTCAATAAAATATATATTCATTATTATGTATATCACTGCCTATTTCCTTCTCATACAGGTCAAATACTCTCTTTTGCCCTGTGCAAAATGATGAATTTGAAGTTCTGTAGGTTCAATAGGTATTTTTCCTTGTTAAAAACAACAGCAACAAAACATTCCTGTGTGTTTAGTATTTATAATCATAGCTATGAGTATTTTGTTTTTTATTGTATTCCCAGCTCAAGTAATTATCTAGTGGTCCTGCTTCCTCCATAGCATTTCATTCTCTGCTCTCAATTCCATTACCATGGCTGTAACAGTAACTGAATATTTTGTTATTTCAATATGAGAGAGGGCATCCCTGCATATATGAGTGCCAGATTAATATATTTGAAGCATCATCACAATGTCATCATGACAGAATGCGTTTCATATCTTTGAGCTAAGCTTGCAACAACTATAGTGTTCACAGACTGGCCTCCACATTTCTACCATTTCTGCTCCCCAAGTAATGATTCTTTATATATTTGAGATTGCAAACAGTCACACCTTGTTCCCCATAAATACTCTGGGCTTTTCTTTAATTACAATTTAGTCTTATTTTCTAAAATTTCCTTCTCTATGCCTGACCTGCATGAAATTCTGACCCTCTTCAAGGGTCTACCATCCATATTTTTATTTGCATATTAATACCTTTTTAATTAAATAAGTTACTCTGTACCATTAATCATATGGTAATATTTAGTCCATTTCCTACTTGGTATATCTATAGAGAATGAATGGACTGAAAGGGTGGAAATCTAGTGTGAGGTATTAGTAGAGAATGTGAGAAATTAAGTTGATCCTGGATGTAATCTCAAGGTTACTGCAGTAGAATATGGACTATGAGAAATTTATTAAAATACTCAGTAATTAGATTATTTTATTACTAATTCAGAATTATGATAAAGTTCCTCTTCATATAATAATGCTGAGGATTATATATTATAACATATCTAAAAACTTTCAATAATACCTTAATTTATCTGTGAATGGTTCCAATGAGTTCTAAGCCAGTTGACAAAGTTATTTCCTATCACTTATAGCATCTGTTTTATATTCCTGGGTAAAAAGGAGGGCTGGTCCTTCTATGGAAAGCCTGATCCATTAAATGCTTGGGCTTAGAAATACAGTGCTGCTGAGTCCATAGTGTTGGAAATCACCAGAGATGTTGGACTTGGGGAAGGCATGTGGCTCCAGGGTTTGAAATTCTTTTGAATGTGCTCTAGATTGATGCTCTATTTCCATGGTCCATGCCTTTTGATACTTTATTTGTAACTGAACTCTCTTTCACATCATTTCATTATTAATATGGATGTACATTTATCCATGTATTGAGATGAATAGTTATTAAGTAAATACTTTAAAGTATTAGCACAGGGTCTGAAGAGATAACACAGTGATGTCTCTTGCTTTGCTTGCTTTGCATGTGGCGAACCCTGGTTTGATCCCTGGCTCTGCATATAGTCCCCTGAGTACTGCTAGGAGTGAACCCAGAGCACAAATAATGAAGAGGCTCTCTGCACAGCTGTGTGTGGGCCAAACACTGCCTTCCAAAAGTTATTTAGCACATAACTTTTGACACATGATAAAAATGCTGATATCAGATGGAATACTGAAGAAAATTTCAAGTGTTTCAACTTGCCAAGCTATATTCACTTTAAGAGTATATGCATGCATATTCTCCAGGCTATTGAAGTTCTAAGATTTTTATGTTTGAGGTTAAATATTTTATGCTCTTGTTTTTGAACATTTTGATCCATTATTTAATATAGTTTAGTTCAGTTTGCATAGGGCAATTTTATAGCTAATTAACTCATTCATCTTTTGCCTACTTTTAAGAACTCAAAGGAAAGTGAGGTTTGGGAAATGTACTTTTAAGACTCTAAGAACCATTCTCCAAGAATTCATGACTGAAATGCTATTTTTGAATCATGTTTTCATACATAATTTAAAAGGCAGATATAAGAATTTTTTTAAGAAAGCTTTGCCTCCAGCAGACAAAATGCTACCTGATTCATATATAACATCATACAGTGTGTTACCTTTGAGAGTAGGGGAATAACTTCATTTCCTTACCTACATTTTTGTTGTATGAAATTGCTGAAAGACTTATAGCTATACTGTCCTGGTGATAATCCTCAAAAATTAAGATAAAGGGGACAGAGATGGGCTTTTGATGCTCTTACCTCCAGGAAAATGAATCACCCAGGAGATTGTACAAGATTTTTATATTTGAATTAAAATGATTATTTATGTAGACCCATTGTGAGAAATGGATTTATTTCGCTCCTGCTGCTACAGTAGGCTGTGTTACAAAGGGTATATTGTTGCAGTCTGAACTGGGGTTACCTCCAGGAGTGGTCTATAACAAAAAATATCTGTCTTGAGAAGTTCAAGTTAGTGGTAAGAGTATGCTATTAGCTAGCACTTGCTTTGTTGCTAAACGTTAATAATATCTTCTCAGAAGGTCTAGAAATGGAACAAAGGTTGTCCTGGGCAGAAAAAAATGTAATAAAATATAATCGTAACAATGTAAGTAGTTTGGCAACTGCTAAGCTCATTTATATAGAAAATGGAATTATCTAAGAATTTAGAAAATTAATTAGTAGATAGGGGAGGAACTAAATACTAAACTAAGTTTTAGGATATCATTCTCATTTGTCTTCATAGATTTTCATTTAATCTCATCTATTGTCTTTCTCTTCACCCAACTAATCTTTCACTTTTCACCTTTCTGTGAGATTTTAATCTAAGAACAGGACAAATCTAAGAACAAAGTTTGTGCATGAAGCAGAACCTAGTTGAAGAGATCAGTTAGTTGGAGGTCACTGAAATGTTTGTCTTCAAAGGGAGAAGGGCTTTGCATCCTAGGACAGTGCTACATGCCTGGCTCACATATTGAGAAGCAACCATGGACAGTTAGATATTTAGTGCAGGTAAAACTATATTGTGTGTGTCTGTGAGCCAAATAATAAGGAGCATCAACATATAGAACAGAGAGGGTCTAATTAGTAGGATAGGGTAATGTTCTATCAAAAATAATGTGTTATGAATCTGATGATAGAGTATTAACAGGTTTATTGAAGAAAAATTAATTTATGAATACTTTTTTTTTTTTGGTTTTTGGGCCACACCCATTTGACGCTCAGGGGTTCCTCCTGGCTATGCGCTCAGAAGTCGCTCCTGGCTTGGGGGACCATATGGGACGCTGGGGGATCGAACCGCGGTCCGTCCTAGGCTAGCGCAGGCAAGGCAGGCACCTTACCTCTAGCGCCACGGCCCGGCCCCTAATTTCTGAATACTTCTTAAGAGCTTTTGATCAGTATTTTAAAGCCAGCTCTGTTAAATAAGTCAAATTTGAGAATCATTGTAAAGTTTGTGCCAATTACTTTTTTTTTGGGGGGGGGATCACACTCAGCAGTGCTCAGGGATTATTCCTGGCTCTATGCTCAGAAATCGCCCCCAGCAGGCTTGGGGGACCATTTGGGTGCTGGGATTCAAACCACCATCCTTCTGCATACAAGGCAAATGTCTTACCTCCATGCCATCTCTCCAGCTCTGCCAATTACTTTTTAATTATTATCAGAAAGTCACTGTATATAGAAATAAATAGCATGTACAGGCTTAGACATTAATTTTGAGGAAAACATTTCGTTATATAATGATATAAATTTATTTGTGTTTTTATATTTTAATTTAAGAATTAAATGTAGATTATAAGTAAACAATATAACTTTTTAAGTCAGACTTATGATTTATTAAAATAGGACCTCAAAGTAAAAATGCTTTTATATTTTTAGCAAACAAAAGCACAATTGACTCGCATTGCTATTAAAAAGGCCTTCTTAAGGAAAAACACAGCTTTAATCCTATTTAGTGATTGACAACATTATTATATGGATGATATTATATTAATATAGTCTGATTGTAGAAATAGTTTCTATTTCATCAGAGAAGGCATTGATGATGAACAGTGCAGTGAAAGCACTTTTTAAATGATTGCTTGGATCAGTTATGAATAAGTTTAATTAATTCAAATATATTTATAGCTTATATTCATTAGAAGAATGGTGTCATAAGTTATTAAATGAATATAGTAGTTTAAATTTAGTATTTTTGTTTTGTATAGGCCACAACTAATAGTTTTTATGGGTTTCTCTTGGTTCAGTTCCCAGGGATTGTGCCTACAGATCTGAGGGGACTATGTGGTACTAGAGTTGAAATTTGAGCCTCTTGCATACAAAGCATAATCTCCAGCACTTCATGATTCCCACTAAATCTATAAAATTGATCCTAAGCCATGTTTAATTTTTTGATTCCACCAACACATAAGAGATGCTCAAGGGACAAATGGAAAATTGCTCTAAGAACTACTTTACTAAAGTAGTTAATATTATTAGTATTAAATGTATTAATGTTTTCATGTAACTGGAGAGGAATAAGATGAAGAAAGCATCATGTTTGATATTTGCATATCAAGGCAGATTGACTGTCACATCAAGATTTTTTCTCTTCTTCAATATCCAATTGTTGTGTTTCCATCTTCACCAAGCCTTCCTGATATGCTGGTTGCAGAACAAAACATGTATCCCATATCAGAATTCTTACTATGCTTGATAAGTACCTTTTTTATGGCAATTTAATTTTTTTACATACTCTGGCTATTGCTTACTGTATGAAGTGTAAGGGTGGAAGAGATAATCTAGGTGTTAAGGCATTTGCCTTGCATGCAACTGACCACTTCAATCTGTAGCATCATATGTGGTACTCTAAGCACTACCAAGAATTATCCCTGAACATGCTGATTATGGCCCCAAAACCAAAAAATAAAAAAAAAATATGATCAGTGAATGTGGACTAGAAGGCCGCCAATTCTGTAGTTTCTGAAAGACCTATACTTGTTCTTACTGTCTACTAAGTGTATAACAATTGGTAGTAAATGTAATCATGATCCATTTAGACCAGGGGTTCTCAAACTTTTCAAACAGGGGGCCAGTTCATTGTCCCTCAGATTGTTGGAGGACCGGACTATAATAAAAACAAAAATTATGGACAAATTCCTATGCACATTGCATATATCTTATTTTGAAGTAAAGAAACAAAATGGGAACAAATACAATCTTTAAAATTAACTAAAATTAAATCAACAAACTTACCAGAATTTCAATGGGAACTATGGGCCTGCTTTGGCTAATGAAGATGGCCAATGTCCCGTCCAATATTTTTCACTGCAAGTGTGCATCCGTTAGTCTTGATTTGGTGGGAGATTTCAAATGTTTCATTCTAGAAAATGTTTGTTCACAGACATAAATGCT
Organism: Suncus etruscus; assembly: GCF_024139225.1. Lineage (NCBI taxonomy): Eukaryota > Metazoa > Chordata > Mammalia > Eulipotyphla > Soricidae > Suncus > Suncus etruscus. The sequence continues at coordinate 131,376,691 of NC_064848.1, read as the reverse complement.
GCCGAAGATGGTTGCCATTTTGAGTGCATTGTTCCTGAGATGAGGATATGTCTCAGAGGGGATAGATGCATAAAAACTAAGAAGATTAATTCATAAACAAGTCAATAGAGCCTTTTTCTTCAGAAGATTCTCTTGGATACATAGTTATTTTTCTTTTTTCTTTTTTTTTCCAGTTAATCACCCTTTTCGGAGTCTTCGTTTAACTCTAAAAGTCTGATATAGATTAAATACCTTGAACAAATTCTCTCCATATATAGAAAGAGTTCAATTCCTGGAAGTCTAGATGAAGAACACACTAGCTTAGACAAATCTTAATGAGGAAACAGTAATTGTGTATGATGAACAGGATGGAAGTAAACTACATTTTTTGAATCAACTATTTGTCAAGAAGTGAAATATTGTGGTAATTAAGGCAGCAGAAAGCTCTGCATAATAGACATGAGAGACATAGCAGACAATAAAAATGCATCTGGGCACCTGTTACAGTTAAGGTTGAATGACCCTCTTTAAAACCCTGGAAAAATATTCTGTATGAGGAAAGGACATCTGTTAAGTCTGTAAGCAGCTGTGCTCAAAAATGTAGAAATCAGAAATAGCAAAGAAAGTGAAGCTAAGATACATAGTCCAGACTCACCTGGGAACTTTACCACAAAATTCAACTCCACTTACTTTCTCTTAGGATGAAGCGTGGCAGGGCATTTGGATCACATATATTTTTCAGCCTATTGCCCTTATCTGGCAAGGTACATGACATGATCACAAAAATTATTGTTGAGGATGGATTTATCTATTGTACTCTGATGGTGCCAACCCTTGATATTTCCCTAGATGTTGGAAACCAAACTGCTTAATTTGTGGTAGTTAAAAACAACATTCACATTATCTCCTGGTTAACAAATCTAAATAAATAAATAAAAGTTCAGTATGAATATCTGCAAAATTACCTATTCTGGCTTGTTTTCCCTACCATTATTTTATAGTATATAAAACCAAATTCTTGAGACGGTTCAAAAAATAAAACCATTCACCATAACTATATAAATATATGGTAGCATGCCATACACTAGGCAAAGACTCTATCTCACAATAGTTCAGGCCATGAACTCACAGACCCTGAATACTTGTCTGCCTAAGCCAAACTTCAAGTGAGATTGAACATAAATTGTGAGGGAAAGAGAAACTAAAGGTAACCCTCAGTCTTGGGCTTGAGCATCTGGGTAGTCAATAATATGGTTGAATTCAGGAAAGGGAATTAGTGGAATAATGAATTGGAAATAAAGATTCTCTTTTAATCTTAAGTCATTGTGCCTTCACTCAAATTACAATAGAAGTGTGGACTTCTGGTGACAGTTGGAGTTGTCGATAAGTATCAGGGCTTTAGTGTTTATACCGAGTGGTTTGAGGAAATACTCAGGCAAGTAAATATATAGACTAAAGTCGTAGAGTCAGCCCAACATTTATGAGTACTAATCATGAGAATTTAGCTCTGGTTTTATGGTGGAAATTAAAAGAAATCTGCCTTTTCAGAAATTTTTAACTTTCAGTAGATATAGGTATTAACTGGGGATTGAAGGGATTGAGGGGGTGGTATTTGAACTGGACTATATAATATATATATGTATATATATATACATACATACATAGAGGACATGGTGCTGATCATAAAAGTATTTTTATAGAAAATTATATTTACCTTATTAAAAATCATTTTGTTTGCTATGTACAACTATAGTTTGTATAATGGTGCTGTAGAGTGAAATTAGGTCTTATAATTGCATCTTGTTCTTTTTTTTTTTTTTCTATGAGGGATGTTGTTTGGGGCCACAGACAGCAGTGCTCAGGGCTTGCTCCTGCTTTGCATTCATGAATTACTCCTACCAATGTTTAAGGATAATATGGGATGCCAGGGTTCAAACCTAATTAGCTTTAAACAAGGCAAATGCCCTTCCTACTATGCTATCACTACTGCCCTAGTTTCATTCTGAAAACTTAATACGAAACTTCAGTTCTTTCCTTTAAAAAGCCTACCTCTGAAACTTGCTAAAATAATATAAGCTGGTTTTATTTCAATAGAATACAAAATCCAAATAAAAACTGTATCATTTGTGGGAAATCCTTTAAAAAAACAAGTAACATTAATATTTAAAATCATGGCTAAAACAAAGCTTATAAATACTCAAAGTTCATAACAAGGAATTTGAAAATACTTGAGGAGTTAAGAGCAAAGAATTTTATTTCTAGTACTTACCTGGCTCTCTGATACCTCCTGGTGAAGCACTGGAGGCCTCCAATAGAACACAGGGTGTGGCCCTTTGAGTTGGACACTTTAGGGCCCTAGCAAGTTAGACAATTATTAGTTGCTTCCCCCCCACACTGAGCACTGTGTGGGATTTTCCCAAGCTTTATTCCAAAATAAGGATATGGACAATAAAGTTGCTACATGTAAAAGGAATTTAACTGATGAAGTTCCTAATTCTGCTGCTTGAAGATAAGTAATCAAAATTTTATTTATGGTTTTGATTAGATTCTCTTTTCCTTTATTTTGCACAGCATATTTGGAAATCTATGCTTCTAGGTTCACAAAAGGACAGCAGCAGTCAAGAGCCTTCATCATTTTTCAATCTGAAAAGTTAGCTTTAATAGAAGGCTATTAAAAGGCGATTTAGTACAGCAACCATCTTTTCTTTTCTGTATTTTTTAGACAAAATGCAATTACGGTATTAATATTTTAAAGAGTATGAGAAAACTGTCTCCTATAAAGTGCTTGCAAAACTCAGAAGTGACAAATAGTTCACTTAAAATAAAGCAGAAGGTATTAATCTGACTATATAAATATTTAAAGGTATACTATAGTGTCTTTTGAAGTTCTAAGTTGCCATGACCTTTTCAGATGTTAAATGCTATTTCTTGGTAGAATTATAGCTTTCTACTTGTAAGGAACCCATTGATTTTTCTGAGGAAAGATAGTTTTTAAACAAAAATCAGAAGAAATTCCATATTATATTTAATGTATTTGATATATATCTTAGTGGCAGTTTTGTTATACATAATTTTTCCTTTAGATCTTGATGTCAGTAACTAGGAAGGGATATTAACTATATTTTGTTTTACTCAATATAAATTAAAATTGTTTTGACTTCTAGATACAATGAAAAGAATCTAGTTTCTCTTTTACTCTGAATAATATTTAAACAGAAATGCAAATTTTGAGATGATATAGACCTTACCTTCTTTTAAACTAGTTTTATGACAAATTTTATTTATTTATTTTTTTTGTTTTATTTTGTATTTTTTTGGCCACACCCGGTGGCACTAGGGGTTGCTCCTGGCGTTCTGCTCAGAAATTGCTCCTGGCAGGCACAGGAAACCATATGGGATGCCAGGATTCCAACCACCTTTGGTCCTGGGTCAGCCACTTGCTGCTGTGCTATCACTCGGGCCCCGACAAATTTTATTTTTAAGTCAAATTATCAATATTTTTAAAAAAGATGGTCCCATATCTTTTATTTGAGGCAAGAAAATAATTTCACCATATGCATGTCTAACCTGCAGTTTGTGTCAGAGATTGTATTCTCTTTAAATTTTATATCTGGTCATGTCATTCACTACTCAGAACCTCTCAGTTACTTTCGACTAACCCCAAACTCCCAAGCAAAGAAAAAGTATGAAGTAGTCATTGTCCATCAGTAGCTTAATCTCCTTCCCAGGTTTTAATTCTTCTCCTTTTTCTTCCATCTTCTTCTAGCATGTATTCTTTTAATAACCACTATCTAATCCAGCACCAATTTTTATGTGTCTTATTGAAATATTTTACTCTTTCTGCATGCTATTTGATACTATCAATTTGATATCATCATTCAGTTGATCTAGTCTGGTTTGCTTCTACTAATCTTTTGTCAAGGCTTTTCTTTTTGAGTCATTTTAAGTCTTTTCTTAAAATTAATTTATTCTCTTTGTTGTTTGGTACTTATTACTAGTCTGCCTTTAGATTGACCTCCAGACGTATGCATGGTTAGAATGATAGAGGGAACGGAATTAAATAACGGCTTTCTTTATATTGGTAACACACTGGCACATGTTCCACAGATATTCCTGAGCTTAACATTCATTGGTGAAACAATGAAGGAATGTTGTTAAAATTTGTGAGATATTATTTTTCTTCTTTTAATTTATTCTTTTACTTCTTTTCTTCTTTTAATTTTACTTATATTCTAGATAGGAGCTCCCACTTTTCCATAGAACCATAGAACTTGAATTACTTTGTTCTGTCTCATATTTCTGTGTTTTACAAACAGAGAAAAGAAGAAAAAAATGAATGGGACCCAGGGCCAAGTGGTCTCAGGAACATTGATTGGGGAAAAAAAAGAGGTCAGCTATAAATACTCAAGTAACCAAAGTCAACAACAACAAAATCAAGAGACCCAAACTATAACAAACTAAACAGAAAATTGACCTATTAGTCCAGAGGGTGAGGGGAGGAGGTATGGGATGCATGCTGGGAACTATGGAGGAGGGAGGTCAACACTGGTGGTGGGAATGGCCCTAATTCACTGTCACTGAACAACTGAAATACAACCATGAAAGACTTGTAATTCACAATGGCATCAATAAAAAAACTTAGAAAAAATATTGTGGGATACAGGGGGCTGGAGCGATAGCATAGCAATAGGGCATTTACTTTGCACATGGACAACACAGGATGGATCCCAGCTCGATTCCTGGCATCCCATATAGTCCCCTGAGCCTGCCAGGGATGATCACAGAGCCAGGAGTAACCTCTGAGTGCTGCCAGGCATGTCCCCACCAAAAGATTTTGGATATAGTTATAATATAAGGTTAATAGGAGTAATAGGAAAATATGATAATTATTTCATTTGATGAGTGAATGGAATTTTTCATGTAAATCAAAAACTGATAGTTTGTGTTTCTTTGAATAAAATTCAGGCCAAGAAAATATAATTATAATATCACAGCAGGTTGTAAAGAAGTAGGATTTCTTGTAGTATGAATCCATTGGTACAAGGAATATATGCACATTGAATGGAAGAAAATTATATAAAGTAACACTTTTATTCGTTTTTGTTTGGTTGGGTTTTTCTTGTTTGTTTTCTGTTTTTGGCCACAACCATTGAAGCTCAGGGGTTACTCTTGGCTATGCGCTCAGAAATTGCCCCTGGCTTGGGGGGACCATATGGGACGCGGGAAGGGGGGGAATCAAAGTTCGTCCAGGGTCAACCACGTACCTGGCAAGCGCCCTACTGCTTGTGCCACTGCTCAGGCCCCAAGTAACACTTTTAGAATTTAGCACTAGTGCAGACTTATTGTAAAAATTAAGGGGTATTTTATATTTTTTAATGAAGAAATAAATAGGGCTAGAGCAATAATACCACCTTGCAAGAGCCTTACCTGGATTCTAAACCAAGCACCCATAAAATCCTCTGAACACTCACAGGAATGATTTTAGAGTGAAGAAGTGAAGAGCCATGAGTGAACCCTGAAGAAAAGAAAGAATAAAAGTAGGAATTATTTAGTGTCATCTCTTCCAGAAATACAGTTTGGGAATTTTAAATAATAAGAGGCTGGACTAAACAAACTTAATGACCATTTTTTAATACAAACACAGGAATAGGACAATTACTTGATTTGGAATAGTTGTAGAGAAGATGAGCAAATAATTTTAATAGTTGTTTATTTGGAATGTACATGGGTACTTTTAAGCAGCACTAATAATCATTTATTGATTGACATTAGAGATTCATATATTGTGAACAAAATCATCAAAGTGTCTATAAAGTAATTTGACTAAGACTAATTAAACAACTTCTGTGTTCTTTTCTCAATAGTCAAGAGAATTTATTTAAAAGTATTTTGTGTCATTCTATAGACCAGTGTCATTAAGTAATTATATATCTGTAATTTGTTTTATTTTTAAGCTTGATAATGCAGATGAACAAGCAGCTCAGATCAGAAGGGAACTTGATGGTCGTTTGCAGTTGGCAGATAAAATGGCAAAGGTAAATGATTAACTTTGACTTAATGAAAAAGTTTTTCTCTTTTTTCTTTTTGTTTACTTGGTCTTATACCTGGACGTGCTCAGGGATTTACTGCTGATTCCATGCTCAGGAGTCACTTCTGGCTATAATCAGTGGCCCTAGATGGGACATGTGGGTTTAAATAGGGTCAAACACAAATAAAATAAGCATAGATAACCCATTTACTATTCTTTGGCTTCACGTATTTTTTCTTTTTTATTTCTTTAAAACTTTTTTTTATCAAGAGATCTGCTAAGTGTCCGTCAGGGTACTTGACACATTGTGGAGTCAAGTAATATATGAACCAATGGAAAAAAAGGAAATTTAAAGTATATCTGGCAAAGTATGTTCATTATATTATTTTAATTAAATGTATAATCACAGAGTTTTATGAACTTAAATATATTTCAAATGAAAGTAATTATTTTGAATACTCAGTACTTTCAAAAATTCTAAATTGCTGTGTGTGGTTGCATTAATTTACTTCATTGATATAAAATATTCATTCACAATAAATTTGAGGTTCTACTGCAATTGAATACAATTTTTTTCTCTTCTCTTCTATTATTCAAACATTTTAAATAATTGATGTACTGATACTCCTCTTTCTCTCCTTTCCTTTCTGTCTCCACAGAGTTGTCCCTGTTTAAGTATTTTTTTCTTTTGAAAAGTTTAGATATAAACAAACAAGTAAAGTACACAAATATTTACAGCTCTGTTCATACACCCATGCATCTATTTTCCCCAAATAAGGTAATATAACAGCATCTGCCAAGATATATTCCTACTAGATTTAACCATTGAGTTTTTCAGACAATTTCACAAAGAAAATAGGTACTTCTGAACTTATTTTTCAAGAGTACTAAGATAAGTAGTTACTAAATTGGTAAAATTGAGAAAATAATTTGGTCACAAAATGATATGTTGTCAGAATGAAGTCAGAACTATGTGAGCAGGAGTTTCCAGTGAAGGAAGCCAAGTTTGATGGTATGAATTTGGGCCGAATGGGTTGTATTCAGACAGAGGAACATGGATTTTGAGTGATATCAACGGATACTGTGTCCTATTACTGTCTTCTGGCTAGCTTAAGAAGTACTACATCATTCTAAAGACTTAAATGGAGCTTATAAGATACAGAGCAGCTTGAATCTGTGAGATCAGAGGGAAATTATGTCTTTCTGAAATTCTAAACCAAGTGACCAGGGTAGACCAATTCTTATCAATAGTATATTTCCACTTATAAGAAATTAAAATTTGGGGGCCATAGAGATAACATGGAGGTAAGGCATTTGCCTTGCATGCAGAAGGTCGGTGGTTCAAATCCTGGCATCCCCTATAGTCCCCCGAACCTGTGAGGAGCCATTTCTGAACATAGAGCCAGGAGGAACCCCTGAGTATTGCTGGGTGTGATCCAAAATACTGGAAAAAAATTAAATTTGAATCACCTTTGATTCCTTTTTTTTTATACTATCTGGTTTTATCTAGAATTCTAAATGAAGAATGATTTTTTATTTATGGTAGGTATGTTTAGAGCATTTTAAGGCACAGTTTTCATCATCCCAATCACCTTTGTATCTCATGTGGATACTGAATAATTCTGTCCTTTTGCCTAGGTTTCAGCTCCTTCCTGTACTCCCACCATCACAGCAAACAGTTATTCTGTGTTCAAAACCTTGTGGTAGCTTCCCTAAATCTAAAACATAGATTCCTACAGTCCGGAATAATCTTGTGTGGTCTGGCCTTCGTGTATATCATATCATATTTTGTTATTTTACTCTACCCCTGCCTCAGTCCATTGCAGCTATAATACTTTTTCTCTTCTTCCTACACAAGGTCATTGCCCTACTCACTCTCACTGTTGGCAGTGGTATTCATTAACATTTACATGCCTGCTCCCCTATATTTAGCAAGGTTCTTTTGGGCAAAAGATAATATAGATATATGGTTGAATTACTATTGATTAAATATCTCTAGACACAGATATAAATTACACTAACTACATCATTTTCGACCTCTTTATTTACATATGTGTATATGTTTGTGATTAGCCAGATATATAGAAATCATGGATTTATTTTGAAGAAGTGAATTATGTGGTTGCAGGGGCCAACAAAATCAAAAATCTGTTCTGCAAAATGCTAAGCTTAGTATTTAGGTCAGAGTTTATATTACACTCTTGAGTAGGAATTCCTCAAGGCAGGATAGCAGGCAAGAAACTCAGATAAAGCTCTCCATGTTCTTAAAATTGAGTTAGAATTAGTATTTCTTAATGACTCATAAGTCATTTTACTGCTTTGATTAGTGTCCACTACATAGTTAATAGCAATATGATTTACTCAGAATGTACTGACTATAAATATAATCTATCTATATGGTAATTATTTCACGGAGAAATATAGAGGGATGTTTGGCCAAGCCATTCCATAACATAACTTCAGCCAAGTTGGGCCATTTACTGACAACTCTATGGAAGTTATAACTTCTTTCCACCAGGGAGTCATTGTCATCATTTTACCTTTTTCTTCATAACATGTTCATTAGAGTAACCTGTCTCCTTAGAGTAAAATCCTTCATCATACAAGATTCTGCCCGTTAGCTTAATGAGTGCCTCCAAATGTCTAATGGAGGATTTTGTGAATGTCTTTTGATTGAATAAATTTTTATATGCTGGCATATTTTTCAGAAAAACTCACTTTGCAGAATTACTTAATTTTGGAGGTAGAATATGTTGTTTTTCTCTGAGTTGAGAGCATAATAGAATAAAAAATGAGAACATAAAATTAAGTGAGAAAGTCCAATCATATAGCCGTGTAATGTTATGCAAATATAAATGCTTTTATGTTTCCAGTGTGATCCTAAATTTAGTAATTAAAATTAAGATAGAGACCAGGGATTGGGAAACAACATCCAGTGGTATTAACATCAGGCTTCATCTGGTGAAAAGTACTAAATTTAAATAATTAGAACTTTTATGAATCAAATATTATTTCAAGTACACAATGCTAAAGTCTAAAGGGTGAAATTAGAACATTTTAACTATGATTTCTAGGGGCTTCTCACAGATTACAAAATAAAATTGAGAATAACCCTATTTCTATGATCTTAAAAGAATTTAATCAGTTCCACAGAGGTACTGGAATTGAGGTGTTTTTCTTGGAGGGAGCCAACCCAGGTTTGATCCCAGACCACATAAGGACTCTTGAGCTCAGTCAGTCAGGAGTAAGTCCTGAGATGAGAGCCAGGAGTAAGTGCTGAGCACAGCTGGGTGTCCCAGAGCCCCTAAGAAAAATCAAACATATAAATTTATATTGCATTAGTTCTGTTTCCACAAAGGAGACAATACAAGCAGGTTAATATAAAGTTAATATACTGTAAGCAAATCTCAACGTTGTTAAATGGATGTTTCTTTCTTTCCACAAAAATACAAAGGCTGAGTTAAGTAAGCTTCAGTGATTCCTGCCACTTATTGAGAAAAAGGAGAATGGAGAGTATTTTTAATTAAAGCTAAGTAGGTATATAATTTTATTGGAGGCCCACTCAGCCATGCTGGTATACATGTGCCGTGTCACTTGAATTATCTTTGCTGCTCAAAAGTAGAATCTTGGGAGAGAAAGATGGAGAATTGAGACCCACTTTGAGGTACTCACGGTACTCTACTCACTTTCTTATTCTTGGGCAGAACTCCCAGTGGAGCTTTGGGGATCATATTAATGGGATATTGTCCTGAGTTAGTCATATATATTCAAGGAAAGAGACTTACCCCTCCTATTATCTCAGGCCCCCACATATGTGAATGTGTTTGTACACACATATATGTATAATTTCTATAATACAATAGATTAAAATTTTGAAAAAATAACTGTGAAAGACTTGTAATTCACATTGGTCACAATAAAAATGTAAAATAATATGGTACATCTAAACATACAAATGCCTAAAATTGTTGTCTTTTGCACTTCTAAAATTCATTTTTACCATACTAATGATTTGATATATATCAAATAAATAGAAAATATAGATTTAATTCAATGCATAATAATTCAAACTAGTTTGAGTTTCAAACTGTACTAAAATATACTTAGCAAATTTTAGGCAAACATGAGTTTCATTGATTAAATGTTTTACGTGGTTAATTTTTTATAAGAATTTTAACTCTAATTAATGTACTATAATACATACATTATTTCTATGTTTCATTTTAGAAAGTTCTACAAGGTAACATGTAATCTCAATTTCTGGACCTTATGGTAATAGTAAACAGTAAATTAACCTTAATGTTACCTGAGATAATCCTGGTCTTCACTGTGACATATCATTGAGAGGCCTGCATTTTGGGGTTGTTGGGTGTTTTTTTTTTTTTTTTTTTGTATATTTTTAAGTATTTGGTGCCTTTGAAGACTGCTCATTTAGTCCACAATGTAAAAATCAGATTTTATGGCTTAATTTGCATTTTTGGTGTTGATGTGGGATATTTTGAAGCTTTATATGTTTCCATTTGATACCAAGGTATTTTTGAACCATTTAAAGCATTTTTCCAGATTTTTTTTTTCTTGTGGAAAAGCTGAGTGTTTCTATTTGATACATTTTGGTCAAATAATTTTTGGGTCAGAGGACACTATTACCCATAAAATCTTTAATGGTCTCAGATACCTGTTACATGAAATAGAATGTTTTACTTTCAGATGAGTAGTAGGCTGGCTTTTTGAAGCATTATCAAAGAGTCCTTAAGAATTTCCCTTAGGACCTGTAGAAATAGTACTGTGTCAGACATTCGCCTTACACACAGCTCTTGCCTTGATCTCCAGCATAGTATATGGGTTCTAAAGTACAATCAGGAGTTGATCCCTGAGTCAGGATAAATCCCTAAACACAGTCAAATGTGTCCTTCAAACAAATTTAAAAAAAAAAACAAAACTCCTTGGGAAAGTTTATTAAGACTATAGAGAGGATGGAGCTATAGTACAGAGTTATTCTAGTACATTAACTTTGCATGAGGTCAGCTAAACCAGTTCAGATCTCAGGCATCTTATATGGTGCCCCCACACCAGGAGTAATTCTTGACTACAGAGCCAAGAGTATTCTCTGAGTACTGCAGAGTATAGCCCAAAATACAAAAACTAAAAACAAAATCATAGTTATTTAATGTTGATAAATATGTTTTTGATATTCTGTATAAATAATTTTAAAGAAATATAATTATTTTTTGGAGGAAAGGGAAAAGAGTTGGCCCAAGACTCTGGAACTGGTTTAGGAGGCAGAATCAGATGTTTTCTTCTCAGAAATCAGAGAAGTGATGCAAGCTGAGGGGCTCTTAGGAAAATTCCCTTTATTTTGGGAAAGTGTTTCTATAGGTTATGTTTTTAATGATACCAGAGAAAGCATTGTTATAGGCACCAATTTTTAAAGGTAATTGGATGATCATTTGAAAGGTGGCTGCTTGATATGTTTTCATATGTTCATATATTCTTCCCTTCAGACACTTTTGTGCAATAGTTGCAAGATCACACTTCACACGATTACAGAAAGCTGTTGCCCTCCAACTTCTAGAGAGAACTAAGGACCACAATGTAAAAAAATTAAGGGGAAAAAAAAACAGAAATCTCATTTGCTATTTGTAGGAGGACAAATACGTATAATCTTCCCAAAGAGCAATTTGGCAGAATTTCTTAGCATCTATTGAAATATCAATATTTGTGCCTTCGAGTGAAAGAGACAGTAATCTGATTGCAAGAGGATAGAGTTGAATGTCGGTGTTGATGTAATCAGGAAGAAAATAGGATCTGAAAAATTGATATTGTTAACTTTTGTAGAAGTTTTATTACAAAATAGCTTTTTTCTCTAAATTACATGTTTCTAAATCTTACTCAAAAATCAAATTTGTGGTTAAAGAAACTTTTGCTTGACTTATTTTTGTGAAGTAAAAATAAAAAACCAACTCAAGAAATAGCTGTATTGCTATAAAATATTAATTGAGTTTTAAATTTGCAGCTAAGATATAAAAATTATATCCTCCAACAAAGCATGTCTTTTTTGGAGATACTGTGTTTTGTTTTCTTTCCTTACACACAGTAGATACTAAATATTTCATTTTAGACTGTTTAAGTCAAGCATTTCAAACCTAACATTGATTCTGCCTAATCCATACACTAAATGCATTTGTATACTAAAACATTTCATTGAATATTAATCAGTTTTTTAACAAAATATTTAAAGAAGTTAATCTTTTTGTATGTTTTTTGTTTGTTTGTTTGTTTGTTTTGGGGCCACACACAGTGATGCTCAGGAGTTATTTCTAGTTAAGTGCTCAGAAATCGCTCCTGCCTTGGGGGACCATCTGGACACCAGGGATTGAACGGATGACCATCCTGGTTCAGCTGCACAAACTCTACCGCTGCCCTATCACTAAAGCAATTAATCTTAATTTGCATAAAAAGTTATTTCATTTATAACTGTCTTCAGTAAAATTTAAAAAATATATTAATATAAAATCAAGATAGTTTAAAGCCAAGGATTATAAATTTAATGATAAGAAATGTCAGTTATATGCACTAAATGAATGTAATAGCTTTAAGACAGTAAAATACATCTTGATACGTACATTAACATTGGAGTACAACTTGTGTGACACTGTTATTTTAAAATTATTTTCAAGGAAAGAAAATTTCCAAAATTTATAGCAAAAGATATGGAAAGTACATATATTGAAGAGTTGCGGTCTTCGGTGAATTTGCTAATGGCCAATTTGGAAAGTCTTCCAGTGTCAAAAGGTGGTCCAGAGTTTAAATTGCAAAAATTAAAACGCTCTCAAAATTCAGCATTTTTGGACATGGGAGATGAGAATGAGATTCAGCTGTCAAAGTCTGATGTAGTTCTGTCATTCACGTTAGAGGTAAGTAGCTTTTTTCCCACTCTGGTTTTTGTCATCTCATGTGAAACTTCCGCATAATTTCTGCCTACTTTTCATGGTACCATTTCAAACATAGTGTAATACATTTTAAAGAAGTGCTTTATTTGGGATTTATTCAGTTTGTGAATAAAAATTAATGCAACTTAGCCTTTCAGCATAATATTACTATTAAGATTCTGTAATAAAATAAAAATTCTAGGCAAGTCTGTGTCAGCTAGGCTACTAAAAATTCACTTAAAAAGTAATCCCTGATAGAGGATATACATAGAATAATCTCATTCATTTGTGGGATATAAGAAAAAGTAAAAGATAGTTTGGCAATAGTATCCAGAGACAATATAGGTGAGAATCAGGACCCGTTCATGGAAGGAAGCTTGCCATAAAGAGTAGTAAATATAGCTAGGGTAGTGAACTATCCACTGTGACAATGATATTTGGAATTGATCACTCTGGACAAAAACTGGATGCTGAAAGGAGATAAAAGTGATATGCTAAAATGAAATCAAACAGTTCTTGTCTTTAGAACTTCTGTGAGAATAAACTATGATCCTTCTATCTCCAAAACCTGTCACTTTAGCATTGCTAAACCAAATCATTCTCACATGTCCTTCATTTTTGCTTTCCTCTTAATATCAAGGACTTCAGCCTATGGAAATTTCTAAAAGCAAATAGGTAATCCAATTTCAGGGTTACAATACAAGTCAGACTTAGTTTTGGTTCATTGGATAAAGAAGTCTTCAATAAGAATGGAAGCCCTAGTGAAAGGAATGGCTTATTTTAAAATCTACTTACATTTCCTCTTCCATTTACAAATGCTCCCCTTTCCCTACTTTTTTATTCTATTTCCTTACAAAGTACAACTTCAGGCACATCTCTGATGACCAACATAATATTCAAGTATTTAGTATAGTTATTTATTATTTTAATAGAATGTAAGGGATATGAAGCTAAGGCTTTTTTATTGTTATATTTTATTTTATTTTATTTATTATATTTTACCACAAGAGCCTCATATAGTGCCAGACAGACAGTTGATTCCATCTATGAACACTTACTGAATTATGACATCAATAGCATCAATTAGTAAAAAAAAAAAAAAAAGTTTACTTTTAGATCACTCCATTCATTATCTTTTCAGAGAGGATAACAAATCAAGAGACAAGTGACTCAGAAAATACTCAGACCTGGACCAGGAGGACCAGTATTTGGTAGGAAGCTTACCACAGAGTGGTGAGTGCAGTTAGAGTAGAGAAGGATCTACTATGACAATTATAGTTGGAACTGAGTTCTCTGGACAAGAACTGGCTGCTGAAAAGGGATAAAGTGGCATTCATGGTAACCCTTCAATAACAGTAGTGCAAACCACAGTGTCAAAAAGGAAAAAGAGAGTGAGAAAGAGGAAGATGTAAAATGCCTGCCCCAAAGACAGCAGAGGGGGTTGGGAGGCTGGAAGGTGTGGGGAAGTGGGCACATTGGTAGTGGGAAAATTGCACTGGTGAAGAATGATGCATTCTGTGACTGAAACTCAATTATGAACAATTTTGTAACCACAGTGCTTACATTAAGTAATTACTAATGATAATAATAATAAAGTCCTTATAGAAAAACTATCCTAGAGAATGTCCCATGTACATTAGAGAAAAATGTGTATCCAGGCTTCTGGGGGTGGAGTGTCCTGTATATATCTACTAGGCCTCTTTCTTCCATTTCTCTCCTCAGGTCTAGTATATTCTTGTTGGGTTTCAGTCTGGTTGACCTGTCTAGTGTTGACAATGCCGTGTTGAGGTCTCCCACAATTATTGTGTTGTTATTGATATTATTTTTCAGATTTGTCAACAGTTGTATTAAATATTTTGCTGGCCCCTCATTCGGTGCATATATGTTTAGGAGGGTGATTTCTTCCTGCTGTACATATCCCTTGATTAATACAAAATGTCCATCTTTGTCCCTTACAACTTTCCTAAGTATAAAGTTTGCATCATCTGATATTAATATGGCCACTCCTGCTTTTTTTGGGTGTTGTTTGCTTGGATGATTTTCCTCCAGCCTTTTATTTTGAGTCTATGTTTGTTCTGACTATTCAGGTGCGTTTCTTGTAGGCAGCAGAAGGTTGGATTGAGTTTTTTGATCCATTTAGCCACTCTGTGTCTCTTAACTGGTGCATTTAGTCCATTGACACAAAAATACAATACAAAAACTCCTTCCTTACACCTATATTCATTGCAGCTCTATTTACCATAGCAAGACTCTGGAAACAACCAAGATGCCCTTCAACAGATGAATGGCTAAAGAAACTGTGGTACATATACACAATGGAATATTATGCAGCTGTCAGGAGAGATGAAGTCATGAAATTTTCCTATACATGGATGTACACGGAATCTATTATGCTGAGTGAAATAAGTCAGAGAGAGAGAGAAAAACGCAGAATGGTCTCACACATTTATGGGTTTTAAGAAAAATGAAAGACATTCTTGCAATAATAACTTTCAGACACAAAAGAGAAAAGAGCTGGAAGTTCCAGCTCACCTCAGGAAGCTCATCACAAAGAGTGATGAGTTTAGTTGGATAAATAACTACATTTTGAACTGTCCTAATAATGAGAATGTATGAGGGAAATTGAGAACCTGTTTAGAGTACAGGTGGGGGTCGGGTGGGGAGGAGGGAGACTTGGGACATTGGTGATGGGAATGTTGCACTGGTGATGGGTGGTAAAAAAGAAAGAAAGAAAGAAAGAAAGAAAGAAAGAAAGAAAGAAAGAAAGAAAGAAAGAAAGAAAGAAAGAAAGAAAGAAAGAAAGAAAGAAAGAAGGAAGGAAGGAAGGAAGGAAGGAAGGAAGGAAGGAAGGAAGGAAGGAAGGAAGGAAGGAAGGAAGGAAGGAAGGAAGGAAGGAAGGAAGGAAGGAAGGAAGGAAGTTCTTTAATGACCTGTTTGAAATAAACTGAAGTACTTATGCTTAAAATCTGGTAGGAATCAATACATGTTTATGACATCCATATTTAATAATTCAATAAGATGATACAGGTGAGGGTTTTTCCATGTATTCTGCAATTTTGTGTATGTATGAGCTATTTCATAATAAAAAAAAAAAAGAAAAACTAGTCACCTATTTTAGTGAAAGATCAAAGAAAGCCAATTGCTCCTTTGAAGAACTTATTATGTTCTACTGGCTCTTCACACAGATTAAAAATAAATAGTGGTAAGGGAGTGCAGAACAAGATCTGTTTGATATGCAAACTGCTAGGAAACCTTCACTTTAATTTAATTTCCATTCAAAATAAGGAATTGGGTGTAAACTGGGGGTAAAAAAGGAAAACACTCAGCCGTGTGATGGTGTGTTAAAATTAAATGTTTAAATAAGGTTAGGAAAGTAACAGTTCTCTTCTAAAGTTATGCATTTATTGGAAGGAAATCATGTGATTATTGCATTTTCATTAATTTGAAGACCTGTGAGTTTCCCAGTCTCTAGTCCTATATGACCCCATATTTACCCTAATACCAGCCTTTATTTTTCACAGTCATAACTATGTACAACTGAGTGCCACACTTACTAGAAAATAATTTTTTCACAACCGTACTTATAATTCCGTTTTTAATTTATGTATTTCTCTTTAATTTTATATTCTTTTTACTGTGATATACATTCTATTTATTAATTCTTGTGATTTCTTATTTCTTATTTTGTCTTTGTCTAATCAGTCACAATAAATCAGAATAGAAAAGATATTATAAGGCAGTGAATCAGTTTTATTTTCTGTAGCTTCATTATAATATGTTGGTGGAAGCAGTTACCTAAAACTAGGTTAGTTGATGTTCCATGGAATTCTTGGTTGTTTTTATCATTAATAATTGAGACCAACTTATGGTGTTTATTCCAATTGGAAATAAGATATGTAGAACTATCTTTTATTTACATACTTGATACATAGCAGAAGTTATGTTTTTGGAAAAGGCAGTTCAGCAGCAAAAAAGTTCCTGTACAGAGCGGTATATTGTGGAAGGAGCAGAGTAAGTGCAGTTTCACAAATTGTATGGTTTAGGAAGTAGGTAGTAATAACTGGGAGTGGAGCAGAAACAGTGGTTGGCAGAGGCTTCCTTCTTTCTTGTGATTTGCCTACTGGAAGAAATATTACATAGGGCCCAAAAAGAGGTTCCCTTAAATGAAGAAAACTTTGGTTTAATCTAGGACACCACATAAGCTCTCCAAAGCACCACCCAGAATCTCCTGTGAACAAATCTGGAGTATCCCCTGAGCAATGTCAGGTGTGGCCCAAATCTTTCTCTTAAAATAATAAAAATGAAAGTGATATAGGGTTACAAGTTTTATTCCCAACACGAAACAGTATGGTTAAGTTTCCAGTACTTAATTTCTGTGCACAGATCTGTTGATTAATACAGTTTATGTGAGCATCGAAAAATGTTGTCATTGAATAAGTAGAGTTATGGTAGAAGTCCTTTAAATGGGTACAGTTCATTTGCTTCAGTGTTGGGCTTAGTTTTAGAAGACTCTGATGCATTTCAACATTACTAATAAACCTGGTTTGTTAAGCATGCATAGATTCTTCTTGTTTAATACTTGACTGGAGTTTCCGGGTTTGAGATGTTATTTTCTATGAATTCTTCATTAATTACCTTAGTTTGATTTCAGTTTTTATTCAGGTATTTAAATGCATTTAAATTAATGAAGGGAAGTTTTTCTGAATTTAACCTGAATAATTCATTATATAATTTGTACACATTATAAAAAAATGTCTTTATGTTTGCAAACAACCTTTCTGTTGTACTAGAGTTATAAAAACAAGATTTTTAGTATTTGAACCTTGGTCTGCAACTTTCTGTTCTGGTACTTTGGGGACCATTTTTGGCACCAGAGATTGAGCCTGGGTCAGCAGTGTATAAGAAAGGACACTCGTATCTCTCCAATCCCAGAACATTTTTTTTTGTTTGTTTTTGGTTTTTTGATGCTCAGGGGTTACTCCTCGCTAACTGTCCCTGGTTTGGGGGAACCATATGGGAGGCCGGGGATGGAAACGCCGTTCTTCCTTGGCTAGCGCTTGCAAGGCAGACACCTTACATCTAGCGCCACCTCACTGGCCCCCAGAACATTTTTTTTAAACGTGGTTTTTTTCTTTGAGACTACTGGCCTTCAGATTCATACCATAAGTCTACAGAAATGTAGTGACATTAATGATTAGTAAAGTAATTGACAAATGATACCCATTATGCTTTGCTGGATATTTTGGCAGCTACAGATCACATATTTTATGAGTCTTGTCTTTACATACAACATAAGATTAATAGAAAAATTAATGTGCATGTATAAGAATGATATTGAACACATTTCCAAAATTTGATTTTGAGAATTTAGGGAATGTGAGGTTCTGAGGAAAAATATATGGAAATTCTATTACTATTTTATGTGCCTGGCAGGATACCTTTATATGACAATTGCAAAGTGTAACTGACAACACTTATAATATACAAATATGGGTTATAGAGAAATCATTCATGTTACCAAATAATCATATCAGTTGTTTTTCCAATTGTACAAATGTTGTGATGCTTTAGTATTACCCATATGCTTTCAACTTTATCCGTTATTTTTTTTCTATTTTTAGATTGTCATAATGGAAGTTCAAGGTCTGAAGTCTGTTGCTCCCAATCGAATTGTTTATTGTACAATGGAAGTAGAAGGAGGAGAAAAACTGCAGACAGACCAGGCTGAAGCTTCAAGGCCACAGTAAGTCCATTGAAATAAAGTGTTTCCTATTTTCTTCTCAAACAAATGTGCTTTATGTACATAATAGAGTTGTGGAGTTTTGAACTCTGAACTTGATGCTTGGCGAGCTGTATCTCACTTGTGTTAGAAGCAGTTTGCACTTCTATGCATAACCTAGAACTACAGCATTTCTCTGTAACACAAAGAGAAAATCCAATATACACATGTGAAACTAATTATTTGGCAAACGAAATGTAAGGGTTGCAGAACTGCATGTATTTTTGTCATGTTATGAAAGGCATTTGCACCTCTGTCCCTTTTAGGCACTGTGACCTTATAGCTTTTCTTTCTGAATAGTTGAGCTCTATGGGAAGGTTGAAGTAAGATACCAGGATTCTGCACATGACTTGGAAAAAGACAGTGAGTAGACTTGGATTAGAGAATTTATTAATTACTGTGCAGTAATCAGAGATAAAATCATTGTTTGCCAGCAATTTAATGTTTTAAATTCCTGGAATGAGTTTATGTTTGGAAGATATTTTCTTTAACTGATTCTAACTTGGGAATTATCACAGTAGAAATAATGAGGCTGGCCTATGGAATTAAAAATGATACATGCCTGGATTTCATTAACTTTCTGTCTTTAGAAGAAAAAACATTATTCCCAGTTAAACTTAATTTAAAATTTCATACAGGTTTTCTAGCATCTAGGACATAGGTCTTATCATCAACACCAATATGTGACTTCTTTGATCAGGAAATCTCTGTTGAAAATCTTATTTAGGTTGTAAAATAGAGACAGAACAAAAGACATTCTTTTTCTTTAGAACAAGCAGTCTACAGGGGTGAAAATAGAGGATTAAGTGTAACAGAAGAGATTTGCAAAGGATCATGGTATTAAGAAGCAAGTTGAATTTTTTTAATTCTACCAAACAAGGTCCAGTTGTTTATATTGTATGGTTTCCTCTTGAGAAATGGTAGAGATCATGTCCTCTTTGATCCAGTACTTATATGTGCCAAGTCTGAATTTGTTAATTCAGTTGCCAAAACTTTTTTTTTAACTTAGGCATACAAATAATTGAGGGTATAGAATTTAGTATTGGGGCTAAAAGAATTGATTTACAGTGTGACAGCAGCAGCCCATGGCTGCCAGGGCCTGGTACCTTAAGGCTCACAGGGACCTATGGGGCCCAACTGCTGGTTGGAGCCTCTTGTCCACCCAGGGACACCAACTTGTAGCAACTCACCTGAGACAGAGACAGGAGATAAATTAGGTACCTTCTTTATTCCTCCTGGAGTCTTATACCACTTGGATGTTTCAGAGAATGGGAGAGAAGATAGATGAAAATTCACTAACCAGAGGTGACCAGGGGAGACCGTGGTACAAAAAGAGAAAAAAGGAATAGAAACAAAGCAGGCAACATCTCTTCAATGCTTTTTATCACCCCTGCCACTGAGGTCCAGCAGGTGCTACTCTGGTATCCTGGGCCCCTGCAACAGTCCACGTTTTTCCTTTTATACCTGGGAAGACAAGGGAGCATATCCAGAGGGTGTGTCCAAAGGCATATCTACGTTTACCAGTCATTACAGTGAGGATACCCAAGGGTGTATCCAAGTCCAACTGCCATATAGGTGACAGTGAAGTGGAAATCCTGTGGATAAATAATATTTTCTAGAGATCCTAACTTTGCCAAGAGAGGGTGAGAGAGGACACACAAACTTCATTTCTAAGAGGGTATATAATAGTGTCAAGAGAGAGGTTTGATTTATTGTAAAGATGAGCTATATTTGTATTAGTACATTCATAGAGTTATGTAGCCATCATTAATTTTCAGATGTAGTTATCACATCAAAAAGAAAATATGTACACTGATAAAATCAAATTTCCCATCTGCAACTGCTGATTATCAGTTTATAGAGATTTGCCTATTTTAGAATTTTATATCAATGGAATCATATAATATATATCCTGCTGTGACTGTCTTATTATTTATAAAAATGTCTACAAGGCTCATTCATTAAGTAGTATATATCAGGGCATCATGCTTTTGTAGCTGTTGAACACTTCATTTATGTGAATCACCAATTTATTTATCTTTTTATAAAACAATGACAGTTTGTTTCTACCTTTTGGCTGAGAAAAATGCTGCAGATAAAGGTGCTACATAAATAAATGCCTAGTGAAGGAAGTTTTTACCCTAATTATTTTGGAGTTTGTCACAAGGTATAGGATTAGAGGCTCAGGCATTAATTCTACTTTTAACTTTTATTTAAATATTACTTTATTTAAGTACCATAGTTACACAATTGTTCATGGTTGAGTTTCAGTCATGTACTATACCACCCTTCACCAATGCACATTTTCTGTCAATAGTGTCCCCAGTTTCTCTGTCACCCCTCCTCCCCACCTGCTTTTGGGGAACACGTTGTACTTCTCCCTCTCTCTTCTTTTTTCCCCAATTTTTGACGCTGTAGTTTTTATTACTGTTAAAGAAGAGGTATCATGCATATCACTTTATCCCATATCAGCACCCAGTTCTTATCCAGAGTGATCAGTTCCCTAACTACACTGCTCCACTATGTGTGGCAAGTTTAATACCATGGACTGGTCCTCCTGGCCCTAATATCTATTGTCTCTTGATGTTATAATATAATATCTTTTTTTCTTATACCCCACAAATGAGTGAGGCTATTATGAGATAATTATTATATGAGATTATTATTCTCCTAATTATTATCTGAGATTATTCTATGTCTATACCTATCATTCCGA
The DNA here is from genome assembly GCF_024139225.1 of Suncus etruscus. Classification (NCBI taxonomy): domain Eukaryota; kingdom Metazoa; phylum Chordata; class Mammalia; order Eulipotyphla; family Soricidae; genus Suncus; species Suncus etruscus. Next base: position 131,355,260 of record NC_064848.1, on the reverse strand, counting down.
CTCATTTCACACAGCACAATACTCTCTATATCCATAAATAAACAAATTCATGACTTAATTTCTTCTAACAGCCACATCAAATTCAATTGTATAGATATACCACATTTCTTTTTTTTTTTTTTGGGCCACACCCGGTAATGCTCAGGGGTTACTCCTGGCTATGTGCTCAGAAGTTGCTCCTGGCTTGGGGGACCATATGGGACACCGGGGGATCGAACCGTGGTCCATCCAAGGCTAGCGCAGGCAAGGCAGGCACCTTACCTTTAGCGCCACTGCCCAGCCCAGATATACCACATTTCTTTAGCCACTCCTTTCTCCTTTGTTCTCAGGCACTTGGCTTGTTTCCAGATTCCGGCTATTGTAAACAGTGCTGCAACAAACAGTAATACAGAGGGATTTTCTGCATAATGTTTTTTATTTCCTTAGGTGTATATCACTAGGGTTGGTATTGTTAGATAATATGGAACCTCAATTTCTAGTTTTTGAGGAATATCCATATTGTTTTACAAAAAAGCTGGACCAGTCTACCTTCCTGCCAGCAGTGAATGAGAGTTCTTTCTCCAAATCATCCACCCCAGCACTGGTTGTTCTTGTTCTTTGTGATGCTTATCAGAGCCAGTGGTGTAAATGATGTCTCATTCTTGTTTTGAGCATCTCCCTGATTATTAGTGATATGGTGCATTTTATCATATGCCTATGGACCATCTGTATTTATTCTTTGAGGAAATGTCTATTCATTTCTCTTCCCCAGCTTTGGTTGGGGTTAGATTTCTTTTTACTATTTGAGGTATACCAGTGCTTTGTATTATATCTTATATTTTAACTCCTTATCTGATGTGTATTGGGTGAACAATTTTTCCCATTCCATGGGTAGCCTTTATATCTTAATCAGCATTACCTGTAAAAAGGTGCAAAATCTTCTCAGTTTAATGTAATCCCCTTTGTTTATCTTTTCTTCTACTTGCTTGTCCAGGAGTGCTTTATTCTTGAAGATACCTTTAGCTTCAATGTCATGGAGTGTTCTGTCTACATTTTTTCTCATTGTATCCCATATTTTTAGGTTTGATCTCAATATATTTAATTCATTTTGATTTGACTTTTCTGCAAGGTGTTAAATACAGGTCTGAGTCACTTTATTACATGTAGTTTATAAATTGTCCCAATACCACTTGTTGAAGAGGCTTTTCTTGCTCCACTTTGTATTTCTTGACCCTGTATAAAAAATTAATTGATTGTATACCTGTGAGTCATTCTCAAAATATTCAGGTCTATTCCATTTATAGGACTGTCTATTCCAATATTATGCTATTTTAATAACCACTGCTTTATTGTACAATTTAAAGTTGTGGAATTTGATAACTCCTATCTTCTTTTCCCCAAGATTGGTTTAGCTATTTGTGGACATTTATTGTTCCAAATAAATTTCAAAAGTGTTTAATTCACTTTATTGAAAATGTTATGGTTACTCTTATAGGGACTACATTAAATTTGTATAATGCTTTGTAAGTATTGCTATTTTAATGATGTGAATCCTTCCAATACATAGACAGTGTATAAGTCTCCATTTCCTTGTGTCTTGTTTTATTTCTTAAAAGTGTTTTGTAGTTTTTTTTGTAAAGCTCTTTCATCTCTTTATTAAGTTGACTTGAGGTACTTGATTTTCTGAGCTATTTGAATTTCCTAGGCACAATTGTGAATATGATTGCATATAGGAAAGCCATAGATTTTTTATATTTACTATAAAACTCTATATTTTTCTAGAAGCAATTTGGCAGTCTTCAGGATTTTCTAAATATAGAATGATGTCATATGCAAACAGTAAGAGTTTGACTTCTTCCTTTCTATCTGGGTGCCATTGATATTTTTTATTATCTAACTGCTATGGCAAGTAATTACAATACAGTATTGAACAGAAGTGGCAAAAGGGGGCAACTATATCTTGTGCGAGATCTTAGAAGAAAACTTTTAGGTTTCCCCATTGAGTATAATATTTGTGATGGCTTGTGGTAAATGGCCTTGACTATATTGAGCAAAGTTTCTTTAATTCCTATCTTATTGAGAGTTCTTATCATGAATGGGTGCTTTATCATGACAAATGCTTTCTCTGCAACTATTGGTATGATCATATGATTGTTATATTTTCTTTTATTGACATGGTGTTTTATATTTTGAGTTGCATATGTTAAAACACCCTTGCATCTCTGGAATAAACCCTACTTGGTCATGGTGTATAACTTTCTAGATGACCTTTTAGATTTTTTTGCTAGTATTTTTTGAGAATCTTTGCATCCATGTACATCAAGGATATTGGCCTGTGATGTTTTTGTATGATTTTTATTTCAGGGTGATGTTAAGTTCTTATAAACTATTTAAGGGTGTTTCTGTTTCTCATTTTCCTGAAAAACCCTGAAAAGTATTGGCAATGGGTCCTCTTCAAAGGTTTGAAAGAATTCACTAGTTAAAACATTTGAGGGAAACATTTTATTATCATTGCATTTTCCATGTGATAGATTTGTTCAGATATTTCAGATCATGTTGGTTCAACATTGAGATATTATAGGAATCCAAGAATTTATCAATTTTTCTATGTTTTCTTGTTTTGTGGCATAAAGATTCTCAAAGAAACCTCTGATTACCCTATAAATTTCTTAGTATCTGTAGTGACATCTCCTTTTTCATTTTTGATTTGGTTTAAGTTTCTCTCTTTCTATATGAGTCGTGCTAATGGTTTATAGATCTGTTGTTTTTTTTTTTATCAAGGAACCAACTCTTGCTTTCAGTATTGTTTTCTGGGTTTCAGTTTATTAACTTTTGCTGCAAGTTCTATTATTTTCTTCCGCCTACCTATTTTACGTTCATTTTGTTGGTCATTTTCCAATTTCTTAAACTGTGCCATTAAGATTACTACATTTATCTTTTTGAGATCCATCAAACTGCTTCCTATAGTGAATTAAACATTTTACTTTCTCTCTAGCAATGTAACATTCAGTTGTTAGCATTCTTTCCTTGCTTGTTCTTAAATATGTATATGTAATCTACATAAATATAAAGTAGGTTATATATAATATATATTGCTGTCCAAGTAAGAGTGAAGTGGTTCCCTGTTGCTATTTTTATTTACAGTTACCTAACTACCAATGATAAGTGCTCTATTAATATGCTTTGGTAGCCTTCTGTATACAGTATTTAGAGATCTCTCTATTTAAATCCTTTGTCTAATTCAAATTTATGTTTTTGGCCTAAGGGCAGTTTACTTATTCTCTGTACTCTATTCCTTTTCATGTGTATAAGTTTGCAATTTGTTTTCTGCTATTTTTATGAGTCTTCTTTTTACTTTTTTGACAATGTCTTTTGAAACCCCAAATTTAACATTATTAAGAAAAATTATATTCACTTTTTTCAGTAATATTTTAGGGGCCAATTATAATAATCCATTGTTAAATCAATAAAAACATAGGTACCTCTGTTTTTTCTTAAAATTTTATTATTTTAGCTCTTACAATTAAGTCATTTATTCATTTTATGTTACTATTTGAATGATATGTTATATAAGATAAAGCCTTATTTTTTTTTTAATTTTTATTGTGACCAAAGTGCATTACAAATCTTTCACTGCATCATTTATGGTACATAGTGACAATGAATGAGGGCATTTCCACCACCAGTGCTGTCCTCCCTCTGCCCTATTCCCAGCATGCATCCCACATCTCCCTCCTCTACCCCCCAGTATGCCAGTGCAACTGGACTCCACTTTACAGTTTGTTGTAGATTGAACATCCATTCCACTGTCATTGGAGATAAAAAGGATAAGAAAAAGGGGAGAATAAAATTTGGTGACAACTACCAAAAAAAGAGGAGAAAAGAAAAAAAAAAGAAAAATGGAAGAAAAAAGAAAAAAAATGGACCCGGCAAATAAAAATAAAAATAAATCTCTAAATAATAACCACAAGTGTGAAAAAGAAAGAGAAAAGTGGAAGAATAAAGAGAAGGAAAATAAAGTCAAAAACTAACAAATCAAAACAAAACAAGAAAAAGTATGGGTGCTGGAGTGGTAGGGTTTGGTGTTCCCCCCACTTTTTTTTTTTTTTTTTTTTTGCATAGGCACAGTAAGCATTGGGGAAGAAAGGGAATTCCCGTGGCCTAAGAGATTCAGGGTTTCTCCATCCTTGAAGCGTACCATCATGGGATCAACTCCTGGCTCCATATATACTCATTACCCCATCCCAAAGGCTTTTTTGTGATGCCAGGAAAGTTTCCTCTTGGTTGTGTGTGAGAAAATCAAGCCACTGTAGCTAGTGATCTTGGTATTTGCGCAGGTTTATGGTCAGGGTCTAGGATAGAGTCTCTAGGTTCTATCTAGAGGTTCCTATCCATCGTTGTTGTGGTGTTCAGTCTTCTGTAACACTTGTTCCTTGTTTTAGTTCAGTCCGGAGCCTAGGATATTATGGATCCAAAGGCTCTGCTTAGTTTCTGTTGTCCAAGTTGGACCTCTGCAATAAAACATCTTGTTGTTGTTGTTTTTTTATGTGTCCTGGACTACAGCCTAGGGTGGGGTTTTCCTTATTAGTCCCAAGGTAGGCTCTGTTCAGTCACAGTTGTCAAAGTCAGTTTTCTGTTGTTGGTGCTCTTATTTTTTACAGTTCAAAGGACGATCACCTAACACTAAATGGAAATCAGAAGATAAAGCCTTATTTCTAACAAGTTGTTTCAAAACTGTTTGAAGAAACTATTCCCTCCTATTAAATCTTTCTGGTTTTGACAGTTGACATGTTGTTGTTTTTCCTGGAACTTACTGTTGTATTTTTTGATCCATAAATGTATCTTTATTCCAGTACCAGGTTGCTATTGTCTTACTACAATATAAAATCATGAGTGTTAGTCTTTCAACTTTATTCTCCCTTTTAAAGATTATTCTGATTTTTATTTTCAGTTAACTATTAGTTTGTTAATTTGCATATATTTTGTAATTATTTATATCTAGAATTTTATTTGAGATTTTATTGCACCTCAAATGATTTTGGAGAATACTGATATGTTAACAATATTAAGTCTTCTACATCAGCATGTGTATCTAGATATTTGATTTATTTCAAGTGTTTTATGGTTTTGAAATATAAATTTTGCATTCCTGTGATTACAGTTATTTTTTGTGTTTTAGGGTTTTTTTTCTATTGCAATTTTAATGGAATTTCTTTCTTTCTTTCTTTTTTGTTCTTTTGTTTTTTGTTTTGTTGTTTTTGGGTCACACCCAGGAGTGCTCAGGGGTTACTCCTGGCTCTATACTCAGAAATCGCCCCTGCCAGGCACGGGGACCATATGGGATGCCGGGATTCAAACCACCTTCCTTCTGCATGAAAGACAAATGCCTTACCTCCATGCTATCTCTCTGTCCCCTGGAAATTCTTTCTTAAATTTACTTTTAGATAGTTCTTTGCAGTTGATTACTGCATATTTATCTTGCATGTGTTCTCTTTGCTATCCCTTTATGAAATATTACCTTATTTTTGATTGACTCTCCAGCCTGATTTACATAGCATAATTTCCATTTGGTACTGCATCATATTTAATTTTATTTGTACCTAATTTTTTATTTTTAGTAAATTTCATCATTTATAATATTTATGGTATAAGTTTAAGTTTTTTCATGGGTTTATAGAAAAGGCTAGAATCTAATTTATTTTCATTTTGAGAAATATTTACAATTGGTATTAATTTTAATTAGAAATTGTTAGAATTACCAATTAAGTCAAATTATTAGTAGCTCTATTTAAATATTTTACATCTATTCAGCTTGTCTTTTTTTTGTGGCCTGAAAACATATTTATTTCAGTGAGTACAGTGCATGTCTTCATGTGACTGATCCAGGTTGTATTTTCAATATCTTCTATGGTCCTTTAACCCTACCAAGAACAATCTCTGAGATCAGATCTAGGAGTAAGCTTTGAGCACAGCTTGCTGTGAACTTCAAAGCAAAAACCAAAGGAAAGTGTCTTTATTTTGAATCAACTCTATATTGCGTATGTTTACTTATAAGTTTGTTTCAATCTAGTCTGTGTACTGGTGCTGGTTTGAAGGTGAAAAGCAGCTGAAAAATAACTGCTCTGAAAACATCAATGCTTTTCTCTCAACTTCCCTTTTTTTCTCTGTGCCTTTATTAAAGTTTTTAATTCCATTGTGATAGTAGCTGTTTTCTAATATGCACCTCAAAAATTCTTTATCTCTGGGGCCAGAGCAGTGCTACAAGTGGTAGGGCATTTGCCTTGCACGTCAGACTGTGGTTTAATCCCTTATATGGTCCCCCAAGCCAGTTGTCATTTCTGAGTGCATAGCCAGGAGTCACCCCTGAGCATCACCGGGTGTGGCCCAAAAACAAAACAAAACAAAATATCCTATGAATATCTATGAATTATCCTATTTCAAATTGACTTCACAGTTTGCCTGTTTATTAAAGCAACACCGAATTTTTCTGTTTGGGATGCCACAAAAAATAATATAGGTTAGATAGCAAAATGAACAGAATTCTATTTCTTAGAGTCCTGTAAGCTTCTGTATAAGAGCAGGATATCAACATGGTGAGTTTGTTAGGAGGGCTTGGTTTAGAGGAATTTACTTGGTTGAGAGATAATTGCTTTTTGTTGCTGGGGAATACTGTTATTGAGTAAGTTACCAGTAAGTGCACATAGGTCATGACCTCCCTGATGATTCTGCAGAACCTATCCAGTCAGGTCAACAGGTAGATCACTTAGCTTCTGGACTTTCAACTTCCTCAAAAGTAGAAGAACTTCCTGTCATTTTGATTAAAGAATGGTTTGAATATACTCACAGAATGATGTAGTCACAATCATATGATGCATTGTTGTAGAATGGATGTGTACACATTCATACCAGCCAAGAAGGGCACATACTAGACATATTCTTCATCCAGGCCACAAATAGGCAGAAGATAACAGGGTAGCAAGAGGTCGAGAAGTGTTTGGAGTGAATGTCACTAGTATATAACAGTTTCCAATGTAAATGTCTATTTAAATGAATAGAGTATCCCAGGACAGTAAAAGAAGGGATTCATAAATATAAGTCCAGGTCCTTATCTTAATATCTTCTTTCTGGAAGTGAGATCCTGGACTGCATATTCTAAATTGTACAGAGAACAATACAGTAACTTAGTTGTTCAAAGTAGCTCATTACAACCTTCATTCTGTAACCTCATATAGTGAAGGGAAAGAGCTCATCTTCTCCTGCCCATCTCCTGCCCACTTTATCTCCCCATCATAGAGGAGTCCAAACCCATGACCTCACCCGAAACCAGTTATTACCCAAAGAATCTTCCTCCAAATAGAACAACAGTGTGGGTTAACATCTCAACATTTGATTTTGTTGGGGTCACAAAGATCCTTAGACTCTGATATCTTAAAAACTGTAAGGACTTTAGAAATTTATTTTGGTTTTTACAGAACTGTTTAAAAGTTTTTTGAAGTAGGATTTATATGGCATGAAGTTTTACAACTGCAGTTTTCATAAATTTTAGTAAATTTAGATATGTGTGCCACTCCTCTAGTCCATTTTAAAACATAGCATTTTAGAAAGTTCACTCATCCCCACTTATAGTTTATTTTTGCTCTCTCAACATTAGGAAACCCTTATGCTTTTTAGTTCTATAATTTTACTCTTCCTGGGCATTCAGTATGGATGGAATCATGTTAATGTACGGACTTATTTCTGGCTCCCTTCAGATGGTATGATTTGTACAAAAGTTTTCATTTAATTGATATTAAATCAGGGGGCCAAAGCGATAGCGCAGCGGTAGGGTGTGTGCCTTGTACTCAGCTGACCCAGGACAGACTTAGGTTTGATGACGGGCGTCCCATATGGTCCCTCAAGCCAGGAGCAATTTCTGAGCACATAGCCAAGAGTAACCCCTGAGCGTCACCGGGTATGGCCCAAAAACAAACAAAAATTGATATTAAATTAGTTACCACAGAAATAAATGAAACTTAATTTGAACAGTTATATTAACATTTGTAAGATCGAAACTTAATTTAATTTGAGTAAATTATTTAGAAGTTGGAGAGAAAATATAAATTGAGGGTTTGGAGTGATAGTTCTCGGGTAGAGCATTTGCCTTGCGTCCAACCGACCTGAGCTTATGTGAGCACTACATATGGTTCCCCAAGTCACACCAGAAGTAAACTGTGAGTACTGCTGAATAAGACTTCAAAATTCAAAACAAGTGAATAAAAAACAATATTATATTAAGCATGCAGTACATTTTTATTTTGGTTACTCTAATTACAGGGAATGTGGAGTAAAGTTATTTCCCTTCCCATTAACTGAGCTTACTTTGAAATGAAATAAAAATATTTGTGTTTATCATTGTATCTGGAACAAAGGATCATTTAGTTGTATTTCCTGAATGCTGATTGGTAGGTTTAGAGGAGCTGCCTGGTTACTTTTACCTTGAACTCTATGAGTACAACAGAAAAGACTCTAATTTCTCCCAGCACTATCATGAATTATGCCTCACACTCGTTTTCTTAGTTGTATTGCTTCAACAGTTTGTGCTTTGTGTGAGAGCAATTCATCCTTCTGTCTGAAACTAATTAAAGAGCATGATTTAGTCCATATTTCCTGTCAGCTTAATAAAAATTTCTAGAAATCAACCATTTTATTCATATAGTTTAGATTTCCTGCCATCAGTTAGGCGAAAACAACAAGTTAGGTTGGTACTTAGAATAATGAGTCTGGGGCCTCATAAAGGTGCTGTTTGTGGAACTATATGCTATTTAATGTATGAATAGTGTTAGTAATCTTTAAATATTGTTTTAATTTTTAATGTATGTAAGAGGTATAGGGAAACTGATTTTCAGTTATTGAGAAAGCTCTTAAGAATTGTTTAGTAATTGTTTCTTATCACTTTAGTGAGCCAGGAAAATTTTTGTTCACTTGAAACATTCTTCTATTCACTTAAAAGCATTGTTCTATATTTTGTTTTTTATTATTATTTGCTTGTTTTGGTTTAGGGGCCACACTTAATAATGCCAGGGCTTAACTTTTGGTATACTCAGGGAACTATATGTAGCTCCAAGGATTGACCCTGGGTAGGCCTTGTGCAAGGCAGGTGCCCTACAGTTTGTACATCTTTATATCATGTTTTTCTTGAGTTGAGTAAGTTACTCAAAGCCCTAAATTAGGTGCCTTAGCATCATGAGGTATGGCTCTGCTGGTCCCCAAGTATTACTGCCCAGACCACCCAATCATTGGGCTTACCTTTCATACACATAAAGAATGATCTTTAAGTGCCTATGATACCTAATGCAGGTTAAGATAATTGTTAGTATTCTGGAGGCAAAAATCAAGGGAACTGGCTTTTAAAGACCAGGGTACTGAGGAAAAAGCTTAAAGGTCTGAAACACATGCCTACAATGGGGCCCAGGAGTCCAGTGTTTGATGCTCAAAACTACATTCTTCTTTACACAATTCAGATGCTGTGCAAATCAAGGGGAAGTTAATTATACTTTACAAAAACTCTTGTGTTGATTTTAATTTAGTAATATAGTCCTGTGGACACCAACACCACATCAATGTACCTGAGCTTTGACCCATTCATCCCACACATCCAGGCTAAGTATTGACACAAGTGGCCTCTAGACCCTCTGAGCACTGTTGGAGAGGATCCTCCCATGAAGGTGGGAGAAGAAAGTAGTAATAAAGCAGAAAACTGGAGAAATTAGATGCTACAGAGTTTCAACTCTGTGTGATAAATACATTCTCATATATTAGCAATGCAACATCATTCCAGAACTTAGCACTTAACTTTTTTGTTAAGAGGAGACTCTCCTGTTAAATGTTCTCATCCCGATAAATAATCACAGTGAACAACACTGGTTTTTGTTTCTTCTATCTTTCTCTCTCTTTCATCTCATAGTTCTATTTTGTTCATTTGAAGTTTACTTGATCTTTCTTTCCTACCCTTTGAAAATATAAAATAGGCAAGAACCAATATGAAAAGTCAATGTGCTGTATCATTAGAGAAATTTATTTATACTGAGACATAATACTTTTCTACCATTGAAAAGTCTTGGAAATACAGTCTTTAGTATCCATTTCTGAAGACTTCAATTTCAGAACTAGAATTATAATAATCTGTCAAACTATTGAAGGAGTAGGGCAGCTACAAATGGAAAGCTAATCAGAATGACAAGCTTCTGGGACAAGTGTTTGAGAGAGATTAAATACAGGCTCCATGCAAATCAGGGGAAAGCTAAGTATACTTTTAAGCAACATTAATTTTCATTTTAATTCAGTAATGTCAAAATTATTTTTGAAGTGTAATTCATTAGCCAGCTACTCTTGCAAGTTAGAGATAGAATATATTTTTAAATGATCTATCAAAAGTGTGCCTGTGACTATATTTATTGAACCCAAGGGATATGCAAACCAGAAAAATCTCATTTTTTCTATTTTTAAATCTTTAAAAATCTGAGAATTCATATATTTCCTATGTAGATCATCTTACCAGAAACAGCTCTGCTTTAAATCTGATGCTTGTAATATAGGAAAAATGAAACCTAAGGAGACAACATTGGCCAAATACATACATTTCATTCATGATAATGTATTTTCAAGTTAAGGGTCTTTGTAATTAATAGCATCTTTATTTTTTAAAATGTGTTAAGTTTCCAAATGCTGGCTCAAGTGCTCTCATATAAAACATCAGTAAGAGTCTTGGGAGTGAGCTGATATGATTATAATTACTAGCATTTCTGATGGAATTAGACCTTGCAAATAACTGTCTTAAGTCTCATTCTCCCCAGAGCCTACTTCAAGAGTTGTCATCATCAATTTATTGAAATTATATAACTAATTTCTTGAACAGGATTGATTTTTCAGGGTGTGTGCAACAATTCAATTTATATTCCAGTTTAACTGTATACTCCAAGATCTTTCTCTCTTTGAAGGAATCTCACAGAAGCCACATATTTCATTTCCATGTATTAAAAGGTGTATTTGGATTAAAATAAATTTTAATGAACATAACACGAGATTTACTTTGTTTGAAAATTGATTTTTATTTTTTTCTTGCTTACTTAGAAAGCCCTGTATGAGGGTTCATTTGGGGATGGGATGCCAGGAATTGAACATAAACAAGACAAGAGTTCTCAGTCACCCCACCAATTTTTTGTAGGGTGGATGTTGGGAGGAAGAAAACAGGTGTAAAATTCCTTTGCATGGAGGTGTTTCCAACGTTCTCTTTTGTTAGTAATACCTCTGTCATTGTACATGTCCAAACTGGTTTATCTCTGGGACATGTCCTGGAGGAGCCCCAGGCTGGAAGAAGATTCTGCCATCACTCATTTACTTCTGTGAAGCTGGAACCTGCAATTGACCACTTTCCTCTTTTCCAAGGCTATGGTTTTAATGATACCACCCACATACCACATAAAACGAATTGAATTTCCTTAGCAGATGACTCAAATAATCTGAAAGCTCCTTGAAGAATCTTCCATTGAAGAGTTCTTCCTTGAAGAATGTTCCTTTTTAGTACCAAGAATCATAGTAGCATGCTCACTGATGATCTTTGATCTAAATGAAATATTTTTTCTAGAATATTAAAAAATTCTCCCAGGATATACCATGACACTAGAGCCAGAACCTGCTCAAATTGGGAGGCACAATGATAATTGTCATTGTTCTACAACAGCCTTCCATTTTATTTTCCTAGAAATTCCTTGGGAATACTTATTTGGAAGGTGCTTTTTTTATGTATTATAACTACCATACTTTTCCAGAGTCCTTCTTCATAACTTACCAAAGAAAGTCATGACATTAAACCCTACTTGATTAGACCATGTGTTGTGCCCCATAGTAAAGAAACAAAGCAAAACAAAACAATATCACCATCTAAAGCAAAAATTAAATGTTAGGTAAGCCATCATGTAAATTCTTCTGTAAAACTTTATTAAATTTATACTTTCAACAAAGTTAATAAAGGCATTTTCTTTACGTTTTCAAATGGTTACTGATTGAAAATGAGCTTTGCTCACTGTTTTATAAGCTTTGAGTATCTTTAAGTAGAAAGAGATTAATTAAACTGATGGAATTTCTATAAATGTATCTATTTTACTTTTTACATTGATAGTAAAAAAAACTCATGTTAAATTTGGGTTTCAGAGAGATAGTTCCAAGGAATAATTTTTCTTTCTTTGAAAGCCGTTTACCCCAGTTTGATTCCTGAAAACACAAAGGGCTCCCTGAGAAGAGACCTAGGAGGAAGCTCTAAATACAGTCAGATAGGCCCACAAAAAAGCAAAATTTAATTGAATTTGATGCTTATCTGTGTCATCTGGAAGAAATAGTCGCCTATGGATACATAAAAATAATTCTTTAGCCATTCATCTGTTGAAGGGCATCTTGGTTGTTTCCAGAGCCTGGCTATTGTGAATAGTGCTGCAATGAATATAGGTGTGAGGAAGGTATTTTTGTATTATACTCTTGTGTTTCTAGAGTATAACCCTAGGAGTGGTATACCTGGGTCAAATGGGAGCTCAATTTCCAGTTTTTGGAGGAATCTCCATATAGCTTTCCATAAAGGTTGGACTAGATAGCATTCTCACCAGCAGTGGATAAGAGTTCCTTTCTCTCCACATCCCTGCCAGCACTGATTGTTCTCATTCTTTGTGATGTGTGCCAATCTCTCTGATGTGAGATGGTATCTCATAGTTGTTTTGATTTGCATCTCCCTGATGAATAGTGATGAAAAAATTTATTCATGTGTCTTTCGGGCATTTGTATTTCTTTTTTATCAAAGTGTCTGTTCATTTTTTGATGGGATTAGATTTTTTTTCTTGTTTAGTTCTGTCAGTGCCCTGTATATTTTGGATATTAGCCTCTTATCTAATGGGTTTTGGGTGAATAGATTTTCCCACATGGTGTGTGGCTCTTGTATCCTGGGCACTATTTCCTTTGAGGTATAGAAGCTTCTCAGCTTAATGTATTTTCATCTGTTTATCTCTGCTTCCACTTGTTTGGAAAGTGCAGTTTCCTCCTTGAAGATGCCTTTAGTCTCAATGTCATGGAGTGTTTTACCTACGTGTTGTTCTATATACCTTATGGTATCAGGTCTGATATCAAGGTCTTTAATCCATTTGGATTTTACCTTCATAAATAATGTTAACTGGGGGGGGGTCTATGTTCACTTTTTTGCAAATGGCTAACCAGTTTTGCCAACACCACTTGTTGAAGAGGCTTTCCCTGCTCCAGTTAGGATTTCTTGCTCCTTTGTCAGGCAAGACCTTTCTATTTTAAGAGAAGGTGGCACTGAATCAGAACCCTTGGCATTCTGGAACTATTCCTGGATCTGTGCTCAGGAATATTTTTTTTTTGATTCTCAATTCACGAAATGTGTTACCAAATATTTGAACCTTAACCCTTGAGCCATTTTAATTTTGATAAACTATATTTAAGGAACACATGGTGATATTTTACATAACTGAAGCAAGTACTATAATTAAGTTAGTGCATGTATTTATATCCACTTATTTGTTTTGAGGCCATGACATTTGTTATCGGAGTTTACTCCGGGCTGTGCACTCAGGAATCATCACTCTTGGCACACTTGGAGACGATATGAGATGCTGGGGATTAAATCCAGGTTGTACACATGTAAGGCATGTTAGTACCCACTGTTCCATCTCTGTAATGACACTCCCATATTTTAATAGGAATATTTTAGATCTACATGCTGTTGATGGGATTGTTTTCTTAATGTCTTTTATGAATAGTTAACAGTTACTGTTACTATTACTATAGACCGAGAGTTAATTTTTGTAAGATTATTTTATATTTTGTATATATGCTGAATTCATTTACTTTATTTTAACAGGTATTTGGTAAAGTTTTTAATAAAAATTATTTTTATGCAAATAAAATATTTTAAATATTCTATGCCTTTTATTTCATTCTTGCCTAATTGTTTTATGACTTCCAGTATTCTGTTGAAGGACAATAGTAAGAATGGGAACCCATATTTTTATTCTTGTCAAGCTTGCTATCTTTCAGCATTGAATGTGAAGTTAGTTTTTAATAAATTACCTTTGTATAATTGAAGTACATGTGACTTCTGAGGATTTTTCAGTGATTCAACTTTAGTTGTAAAGAAAACAAAAGTAAAAGAATGGGCCCGAGAGTTGTTGCGACTATCCGTACAACATTTTGTGGCCCGTGGCCGGCCTTCAAATATCGCAGTATTTGCGATTATTTGTTTACCAAATAAAAATCTCATATTTGAAGGCCGACGTGGGCCACAAAATGTTGTCCGGAGGGCCGCAACAACTCACGGGTCATGAGTTTGAGACCTCTGGACTACATGAAACAAATGTTTCTATTCTGCAAATAAAATAATATCTAAGATACACACCTTCCAAATGATACAAAGTATTTGCATACCATGCACTAGCAGATATAATTTACAAGACAGATTAATCCCTCAGCAAAAAAAAATTACAAAATTACAAAACAACACAAGGACCAGAGTGATAGTACAGCAGGACAGGCTTGTACATGATTAACCTTTGTTTTATCCCTGACAATTCATATTTTTTTTTATTTTGGGTCCACACCTGGTGACACTCAGGGGTTACTCCTGACTATGTGCTCAGAAATGCTCCTAGCTTGGGGGACCATATGGAACGCCAGGGGATCCAACCACTGTCCATCCTAGGTTAGCGCATGCAAGGCAAATGCTCTACCACTTGTTCCACTGCTCTGGCACCAACAATTCATATTATTATAACCTGAGCACTACCAGGAATAATTCCAGTGTGCAGATGGAAGAGTAACCCCTGAGAATTGCCAAGTATTTCCTTAAAACAAAAAATAAATGAACCCAGTCAGAAAATAAGGAGAGAATGAGAATAGATACTTCCTTTAAAAGATTATATACACAGTTAAAAGCATATGTAAAAGTACTCATCAATGCTTATTACCAGAAAAATGCAAATCAAAAGTATGAGATCATACCTGACACCAGTGAGAATACTTTATATCAAACAATAGGAAACTTGGGCTCGGGAAATAATACAGTAGGTAGAGCATTTGCTTTTCATGCAGCTGACTTTTTGATTCCCACAAATGTTTTCCTTAGTCTTGTCAGGGGTGATGTCTGAGAACAGCACAGTAAGCATAGTGTGTGTGAGTCAATAAAAGTCTGGAAACAACCAGTGCCAGTGGAGTGATGATAAAATGGAACCTTTTATCACTAATTAATGCAATTGATGACTAGCTCAGTCTTTTAAGAATGGAAATTTTCAAGCCAGTAGGAAAAAAAAATTCCATATGGGTCACTAATTGAATTCTTGGCATATACCTCAAATACATACAAATATTAATTCTATAAGGGGTTAGAGTATAGGAGAAAGTGAGACACTTGTTTTGCACTTGAACAATCCCAATTCAGTTTCTGGCACTATATAATTGGTTCCCTGAGCCAATTACCAACTTAACAGGGGTAAGTTCTGAGTACAAAACCAAGAATAGCCATTATTTTAAAAAGATTGTTTACTGATGATAATTTCTATACAATTTATTATATCCAACATTTGTAAACAACCCAGATGTGCAGTGATAGATGTGTTGCTAAAGATATTAAATACATTCATACACATATAAAATACTAATCACCTATAAGAGAAGACAAAAATCATTCTTTTCATCACAACTTGGGTGCAACTGGAGGATATCATACTAAGCAAAGTGAGTCAGAAAATCAAGTTCCAGATCATGCCACACATATACATTATAGAGAAACAAAGAGAATAAACAACAAAATAATCAAAGACTCTTCCTAGAAAATTGACTGGGTGGAGGAGGGGACACTGTGAAAGCTAAAACAAACTAAGGCCAGTGATAGAAGGATATTGGCACTCTGGTGATGGGTGTGGTACAGTAACATTGCATGGCCAAAACATTTCTGTTAAGACTACTTTAAATCATGATTAGCTCAACAAAAATATAAGTACTTCAAAAGAAAAATAATAGAAATGAAAGTTGAGGAGATAAGTCTTGGTGGTGGGGGGTGTTTTGTGCCCCAAAGTGTTGCTTCATGATTACTTTCTGTGTTATTCTTGGGATTATTCCTGGTAGTGCTGAGAGGACTTTGGAATGTCAAAGATCAAATTTGAGCTTCCTGATGGAAAGAATGAACTCTAACCCAAGATGAGGAAAGAAAAAATAAAATGTATATATTTTTAAATGTGAGTTATAATGGGTATATATC
Source organism: Suncus etruscus (assembly GCF_024139225.1). NCBI lineage: Eukaryota > Metazoa > Chordata > Mammalia > Eulipotyphla > Soricidae > Suncus > Suncus etruscus. The sequence goes on along the minus strand of NC_064848.1, from coordinate 131,338,990 downwards.
AGGGTAACAGCATACAAGATAGAACTGATTATAAATGCCATCCTTGCTACATAGAAATACTTTTACATCACGATACTTACCTAAATTTCTTTGAGTATGATTCTCAATGGTAAAATTGCTAGAGTACAGTCTATGTTAAGGTAGTGTTATATATTGAGTTTTATATAGGAGCTCTTCACAATATTACCAAACATTAAACTCTATATATATTCAGTAATTTTTCTTTTAACCTTGGTGCTTGTTTTTAACTTCTATACCCATATAGTCATTTTTCTAGCTTTTTGAATTCTAGGATTTTCCAGGAAGGGCCTCTATTATTTGATAAAGGATTGAACATTCCTGGCAGCATAAAAGAAAGTTAATTATGTAATGAAGTATGCTTTTCTTTCCCCTTTGTCTCCTGAGTTCTACCTGACTTTTTTGGCTTGAGTGTTTTTTTTATTGTACATAATCTTTACTTGGAAAGAATCCACGCCATTTTTTTTAAACCTAAAGCATTAGTTTCAGTCAAAATGAGAGAGGTTTCAGCATAAATAATGCCCTAGTGGCAGTTTTGAAGGGACAACCTTCTCTGGTTGTCATATGTTTACTATCAGATTGGTTTTGTTTCTCCCTTGGTGTCATTGAAAATTTATATCTGTTCTGATAAAATGCAGTTGTCAAAGGATCACCGGTTCAGTGCAGCAGAATGTTCTGAGATTGTTGATGGGAACTTTACAGCCCTGTCTTTCCTGTTGGCTCTGAATTAACACATTTCGTACAGAGCAAATCCGTGGAGGCCTTAGCTGGAACTATGGTATTGCGATGCAGCAGGGGACTCCCACTACAGCTGACATATAAATTGCATTTAAAAAAAAAACGTAGAATACTGACTTCTATGTAATAATATTTTATTAAGATTGTTTAAAATAAAATCTGCAGGACCATACCAGAGCAATAGCACAGTGTGTAGGGCCTTGTATGCAGCCAATGCAGGTTCAATCCCTGGTATCCTCCTGAGCCTGCCAGTAGTCATTTCTTTCTTTCTTTTTTTTTTTTTTTTTAAATTTTACTTGTGAGCTCTATTGGTCACTTAACAATTTCCTTATTTAAAAAAGGTAGCAAATATTGTTGTATTTTAATATGGGAAAACTGAGTTATATATAGAAGTAACTCCAGTTTGCATGATGCTGTTACCTATCAAATGACATTAATAATGCTAAGGTAAGGTTCTTTTGAATTAATGTGGAAATAAATCTAGACTACTAAAGAGAACTTGAATATCTATTGCTATTGAATGCTGGATGTAGCCATTAGACAAGATCCTTAGTTCATGTAATATTTTAATTCTATTCTATAGAATTTTTTGTTCTCATTATTATATTTTATCAGTATTAAGTTGCTGATAATATATCTCTTTCTGTTTTTGATATTGGAGCTATATTTCAGAACTGTCTTGAATTTAGTACATTAAATAGTACAACAGTTATGATTAATGACTTTTTTAATTCCAGGAATTTTATTTTTTGAATTCTTTAATTGAATGACATGAAACACAGTTACAAAGTTGTTTATGTTTGAGTTTTAGTCATACAATGTTCAATACCCTTCACTAGTGCTTATTTCCCACCAACAATGTCCCAGGTTCTCTTCTACTCTTTCCATTCCTGACTCTATGGCAGACATTATTTATCTCTTCTTTTTTCTCTTTATCTCTCAGTCTTTTTTCCTTTCTTTTGGACACTTTTCAATATTGTTACTGAAGGGATATCATGCATATCACTTTATCTCCTTTCAGCACTCATTTCTAGCCAGAGTGATCATTTTTATCATTGTCATAATGGTTCCCTTTTCTGTCCTAACTGCATTACGCCACAATTTGTGATAAGCTTCCTACCATAGACTAATCCTACTGGCCCTTATCTCTATTGATAATTGGCATTTTTTTACAAGTGATATGATTTTTTAATTTACATTTTATTGAGGTACCATAATTTACAATCCTCTTATTGATATTCTCATGTATACATTATTTCAACATGCAAATACGCATTGGCAAACTGCTGATTCCTCCACTAATGCCCACAAGAACCACTTTGCCCACCCTTTGCATCTCCCCTTCCACTGCCCTGTGGTAAGGCAATTCTGTAGACTAGCTCTTCAGTTCTTTTTTTTTTTATACCACATATGAGTCATCATTCTATATATGTCTCTTTCCTATGACTCTGCATTATACATCCCAGTTACATTCATGTAATAGCAAATTACCTGATTTTATCTTTCTGTAGATGAGCCATACTCTTATTACTGTTTGTGGTGGTAAGAAAAGTCTAAATACAATTTTCTTTATAAATTTTAACTGTGCAATACAATATTGGTGCTCAAAACCAGACTTTATGGCAACTGTCTGGAACATAGTCATTTTATGTACTAAAACTTTCAAGTATCTTTTGAATTGCTGTCTATTCTCCCTTCCTTGTAAGTCCTGGCAACCACCAAATGTTCCTATCTTTCTGTAACTTTTGACAATTTGAAGTGCCTCAGATAAAGTGAATCATAAAATGATTTCTCCTTGTCTAGCCAATTTTACTTTATATAATAAATTCAGAGTTTGTTTGTATTATAGGATTTCATTCTTTAAGATGGAATAATATAATTTATTCATCTCATTTGTTAGTTCATACTTAGGTTTGGCTACATATTAATTGTATTGAATAGCTATGAAAAAAAATAAGACTATTGATATAAATTTGACTTTTTTATTTTTACAAATTTTATATAGATGCCTAAAGTAGGATTATAGGATCTTACCAGGGTTTCATTTTAAATTTTTTGGGGGGGCCACACCTGGCGGTACTCAGGGGTTTCTCCTGGCTGTCTGCTCAGAAGTCGCTCCTGGCAGGCACGGGGGACCATATGGGACACCGGGATTCAAACCAACCACCTTAGGTTCTGGATCTGCTGCTTGCAAGGCAAAAACCGCTGTGCTATCTCTCTGGGCCCTCATTTTTAATTTCTTGATAAAACTTCAGTTTTTCATAATGAGTATTACATTATATAGTCTCATCAACATTGTAAAGAGTTCCACTTTTCATATGCCAGCACTTTTGTTTCAAGACAATCACCATCCAGTTAGTTGTGGGTATTACATCTTTGCACTTTGGTCTTCATTTTATTTATTTAGTTAGTTAGTTAGTTAGTTAGTTAGTTAGTTAGTTAGTTAGTTAGTTTTTGGGCCAAACCCAGCAGTGCTCAGTGGTTACTCCTGCTGTCTGCTCAGAAATAGCTCCTGGCAGGCACTGGGGACCATATTGGACACCGGGATTCGAACCAACCACCTTTGGTCCTGGATCGGCAGCTTGTAAGGCAAATGCCGCTGTACTATCTCTCCGGGCTGGTCTTTATTTTATAGTGCATATATTGAGCATCATTTTCATGTGGCATCCAACTCAGGAACATCTTTTAATATATTTTAAAGATGGATTGTGCAATTGTATATCTTTGGAGACATTTCTAAATCATTGCCTCATTTTCTTTTTTCTTTGTTTTTTATTGAAGGGCCAGAGTGGTAATACAGAGGGAGGATAGGGAACACTATCTTGTTCTTGATCAACCTGGGTTCATTGTCACTCTATAGATTCCTTTAACCTGCAAGGAGAGATTCCTGAAAGCAGAGTCAGGATTAAGCCCAGAGAATAGGCAGCATAGCCATGGTTCCAATAAAACCCCTCCCCACGAATTCCTAATATATTTATTAGGTATTAATTTCTTATTGAAGATCAGGTCTTCAAATGTTGTCTTTAATTCTATAGACTGCCTTTTACTGTTGTCATTTGATTTTTTAGCTATGCAGACTTTATAGTTTGATGAGTCATGCTTTACTATTATTTGCTTCTGTTTCTGCTTGTTAGTGTCATACTCAAAAAATAGATCAACATCATAACTACTACCCTCTGAATCTTTTATATAAGATAACTATTTTCCATAGACATCTTTAATTTACTTTTAAATAATGTTTATATAAAAGACTCATTCTTTTGCATATAGTTATCTAGCTTCCAGAATTCAGAACTTTTCTTTCTTTATTGTGTTCTTTTGATATCCTTGTTGAAAATTATTGCTGTATGGCTTTATTCCTAGGCTCCATTTTCTATTCCATTGTTTTTTCTTGCTATCAGGTAGCTTTTGTGTGTGTGTGTGTGTGTGTGTGTGTATGTGTGTGTGTGTGTGTGTGTGTGTGTGTGTGTGTGGTTTTTGGGTCACACCTGGCAGGGCTCAGGGGTTATTCCTGGCTCCAGGCTCAGAAATTGCTCCTGGCAGGCACAGGGGACCATATGGGATGCCGGGATTTGAACCGATGATCTCCTGCATGAAAGGCAAATGCCTTACCTCCATGCTATCTCTCCGGCCCCAGGTAGCTTTTAAAAAAAAAAATCTTTCTACTATTTCTTGAAATGATGAGGTGCTATGCATTTGTCTTCTAACTATTTTCTCCAGATCAGTTTGGTTATTCAGGATATTTTCTGGTGTTTGGTAGTATTTTCTTTTCTTTTTTGTTTTAGAACTTGTTTTCTATTTCTAGTTTTTTTCATTTTTCTTTTATTTTTCTACTTTTTGGGGCCACACCTGGTGACACTCAGGGGTTACTCGTGGATATATGGTCAGAAATAGCTCCTGGCTTGGGGGCCATATGGGACACTGGGGGATGGAACCACGGTCCATCCTTGGTCAGATGCATGCAAGGCAAAGGCCCTACCACTACACCCTCACTTCGGCCCCTTATTTTCCATTTCTATAAGAAAAAATAAAGACTGAGATTATGATAAATATTACGTTCACATTTTTACTTAATTTGCATGGGCTGACATTTAAAACCTATTAAATTTTTTGAAACTCATACCAGATTTTTTATTAATAACATCTTTATTTTTTATCAGTTTTCTGTAGTAAATTTTTGTCTTTTAAGTTTTTTTCATCCTTAAGAACACATAGAAAATGTAATTATTTTGATGCTGCTATAAGTACGATTGTTTTTCTTTATTAACAAATAGAAATGTACCTGACTTTTTTTATATTTAACTTATTTCCTAAAAATGAATCGCAATTATTTTGATAGCATATTCTGGCGCAATCTTTGATCTTTGGTAAATGCAATATAATGTCATAGGAAAACAGATCATTTAATTATTTTTTTAGTCATATGCTTTGAAAATATATTTTCTTGCCTTATTTCTTTGAATAGGACTCTAGGACCCTGTTAAATAAAATGTGTAAGAATTTATTCCTGGTCTCATGGAAATTAATATTTTTAAAGAAATTTGTACATTAACTCTAGGTTTGGTATATATGGTTTTTATTGAGTTAAAAAAATTTAAGATATATTTTATTGAAAACCTTTACATGAACAATTGCTGAAATTTGTCAAATGCTTTTTTGCAGATAATGAGTTAATATAAAATGTATCCCTTGTTAATATGAGGTGACATTTTATTTGCATATGCTGAATCATTTTGCATTTTGGAAATTAATCTTACTTGGTTATGATGTGTGATCCTTCTAATGTCCTTTTGAGCTTGTTTTGCTAGTAATAAGTTATGTAATTTTATCTGACTTCAAGGATGTTGCCTTATAGTTAGTCTTTTATATCTTCTATGCATTAGGCATATGCATTCTAATCTTGCGAAATGAATTTGAAAGCATGTTTCATGCTCATTATTGGAAGAATTTTAATTCTTGATAGAATTCACTAATCAAGTCAAATTGTACTCAACTTCGTTTGTTGACAGGTCTTGTTTAAAATTAATTTGACCTCATTTCTAGTTATGGACCAATTACAGTTTGTATTACTTCACAAATAATATTTAATGTGTATTTATCTCTTCTAGGTTGTATGTTGGCACATAACATTCTTTTATCCTTGTGGCATCAGTTGTTTCATTTTTCATTCATCATTTAAAATTTTCTCTCTCTCCGTTACAGGAATTTTGTATATTTTTTTTAAAAATACTTTACTTAAATCACCTATATAAACATTTCTTCTGGTAAAGCACCTTTATTTTATTTATTTTTTGATTTTGTGGCACACATTTAGTTTTTTGTGTCACCCAGTTTTTCTTAGGGCTTTTTCAAAGATCACTCTTGACTCTATGCTTACTCTTGGGAAATTAGGAGACATTAAATGGGGTGCCAATATGGGTGTCAAACGCAGGTTCGACATGTGAACATATACTCAATCTCTCCAGTACAGTCCCTCTGACCTTGGAAGTGCTTTTACTTGTAAATTTATCAAGATACTTTACTCACATTTTATTTATGAGCTTATGTTACTAATAATATTTATTGGTATTATTTCTATATTAATAGAGTTTTTAAATTATAATTTCAAACTTTTTTGCTAGGAAATAAGTAAGTTAGTTTCCCAATGCATAAAGTATCAATCAGATAATTTTTGCAAAATGAAACCAATTATAATTTCTCTATAGTTTATGATAGTTAAATTTTATGATAACCCTATAAATGTTTCAGATTAAATTAAATTAAAGTTAAATTTCTAGATCCTGGAGTTATTTCTGCAAAGATATTGATGTAGTATCATTTAAAAATTGTTTACAAAGAAGTGGACACAAGCCTATTTGTAATTTTATTCTCAACCAAACGAAACAAATTTTGTTGACTTAAGACCAACACAAATGCTATAGTGATGATAAATTTTGCATAAAAATGAAAATGAATAATTAGTCAATTTTTAGGTTTGCAACTCTCTGGTAATTCTGGCTTAGAGCTCTGTAAAATATAAGATGGAGTTGGTTGGCAAAGATTTAAAAACTTTTGGCTTATAAAATATTATTAATTTACCTGGAGCAAATTTGTGAAATTATTACTGTCCTCTAAGGTTTAATTTCCCTCTTATTGGTATAATAGAGCTTTGTTAGCAGATGGCAAGAAATTTTTTATATAAATCTTCAGTTTTTCATTTATGCATGTGATAAACTTAAAATTTTTCAGCTCTCTTACACAAAGAAAAATTTTCAGTATTATTTTTACTTAAATACCTTTGATTGCTTCACATAAAAACTAGTATAGATATCTAGGGAAAATAAATTTATTAATTTATTATGAGTATACTTTACCTATTATACTTTATTTTAAAACTGTGCCTAAAGTAGTATATTTGATTTTGTTAGAACATAAGTAGATAAAGATCAACAGACACATCAACCATAACAGTTTCTATATTTCCCTCTAAAAATTACAGTGTTCACATAGAATTATTTTACTTTCCTGGAATATCTTTCAAAGGATCTTATTCTCATGGTTCCTCCATGCAAATACTGGAATTCTGTATCAGGACCAACAAACCAAATTCTAGAATCAAGACTCATTAGATTTTAGTTAATATCCCCCTAGATAATTCTAATATGCATATATACATCCAAATTTCACATAAATATCTAAGTTTAATTCCAAACTAATCAGTACCATTGCACTTAAAATGGGAATAGAATTATAGATGGCTTAGAGGAACTTGATTTATTGTTAAATTTATTTATTGATTATTATTCATTATCAATTATTTTATTTTTATTTATTATAAAATATTATTATATATTATAAATTATTGAATTTACAAATGTATGTCTAAAAGCTCAGAGCAGGTTTGTGAATATAAGGCAGTTACTCATTTTTGTGGTGAAACGTGCTGGCAGATGGGCCCATTTTTCTATATTCAGACAGATTGATGAGTGCATCAAATTTTCATCATTAATATTTATTGGGTGGGCATATCTGTGAATGTTTCATGGCTTAAGTTTTCAGAAAAGATCCCCAACCAAGTCAGTGACCTTTGCTGATTTTTCTCAGTTAGGGGGATCTTTATTAAGAGGAAGCTAGTTTATCCCAAGCTGTGATAGGCTTTGTTGCTTTGACTCCAAGGCATGCTATTCTTTCTGTTCCTGGAGAGACTAATTCCTTTACTTACCTACTGCAAGCATTATTTTCCTTTATTTACTTTCTATCATGCAGCTTATGATGGCCTGGATAAAAGTATACCTCCATTATATAAGCATGCTTTTTTAAAAACCAAGCCAAAAATGTAACACTCAAAGGGATTCTTAAAAATTGACCCCCAAAGAGTTTTGTAGCACCATATATATATGATATATAATGATACATATGACATATATAGATGTATATTCCAAGTTAGAGAATTAATATGATCTCAGAGTATTTATCTATATAGCACTGATGAGCAAAAATTTCACAGTAAAATACAATACTTGAATTTATTAGCTCAGAGACCTATCTGATTTATTGTTTCCTGTAATATGTGAATAATTTATATTGTATATATTAATATTTGTTCTGAAAGAAACTTTTAAATGGTTCAACCCCTGTGATCAAAAACACAAGTTCAGAAGGCCACTAATAAAATTATTTTATATTGATGGCAAGTAGCATATCATCTAGTTATTTGACTTGGAGTCCTAGAGACTGCAATTTCACACACATAGACTAGAAACTCCTATTTGTTTACCTTTAATACCACTTGAAGCCTCAATATGTGAACCTCTGACTAAAGAGATGCCCAAGACAGAAGCTTTGGCATTTCTTTATCTTTTCCGCCCATAACTGTTAATTTTGCCCCCATAAGGATCAAGAAGTGGCTGCACCCCTTTTTTATCTTCACTGTTAGCATCTTATTTTAGGTATTTACTTTTATTGAGTAGCTTTTTCCTTTGTTTTCATTTTTACCTTCATAGTACAGGGGCTATGAACCTTGCTTTGCATGTGGCCGATCCTGGCTTAATCCCTGACACCATATAGTCCTCAGGCCCGGCAGTGGTCCTCAAACTATGGCTCACGGGCCACATATTGTATTTGTATCTGTTTTGTTTCTTCATTGCAAAATAAGATATATGCAGTGTGCATAAGAATTCGTTCATAAGTTTTGTTTTTACTATAGTCAGACCCTCCAATGGTCTGAGGGACAGTGGACTGGCCCCCTGTTTAAAAAGTTTGAGCACCCCTGCCTCAGGGCAACAGTATCAGTGATCTCTGTGTGCTGTGGGATGTAGCCCAAATCACAAAATTAAAAAAAAAAAAAAAAAGCAAACCTGGTATGTCATCCTCCTCAGTGTTTCTTGAATTCCCTTTGCCTTCCAAAACGACTGCAATGAAAGGCTCTGTGTTCACTTGACTTTTCTCTATCATTATGTCTGGACAGCAACTATACTTCCAAGCACGGTTGCGTTTGCCTTTTTATACGAACCATTTTCATCACTGGACTGTGCCCAGACTTAGCAAATTATTTAGTCTCTGGCCTTTGCCACTAAAATATTTTAATGTTCATGAAGAAACTGAACTTTGGAGAAACTACTCTACACTCATGCATGCATACATGATCTGTTCTACTCTTCATTTGTTGTGATTGTTTTTATCGTTTATTTTTGTACAATACGCAGAGGTGCTTTGGTCTTACTTCAGGATCACTCTTGGGACTTTCGGAACTGAGAGATAGCACAGTGAATAAGAGTGCATGTTTTGCATGCAGCTAATCCAAGGTTTGATCCCCTTCTTCCCGTGTGATCCCTCTTGCACAGCAAGGAGTAATTTCTGGGTACAGAACCAGTCATAACCCCTGAGCACCTTTAGGTATGACCCCAAAACAAGCAAGCAAACAAAAACCTCTTGATATTTAATTAACCTATTATGGTGCCAGGGGTCAAACCCGAGTGGGCACAAGGAATCAAGCATTCTACCTGCTGCACTATCTATCTCTCTGCCCCAAGCCTGCCCTTTGATTTACACATGGAAGTCTACCTTTCCTTTTGCTTGAAGCTAATCTAGGTTAATTTCCTACATAAACTCTCTCTGAGCCTCTGCTTTTTTCTTTTTTTTTTTTTTTTGCAAATTTGATCTCCTTGATCTGTCACTTTCTTGCTTGATCTTTCATTATATTATATCTTGTAATTGCTTTTTTTGGGGGGGAGCTCTTTGGCCACCCTAAACTGAGTCCTTGAAATTAGGAGACACATGTTATGCAACATTGTATTCTGCCTCTATTTGATGAAGTGTTTGTCTTCCCTTACAAAACTGCGAAGTTCTCCAAAGATGTGCAGGGCTTAGCAGTCCAGATCCACATGCCTCTCCAGATCCCTACCTCTGCAGTTAGGTGTGGCCCTGACAATACAGGGCCATAATACAGTGACCTTGGTGGCCCCTGGGCACCACCCACCAGCGTAGCTCTGAGTGCTCTCTGTCACCAACGGACCTGAACATTGTTATATTATTGACCCAGCACTGAATCATCCAGTGTGAGCTGCCAAATTACTGAGTAGACCGTAGTTCCCCTGAGCACCCTCCTCCCCTCAAAGAAACCTGGCAACCTATTCACTAATGTTAATAATTAAATATCAGAGAAAATAAAGTATCTATAATATAGACACTAATTAACTGATTTAAAGAATTAACATTGCATATAAAACTCTCTCTCTCTCTCTCTATATATATATATATACTAACTAGTCTTCTAGGATTCATGTATAAGGAGGTTAAATGAGTCTGAATTGATCTATGAACATCTGGGTACTAGGGACAGAATAAGTCGTTACCCTAATTTTCACTCACTACACTGTTAACTAGTCTATTAAGTGTATTTGTATATTAAATATAAGTGACATTGTATAAATTACCTTCATGACCCACAACTTCCTTCATAAATAGCAAATAATGCAATAAGGTTCCACCTTACATACTCAGATAATTTATACACAGCAGAAACATTTTATTATAATCTCACTATGGAGACAAAACAGGAGACTAGAAAGAATAGAACAAAGAAAATTTTGGCCATAAATTAATGAAGCCTATTCACAAAGAATAGAGAGCACAATTGAATAAAGGTTGGACCATAGGTGACTTAAGCCAGTCATGGCACTTTGGTGGTGATGTTGTGCAGTAAATTAGTATATCAATGTACATGTTAACATTTTTGTAACCAGCTTAGCTAAACTTATAATAAAAAATACTTAATTTCTTTACAATGATATTTTAAATAAAGTGATTCTTAAATTTATGCTGGAATAATAACGTTTGTTAAAGTTGTAAATGTTAATGTATGGCCACATTTCAAAATGACATTTCTATAAATTTAATATTTTTATTTACCATATTTTCAGCTGTGTTCATTATTGCAAAAAATATTCACCAACATTGCTTATGTTTTATTCCTGTATATTTAAATAAGGCTAAAAATAAATACCTAATAAGACAACAAATTTCCATCTGTGTGTAAACTTATAGAGTATTCAAATAATTTTTCATCTTTTTAAACTATTATTTTCTCCACAAAATGTTCAGGTTGTATCTGCCTTGCTACCAATTCCTTGTGTTTCCATTAAAAATTATGATAAATGTATTTTATACCTTAATTAAATTGATACACAAACACACAATAAATATGTTTCAGGTCTTCTGAAATCAAAACTGTACAGCAAACTATTATGATTGGTTCTCCCAGTGTTTGTAAAGTGGCAGAAGAGTAACTGGAAGTAAACTGCTAATCGTGTTATGATTTAGGTATACAGTGTTCAAAGTTTTTGGCATTATATTTTATTTTATTAACGGCAACAGTGCAGGATTGATCCATTTCACCCACAGGAAACTATAGTTGCTACTTAGCAGTTGCAAAGCATTTATTTTTCTTAAAAATAACTGTTCTATAACAATTTACAAGTAATATAGAGATATAGTTATCATGGGGCAGGAAAAGTATACCCAAAAGACATGTGAAGAAGTAAAACTGATTTTGTTAACATGCCAAAATACTTTACTAAATAAATTTAAACTCTACTTAAATTTTTTTCTTAATTATTGAAGCTGTTGTACTGTTGCTGGATAAAAACCACACAGGTCCCTAATATTGCTTCTCTAGATACCTTGTACGCTACTCTTTTGCTCTTATTTTTAGTTCATTATCTGCTGATTTTTCCCTTCTTAACTGAGGCTTCAGGACTTTTTTCTTTGCTATTTCCACTGCCAAATTAGACTTCCATTATTTCATCACATCTCTACTTTTGATTTTCCCTGTTTCATTGTTCTAGTCATGTCTTTGTTCATTTTATTTTTTAAAAGTTCCCCATTTTCTAATATATTGATAAAATGATTAAAATCTTTTTAAATTTATGGTATTGATGTTTTTTATAATTTCTAGACAGCTCATCTTTGTAGTCATTATTTATATATTATTATTTTTATTATTGTTGTTTTTGTTGTTGTTGTTGTTGTCATTGTCTGGATAAAGTCAGTGGCCAAGCAATATTCCAGATTTGTGCTCAGGAGAGGAGTTGCTGCAAAAAGTTCTCGGGGGTTCTACTCAGCGCCTGGGATGGAATTGAGCAAAGACTTCATTGAAATCTGTAGTAACCATGGTAACTCTAGGACCTCACCCTAGATTAGATGTTCCTCTAATAAATGGGTCACTAAACCTCACTCTAAATTATAGTCTGACAAAATAAACACCAGCTTCAAAACACTATAAAAACTGATTATTTGGGAGAATAGTATAGCTGTAAATCCAAAGATCCAACAACATTGAATTTCCATTTATCTCCTTAATTTTATCTCTGTATTTTTAGATCTGGTGAGTAAATTGCTATTAGGGATGGAGTATGATGGAATATGAGAATATTGGTGACAGGATTTAAAACTGATGTGCTGGAGTATTAAATACCTAAAACTCAACTATAAATAAATTTATAAATCATGATGTTTTGATTTTTTTAAATACTGGGATTTTAATTTTGTTTCAGAAGTCTTGTTAAATGCTTAAATGGTTCAGGGTTGCAAATGATTGTATAGAGAGGCTAAGACCTTGTTTGCAGATGACTCTGGTTCAAGCCCTTTATTCACTGAATACTTCCAAGGGTGAAGTGAAGATAGAGCCAGGAACACCCAGAGTACTACCCCACAAAACAGAACTAGCAAGCATAAAAGGATGCACTGCAGATCACTTTAGTATGTGGACATTTACAAGACATTAAAATTAAGAAAGTGTAAATGAGACATTTTCTTGCTCAGATGTCTAACCCCAAACTACATATATGCTCATCTCACAGCACCCTTTCTTGAAATAAAATTATAGAAAATTTGGTGTTAAATAATATCCAGTAAAGTTAATACTTGTAATAGGCAATACTCCAATGTGTTAATAGTATACTATATTGATTAGTGATCATCTAATAGCTTGAAATACATTTTTTTGTTTTTATAAAGTGATGCAATCGCTGATTGCTCTTTTATTTTACTGGATAAACGTTTTCATTCCAGTTCATATAACCCATATCCTTTTTTATTTATATATCAGAACACTGGAACAAACCAGTATTGTGGTTGGTCTTGTATAAGTTTCTAATTTGAAAATATAGTCACAGCATGAATTGAATACCTTTGCAGGCAACTAATGATTTTTGGATTATAGTTGTTATCATTTCTTTTCTTTCCTTTTTTTGTTTTGTTTTGTTTTGTTTTGGAGCCAGACCCAATGACACTCAGGGGTTACACCTGGCTATGTACTCAGAAATCTCTCCTGGATTGGGGGAATATATGGGACGCCGGGGATTGAACCAAGGTCCGTCCTGGATCAACAGTGTGTAAGGCAAACACCCTACCATGCACTATCGCTCCGGCCTTAGTTGTGATTATTTCTATACCATTGTCTTTTATTACTCAAATTATTTATTGGGTTTGTTAATAACTATTTTAGAGTTAATATGTTTATGTCATGTATCACTAGCCTGATATTTATATATTATATATATACATATATATATATATAAAATCTTGGTTTCTAACATAGAAACTTATACTTCTGTACTCTTTTTACCAAGTATAATTGTAGTACAAGATGCATGAAATGGTTCTTTCAAAATATAGATGCTCGGGGCCAAAGCAATAGTATGGTAATAGGGCAAATGTTTGCCTTGCACACAGCTAACCTGGGTTCATTTTCCGGCATCCCATATGATCCCCCGAGCCTGCTAGGAGTGATTTCTGAGTTCAGAGCCAGGGTAACCCCTGAGTGCTGAGAATTGTGGCCCCCAAACAAACAAAAATTAAATTTAAATGATAAATAATTATATATTATTATTTTATCTAAATAAAAATTAGTTGCTTCAAGCTAATGTCCTCTTCTAAAATAAAAAGGAAAGTACTGTAAGAGATTATATCTTCCAGCTTTTCTGAAATATAATTTTGTATTGGCACACTGGCTAGACTTTTCCAGAAAAAAATGGTATAAGTATAATATTTTCCATTCTGGTATGGAGGTTTAATGACATGAAAACTTTATAAGCATAGATTTTAGAGGATGTTTTTATCCTATTCATGATACTTTCACTATCTTTAGAGCATGACAATGGGAGCTATCTCTTTGAGAGAAAGAAAAAACAGGAGGCAATAATTATGAATGTGATCTTTACCCATACCAAGCCAACGCCAAATATATTTATCTGCCTTTCATTGCAAGAGGAAATTTCATTATTTCTTCTTATACTAAAAAGAAAACAAGGTATCCTTTTGGTGCCTTTCTATCATAACAAAATTTCTCATTTGTACTTTTGAAATAGTTTTTCTAAAGCTTACTTTAAATGATAATTTTTATACTTATCTAAAAGTTTGCAACATGCCAGCATTTTAGACTATTTTTAATTGATTATAAAAGAGGCAAAATACTTTAAATTCTGAACTACTCTCAGTTTATACCTATTAAATTTTAATGTGGGCATTTACAAAATTGATTAAAATATTAATTTTTCTCATGACATCATTTTGATTAGTTTTTCTATTGACACTATTAGAAATGATTAGCAATCCCTGAGTTCTTTCTATATAACAGGAGCTATGATCATATGGATGTTAAATAAATTTTCTCCATTTTTGTGTCAACCTTTTTAAACTTTTTATTTTATTGCTTTCAGAGAGATAGTAGAGAGAGTAAAGTGCTTACCCTGCACATGCCTGACACCACTTTAACCCAAGCACTACTGGATATGACTTTAAAACCAAAAATATGTAGTGATATAATAACTTTGTATTCTTTGTAATTTGTATTTTTAAACATTTAGTTATAATTTATAATAGTGTTTCAGGAATACAGTTTCCTTTAGACATACCACCCCTATGCCAGCTTCCCTCCACCATTGTCTGTAGGTCCTCTTTCATTCCAAAATACTTCCCCACCATCATTAGACAGACTTATCTCCATAGGTAGATATTCAAGGTCTGTTGTTAGTGCATGTTGCTTTTTTTTTTTCCATAGCATGATTCTTTATACTTCATATATGAGAGAGATCATTTGGTATTTGTCATCCCTTTGACTCATTTCTCTTCAAAAGATACCCTCTATTTATGTCCAAGTTATGTGTAGCATGCAAAATTTCATATTCTCTTGTTCTCTTTCTTTTTCAAAAAAAATCTTTTTGGGTTAAGGGATTGAACATGCTTTGGCCAAGTATAAGGGAAATGCCCTGCCTCTTGTACTATTGCTCTAGCCTAAAATGCCATTTCTTTATTACTCTGTTGTAAATTACTTGTTTACTTTCTAGAACTTGGCTCTTGTAACTAATACTGCAGTGAACAAAGAAAGCTAGTATATTTTTGAAATAATGTGTTTATATTTTGAGAATACATGTCAAGTGGAATCACTGGGTCAATATGGAAGCTCTTTTCTTCATGATTGTAGGTGTCGCCATAACATTTTCCATAGAGAATAAGCCAAACTACAGTTCTGCCAAGACTTGATAAAGATTTTTTTATCACACATATTACCATCACTTGTTTCTGGTCATTTTAAACACAGGGTGTTCTCACTGATGTTACATAATATTTCTTGATTACTTTTTGATTTGCATTTTTCTGATAAGTGACAAAGAATTCTTTTTTATATACCTAGTAGCTCCACCATTTTCTCTTATTTGAGTAATTATAGGCTCACTTTTTCCCTTCAATATTTGGTAGGGCCCTGTACATTTTTGTTAACTTTCTTGAGTGCTTTCTATTCTTGAATAGTAGCCTTTTATCATATGTGTGATACATACATTTTATTCTTATGGGATGTCTTTATTTTAGTCACTAATAGTGCAGAAACTTTCTGTTTGATAGAGTTCCAATTTTTTTTACTATTGGTTTTATTTTCTTAGCCAGTTAATTGAATCACTAAAGATATCTCTGAAATCAATAGTGTGGAAAATTATGATTATATTTTTCACAATACATTTATGGTTTCCTAATATGTTAATATGTCCTTAATCCATTTGCTTTTATGTGTGGTGTAATTAATGTGTGAGATATGGAACTATATTTAGCTTGTGTCTTTTGATTTTTTTGCACATAAATATTAAGTTTTTTCTGCACTATTATGCTTATACTGGGAATGGTGTCTTCTAAGCAATATTTAGGAGGCTCTCAGAGCTCCTCACTTGGATATTTCCTAAACTGAGCCAGTGATTCAGTACTGGGAGTTAAGCATGCAGTCTTGCTACAGTTTGGGGGGTGTGTATATATGTGTGTGTGTGTGTGTGTGTGTGTGTGTGTGTGTGTGTGTGTGTTTATCTGAGCCATCCCAGTGATTCTCATGGGTCTCCAAGGATACCCTTGCTGCTCTGGTCTGTGTAATGCCAAAACATAAACCAAGGAGTGGTCATATGCAAGGGATGTGCCTTAACCACTGTATTATATTTCCACTGCCCTCTCTTAAGAACCTTTATTGAAGAGTTGTTCCACTTCTTGCATCTAGACCCTTTGTTATGAAAAAACTGTCTATAAACCTAAGGGTTTATCTCATAGTTTTCAGTTCTAATCCATTTATCTGAGTCTGACTTTGTTCTAGTACCATGCAGTTTTTATTCATGTGATTTTTTTTTTTGATTTTTGAGTCACACCCGGCAGCGCTCAGGGGTCACTTCTGGCTCAATGCTCAGAAATTGCTCCTGGAAGGCTTGGGAGACCACATGGGGTGCCAGGATTCAAACCGCCGACCTTCTGCTTGCAAGAAGGTCGCCTTACCTCCATGCTATCTCTCCGGCCCCTATTCATGTGATTTTGTAGTAAAGACTAAAGTCTGAGAGTGTAGGGACAGAGAGACAATACAGTAGGTTGGATCCTTGGCATCCCATAGGATTTCCCAAATCTTCCAGGAATGATTTCAGAGTACAGAACCAGGAGTAACTCCTGAGAATCACTGGGTATGTCCACAAAACTAAACCAAACAAAACAAAAGTCAGGGATCCCTCCTATCTAACTTCTTTTATTCAGCATTGTTTTTACTATTCTGGGTGCTTTATGGTTTTATATGAATTTTAGAAGTATTTGATTTTTGTCCTTGAAAAATGCTATGGTATTATTAACTGAATTGCATTACATCTGTAAATTACTTCAGGTAAGGTAGTGATTTCAACAATATTCATTCTTCCAAATCATGGACAGGGAATATATTTTCATTTCCTTGTGTCTCATTTCTTTTAGACGTTATTTATAATATTCACTAAATAAGTCTTTTACCTCCCTTATTAAATTCATTCCTAGGTATTTGTGTGTTTGACACAGTCATATATAAGATACATAATTTTTCCTCTTTTTTTTTTTTTTTTTTGGATTTTGGGCCACACCCAGTGATGCTCAGGGGTTACTCCTGGCTATATGCTCAGATTTTTGCTCCTGGCTTGGAAGATCATATGGGACGCCGGGTGGTCAAACCGCAGACCGTCCTAGCCTTTCTCGGGCAAGGCAGATACCTTACCGCTTGCACCACTGCTCTGGTCCCTCTATTCATCATTTTTTTTTTATCAAATTCTGTTCTATAAGAGAGGCACCACACAATTAATAATAGACTAATAGCAAAAGTTTATATATTATGGTATATAATAAGCTTTACAATCTATAGACTTCTATTTTACATAAGATACAAGATTATAGACCAGTTTCTCACACCAGAGTATTATGTTTTTTAAACACATACATGATACTCAATTTTTTTTATGAATAAAAAGCCCACTTTCAGTGATTTAGATATTTAAGTTAAAATTAGGTTGCTTTACATTTTCTGTTATATATAATGTTCAGATTTGTTTATAATTTCAGTTTTCATCATTGTTTTGTTAGGATCTATTTCTACAGCCAACCTTATTATATGAATAGACATGAAGTATATTTTGACTTCATAGATATTTAAAGTATAATTGGCTTAAGAACAAATACATAATTAATGCTGGTTGGTTTATGAAACACCCTGTGTTTTCATAGCCAGGAAGTCCTGCTGTCCTCATAAAGGTGCTTTGTAGATATTTTAGTTGTTTGAAGGTTTTCACTGGAAGCCTAAATTCTAATAAATAATACATTTAGAGAAGTAGAAAAAGTCACTGTATCTTGAGTCACATTAAATGACAGTAAGGGTAATGAATTCTTTTCTCACATACTAGAGAGAAAACAGGAGATAATCACTAGTATTATTTCCTGAAAGTGTTTAAACATGCCAATTAGTTGAAAACAGAAAATACTTTAGTGACTATTAAAATAGTTTAATTATCTTCTTTTCTCTCTTTTAGGGGGTACAATTGAAACAGAGGAGGCTTTAGTGTTTTCATCCATTTACCACAAATTTAATAAATTTTGCATTTTATATTATATTCAGAATTTTATCTGAAGGACTAAAGAAATAGTTTATTCAGTGGACAGGGCATTTACCTTGCATGTGACTGACCTTGATTTGGCAAAAGTATGGCAATACTATGATTCCCAGAGCATATCTAGGAGTGATCCCTGAATACTGAGCCAGAAATAAACCCTGTGCACCACTGAACAGGGACCCCAAAATAGTATTTGAGAAATTTTTAGTGCGGGATACCAGCAACTATTCTAGAGTGGTGCAATTTATAAAATTGTTTCTATGCTGCTTTAAAAACATACATTTTGTGTGGCATAATGTGAATTGGATTGCCTTCTTGATGTCCATCTCTTCCTTATCATTATTGGTGTATAAAAAAGCCATTGATTTCTGTGTGTTAATTTTGTAGCCTGCCACCTTGCTATATGAGTCTATTGTTTCTAGAAGCTTTTTGGTAGAGTCTTTAGGGTTTTCTAAGTAGAGTATCATGTCATTTGCAAACAGTGAGAGCTTGACTATTTCCTTTTCTATCTGAATTCCCTTGATGTTGCAAGCGCCAGCGCCTCCAAACAGATTCTTCGTGGAGTTCGGGAAACCTTCACGGGGAGAGAGTGGGTACACAAAATGGCGAAAAGACGGAACAATATTGTAGAAATGAATGACCACACACAAAAGCGTGGGGACTTGCGTTTAGAAAGACGAAGACAAATTTATTTTTGAGTTGGGTAGCTTTTAAGGTTGAGGTTTGGAATGCAGGGTGTAATTTTTGACATCAAAGGAAATGGGAGATGACCAGGGGAACAGGATGAAAGACCCTGGCTAAAATTTGCATATTAAAGAACCGATACTGAAGGTAAAAAAAACAGTTTCTATTATGGGTTTGTTTTGTTTTGGGTAAGCAGGGAAATCAGGTAATTTTCAGGGAAGTGGGAAGAGAGAGGAGTGTTTTAGAGTTTTTGGGGAAAACTGAAAATTGTTTTACTATGAGCTAAGTTTTGGGAAAAAACATGATCTTGGCGCCAAAGTAGCAAAGATCACAGGAGCTGTTTAGTGGGAGACTTTTGGCGGGATTTGTACTGTCCTTCTTTGTTAGAAAGAATTACTAAGCCCTGATTTTTAGTAATGGTTAAAAATAAAGAGAGAGATAGTTACAGCCACTTTAGAATTTATGGCCAAACAATCCATGCAAAGGGTCAACTGATTTTGACTGCTCTAAGCTGGCCTTTTTGGCAAATAATTCTTTTTCAGGAGTGCAGCACTTTTAATGTGTGCCCTTCCTGAGTGGGGCGCAACAATTCACCCCCCCTTTTTTTTTTTTGCGAAGGTAAAGAAGGAAACAGTATCAAAAAGAAATTAAAAACTATCAATCTGATCCTAATAAGGATTCAGAAGCAAAAAATAGCTATTAATACTTTGTAGCTGAATTGAATGGGTGGGACAGGGTTGGGAAAGCTCAAGTGGGAAGCAATTTTTTTTTTAAAAGAAAGATAAGGAAAAAATTGTTTTATTAATTCAGGTGGCAGTTTTCAAGAGAGAGAGAAATAGAGTGCAGAAGCGAAAGAGAGAGAGCTTCCTGGCTGTGGTTTTTACGCCCTCCCCCATCCCTGTTTGTTAGGTGCTTGCTGCAGGGGGTTGGGGAGCTGGGTGTTGGGGGGCTGAATTTAATATAATAGACAACATAGCAAGGAACAAAGTCTGGAGTTGGAGGTCCCGGGGAGGCGGCAGCAATTCGTCTGGCTTCATTCAGCAAAGCCATTAGCTGCATCCAAGTTGGAAGAACAGGTGTCGTCAATGGCTGCAGATTGCGATTCTGTCTCTGGATTTTTTGTCGTAGTCGTCTCATGCTGCGTTTCCGCCTTCTCTTTGTTGTGGATGGCAGCCCGTGGAGGGGGAATCCCTTGCTGGGCAGATGAGCCGATCCAGTATCCAGATTGGACACTGTGCATCCTGCGGGTAAGCACAAGCATATCCCCGGCCGGACGCTAGTAGTACGTCAGGACCTTTCCAAGATGAAGTTAATAAATCCTTCCAAAAAACCAGAGGCTTTTTCTCCGTGGGGAGATTCCAATGTTTATACATAGGCGTAAGGCCTTTATCATCCGTGTTTAAAAAATTCAGTACAAATAGAGAATGATTAATTAATTGATGAGGGGAATACTAAGGAAATTTTGAGTTCTCCAATCTTTCTATTTGGTGTTTTAGTGTTTGATGAGCTCTTTCCACAATAACTTGTCCCTGGGGATTGAACGGAATTCCAGTTTGGGTGATAATATTCATGTTTTTACAGAACTTTAAATATGCTTTAGAAGTATAAGCTGGGGCATTATCAGTTTTTATACTCTTGGGCATGCCCAATACAGAGAAGCAGGTTACTAGGTGTTGAATTACGTCTTTAACTGCTTCACCTGTCCTGGCAGTGGCTACCATTGCATGTGAAAAAGTGTCAACAGTGACATGCACAAATGACAAGCGGCCAAATTTTTTAATATGTGTGACATCCATCTGCCACAACACATTGAGTTTCAGACCCCGGGGATTTACTCCCATTTGGGGTGAAGGGGACAGATTAGGGCAACTGTTGCATTCCCTTACTATCTGTCAAGCCTGCTCTTTAGTGATGCCAAACATTCTTTTTAAAGCTAAAGCATTTTGATGATGAATCTGATGACTTTGGTATGCAGTATCAATAACAGTTAAAATACAATCCTTAGTATAGGCATCTGCCAACTGATTTCCTTCAGCAAGAGGTCCAGGAAGATTAGAATGACCTCTGATATGTCCAATAAAAAACTTTTCATGTCTAGAATGAATCAAGGTTTGTAACTGTAATAATAAATTAGAAACAGTAGAACCAGTGGATATTACAGCTGTTTCCACTCCCGGAAAAAGATTAAAAACATATAATGAATCAGTATACAGATTAAATTTTGGGGGGCATAATTTTAAAGCCTCTATTACAGCAATAAACTCTGCCTTTTGGGCAGATATATCGGGAGTGTTTACAATAACAGGCAGTTTTCCGTCTATTAGAACCACAGAACATCCGTTTGAGGAGCCATCAGTAAAAATAAGTGTGGCACCATCCAGAGGTGAATGGCTAATCTTAGTAGAAAAAATTATGTGTGTCTCTTTAAGAAGACTCAAAAGGAGGTGCATTGGTAAGTGGTAAAGCACTTGTCCGCTGAATCCCTGCAGGGCGATGCTCCATTGGTCTTCAGTTTGTAATAAAAGTTCAAATTGCTGTTTCGTATAAGGAATAATGATATTTGCAACTTCGTAGCCTGTAAGATCTATACTTCTTAATCTTCCTTTGCTAATTACCAAAGCTACCATGTATGGATAGGAGCAATTTGTCTTATGAGAGGAGTGTGGGAGATGAATCCACTCCACAGGTCCTTCTTGCCAGATGCAACCGGTGGGAGTGTAGGTAGTTTGTAGTAAGGTAATAGTAATAACTGAGCAATTCGTTGACCTTTGTGGATTTGAATAGTGGGGCGCAACACCTTGATATCTTTTTCTTGCCTGATCGCTATAGCAAGCACTTCCAGTACTATATTGAAGAGGAGTAGTGAGAGCGGACAGCCTTGTCTTGTACCAGAATTTAGAGGGAAGGCTTTTAGTTTTTCTCCTTTGAGGATAATATTTGCCATGGGCTTGTGGTAGATGGCTTTAACTAGATTGAGAAAGGTTCTTTCCATTCCCATCTTGCTGAGAGTTTTGATCAAGAATGGGTGTTGGACCTTATCAAATGCTTTCTCTGCATCTATTGATATGATCATGTGATTTTTATTTTTCTTGTTGTTCATGTTGTGTATGATGTTGATAGATTTATGGATGTTAAACCATCCTTGCATTTCTGGGATGAAACCTACTTGGTCGTAGTGTATGAACTTCTTGAAGATGCATTGGTTCCTATTTGCCAGGATATTGTTGAAGATCTTTGTATCTGCATTCATCAGGGAATTGGTCTGTAATTTTCTTTTTTGGCAGTATCTCTGTCTGGTTTTGATATCTTGGAGTCAACCTGACCAAAGACATGAAGAACCTATACAAAGAAAACTATAAAGCCCTGCTCCAAGAAATAAGAGAGGACACATGGAAATGGAAACACATTAACATCACTAAAATGGCAATACTCCCCAAAGCTTTGTAAAGATTTAATGTGATCCCTCTAACGATACATTACATTCTTCAAAGAAGTGGATCAAACACTTATGAAGTTTATCTGGAACAATAAACACCCTCGAATAGCTAAAGCACTCCTAGGGGAAAGGAAAATGGGAGGCATTACTTTCCCCAACTTTAAACTGTACTACAAAGCAATAGTTATCAAAACAGCATGGTATTGGAATAAGGACAGGCCCTCAGATCAGTGGAATAAGCTTGAGTTCTCAGAAAATGTTCCCCAGACACACAATCACCTAATTTTTGATAAAGGAGCAGGAAATCCTAAATGGAGCAGGGAAAGCCTCTTCAACAAGTGGTGTTGGCACAACTGGATAGCCACTTGCAAAAAATTGAACTTAGACCCCCAGCTAACATCATGTATGAAGGTAAAATCCAAATGGATTAAAGACCTCGATATCAGACCTGAAACCATAAGATATATAGAACAGCATATAGGCAAAACACTCCAGGACATTGAGACTAAAGGCATCATCAAGGAGGAAACTGCACTTTCCAAATAAGTGGAAGCAGAGATAAACATATGGGAATACATTAAGCTGAGTAGCTTCTGCACCTCAAAAGAAATAGTGCCCAGGATACATGAGCCACCCACCAAGTGGGAGAAACTATTCACCCAATACCCAATAGATAAAGGGCTAATATCCAAAATATACAGGGCACTGACAGAACTTTACAAGAAAAAAACATCTAATCCCATCAAAAAATGGGGAAAAGAAATGAACAGACACTTTGGATAAAAAAAAAAAAAGAAATACAATTGGCCAAAAGGCACATGAAAAAATGCTCCTCATCACTGATCATCAGGGAGATGCAAATCAAAACAAAGATGAGATACCATCTCACACCACAGAGATTGGCACACATCACAAAGAATGAGAACAATTGGTGCTGGCGGGGATGTGGAGAGAAAGAAACTCTTATCCACTGCTGGTGGGAATGCTGTCTAGTCTAACCTCTATAGAAAGCGATATGGAGATTCCTCCAAAAACTGAAAATTGAGGTTCCATTCGACCCAGCTATTCCGCTCCTAGGGATATACCCTAGGAACACAAGAATTCAATTCAAAAACTCCTTCCTCACACCTATATTTATTGCAGCACTATTCACAATAGCCAGGCTCTGGAAACAACCAAGATGCCCTTCAGCATATGAATGGCTAAAGAATATATGGTACATACACACAATGAAATATTATGCATCCATCAGGAGAGATAAAGTCATGAAATTTTCTTATACATAAATCGACATGAAGTCTATCATGCTGTGTGAAATAAGTCAGAGGGAGAGAGAGAGAGATGCAGAATAGTCTCACTCTATGGGTTTTAAGAAAAATAAAAGTCATCTTTTCAAAAATCTTCAGAGACAATGAGAGGAGGACTGGAACTTCCAGCTCACTTCATTAAGCTCACCACAAAGAGTAGTGAGTGCAGTTATAAAAGTAACTACACCGAGAACTATCATAATCATGTGAATGAATGAGGGAACTGGAAAGCCTGTCTAGAGTACAGGTAGGGGTGTGGTGGGATGGAGGGAGATTTGGGACATTGGTGGTAGTAATGTTTCACTGGTGAAGGTGGATGTTCTTTACATGACTGAAACCTAATCACAGTCATATTTGTAATCAAGATGTTTAAATAAAAAAACATACATTTTTTTTAAACAATGAGAGAAACATCTTTAATCAAGCCTCTGGTTGGAAAACAGGATCTGTTGATTTCTATGTGCCTCAGTTTCTCTAACCTGCAGATGTTCATTGAACTTTTTTTATTTCACATAAGCTGTGTCTTGATTCCTTTCACGGGTCCCATCCTTGTAGGTAGTAGATCTGTTCTTGTGAATTGACTACCTGGGTCTGTGCAGGTCACCTCTATATATTTATTAACAGTCTACTTTAATGAATATATTATTATAAATATTCTAAAATACTAATTTCTATAATTTTTCTTTTATCTAATATCTTATTTTCTTTATATATAAGATATTTATTAGGTTTCTTCTAGGGAGGCCCTGTGATTTTCTACATATTATCACTGTTTCTTATTGTTTTGCACTATAAAATAGTTTGTGTGTGTGTGTGTGTGTTGTATGTGTGTGTTTACAGTCAGGAGGAATTGTTTTCTTTAATATAAATCTTTATTTAAGAATCATGATTACAAGCATGTTAGTAGTTGGGTATCAGTCATAAACAAAATTACTCCTCCCCTTCACCAGTACAACATTCTCACCACCAGTGATCACCACGTCCCCCCGCCCCTGCCTGTATTTGTGACAGTCTTCCTACTTCTCTCATTCTTTAGTATTGTCATATTAGTTGTTAGTGTAGTTATTTCCCTAATAATGCTACCACTCTTTGTTGTGAGCTTCAAATTGTGAGCCAGTCTTGCTGACCCTTCTAGCCCTAACTTTATTGTCTCTGGGCCTTATTACAGATATATCTTAATTTTTCTTAAAAGCCATAGATGAGTGAAACTATTCTATCTGTCTCCCTGTGATTTATGTCACTCAGCATAATAGATTCCATATACATCCATGTATAGGAAAATTTTATGACTTTATCTTTTTTGACAGCTGCAAAATATTCCATTGTGTATATATATTACAGTTTCTTTAGCCATTCATCTGTGGAAGGGCATCTTGGTTGTTTCCAGAGTCTGGCTGTTGTAAATTGCACTGCAATGAATATAGGTATGAGGAAGGCGTTTTTGTATTGTATTTTTTGTGTTTCTAGGGTATATCCATAGGAGTGGAATAGCTGAATCAAATGGGAGCTCAATTTCCAGTTTTTTGAGGATTCTCCATATTGTTTTTCATAAAGTCTGGACTAGACAGCATTCCCAATAGCAGTGAATAAGAGTTCCTTTCTCTCCACATCCCTGCCAGCTCGGATGTTCTTGCTCTTTGTGATGTGTGCCAGTCTCTGTGGTATGAGATGGTACTCATTGTTGCCTTTATTTGCATCTCCCTGATGATTAGTGATGTGGAACACTTTTTCATGTGTCTTTTGGAAATTTGTATTTATTCTTTGACAAAGTGTTCATTTTTTCTCCCAATTTTATTGATGGGATTAGATGATTTTTCTTATTAAGTTCTGTTAGCACCTTGAATATTTTTATATTAATCCCTTGTTTGATGGGTGTTGGGTAAATAGTTTCTCCCATTCTGTGGGTGGCTTTTGTATCCTATGCACTATATTTGTTGAGGTGCAGAAGCTTCTCAGTCTAATATAGTCCTATCTGTTTATCTCTGGTTCCACTTGTTTGGAGAGTGCTGCTTCCTCCTTGAAGATGCCTTCAGTCTCTATGTCTTATAGTGTTTTACCTATGTGTTGTTCTATATACTTTATAGTTTCAGACCTGATATCATGGTCTTTAATCCATTTGGATTTGACCTTTGTGCATGGTGTTAGATGGGGATTTGGGTTTGCTTTTTTGCAAGTGGCTAACCATTTGTGCCAACACCACTTGTTAAAGAGGCTTTCCTTGATTCATTTTGGATTTCTTGCCCCTTTATCAAAGATTAGTTGGTTGTATGTCTGGGGAACATACTCTGAGTACTCAAGTCTATTCCACTGATCTGAGGATCTCTCTTTATTCTTGTCGTGTAACAAAGGGTTGCTTTAGCTATTCGTGGGTGTTTATTGTTCCAAATGAATTTCAGAAGTTTTTGATTCACTTCTTCGAAAAATGATGTGGGTATCTTGGGATTGCTTTAAATCTGTACAATGTTTTGAGGAATATTGCCATTTTGATTATATTAAACCTACAAATACATGAGCATGGTATGTGTCTCCATTTCCTTGTGTCCTCTATTATTTCTTGAAGCAGGCTTTTGTAGTTTTCTTTCTAGAATTTCTTCACCTCTATAGTTAAGTTGACCCCAAGATATTTGAGTTTGTCAGGCTCTAATATGAATGGGATTGTTTTCTTAATGTTCATTTCTCCTCTATCATTATTAATGTACAAGAAGGCCATTGACTTTTGCGTGTTAATTTTTGTGCCTACCACTTTGCTATATGAATCTATTGTTTCTAGAAGCTTTTTGGCAGAATCTTTAGGATTTTCTAAATATATTATCATGTCATCTGCAAAGAGTGAGAGCTTGACATCTTCCTTACCTGTCTGGATGCCCTTGATATCTTTTTCTTGCCTGATCGCTATGGCAAGTACTTCCAGAACTATGTTGAATAGGAGTGGTGAGAGAGGCTAGCCTTGTATTGTAACATATTTTAGGGGAAAGGCTTTTAGTTTATCTCATTGATAATGATATTTTCCATTGACTTGTGGTAGATGGTCTTGACTATATTGAGAAAAGTTCTTTTCATTCCCATATTGCTGAGAGTTTTAATCAAGAATGGGTGTTGGGCCTTATAGAATGATTTCTCTGCATCCATTGATATGAGCATATGATTTTTGCTTTTCTTTTTATTGATATGGTGCATTATGTTGATTGATTTATGGATGTTAAACCATCCTTCCATTCCTGGGATAAAACCTACTTGGTTGGGTGGATGACCTTCTTGATGATGCATTGAATTCTATTTGCCAGAATTTTGTTGCACCTGTTTTAATCAGAGATATTCTTCTGTAATTTTCTTTTTTGGCAGCATTTCTGTCTGGTTTCGGTATCAAGGTGATGTTAGCTTCATAGAAACTATTTGGAAGGGTTCCTGTTTTTTCAATTGTTTAAAAGAGCCTTAGAAGGATTGGTAATAGTTCTTGAAATGTTTGAAAGAATTCATTAATGAACCCATTTGGGCCTGGGCTTTTGTTTTTGGGCAGACATTTGATTACCATTTTAATTTCCTCAATAATGATGGGGCTTTTCAGATATGCTACCTCATCCTTATTTAGCTGTGGAAGGTTATAAGTGTCCAAGAATTTGTCATTTCTGCCAGGTCCTCTTTTTTCATGGCATAGAGTTTCTCAAAGTAGTGTCTTATTACTCTTTGAATCTCTGCAATATCTGTAGTGATCTCCCCCATTTCGTTTCTAATCTGGTTTATCAAGTTTCTCTCTCTGCCTTCTTTGTGAATTTTGTCAGTGGTTTATCAATCATGTTTATTTTGTTCAAAGAACCAACTTTTGCTTTTATTAATCTTTCAGATTGTTTTCTGGATTTCCACTTCATTGATTTCTGCTCTAAGCTTTGTTATATCCTATCTATTTTTGGTTCCATTTGTTGATTATTTTCTTATTTTTTTTCTTTTTTTTGGGGGGAGGGGAGGGGTTTGAGTCACACCTGGCCGTGCTCAGGAGTTACTCCTGGCTCTATGCTTAGAAATCGCTCCTGAATGGCTTGGGGGACCAAATGGGATGCTGGGATTTGAAACACCATCCTTCTGCATGCAAGGCAAACACACTACCTCCATGCTATCTCTCCAGCCCCTGTTGATCATTTTCTAATTTTATAAGCTGAGTCATTAAGCTATTTATGTAGGCCCTTCTTCCTTCCTGATGTGTGCTTGTAAAGCTATAAATTTTCCTCTCTTTACTTCTTTTGCTGTTGTCCATAAATTCTGATAATTTATGTCTTTATTGTCATTTGTTTCCAAGAATGTTTTGATTTCCTCTTTGATTTCATCTCTGACCAACTGGTTGTTCAGTAGTAAGCTGTTTAATTTCCAGGTGTTAAAGTTTTTCTTCTGTTTCCCTTTTGTAGTTCACATCAATTTCAGTGACTTGTGATCAGCAAAGGTAGTGTGCATGATTTCTTTCCTCTTAATTTTTCAGGGGAGTCACACCCGGCTGCGCTCAGGGGTTACTCCTGGCTCTATGCTCAGAAACCACTCCTGGCAGGCTCAGGTGACCTTATGGGATGCCGATATTCAAACCACTGTCCTTCTACTTGTAAGGCAAACACCCTACCTCCATACTATCTCTCCAGCCCCTCTATCCTCTTGATTTTATGAAGATATATTTTATGTGCCAGCATGTGGTCTATTCTGGAGA
Organism: Suncus etruscus; assembly: GCF_024139225.1. NCBI lineage: Eukaryota > Metazoa > Chordata > Mammalia > Eulipotyphla > Soricidae > Suncus > Suncus etruscus. The sequence continues at coordinate 131,310,217 of NC_064848.1, read as the reverse complement.
ATGACCCATGTGAATTGGAGAAGAATGTTTATCTAGATTTCTGGGATTAAGTGCCCTATATATATAGTAATAAGTATATTATATACTATATGTGTATATAATATAATAATATGTATATGTAATAGTATATATATATATGTATATATATATATATATATATGTCTCACATGCTCCACACACAATCCTTGCAGTTTGGCTCTTGTAATTTTTCATATCATCAGTCTCCAGTCCCTAAATTCATTTTCAATTTCTATCTCACAATATCCAGGTGTTGTATAAACACTGGTAAAAAGGGGAGCCTCCTCCAGAACATTCATTACAATAATTGGAAAGAATGTGAGTACAAGAGCCTGGAATTTTGTGTGACTCCTGGACGGAATGAGAGTAGTCATATTGAGTACTGCAATCTTACTTTGTGACCCCCAGAAAGTACCACAACTTATTGCCAATGTGTTATCCATGACAAGCATTAGTTAGGTATGTGTACAACCTGCCATCATCAGAGCAGCAAAGAGGAGGAGGAAGAAGAAATAAATTAATATGTATAAATGAATGAGTTAAAAACATTTCTACCTTGACCAAACCAGCTCCATAGACTCACTCTCTTCTTGAAAGAGATGTAAACCAAGCCATTAAAAAAAGTATTGGTAGAATGGCCACAAAGCTGAAAGCTGTATACTCTAGTGAGGAGAAGGCAGATTAATTTCCTACCCTGCTGAAGCAACACCTGCTGCACCCATCACTCACAATCACTGCTTTATCAATGGCCCGGCTTCGCCACTCCTCTACAGTTTTCTGCAGACTTACCAATCTGAACAAAAATTCTTGTATGCTAGTATTTGGACTGGTATTACCAGAACTTTTTCTGAATGAGTGTGGGCACCCTACCCTTCCTTCTTGTACTTTCAGAAGTTCTGGCTTCCAAAACAAAAGCCTTGATATTGGCAGTAATGCTTGATATTCCTGGACGACTCCATTTTTGTTTAATTCATTCATTCATGTATGAACCAAGGATGTATATCTGAAGCCACCTAATATTCAGAAACAAATGATTTAACAGAATGGCCAGCTAACAAGATCTTATTAATCCTTCTGACAATGACTTAATGACCTCAGAGAGATGCAATAATTTCGCATATTTTCTTGTCACTGTACTTTGTTTTTTTTTCTTCCTTCAATTTTTTTCTTTCTTTCCTTCTTTAACTCTTTTTCTCCCACTTATTTGGAAACAAATGTATTATGCTTAACTAGTGTCAACTATATGATACAAAATCATTAAAATTAAGTAAATGTAAAAAAGAAAAAAATATGTCTACTTTGTTTTATAAGGATACCAAAATATGTAAGTAACATATAAATATATTAAAACCATGCACAATTAGGCTTGTTTTTAAGGCCATATGTACAATACTGTACGTATAACTAATACAACATATTAATATAAAAAACATCCACACATGTTGCAGAGTATACAATTAGTTTCAATTTCAAAATTTGGGTTTTATGTTAATTTTAGTCTCTTATGCAGTCAACATAGAACTTAATAAAAATGTGAATTATAGAAAGCCTTAAAATACTTAGATATGTGCCAGAGAGACAGCATGGAGGTAAGGCATTTACCTTTCATGCAGAAGGTCATTGGTTTGAATCCCAGCATCCCATATGGTCCCCCGTGCCTGCCAGGAGCAATTTCTGAGCACAGAGCCAGGAAAAAACCCTGAGCACTGCCAGGTGTGACCCAAAACTACAAAAAAAGAAAAAAACTTAGATATTTTAATATTGTAAAATGATGTGATCTTTTTTTAGATTGGTTAATGGAAATGTATATTATTAAGTGCATACATTAAAAAGTTAGACTTAAAATTAACTGTGCATTCAAATTATAGTTTTCCAAGGGAGCAGAGTTCTCAAAGTCAACTTAGAATGAAATAACGATAGAATTGCATTAAATAGGAAACCAACTCTCAATATAAAGGATAAACAAAAGCAGTGGAAGTATGAAAAATATAATAAAGGTATTCCTCTATTCACACTAATAAAAAGGAAAATGAAAATATAATAAGAAATGAAAAAATGACTGCAAGATGCATTAGAATCATAGGATATAAAATTATTACAATTCTATGCAAATAATTCTTTTTAAAAGATATTAAATATATTACCAGGAAAAACTAATTTTAAGAAAATTTTGCTTAAAGGAAAACACCTTTGTGAAGACATAGGAGTCACAGTCTATATCTTCCCACAAAAAATGTATTAGACCCATATTTATACCTGAATTCCAAGCTCTTCCAGAAAATAAAAATTTAGTGTCTTTCATCTCATTCAATTTAGCTAGCATAAAAGAAAACAGAAAAGGAAATGTACATATAAATATAAATCTATAGGCCAGTATTAATCTTGACAAACTAAAATAGAATTTGGTAAATGTGCTAACCAAAACACTAATATACTGAATTTAATATTGTAGTTGTTTTATAAAAGAGAAAATTTGGGTTCAGGGAAATAATATAGGAGTTTGATTTCCTGCATTTTTATAGCCTATATTCAGTCCCCAGCATTATGTGTTTTCGTTAGCTCCATGAGGTGTATCTGAAGACCCTGAACACCACCAGGGTGGCACAGGTGACCCTTGACACTCCAGGGCCTGAGTAGCACTATATGAAAATAAAATGAACTAAAATGAACTAAAATGAACTGCTAGCTAATTGGACAAGAATTCCCAGAAAATGTTTAATAAAATTTTAATTGATACCATGACAGTTATACATTTATTAATAATTGAGTTACAGTCTTACTATGTCCAACATCCATCCATTAACCAGTGCAAATTTCTCTCCATCCATGGTCAGTCTTTGCATACCAATCATTTCCTTGAGGTGAAAACCCTTTTTAATTTGATGTAATCCTATTTTTATATCTTTGCTTCATTTTCTTGGTTAGATATATTTCATACATGAAGATTCCTTTATCTTGCCATGTAAATGTCATGGAGAATTTTATCTACATTTTCCTGTATGTATCTTCTTGTTTCAGGTCTAATATCGAAAGAATTTCTGCAAGTTGACTCAAATTCTACTGAGTACATTTTGGGAGGCATGCAGATACATTAAAATTAAGAAATTAGAGGCTGAAGCAGTGTCACAAGCAATAGGGCACTAGCGTTGCATGTGTTAACCTAGGATGTCTAGGATGGACCATGGTTTGATCCCCCAGCATCCCATATGGTCCCCCAAGCCAGGAGCAATTTCTGAGCACATAGCCAGGAGTAGCCCCTGCGCATCACCAGGTGTGACCCATAAAAACATAAAAAAGAATTAGATTTATGAAATAGAAAATACATTAGCATTATCCACCAACATTACCAATTATCTCAGTTGGTGGGGAAAAATGTCTAGAACAGTGGACTACCTACTTTGGTTTCTAGATAGATCATGGAGATCCTATATGTCTATGATGGATATCATAAATATTATATATCTCTGAATTGCCATATAACACATCTTAGATTGTTACAGAGAAAAGTATCTAGAATTGAATTACACACTCAAAATGTATTTATTTTAAAAATCTGATATTCATGTTATGTTTAATATTTGTAACATATATTACCTGTGTGTGTATACAAAGATTTAAATTGATGCTTTTTGGTGTGTTGACATAATTATGTAGATAATATCCTTTAACTATTTAAGACTAACTAAAAGAAACTTAGAACATTGATCACATACTCTAGTAAAATGCTAATTATGTCTCCTATAAACTAAAAATAATGCAGATTAGTATAAAACCATGATCCTAAATATTTTAGTGGTATTTAGGAGATGGGGGACAGGAGAACAAGAAGAATATGCAGAACCCATGTAGCTAGGAAGAGTTCTTCTAAAGTCTCAGTACCAGTATCTCAAGTAGTGAGAATATCTTACATTCTTTACATTTCACTCATTTTCAGACATCTTAAATCTTCATAAATATATAAAAGGATAAAGATTTGAGATTTTAAATATGCTTGACTGTGAAGAATATAAGGTGTTTGGAAGTTTTTTTAGAAGTTCATGTGCTCATGAATGATTGTGAATGATTATGAGTATTCTAAGTGAGCATTTGTCTTACTCTAACACCATGGAAATGACATGCATTGTTCTTTATGGATAATCATAAGAGAATGAGATTGAAATACAAAAACTGAAAAACTTCCTCAGTTATTGTTAGTATTTTTATCTTGAGCAACTTATTGGCACAGGTAGGCATTTCAAATGATTATGGAATTTGGTATGAATGATTTTATTTATTATAAAATAACTCCTCACAGTGATCAGGAGACCACATGTGGTGTTGTGCTTAACTCCAGATTATCTACTACAAAGTAACATTCCCTGCATACAAAAATATCTTTCTGAAAAAAATATTGCTTTAACTATGAATAGATACTATGAAAAATGTTAGACTTATTCAGCATGATACACACAAGAACATATTATTTCTTTCAAATCTAAGAACATATCTGCAGGGGTTATTTTCTCAAATTTTAACTCATATTATAGCATGAAAATGAATATACCATGACAATGTATTCCAGAATTTTCCACTAGATAATCTGAAATTACTCAAGACATAAGAGCTTTGTTCTTCAATGTGTAGATAAATAGTTACAGGGGTTAAGTCTTTACCTCTTATGCTACCAACCCAGTTCAACTTTGGTATCACCAACAAGTGATGTCTAAGTAGAGCCCCTGAATATTTCTGGGTGTTCCCTAAATATCAGTTAAAAAATGTCACTGTTGGGGCCAGAGCTATAGCACAGTGGGGAGAGCAGTTGCCTTGCATGCAGCTCACCTGGGTTTGATCCCCAGCATTCCATATGGTCCCCCAAGACTGCTACGAGTTATTCCTGAGTGCAGAGCCAGGAGCAATCCCTGAGCATGGCTGGTGTAAATAAATAAATAAAACACAAAGCAAACAAAAATAAGACACTTCATGAAATTGAGAATTTTTCTACATTCTCTTATTCTGTTTCTGATTCTATTTTATCTATTTACCTATTTATTTATTTAGGTTTTGGGCCACACCCAGTGATGCTCAGGAGTTATTCCTGGCTATGTGCTCAGAAATTGCTGTGGGCTTGGGGGACCATATAGGACGCCAGGGGATTGAACCATGATCCATCCTAGGTTAGCGCATGCAAGGCAGATGCCTTACCACTCCGGTCCCTGTTTTTGTTTCTATTTTTATTTTTTCCTATTTCAGCCCTCCTTTATATCAGATTATCTTAACTGATTGGAATGGAGATGGAGGGAGGACAATTCGGTGATGGGAATTCCCCTGATTCAATGTTAACATGTACCAGGAATATTACTGTGAATGATATGTAAGCCACTATGATTAAAATAAAAATTATATTAAAAAATAAAATAAAATAAAATAAAATTATGTATAGTCTATAAAAAATACTGACAATCCTTCCCTAACCCCTTTCTAGACATCTAAAATCAAAGTTAAGCTGCTTTTCCATTCTAATCGTATCTCTTTTCCTTATAGAACATGAATGACATTAGTTTACAAAGAATAAACTGCATCTAGATGCTCTTTTCTTCAATTATTGAAATGACCTCAGCATAACTGTATGCATAATTCAATATTTTATCTTCTGTGGCAGGAAAAAAAGATGATCATGATTTGTTCAAATGCTATTTTGTTTTCCTGTTTTCTGAACCTGTTTCGTGTTGTCTAATCTTTCTGGGTTCATTTTATAAAATAGTGAAATATGAAAATAGTAAATTGTTTAAAAGAATGTATGAAAATCAATTTTTATTTGCTAAATTGTTTGTATAAGAACCAATTTTTATTCTTACAAATAGTTTTACAATGCTGTTTTTATGTTCTGATGACCTCATGCTTATAATCCTCTAAATTGTAAGAATTATTTATGATATCTTAATATGTTCTGTTTCAGTTTCTAAATATGCTAAAATGAATTTGAGTGATAAAGATAAGATGTTATTACTAAAAAGACTAGAAAACATGTTATTTTATTATGATGATTTTAAAAACTGGTATAGATTTTCTCAGCAGTGTATATTGATAAATGTTCTAACAAACACATATAATGTTATGTCTATTTTTGACAGATAATTTAAAAAATTATATAATTTGACAAATAAGATATTCTACTAATAGAATAACTAAAATATTTGATAAAATTTTCTAAGATGCATGGGGTGGTCTTAAGAATAAAAAATTAGGTTACTTAGAAATTCCTTGGTATATAATTAAACATCTAGAAATGTTATCCATAAAATGGCATGCTAATTTGTATTTTAGTCAATAAAATAATATTATGCTTTAACATAATCTAAATTCTATTGCATACTTAATTCAGCTACTTTTTAAAATAGCTAAATAACCATTGCTTGTATAAAACTTATTTATATTTCTTTCATACTGTGCTACCTGCAAGAATTAAGAGTAGTGATAAAAATCACATTGAACCACAAAATATTCTGTATTACTTATGTTCCTTATAAGGATAAGTATTTGTCTAGAGTGAAGAAACAAACAAATATATTGCATTTTTAAGAAAAACTTTATTTCTTCATTGCAGATGGGGAACTCAAGGAGATTTCACCACTACCCACCCTAGGCCTGTGGTCAAGGTAAAACTCTTCACAGAAAGCACTGGGGTTCTCGCCCTTGAAGATAAAGAACTGGGAAGGGTGAGTTTATATAGTCAACTCTGGGTGTTCACATTAGGACCAGTGAGCTACATATACAGTTTCTGATGGTAATACTACATAATACTACATAATGTATTTGTAATTTTATCTAAGCTCAATGTACAGCCAATCAATGAAAAATTAAAGTACTGTGATCAGTTTTGGGCATGGAAAAAGTATAACAGTCCAGACTCTGTTCACATATGCCATTCACAGGCAGCCTGAATCAGCCTACCCATTCTCTTATGATGGTACATAATACTTCTGTTGGAAAAATGTTTCTGTTCATAATATGCATTGAGAACAATGATTTTTCAGGATGAGTTGGCAACAACAATCTCTCTAGACTGCAAATAGGAAAATTATTTTTTCATGGTGAAAGGTAATTCTCACATGTTTGCTTATGTGTTGAAAGGATCTTCTTGACTGATATTACTGGTACCATTAATTATTGGTACAATTTATGATATCATTACTGGTATCATTGATTTAGAAAGCTATCTGAGTTTTAGGAGTAACTTTGCACCTTGATGATTATATATATATATATATATATATATATATATATATATATATATATATATATATATATATATATACCATATCCACCATAGGTCTGGGAACCCGACACCATCACTCATGTATTTTTCTCCTTTTACTCGCATCCTCACTCTTATCTCCTTTTAATAAGCACTATTTTTCAGAGTATATGGGTTAGGTGTTTTTTTTTTTAAGTGTCTTTTTATGGAGTCATTGCTTTTTGTCTGTTAAGATTATATTTACAGGAGTTCTCTCTTAAACATTTTTATCTCTCTTAGATCTCCATTTTCCCTTTCTTTTCTTTTTTTTCATTGTGTATTCTTTTATTCTTTTTTATTATAATAATAATTTTTATTTTGACCAAAGTGGATTACGTATCTTTCACAGTAATACTTTAGATACATATTCACATTGAATCAGGGGAATTTTCACCACCAGAGTTGTCCTCCCACCACCCCCATTCCTAGCTTACATCCCATATCCCTCCCCTTCCCCCCCCCCCTTGCTAGTATAAGTGGTCCCCTCTGTAGCTGACATTTTCCCTTTCTTGACCACTTTTTTTACATTTTTTTCTTCATAGGTTTATCAACTCTTACTTCTCAATTCCAAGAAATACTTACTCAACTCTTTTGGCAATAAAAAGCCTTAACATTATGGTAGATAATGTGTGATCTTAACATCTTTCTGTGAAGGTCTTTAGCCCTGATTACAATCTTAAACTTATTCTAATAAATGGTTTGGAACATTCTCTTTTGTAATGGGTCAATGTCTTAATCAAAGCTGATGGCTGTATTTATATTTTTCCAATTTTCTAGAGTTAAGATCTCCAAAACATTAAAAAAATCTCATATGATGTTAGATATTTGGTGCTAGCAGACAGCTGTGCAGTGATACATGTTGAAGAATAGAAGGATCATTATCGGAGTTTTACCCTCATTAGTATTTAATATTTTGAAAGATAAAGAAACATGACATTATAACCTCATAAATGTGCATATGTGTACATCCAATCAGCATCTGTATATTACATATTATGTCACCCAGTAAAAGTCCAGTTTTTTCCTGTATCAGACATTTCTCACCTTTTTGTTTCATTCCTCTTTTCCCTCTGTTCTCTTCTGGTGACTAGTAATCTATCTTAAGTAATTAAAAATTATTTTGTTTTATTCATCCATATTTTTCTATGATATATGAGTAAAATCCTGATGTAGATTTTCTATTTATTTTACTAAATATGTTACCCTCTTGGCCTATAAATGTAAAAAGTGGCCATATTAATCTGTTTATATAACTTAATGGTTTTCTGTTGTATATCCATACTATATCTTCATTGATTCATCAGGGACCGCATAGGTTGTTGTTATGTCATGGCTATTCAAAAAACTATGGAAAACATACAACTTTTTAGTTGAGTGTTTTTGTATTTTAGTAAATAAGTTGATGAATTATATTTCTAATTTTTAGTTTTTTAAGAAATCACCAGACTACTTTTTATAATAGCTGCTCTAATTTTCATTACTATGCCTATAAGAAGATGTATACTGACAGCAAGGTAGGCTCAGGACCAGAATCCTAGAGAGAATTGTTGATCCTTCTTTATTGATGATTTCTATTCATGTCATAAAAAGAAATAAGGAACCACTAGAAGCATATCACATTAGTGACCGGACCCGCTTTATGGCTCTTTCCTACTCAACTGCCAGCAGCAACTATAATGCAAATCTTCATAACTAATACAATTGAAGTAGCCAAATAATAATAATAGTCATATTAATAATTTCTAGAAAAGTGAAAATAAGTGCAACTCCTTAAGTAGCTCCTCCAGATATTGCAAAAAGAAAATTGGAGATTAGCACCCCAGGACACCAGCAGAGGCAATTTAGAACCTGAGGGATGCCAAGACACCAACTTAGAACCATAGCCCAAAGTCCTCTCCCAGAGAAGTGCTTGATGTCAGCTTACAACTCCTCCACATGCCACTAACAGCGCTGTAAATTCAGCAGTTTTGGTATTATGCTCTTGGCATAATGCTGGTATGAATCTCTTAGGGGACCATAGGAAGCCTTGTGTTCAATCTTCATTGCCCAAATACAGAATTACTTAAGTGCACTTGCCAACCAGAAAGAATTTTCCTCCTCCAACATCACACTGAAGACACCAGTTTCACCAAGAAAGTCCACATTCCTAGGTAACCCATCATAGCTCCTAGTGAAGATATGAAATTGAACCCCAGAAAATAGCAGACATAATGTAAAAAATAGCCCACCAAGCCAAGTGAATATATATAGCCTAAATGATTCTACCAGCACCAATCAGCTTTATAGTCTTGTCTTTCTTTTTTTAACCTTTGATAATAGATTTATTTAAGCACTATGACTACAGATATGTTTGTAGTTGGGTTTCAGTTATAGAAAAAAAAACACCTTTCTTTTAAAAACAAATCAAAAGAGAAATAAAGCCTTTCTTTAAATATACAAATAAAACACATGCTTCATTTTAAAAATGCATAACAATATCATTATATTACATTAGTGCATTTTAAAGAGTTATGGTTTTAAACCATTGACTAAAATATGACTGTTAAATAAATGTATACATATAAATACATTAATAAATAATGGCATAGATTATTTTTCTAAGTGTTAATATTAAATCATTTAAAATCATAAAGTAGTCTGAATGCAGTTGCCAGAGTGCTTATAAAAACACAAAATCTTTTGAAAAATTTCAAGAATGTAAAAGTAATATAAGAGAAGTAGGAACTGAAATAAAGATAAATACACATATCTCAAAAAACTTTTTGAGGGAAATTGTGTTTAGTGCTGGATGATTTTTGAATTTTTTTCAGTATGCCTTTCATTCTTTCATGGTCCATAGAGTTTCTTCTGAGAAATCTGATAAAGTTTATAGTAAGTTTCCTGATTTTTCCCAAAAGCTTTGTTCTTTGAACCAAGGAGCATTTGCACACTTCTCAGGATTTACTAATATCATACAATATTAAGAGAAGTACTAGTATATAAATAGCACCACTGTTACTAATATGAAGCCAGGGCTGAGAACGAGTAACTCATAGGGAAAAGGATAAAATTAATCACAGTCTAATTTATGAAGTGATAGCTCAAACCTACCTAGAGATTGGGCAGTTGAAGGTTATGTTTTTTGGCAACTACTTGGCCCACAGATTTTGTTTGTGGATGACAGGTGCAAATACCTATTTATGGAAATGGAGGTGACATATGGGGATTTTTCATCTGAATTGGTGGCCAAACCTACATCAATTGCTACAGGAACACCTAAAAGCAGAACAGGGATTTTTTTTTCCCCAAAAAAATGCTTAGTCCTAGCAGATACATATCTAAGCATAGAAATGCTCAGAAGTAAACAATTTGTCTCAGATAGTAATATTGTACTGAGAATATCAAACACCAGGCTTTCCTGGACACAGACTTTCAAAATTATGACAGTCATGGAGTATCTATTTGTGGACAGTGATTTTACACTGTTGTCTTTATGAATGAGTTGTTGCCCTCGTGGGTAACTATTTAATTTGCCAGATGGTGTTCTTGATTACAAAATATTTTCCTGGGATTCACTCAAATTTATTTTTATGTATTCCTAAAAAAGGCTTTCTTTTAGAAAGAATAGGCAAAAATCTCTTCTTTATTCAGATTGACTTCATGACTTTCATGCCATATCATTTAATGGTATGACTTTCATATCATGTCATCAGTGTAAACTGAAGAATTAAATGTTTCCTGAGTATATGAGGGCAGAGAATACAAGTCAGATATTCTATTTCTGTGAAACTCAGAAAATAAGATAGAAAATGGCTGAACTTTTCTTCACCTCATGGTTATACATTTTGGTAGTAATCTCAAAATTAATGTTTTTATTTTCTACAATTTATTTTTGTTTCTGTATGACATTTCCTTCCATCCAGCATTTCTTAATACAGAGTTGTCAATATCTAATAATTTAAAACAGCAATCATTTTTCTTAGTTTGTAAAAATATAGATTCTATTTTGCAAAAATAAGTGATATCCAATGTCAGTTGCATCTTAAGTCTCAGAATGTAAATTGAGGTTGTTAGCTTGACTAAGGCTTTTAAACATATATTTTAGGTAGCTTGTAAGTATTAACATGGTAAGTAAAGATTGGCTTTTACATTTATACTTTTCAACATTTGTTGTTTACTTTATTAAGCCTCAAGGGAAGTATAGCTGAAAGTTTATCAGAAAAGACATATTTGTTACTAATATTTCATAAGAGAAGTTACAATATTTTTTAATATCAGCTTTCCTAACACAGATAAGTACTGTCTAATATACTAAATATATAAATATACTAAATATACTAATATACTAAGTATATATTATGGTCAGTCTAATTTTCTCTTTCTTTCATTTCTTGATTTTATGGAGCATATCTATTTTAGTTTTCCTCACTTAAAACAGTTCTGGTTAACTTTGACCTGAAGTTTTATTTATGTTAAAATTTTTAGAAAATACACATCTTGACATATATAGTATAGTTCACTGGAAAGTCTAACATATATCTCTGTAAGAACTTATGAATTTTGGGGTCGGTTAGGTGGCGCTAGATGTAAGGTGTCTGCGTTGCAAGCGCTAGCTAAGGAAGGACTGCGGTTCAATCCCCCAGTGTCCCATATGGTCCCCCCAAGCCAGGGGCAATTTTTGAACTCTTAGCCAGGAGTAACCCCTGAGCATCAAATGGGTGTGGCCCAAAAATACCCAACAAAAACAAAAACAAAAAAAGAACTTATGAATTTAAAACATATCTATAATGTTCTAGTGTTTAAGCAGTATTAAGTCTAGTTCCAACATTAAAACAATGAGTAATAGTAGAACAATGGTGCTTTGTTAAGTAGTTAAGAACTAATAGGGGCAGGGGGCATTGTTTTAATTATTATAGTTTAAGTAGTTACAAATGTGTTAAAGCTTAGGTATAGAGATCCAGATTTTCTACTCCTTTCTTGGCTGAAGTGCCCAGGACTCTCTATTCTGTCCTTTTTCTAGCCTTCTCTCCTTCTCATTTCCCCTCTAAAATGTTGAATTATACAACTCATATTAATCTTAAACCTTCATAAATAACAGACCAAATTTATATTTGAATTAAAAAGCTTTCCAAGATTACATGAAATATGAATCATAAAAACTGCTATTGAAATCTTAATAATAGGTATTTTCTTCCATTTGAAAGCAAATTTTAATGTCCAATTTTGTTGAAAGAGACAGCTCTAGATGGCTGCTACATTAGACACTGAATTAATATCATTTAGTGAAAAATAAAAACCACTTGTATTTATGTATGTGTAGATCAAATCACTCTTCTAGTGGACTTTTACTTTTTAAAAAAATATATTTTCTTTTAAGCAATGTGGTTTATTTAAGGTTCTATACACAAAAATTTTAACATGAGTTCCATCAGTGTCCATTCCTCACTTCACTGTTGTCATTGTACCAATGACCCCTTCTCATCTGGACATTTTCCCCTGTTATGAGATTCCTACTATAAATCAGTTCTCAGTTTCTGCTTCCTTTCTGTTTCTGTTTTTCTTCTACCTTATTTATTTATATTCCACATATAAGAAATCAATTTATGTCTGCCCTTCTATTTTATGGCCAACTTCACTCAACATGATACTTTCCAGATTCTTCCAAATAGCAGTAAATTCCATGATTTTATCATTTCTTATAGTAAAGTAAAATTCCATTATATATGTATACTTTGTGTATGTATATGGGTGTATATACATACATACACACACCTTAGTTTTTTTCTTCAGGCATCTGTTCTTGGATATTTTCTTCTATTTCCAGATTTTCTCTAGTTCTACAGTGAACATAAGATACAATGTCTTTTCTGAATAGAGTTTTGGGGCTCTGAATAGAGTGGTTGGGATAGATGCAAAAAAGTAGAAAATATAGTGAAAAATCAATTCCCACTGTGATCTGAAATATATTTAATTCCAATAAAATCTGACTAAGAAATATTTAATAGCTTCTTGATATTGATGTCCTAAGAAATCTTTATCTGACCCAAGATCATAATTATTCTGTTTTCTTCCCACTTTTTTTTTTAGTTTTAGAATTTTTTTTACATTTAGGGCTTTGATTTATTTTTAATTATTTTCCTATTTTAAGTGAGTTTACTTTTTAGTTATGCATCATTGTTTATCACCATTCATAGACAAGGCATTTTTACCAAATATATTTAGATAAAATAATTATTTTATATATCTAATCCTATTTTTGACTATACAGTTCCATTGATCTATTTATTAATTTTTAATAGCACACATCATGATTACTTTAGCTTTCTTTTACACTTTGAAATAAAAAATAACAGATAGAAAAGTGGTTCTTTCGCTTCGCAGCCGTGTACATCATTTAGCCAATGAATACAACCACAACACGTAGAAAAACCCACAATACAACTGTGACAATGGGGAAACAGCACAGGCCAGCGCCAGACATAGAGAATGATGATGGCAACTCTGATGATTTAAGCATGACCAACCAACTAGTGAGTCTCTCAGATAAGGAGTTTAGAGTCACAATATGGAAGATGTTCAAAGAACTCAAAGAAAGTATAGAAGAGAACACTAATAAGAATCAAGAGAATATGAATATAGAAATCAGAAACTTCAAACTGAAATTTCAGGTCAAATAACAGGTCTGAAAAACTCATTAGATAAATTGAAGAAAAACATGGTTGAGCTTTCCCATGGGTTAACAGAAGCTGAGGATAGAACTAGTACACTGGAAGATGAGATGAATAACACTTCCATACAGCAGAAGAAATTGGAAAAATGCCTTAAAGCAAATGATCAAACGATGGAAAAATTACTCAAAGAATGGGAACAGAAGAAAATAGAAGTCTATGATAAGCTCAACAGAAACAACTTAAGAATCATTGGAGTCCCAGAGATCCAGGAAGAAAATCTCCAGGAAGAATCAAAGGTCAAGAACATCATTAAAGGGGCCGGAGAGATAGCATGGAGGTAAGGCGTTTACCTTTCATGCAGAAGGTCATCAGTTCGAATCCCGGTGTCCCATATGGTTCCCCGTGCCTGCCAGGAGCAATTTCTGAGCACGGAGCCAGGAAAAACCCCTGAGAACTGCCAGGTGTGACCCAAAAACCACCAAAAAAAAAATGAACATCATTAAAGAGAGACTGTCAGAGCTAAAGAATACATGAGATCAAATCCTGCATGCCTGAAGAGTACCTTCTAAAAGATACCCCAGAAAAAACACCCCAAGACACATCCTAGTCACAATTACGAATCCCACAGATAGAGACAGAATTCTGAAAGCAGCAAGATCGAAAAGAGAAATTACGGGGGCCGGGCGGTGGCACTGGAGGTAAGGTGCCTGCCTTGCCTGCGCTAGCCTAGGACGGACCGCGGTTCGATCCCCCGGCTCCCATATGGTCCCCCAAGAAGCCAGGAGCAACTTCTGAGCGCATAGCCAGGAGTAACCCCTGAGCGTCACAGGGTGTGGCCCAAAAACCAAAAAAAAAAAAAAAAAAAAAAAAAAGAAAAGAGAAATTACATTCAAGGGAACATCCTTGAGATTTACTGCAGACCTGTCACTGGAAACACTCAAGGCCAGAAGGCAGTGGTGGGACATAGTGACAAAACTCAATGAAATAAATGCTTCGCCTAGAATACTGCACCCAGCAAAACTCACTTTCATGTTTGAAGGAATAATACATGGTTTCACAGACAAACAACAGCTCAGAAACCTTACAGACTCAAAACCATTCTTAAAAGAAAAACTGAACAGCCTACTTTAAGACAAGACTGACCAACAGACACACCAAACTTCGATATAAAGATGGCACTAACTCCCAGGACAATTCTTTCTCTCAATGTCAATGGACTAAATGTACTAGTTAAGAGACACAGAGTGACTAAATGGATCAAAAAACTCAATCCAACCTTCTGCTGCCTGCAAGAAGTGCACTTGAATAGTCAGAAGAAACATAGACTCAAAATAAAAGGCTGGAGGAAAATCATCCAAACAAACAACACCCATAAAAAAGCTGAAGTGGCAATACTAATATCAGATGATGCAAACTTTATACTTAGGAAAGTTGTAAGGGACAAAGATGGACATTTTATATTAATCAAGGGATAGGTACAGCAGGAACAAATTACTCTCCTAAACATATATCACCAAATGAGGGGCGAGCAAAATATTTAATAAAATTGTTAAAAATCTGAAAAATAATATCAATAACAACACACTAATTGTGGGAGACCTCAACACGGCATTGTCAACAGTTGACAGGTCAACCAGACTAAAACCCAACAAGAGTATACTAGACCTGAACAGAGAAATGGAAGTAAGAGGCCTAGTAGATATAGGCAGGACACTCCACCCCCAGAAGCCTGGATACACATTCTTCTCTAATGTACATGGGACATTCTCCAGGATAGACTACATGCTAGCACATAAAACATACCTCCATAATATCAAGAGGATAGAAATTTTGCAGGCTACCTTGGCTGACCACAAAGCCTTGGCTGACCACAAGGCCCTGAAATGTGAATTACAAAGGGACACAGAAGAAAAACTTTAATACCTGGAAGTTAAACAGCCTAATACTGAATAACCAGTGGGTCCAAGATGAAATCAAAGAGGAAATCAAAACCTTCTTGAAAACAAATGACAATGGAGACACAAACTATCAGAACATATGGGACACAGCAAAAGCAGTACTGAGAGGAAAATTTATAACTTTGCAAGCACATGTCAGAAAAGGAGAAGGGCATACCTGAATAGCTTAATGACGCAGTTCTTACAATTAGAAAGTGCTCAACAAAAGGACCCAAAAATAGGGAGGCAGAAGGATATAAAGCTGAGAGCAGAAATCAATGAAGTGGAAACCCGAAAAACAATCCAAAAGATCAACGAAAGCAGAAGTTGGTTCTTTGTAAAAATAAACAAGATAGATAGACCACTGGCAAAACTAAGGAAGAAAGAGAGAAAGAGAGACAAACTTGATAACTTGTATTAGGAATGAAAAAGGAGAGATCACTACTGATATGGTAGAGATTCAAAGGATAACCAGGAACTACTTTGAGAAACTCTATGCCACTAAAATGAAAGCCTGGAAGAAATGGAAAAAATTTTGGACTCTTACAATCTTCCATGGTTGGATTTACTAATGAATTCTTTCAAACCTTTCACGAGGAACTACTACCAATCCTGGCAAGACTCCAAATAGCTTTTTTTTTTTTTTTGGTTTTTGGGTCACACCCAGTGATGCTCAGGGGTTACTCCTGGCTATGCGCTCAGAAGTTGCTCCTGGCTTGGGGGACCATATGGGATGCTGGGGGATCGAACCGCGGTCTGTCCTAGGCTAGCGCAGGCAAGGCAGGCACCTTATCTCTAGCGCCACCGCCCAGCTCCCTCCAAATAGCTTTTATGAAACCAGCATCACCTTGATACCAAGACCAGACAGAGATGCTACAAAAAAAGAAAATTACAGACCAATATCGCTGATGAATGCAGATGCAAAGATCCTCAACAAAATCCTGGCAAATAGGATTCAAAGCCTTATTAAGAAGATCATCCGGGGCCGGAGAGATAGCATGGAGGTAAGGCGTTTGCCTTTCATGCAGGAGGTCATCAGTTCGAATCCCGGCGCCCCATATGGTCCTCTGTGCCTGCCAGGAGCAATTTCTGAGCGTGGAGCCAGAAATAACCCCGGAGCACTGCCGGGTGTGACCCAAAAACCACAAAAAAAAAAAAAAAAGAAGATCATCCATTCCGATCAAGTAGGTTTCATCCCAGGAATGCAAGGATGGTTTAACATCCGTAAATCTATCAACATAATACACAACAACAACAAGAAAAATAAAAACCACATGATCATATCAATAGATGCAGAGAAAGCATTTGATAAGGTCCAACACCCATTCTTGATCAAAACTCTCAGCAAGATGGGAATGGAAGGAACCTTTCTCAATATAGTTAAGGCCACCTACCACAAGCCAGAGGCAAATATTGTCCTCAATGGAGAAAAACTGAAAGCCTTTCCTCTAAATTCTGGCACAAGACAAGGGTGTCCGCTCTCACCACTCCTATTTAACATAGCAATGGAAGTACTTGCTATAGCGATTAGGCAAAAAAAAAAAAAAGATAACAAGGGAATCCAGATAGGAAAGGAAGAAGTCAAGCTCTCACTGTTTGCAGATGACATGATACTCTACTTAGAAAACCCTAAAGTCTCATGAAAAAAGCTTCTAGAAACAATAGACTCATATAGCAAGGTGGCAGGCTACCAAATTAACACACAAAAATCAATGGCCTAGCTATACACCAATAGTAATAAGGAAGAAATGGACATTAAGAAAACAACCCCATTCACAATAGTGCCACACAAACTCAAATATCTTGGATCAACTTGACTAAGAATGTGAAGGACCTATACAAAGAAAAAATATAAAACTCTGCTGCAAGAAATAAGAGAGGACATGTGGAAATGGAAGCATATACCCTGCTCTGGGTTGGCAGGATTAACATTATTAAAATGGCAATACTCCCCAAAGCATTGTACAGATTTAAAACAATCCCTCTAAAGATACCCATGACATTCTTCAAAGAAGTGGATCAGGCACTTTTGAAATTCATTTGGAACAATAAATACCCTAGAATAGATAAAGCAATCATTGGGAAAAAGAATATGGGAGGAATTACTTTCCCCAACTTTAAACTGTACTACAAAGCAATAGTTATCAAAACAGCAAGGTATTGGAATAAGGACAGGCCCTCAGATCAGTGGAATAGGCTTGAATACTCAGAGAATATTCCCCAGACATACAATCACCTAATTTTTGATAAAGGAGCAAGAAATCCTAAATGAAGCAAAGAAAGCCTCTTTATTATTTTATTTTCATTTATTATTATTATTTTTATTTACCTATCTATTTTTGGTCAATTTCTCTGTTTGGGTGTGATAATTGAAGTTGTCCCCAGTTATACTTATTCTTTCTCTTCCTTTCTTTTCTTCCTTTGTATGCTATGCCATGTTTCTTATATCAAGACCATGGCATTTTGTTTGTTTGTTTGTTTGCTTGTTTTGTGTTTGTTTTTGTGTTTTTTTTTTTTTGGTGCTTGTGTTTATTGTTGGAGTCCTCACGGGATATTTGACACTTCTTTTTGTACTGGTGGAATATTTCACCTTTTTTCTCTCCTTCGTTTCTCAAACCGATGTTGAGAGCCTCTGGAAGAATTCCGCTTATTTTCGGCGTATTAGACTTTTACCCCAGTTTACTACTTTTCTCTCCTTCAAACAAAACCACGTAACTTGAACTAGCTAGTCCTGCCCCCCCAATTAGAGGGGGAAACAAGGGAGACACCAGGACCAAACAGGTGCAAGACTACTATGCAGTAGGCTAGATACAGAGGAGACCACATATCCTAGCTACCCTGGGGGTGAGGGAAGAGGATATGGGTGGTAGGACAAAAACGGAGGTGTAGGGAGGACAATTTGGTGTTGGGAATCCCCCCTGATTTTATGTAAATATGTACCTAAAATATCATTGTCAACAATATGTAAGCCACTACGATCAAAAAAAAAAAAAAAAAAAAGCCTCTTCAACAACTGGTGTTGGCACAAGTGGCTAGCCACTGCAAAAAATTGAACTTAGACCCCCAGCTAACATCATGTACGAAGGTTAAATCCAAATGGATGAAAGACCTCGATATCAGACCCGAAACCATAAGATATATAGAACAGCATGTAGGTAAAACACTCCAGGACATTGAGACTAAAGGCATCTTCAAAGAGGAAACTGCACTCTCCAAGCAAGTGAAAGTGGAGATTAACAGATGGGAATATGTTAAACTGAGAAAGATCTGCACCTCAAAAGAAATCACACCCAGGATACAAGAGTCCCCCACTGAGTGGGAGAAACTATTCACCCAATAGCCATTAGATAAGGGGCTAATCTCCAAAATATACAAGGCACTGACAGAAATTTACAAGAAAAAAGAAACATCTAATCCAATCAAAAAATGGGAAGAAGAAATGGACAGACACTTCGACAAAGAAGAAATACAAATGGCCAAAAGACACATGAAAAAATGCTCCACATCACTAGTCATCAGGGAGTTGCAAATCAAAACAACTATGAGGTATCACCTCACACCACAGAGATTGGCACACATCACAAAGAATGAGAACAAGCAGTGTTGGCGGGGATGTGGAGAGAAAGGATTTCTTATCCACTGCTGGTGGGAATGCCATCTAGTTCTTCAACCTTTATGGAAAGCAATATGGAGATTCCTCCAAAAACTGGAAATCGAGTTCCCATATGACCTGCTATACCACTCCTAGGAATATACCCTAGAAACACAAAAATACAATACAAAAATCCTTTCCTTACACCTATATTTATTGCAGCACTATTTACCATAGCAAGACTCTGGAAACAGCCAAGATACCCTTCAACAGATGAATGGCTAAAGAAACTGTGGTACATATACACAATGGGATATTATGCAGCTGTCAAAAGAGATGAAGTCATGAAATTTTCCTATACATGGGTGTACATGGAATCTATTATGCTGAGTGAAATAAGTCAGAGAGAGAGAGAGAGAAAGACGTAGAATGGTCTCACTCATTTATGGGTTTTAAGAAAATTGAAAGACATTCTTGCAATAATAACTTTCAGACACAAAAGAAAAAAGAGCTGGAAGTTACAGCTCACCTCATGAAGCTCACCGCAAACAGGGATGAGTTTAGTTAGAGAAATAACTATGTTTTGAACTATCCTAATAATGAGAATGTATGAGGGAAATAGAAAGCCTGTCTAGAGTACAGGTGGGGGTTGGGTGGGGAGGAGGGAGATTTGGTGATGGGAATGTTGCACTGGTGGTGGGTGGTGTTCTTTACATGCCTGAAACATAAACACAATCATGTATGTAATAAAGTTGGTTAAAAAAAAAAAGAATAACAGACTGCCAGATTTTTTCACTTATTTCCCCAATAATTTATGCTATTTAGGTACTTTGCCTTGCCTATGAATTTTAGAAAGAGTTTTTTATATTTCAATTATAATTAAAAAATTATTCATTTTGATTTTTATTGAATCTGATTGCACTGGATCTTTTTTAACAGAGAATGAAATGTTATGTTTATTATTGTTGTTATGAAGTGACAAATATAGCTTTATTGGCACTTAAAACTCTTCACTTATCTATTTTCTGAAATGTTATAAGTAATAAGTATGACTGTAAAACTAACTTTAATAACATAAATACTGGGGCTCAAGCAATGGCTCAGCAGGAATGCATTTGCCTTGAACACGGCTGGCCTAGTACAGACCACGGTTTGATCCCCCAGAGTCCCATATGGTCCTCCAAGCCAGGAGCAATTTCTGAGTGCAGAGCCAGGAATAACCCCTGAAAATCACCGGGTGTTGCCTAAAAACCAAAACCAAATCCAAACCAAACCAAACAAAAAGTAAATAACATAAATACTAAATGAGTATTAAAACATCAACCTCAGAAAAACTCTTAAAGGTTCCTACTCATTTCAGTAATAGTTTTTATGCAAAGCAGTTTTTGAACTCTGGTTTTCAAATCCAGATTTGAATCTACATTTTAAAATAAAGAATGTAATGGTCATCATTGTTTAAATTCAAATATTTATATATTTTAACAATACTGTCTTTGGTGGCCCGAAAAAAATTATCCTCCATATGTTGCATCTTATTTTATTCATTTAAAAAGTGTCTATATTTTTAGTGTACAGTATTGAATTTCTCTTTATTTATCACTGAGGATATCATCTTTTATATTCTTTTGTAAGAGGAATGTTTTTACCTTTAATTTAGATTTTACTAATATGCTATAATACTACAATAGAAAAATGACTTTTCTATGTTAATTTTTATTTTACAGCTTTTCTAAACTCACAGTTCTATTAATATTTTGTATATTGTTTCATATAATGTTTTATACAAATAAACAATTTGTCTTTTCCATATTTTTGTTACATTGTTGAACTGACTACAAACTCTAATAGAGAAACAGAAATACTGAATAAACATACTAGTCATGTTCTGGATCTTGTGAAATCAGCCTTTAGTAAAATACTTTATTTTCATTTCTAGCAGTCTCTTCATCCAGTTGATAAGGTTCCTTTTGATAAATTTTATTTAAGATATTTTGGAGTTGACATTTCCTTTATTAATATCATATTTAATTCATGATGCTTTCCTATTAATCTAAGGAAATAAAAGCTTTTGATTTGGGAGTTATCTGTTTTTCTCTTAATATAGGCATTTATTAGAGTAAAAAGTAGTGGGCAGAGAGAGAGCACAGCGGTAGAGCATTTGCCTAGCACACAGCCAACCCATGACCTATGGTGGTTTGATTC
Organism: Suncus etruscus; assembly: GCF_024139225.1. Taxonomy (NCBI): domain Eukaryota; kingdom Metazoa; phylum Chordata; class Mammalia; order Eulipotyphla; family Soricidae; genus Suncus; species Suncus etruscus. The sequence continues at coordinate 131,288,545 of NC_064848.1, read as the reverse complement.
ACAGCATCCCCTGAGGTCCCTGAGCCTGCCAGGAGCAATTTCTGTACTTGAGCTATCTCCCAAGCTCCAAGAGATTATATTTAAATATGCTATCAATATAGTTAAGTTTAAGTTTTTCGGTTAGCCATTTACTGTTTTCTTTGGTTCTTTATTTTTGTGCCTTTTCTTTTCTTCTTTTACAATACTAGTATAACAAGTCCATTTTATGTTTAGCTTGTTACAGTTTGGGTCTCTTGATTCTATTGTCCTTGACTTTGGCTTGGGTATGACCATTTTTTCCCAGTCAGTGTCATAGGGTGTCAGTTTTATTTGAATTCCTGAGCTATTAAACAAATGGTTAACTGGAAAGATTGCAGACTGATAGTATTACTGCAGCAAGAATGTTTTATGTTTGGCTCAGGCACATAATGCACAGAAACATCAGGTAGGATCATCCTCATATTTATCACTAAAATTTTCTCTTAGTTACTTCATTTAAGATCCCTAGGCATCTTGAACCTTTCTAATGTCACTTATAGTCTTATGTCTTTAGTATTGGTACCAAAAGATAAAATACTTCCCCTACTAAATGTTATGATATGTATTCTTTAAGTCATAATTTTAAAGTTTTTAGTTCAAATGTGCCAGAAAAATTTAGTTGTTCTACATCATAAATTGAAATGTTTGCTTTTGCTTTTGGGTGGGAGTGAGAAAAGATTCAAGCTTGGTGGTGCTCAGGGATTATTCCTGGCTCTGTGCTCCAGGATCACTTCTGTCACTGCTGAGGAATCATATCAGGTGCCAGGGTTTGATCCCTGGTAGCCTATGTGGTTAAATAGGTTGGATATGTGCAATGTAAGCACCTTACTGCTGTAAAAACAGTCACTTCATATTGAAAACTATAAAGCTTGAAATATGTTTTCAGAAGACATGGATTCTGCTCTTGCCTGCGAGGAATAGCTATAAAATCATGAAAATGTAACTTATCTTGTCTCGACTTCTGCAACCTCTATCTTTTTTTTTTTAATTTTTATTGTGACCAAAGTGCATTACAAATCTTTCACTGCATCATTTATGGTACATAGTGACAATGAATGAGGGGCATTCCCACCACCAGTGCTGTCCTCCCTCTGTCCCTATTCCCAGCATGCATCCCACATCTCCCTCCTCTACACCCCAGTATGCCAGTGCAACTGGTCACCACTTTACAGTTTGTTGTAGATTGAGCATCCATTCCACCGTCATTGGAGATAAAAAAAGGATAAGAAAAAGGGGAGAAAAAAATTTGGTGACAACTACCAAAAAAAGAAAGGAGAAAAGAAAAAAAAAGAAAAAGAAAAATGAAAGAAAAAAGAAAAAACATGGACCCGGCAAATAAAAATAAAAATAAATATCTAAATAATAACCACAAGTGTGAAAAAGAAAGAGAAAAGTGGAAGAACAAAGAGAAGGAAAATAAAGTCAAAAACTAACAAATCAAAACAAAACAAGAAAAAGTATGGGTGCTGGAGTGGTAGGGTTTGGCATTCCCCCCCCCTTTTTTTTTGCATAGACACAGTAAGCATTGGGGAAGAAAGGGAATTCCCGTGGCCTAAGAGATTCAGGGTTTCTCCATCCTTGAAGCATACCATCATGGGATCAACTCCTGGCTCCATATATACTCAATACCCCATCCCAAAGCCTTTATTGTGATGCCAGGAAAGTTTCCTCTCGGTTGTGTGTGAGAAAATCAAGCCACTATAGATAGCGATCTTGGTATTTGCGCAGGTTATAGATCAGGGTCTAGGATAGAGTCTCTAGGTTCTAGAGGTTCCTATCCATCGTTGTTGTGGTGTTCAGTCTCTGTAACACTTGCTCCCTGTTTTCGTTAAGTCCCTAAGCCAAAGCCTAGAATATTATGGATCCAAAGAGTCTACTCAGTCTCTGTTGTCCAAGTTGGACCTCTGCAATAAGACACCTTGTTGTTGTTGTTGTTGTTGTTATTGTTTATGTGTCCTGGACTACAGCCTAGGGTGGGGTTTTCCTTATTAGTCTCAAGGTAGGCTCTGTTCAGTCACAGTTGTCAAAGTCAGTTTTCTGTTGTTGGTGCTCTTATTTTTCACAGTTCAAAGGACGATAGCTCTTCTAATTTCCATTTAGTGTTAGGTGATGTGATAGGACAGCCTGGTCTTTGCAGCCTCTATCTTTCTATCTGATTTTCTAAAATCATTTAATTCAATTCTTCAGGACCTATGCAAATCTGTCACCATGATTTTCTCAGCCAAGTACACTCCTGTCTGTGTTCTTTTACCATTATTCAAATTATTTGCTAGTTTGCATAATTATGGAATGAGAAATTGAAAAGATTGTTGTGCATCTTTTTATTTTGGCAGACTGTTAGGTTGTGATTGTTTTCCCTTGTATAGATTTCTTACTCAAATGAAATAGAGTTCACCTTTACTCCTAGAGTGGTAGTTGCTATTTAATAGAATTACCAGCACTTATCTGTATTCTGGTCAATCTCAAAATATTTTACTATAATTATATTTTGTATTCCCAAGTTTAATGATGCAGCCAGTTATTCAAAAAATTAAATGTTTTCTTAATTTCTTTCTTTTAATTATGCTACTAAATAAAATGCATTTTGCTCTGGGAATTCCTTAGTTATTAATCAATATGAGGAAAACATATATTATTTATATTATCTATAATAGTTGCAATCTTAATAAAAATGTAGGTTTAAGGAAAGTATGCAAAATCTAAATGCCTGTTATCTTTGGAATAAATTTTAGATAATCTTATCAAATGTCATTATTTACATAACAAGATTAATGCTTACTTTGTAAGGGTGATGTGAGAATTAAGTTCCACAAGGTCCTTTGAGACACTAAATTGAAAGGTTCTTTATAAATATGAGATATTATTATAAGCAATTTAGTGAAAAGAAATAAGATAAGCTACTCATGCCATGCTCTTTAATAGAAACAGCATTAATGAAGACATATAAAGGTTACTGCTATTCATAATTTATTGCCAAGGGAATAGATCAAGAATAATAATACTTTTCTGCCTATATAAGTCTTAAAAAGACACAGATGTCACTGTAATAGAATATATTACTCCATCTAAGAAGTCTGAAGTTGAAACCTTATAAACCATAAGTGATACACAAAGATCAGTCAAGGCAAGTACCTTTAATCCATACATAAAAAAGTGGCCAAAGTACCTGAATATGTTTTCAGTCTTAAAGAAACACTTCGAAATAAACGAAGCAATTCTTGATAACTTGGATATGTGCAACTTGAATTTTGTTAGAGATATATTAATGTTATTTTAATTCAATATAGCCATGATTTACAAAGCTATTAATAATTTAATTTAGGTATACTATATTTAAAACCAATCACACCCCTAATGCCATCTTCCTTCCACCATCTTTCCTCAAATCTCCAACTGATCCCCATCTGCCACGTTGACAGGCACATTCCAGAGTTCAGTGGTTGTAGTTTAGATTGTTGATTCCGTGTTGTTGAGTGTGATATTCTGTATTTTATGACTAACATAGTTGGCCTCATAATTTAATTTAAAATCTTATTTTTGGGACTCAAGCGATACCACAGCGGTAGGATGTTTGCCTTGCACACAGCCGATCCAGGACAGACCTCTTTTGATCTCAGATACCCAGAGCCAGGAGTGATTTCTGAGTGCATAGCCAGGAGTAACCCCTAAGCATCACAGGGTGTAGCCCAAAAAGCATAAAAACAAAAAAACAAAACAAAAACAAAACAAAGCAAAACAAAAAACCTTATTTTTAATAAGAAAAGTTCAAACTTTTATATAATAGTTTAATTATTACAAAGTGAAAGAAAAGTAGTTTCTAAAACATTTCATACAATCAGAATGTTTTTGTGATATGAGAAATAATCACACACACAAACATACCATACATACATACATGTATGTATGTATCATGTATGTATATGATAATAATACAGATCAGATATCTTTGAATCGCTGCTTAGCATAAATTCAAATGGTAAAAATAGCACTTTAAGATCAAATCTCAGCTTCTAGTGCGAATATATTTATTTTAGCTATTTGAAACTGTAGCAATTTGCCAAAACTTTGTCTTAAAAGAAGAAAATTTTATTTTTATTTTATTTGGTGGGGGAATGTTCGCTGTGGGTGCTTAACCAACAATGCTACACCTGCAAGTCATGAGGACTGAACTCGGGGCACTGAAAATTTACTGCAGCTCTTTAAGCTTTCACCCTTGCCTCATCATAGAGTCCTGGAGATCAGAATATAAAAATAATGGCTAAGACCAAGGTGTTGGGAGGTTATGTTTAAAAGAGCTAAACAAAGATGCAGGGTTTTTCCAGCTTCTAGATTGGAGTGCCTTCTCACACTCACAGTTTCAATCTATTTTTAAAGACAGCAGTTCTTCAACATTTATTTTTACTTTTCCATTTTTTTTCCTTTTTTTTTTATGTTTCAGGGCCAGATTTTTCTTCTGGCCCTGCACTCAGGGGGACCATACGAGATGGTAGGGATCGAACACATGTTGCTCATACGCAGTACAAGCACCCTATCTACTTGGCTTTCTCTTCAGCCCCACAGTGTTGGGTTTTTGTTTTGTTTTGTTTTGTTTTGTTTTTCATTTTATTCATTCTAGTGCTTTCTCCACTATATTCCTCTTTCAAATTTATTAAGAATTTTGTCTATATTTTAGTAAAGTGGATGTCCCATTAGAGTGCTGCATTATTAGCAAACTTAATTCCATCTATGTCCTTAATTCTCTTTTTTGGTAAAAGGTGAAATATTCATAGGTTTTGTGGGTTAAGTCAGGGACATCTTTGAGAGACTGACTCTTCTACCTATTGCAGACCAGAAAGAGAATAAAAATATGTTTTATAGATGTTTAGTGTCTGTCATACAAATTCAGTTCTTGAATTTTATTAATATAAGTGTTTAAATTATTTTAAATTTTTTCTACATGTTGTTTAGGTATTACTCCTGGTCCTGGCCTAATATGGTCTCTGGTGACCAGCTGTGCCAGGTATCAAATGAGGGTTTACTGCATGCAAGTATACACTCTAGCTCCATGAACTATGCTCTTGATACCTATCATATTCTCTTTTTTTTTTTTAAATCTGTCCTTTTCCTTCCTTCCCCAATACTTACTGTGCCAATGCAAAGGAAAAAAAAGTGGGGGGAACATCAAACCTTGCCACTCCAGCATTCCTTTTTCTTGTTTTGTTTTGTTTTGTTTGTTTTTGATATTATTTTTCTTTTTCTCCCACTTTTTTCTTTCTTTTTCACTCTTGTGGATATTATTTGGTGATTTTTTTAGTAGTTGATACCAAATTTTTCTTCTCTTTTCCTTAACCTTTTTATCTCCAACAGAATAGCATAACTTGAAACATTCAGCCTCATAAATTGAGGGGGGGAAATGATGATACCAGGACCAGTCATATGAACATGTAGTGAAAATAAAAAATGATCAGACTGGAACACCAAACCCAAAGTCAATGACAACAGAATAGATACCCAATCTACAACAAGCTGTAAAGTGGAGAACAGTTACACTAGTATTGGGGGGGGGGTGTCGGGGTAAAGGAGGGAGATAAGGGAGACATGCTAGGAACAGGAGTGGAGGGAGGACAACATTAGTGGTGGGAATGCCCTTCATTCATTGTCATTATACCGCAAATAATTCTGTGTAATGCACTTCAGTCACAATAAATATTAAAAAACAAATCTGTCTTACAGAGAGGGTAGTGGTATAGGATGCCCTCTAGGAACATTGGTGAAGAGAGGTCAACACTGGTGGTGAAAATGGCCCTGATTCACTTTTGAAATTCAGGACTTTGTAAACCACAATAGTTTCAATAAAGTAATTTTTTTAAATGCCCAAAGTCTTTTCTCTCTGTTTACCACAAAAATAATCAAGTTTTGATTTACAATTTTTGTTTCTAACTTCTCTAAGCACTCATTCCTGCCTTAGCAGCCAATAATTTCTTGGTGTCTATTATAGAACTGATGAGAAATGACATGCAGTTGAGGTCTAAATTATCCTAAGTACCTCAAACAGATGATAGAACTAAAGGAGCATAGTGTGCTAAAATGCATTCCAAATGACCCTTCACTTCATGATTTTTGTTCATTGAGTAGATGCCAGAAAATATTTGTGAATAACTTAGATAGCTTGGTTTTTCTTTTGCATGTCCTTTTCCCAAACTCTTTATTTTGCAAAAATAAGGTTTTAATATTTTTCTTTTAAAAGGAAATTCCAGTAAAATCTATGTAATTAAAATAATATTTTCACTTTTTTTTGTTCCTTTCATTGTTGAAAAATGTCTTATTAAAAATGCTATACAAAACAAAGGAGACTTGGTTCTCTGTTAGGTCAAACATACCTTTGAGAAGGGGTTGAAATTTTTATCACTTTCACGTTGTAAATCCGAGGATTCTCTCCAGCTTTAAAAAGAAAAGGGAACTGGGTTTAGCACACAGACAGTAAAGTTGACAGAAGATTTAATGTTGAGCTTTCGGTATATAAAAGAGAATTGTGTTGGGGAAAGTGAGCAGGTGTTCTTTGTTTCAAATAAGTAGAACAGGAAGCAGTGATATTAAATCAAAGGCAAAATAATTTAAACTAAGCTATCTCAAGTGTGTTAAAATCCTAGGAAATGTTACTAAGAATGGATGTAAATTTCTATCAGAAAAATAACTGATTCATCTTCTCTATGTCCTACTGAAAGTATAGAAACTTTATAATTGGAAAATGTGTGATGGCTATTAACTTATGTTAAATAAATAAAAAAAATATATTGCAGTTAGGTCTTTCACAATAATATTCTCCCATGAGGAACTTGAATGTTTCATGGAAATAATATTTTTGAACCTTTGCTAAACTATATAAGTCCTCATTGTTAGTAGAATGACATAAATAATAATGCAGATAGTTAAGATCTTATAACACTTATTTTTCTAGAGAAAAATAAAATATCAAACATTTCTATAAAATATTAAGAACATATGATAACCAGTACAAAGGAATTTTAATCACAAAATAAAACAGGTTTCCAGCTAGTAGCATTTTAAATCCCTTTCTTAAAGATGTGCTTTTATGCACAATTCATCTTAATTAGATGTTGTGTACCTAACCATGCATTGAGTCACATGGCTCTTCTGGGGGACACAACTGGATAAACAAGTTTACACCTCGTTGTTGTTGTTGTTGTTGTGTTGAGCCCACACTATGCTTAGGGATCATGGGATCACTCAGTTAGCCTTAGGGGACCATATTTGGTGCCAAGAATCCAACCACATGCAAGACAACACCCTATACTCTATTTTATTTATTTATTTTGGTTTTTGGGCCACACCCAGCAGCACTTAAGGGTTACTCCTAGTTTTACACTCAGAAATCACTCCTGGCAGACTCAGGGGACCACATAGGATGCTGGGATTCGAACCACCGTCCTTCTTCATGCAAGGCAAATGCCTTACCTTCATGCTATCTCTCCGGCCCAAGACAAACACCCTACAATCTTAATAGCCCTCTAGTCCTGGTGATTTCTTTTGGGGGATTTAAGGGACACACTGATGGAATGAATATTGTGAATAGCCAAGCTTACACTTGGGTCTGTATTCAGGAATCATTCCTGGAAGTGCTCAAGAATCATACATATGTGGACCAGTATTAGAACCATATGCAAGGCAAGTGCCTTACCCCTGTACCATCTATTGCTTTTAGAAGCTTATTCCTTTCTCTATGAAAATTTGTTTGATATACCCTATTCTAAAGATTTCTATTATTTATTTGAAACAAACAAGTTTCTTTTGCTAAGAATAATACATTATTTTTGCATAATCTATTCATAGTGTGCCATTTTGATCAACTAGTACTATCTTTCTAATTCCTCGTCTTCCTCACTAAATCAAATCGGACATAAACCTCTTGCTTTTGCACACAGTTTATTTTCTGCTTGAGGTTATTTTGTCCAACTTACTGAATTTTTCTCACTCAAGAGTTAAGAGAAATCTCCTTCATTCACCCCAATCACCATATCCCACAATCATTAGGCAAGAGTTCATCTTTCAAATCATCCTGATTCATTTAAACTTTTTCTTAGCAATTGACTCGGTGACTTTTGTTTTGTTACATCGAGTACTAACCTTTCAGACCTCACTCCGCTTCAGGTCTCAGATGCCATTTGGCACTAATGACCACTCTCCACCTTGAATGTATCACTCCCTTCTGGTTCTTTGCCTCTGGCCTCTGATCTCAATTACAGAATTCCTTTTCCTTACCCTTACAAGTTGATCTTGCACAGGCTTTTATTCTTGACTTTTGTTGAAATAAAGAAAACTGATACAGCAGGAAATATAATGAACACTTGTTTTTCTTAAAGTCATTTAATAGCAAGAAATGTAACCTGAGGATCAATTTAAGAAAAAAGAAAAGAGATAATAAAGCTTGAGGAAGGGCTTTAGAATAAAAGATAATGTTGAAAATGTCGATTTTAGAATTGTGTGCCATTTTTTAGTTACTATTTTCTGGACGTAAGTTACTTTAATAAATTTGGGTCATTCAGTACCAAAAAAATTGTCTTTTCTATTTTAGTTCCTTCTCCAAAACTTATACCTTATAAACCTGTTATATTTATTCTCAATTGGAACCATAGTTTTAAATAAATTTGAGCTATTTATTCAAAAAGTGTTTATTCCACCATAATTTACTTAAAATTGTACAAAATCTTTTTTATTTCACTTTTTAATCACAGTGAAAGTATTGCAGTTGTCTATGTGTATTTTCCTACTTTTAGATGTTTCTTAACCAGAATTATGCTACTCTCTAGATACATAGGATATGCTAAAAAAAAAATAAGAGGATGCACAATTGAAAAAGTCATATAGATATGGAGCTATGGCATGAGACTAAGAGATAAACTGGTGGTACACAGTGTTTCTCAGAAAAGAAATATAGTAGAGAATCAGAAAACGGTTAAGAAACTGTTAAAAGTTAGAAATTTTATATGGAAATACCCATTATTGTTTCCCTAGTCCCAAAGTTTGTCTAGACGCTAGACCTCTCTTGACTGACACCTCTATATTTTTTATACTGTCTTATGGTTCTTTTTAGATATTTAGATTGAAATACATTTAAAATAAATTTAAAAAATTGTCAGTTGTAAATTGATAAGCCAGAAAGATTAATATAACATATGTATACATGCAATTGACTTGGTTTTTAATGAAGATAAAAGAAAAAAATGTAAAGGTGCCATTTTGTATTCCTGTATATATTTTTAAAGCTAAATCTAGATCTTTTAATGCTCTAAAAAGTATATATATTTTTCTCTTTGTGTAACTTTTTTTTCTGAAGATTAAATTTGACAGAATTTTAAACACTGCCTAAAAAAGTAATTTCATGTTTTTCATTGCACCTTAGCAGAGATGAAAAGTAATGCTGACATTTTATTATGAAGAAGATACATTAGTTTTATATATAAGAATTCATAAAATGTGTTATGTCATGTTAAGTGGCAAGGCATTTAAAGTGCTTATGACAAAAATAAACTTGAAGAAGCAGAGAAAATGTATAGAAAGGTTAATATATATGAATAGCAAAGAACAAGTACTTTGCTAAGTTTGTGTGCAGTTATGGTTTAAAATATAGGAAAATTTAACTATCAGAATAATGCCTTAGTCAGTTAATGTTTGGTATGTTAATTATTTTTCTTTAATTTCAGATATAATTTTTTGAAGATAAGCAAAGTAAGACCTATAGAATAGAAATTTCTTTTTCCTTAAAAAATTATTTTATAAAGAGTCATGAAGCAAACACTCTCCTTTATACCAGTAAGCTTGCTACTAAAATTTTAATAAACAAATTGTATCATTTGACAGTTTGAAGCATCAACACCTTTATATCAATTTTCTGTAGGTATAAGAGAAATGAAATGTTCTTCTCTGATGCAGTTCAGGACTCAAGTTTCTGCAACTCTTCAGTTCTCATTTTAATGGATTGGAATTCTCAGTAGTTGACAGATGAAAAGTGAAAAATTAACGTTCTCATTGCGGGTGGGGGACTGGAGAGATAGTTCATTTGGGAAGTTTACTGTCCAGCAGAGTACTGAGTAGCTGTCACAGGTTCAATCCCTTGCATCCCAAATGACCTTCCCAAATACTACCAAGAGTTGTCCCTGCCTGAGTACAGAGTCAAACAGAAGTAACCCCCAACACTGCAAAGCTGCATTTCCATTTATACATCAGGAAAATTGTGTGCTTTGGGCAAACTTTTACAAATACTGTTGTCATGTATACTTCAATAGCCGGTTACCAAAATAAAAATAATTGTAGTAGGGGCCGAATAGATAGCCCAGCAGTAGGGCATTTGCCTTGCATGCAGTCGATCTAGGACTGTTGGTGGTTCGAATACCGGCATCCCATTTGGTCCCCCAAGCCTGCCAGGAGCAATTACTGAGTGCAGAGCCAGAGGTAACCCCTGAGCACAGAGCCAGAGGTAACCCCTGAGCACTGCCGAGTGTGACCCAAAACTAATAATAATAATAGTAATAGTAATATTAACTGTAGTATTTAAATTATTTAAATTTAAATTATTTCTTTTACATGGAAATATCAGGTTATTCTATATTTTATGGTGGTTTCAAATAAGAAATGTCTGTAATGATGTACTGTATTTTATAGCTGCATTTTGTTATTCAGAATATAACACTTTTCAGAATATATTTTAAAATATCCATCATAGTGTGACTATAGCTAATATATGTAGCCTTACTGAAAAGAATAAAACACATGGCAAATCATATTTAAAGATTGATTTATGTATTCTCTACTGTGACTGTAGAAGTGTAATGTTCTTAAATAACCATTATTTTTGAGTTTTAATAAAAACATTTTCAGTCACTAAATACTACCTATCTTTTTGAAAACACATAGGAAAAAATCTTGTATTGATCTAAGTTAAAAATGTGTTGTGGGGGCCGGGCGGTGGCGCCGGAGGTAAGGTGCCTGCCTTGCCTGCGCTAGCCTAGGACGGACCGCGGTTTGATCCCCCGGCGTCCCATATGGTCCCCCAAGAAGCCAGGAGCAACTTCTGAGCGCATAGCCAGGAGTAACCCCTGAGCGTCACAAAGTGTGGCCCAAAAACCAAAAAAAAAAAAAAAAATGTGTTGTGATCAGTCTTTTACATCTTTAATTAAAGTGAATTCTTTAATACTATTTTTCAATGAAAATATTAAAACATGAAATATATTCTTGCTGCCTAAAATAATTAGTTTTGCAGTTTAAGCTTGCTATCTGTAATTTCAAAGATTAATCCTGCCTGAACTTTTTTGCCCTATGGAGTTTAGCGCATTTGTGAAATTATAGGTATCGACTGAGTACTTTTCCTCTGTCAATTCAACAGTAGTCATGTGCTATTAATTCATTATGAAATGACATGGGAAGTAAACTCATTATGTGATAACATGAAAACACATATTTGTCAAAAAAATTAATGAGTCTGTATTGAAAACCATCTGCTGTGGTGGGAGGGAATCTAATGTTTTGCTATTTTGATATGGCACCTTCTCTCACACAGGAAAATATATAGAATCTAAGTTCCAGTCCTTAGCTATTCTGCATTGAAAACTTAAATGTTTTCTTTTTTCTTTTCTTATAGGTAATATTGTACCCAACTTCCAATAGCTCCAAATCAGCTGATTTGCACCGAATGATTGTTCCAAAAAATAGCCAGGATTCTGACTTAAAAATAAAATTGGCAGTGAGAATGGATAAACCACCACATATGAAACATAGCGGGTGAGTGTCTACTTAGAAAATTTTTCTTTGAAATTACTGAATTTCATTCCCATATATTCTGTTTTTCATTTTATTGGAAGAGTTAGTACTTCAGACTTTTTGTGCATCTCTCCTAAAATATGACACATATAAGATTAATTTTTAAAACTTGTTATCTTTATAACCAAATACATGGGTATTAATGTAACTATGTCTAATGCTAATATATTATTGGTACTTGGTGCATTGGAATGATACATGATGTGCTCTAAGTAGAATGGGCATGTGTTTCTAACATTTTTAATATACTAATAGTTAAAATAAACTGAGAATTTAAATCTGCAGAAGCAAACATACATAGTCTATATTAAGTCTAGAAGGTGGCTCATATGTAGCACACGTGAGGTTCGATAGGTTTTGCCCAAAGGGATAGGAGTATTTAACCAATGAGTAACTGAAATGGTGATAGATGGTGAGATGGTGTTGGTGGTAAGTCCAAAGCACATAGTCTGTCTTTCTGGAGATTGTTGCCAGTTGGTACCAACCTTAAACTCTATCAAGATTCTTTTCTTCTTGTTGCTGGTAAGGGAACAGATAGAAGCTCTACATACAATAAAATGAACTATAAAGCAAAAACAATTTGTCTTTCTCAAATTAACATTTTGAGACTCAAAGCAGCTGAACCCTAGAATAAATAGGGTTATCAACCACTTCTTACCAGCAGTGACTCATCAGAGGACAGCAACAAATGCAAATGTCTAGAAGTACCCCTAAAGAGGCAACTGCTAGCTTTAGAGTAAATTCATCTACCTTGTTGCAGAGGTAACTGGTAAATCAGCTAAGATTATTTGGAAAAAAATAAAATTATGATCTGAGCAGAGGATAACTAGTGACCAGAAATTGAATACATGGTTTGGGTTAGGCAGTATATACAGCATCAGAACTTGCCTTACTCAGGAGAAAGGATCTCAGAGGTTGAGTTAATAGAAAGGACATGATAGTATGACTAGCCCGAATTGTGGCATCTTATATATTCATTCAAAGGCTAGTCTTTAATTGCAGGTAGAGTTTCTCAGATTAATATTTTAGGTTCTTTTGTTTATTCCACATTCTGCTTGTCTGTTCATCATTGATTTCGCAACAGACATGTATCAAGCAATCAGAAGAACCCTCAGTGAGATAAGACTCAGGCGTAAAAGAACTGGTTAGTTGGAAAATAAACTTACATAAAAATAATTATAGTACTCAGAGTTAAGTGCCACAAGAGGGAAAAGAAAACTGATGCAAATAGCACCTGATTCTGTTGGAATTAGCCAAAAAAAGTCTGATCAGACACCTGACTTTTGAGGGAGGTAAAACTTGAAGGATTAATTCAGTAGGTCCTCCATGAAGAGGTACGAGTTTCTAATTATATGTCATAGTGTGTACCTATGGAATGCATATGGTGGAAGGGAGGAAGAGCATGAGCACAAGACTGATGTAGTTGGCAAAGAGTATTTGGAGATCAGAGAATTGCACTGTACACTATTTTACTATGTGACATATTTGTACTGTATCATAATTGCAATTTTTAATATAATTGCAATATAATTATTATAATATAGTTGTATTACAATGTAATTGCAATTTAATTGTACTGAAATATAATTGCACTCTACAATATGCAATGTCCAGTGCAATTACATTGTATAATGTAATTGAGCTTTAGATTTTGCTGATCTGAAATAGTGGTTTCCAACAACCATTTTATACTTGCTGACTGGCAGAGGTCTACTGATGAGCAGTTACTAACAAGTACATTTTAATTGTTTAGGGACTTATATTAATATGCAAAAAATACAATATATTCTAGAAAGTAGAATTATTTCTCAAATTTATCTAAATATCCTCTTGATAAATGGAACAATAAAAATAATGGACTTCCATAGTCTAATGCCAGAAAGACCTCAGTTTATGTGAAAGAAGTACTATTTTGAATACCCAAAATGAAGTAAGGCACATTTATAAGCATTTCTTTCATTAAAGATAACCCTGCCCCAGTTCTTAAAAATGTATTTATTTAGAGTCTCCAGTGTAGGTGAAACAATTCTATCCCACTACAGATCTTGATTTATTTTTATCACTATTTTTTCCTGAAAAAGAATTGGTTTGCATCATCTAGCAGAGCCTTGTGAGTACATCAGAACCCCCCAAAGTGATCCTAGATTTTGATTCTGCTCAAGAGATTAGGTAACAAGATTAAGTAAAAAGAAATTGTCACAGTCTCTTACTTTCAAATACAAGTCTCAAGCACTCACTTGGATTCAAATCAGGAAAGCTTTAAATACCACCCACATTCATATTTATCTTCCTTTCATTGCTAGAGATCTTAACAATTCTATCTAAATAGCCATCTCTGTCTGCAATTTGTGGTATGGAAAAGCAAGAAACTTTGTAACCAAAAATATCTGTAATGCTATTTTTCTAGTTGTGTAATATGTTCATAATTAGCAAATTTTCATTTTATAATAGTGAAATACAGCATAACCTTAATATCATTAATCTATATAATAGTAGTGATTGACCACAACTAAAATTTATCAGTATTGCAGAATAACTTTACCCTATGGTCAGGGATTAACGAATGATTTAGCGAAGGCACCTATTTTAGGTTCCAGAGAATATATTAATAGTACAGTAAGTAGGGTGCTAGACTTGTACCTGGACAACCTTGGATCGATTTCTGTCACCCTGTATGATTCCTCAGTCTTCATTAAGAGTGATCTCCAAGGTCAGAGAATGGGTAAACACTGAGCATAGTTAGTGTGGGATCTGGTCTCACTTTGTTCTCATTTTCGGTGTGTATGTGGTAAAAAGTTGTAAATATTTAGAATATATAGATGAGATGTGGAAAAACATCTTCATCTTTTGAATCAACAGAACTTTTTATCTGAGGTGCTTCATGAGTAGATTTTACCAAGCTTAATTACATTTAAGATCAGAAAGTTTACTTTTTCTCTCTTAAGTACTATATCATCTGCAAGGCAGTTATATGAGTTGGAGATTAATAACACTTTGCTTGAGGGCTGGATTGTGTTCTGTCAATATTCCATTCTATAATGAATAATTAATATGGATTATGAATAATTGAAGTTATATTTTTAATTCAGTCAAAGATATGCATTTATTCAGTTCACAATGACCTGAGAAATAACTACTATTCACATCCTTTTCACAAATGACAATGGGGACATGGAAAAAAGTTAAGTTCCAGATGACCTCTGCATAGCCAAAATTTTTTGAATGCATGACATCAAATGTTGGAGTCTCTGCATTTAAGTACTATCCAGGAACATCTTTTGAAAGAGTAGCTCTGGAGAGAATGATCAAATCTCTCCCAATATCTTTAAACCTTTTCCCCTAAGATTAGAGTGTGTAGTCAATCAACTGTCCCTTCAACTTCAACTGTCCTTTGTAGATATGCTTAACATTTTCTTTCCTGTGATGCCTCCAATGGACTCCCAAGGCAGCACTGACCCTTATGCTCTCTGTCCCACAACTAGAGTCAACTCCTGGGATTTTTTGTTTATGTATCTAAGGTCTTGGACACTGCTGAAGAAGTCCACAGACATTGGAGAATTTTCATCATGACATAACCTTGACGTAACATAGTCTCTTTAACAACAAAGTACCCCTCTATTTTCTCCAGCAAGCTTTCTGTCACTTTTCACATTGCTCCCTCCAGCTTGGCTCTTTATTTTTTTATTATTTTATTATTTCTTTTTATTTTATTTAATTTTTTTATCATTTTGAACCACACCCAGCAGTGCACAGAGGTTACTTGCTAGCTCTGCACTTAGGAATTACTCATGGCTGGCTCAGGGAACCTTATGAGATTATGGGGATGGAACCCAGGTAGGCCATGTGCAAAGCAAAAGTTTAGTTAGAAAAATAACTACATTAGGGGCCGGCGAGGTGGCGCTACAGCGAAGTGGCACCTTGCAAGTGCTAGCCAAGGTTCCATCCCCTGGCATCCCATATGGTCCCCCCAAGCCAGGAGCAATTTCTGAGTGATTAGCCAGGAGTAACCGCTGAGCATCAAATGGGTGTGGCCCAAAAAACCAAAAAGAAGAAAGAAAAATAACTACATTTTGAACTATCCTAATAATGAGAATGTATGAGGGAAATAGAAAGCCTGTCTAGAGTACAAGGGGGGGTTGGGTGGGGAGATTTGGGACATTGGTGATGGGAATGTTGCACTGGTGATGGGTGGTGTTCTTTACATGACTGAAACCCAAACACAATCATGTATGTAATCAAGGTGTTTAAATAAAATATATTTAAAAAAAAGAAATGGGAAAAAAATAAAAGAAGAGAAGCTAAGTTTTGGAAATGTAATTAATTAGACAGTGATTTCTGCATTGTCTTTTTTTTCTAACTAAAACTAGAGGAAGGCCTGTAGTTCATTTGCCTTGCACATGAAGTTATATTTTTAAATATTAGATTATCTCCAAAATATGGAAAGCTCCTTATAGTCTTGTCAAGTGGTTATGCAGCAAATTAGAAGGATATGGATTTTTATCTTCAGAGTGCTTTCAGAACTAAACTTTGAAATAATTGAAATGTTATAAAAATCGTTTCAATACACTATTTTAAAAGTGGAGGCAACCAGTATTTTCTCTTAACTAAACAACTCTAACATATCTCATATTTTATTGCCCAAAACACCATGTATATTATCTAAAAATGATTATTTCATGCTATTCATTTTCACATATTCTGAAAAATACTTCACCTTTATTTTTTAAGTTTATGTTTTATTTAAACAAACATCATTTACAAAGTAACTGATCACTAAGTTTTAGACACTGTAATGTCCTAATACCTTTTCCTCCAACAGTTTAACTTCCCTTCACCGGTGTCCTCAACTTTCCTCTCATCTACTCATCCTGCCACCTTTACAAGCACATTTTAAAGTTTGGTTCTTACAGTTTGGATCTCATGTTTTCAGTGAACACAATTTCTTAGAATCATTTGAACCACTGGTCTCTCACTATGCAATCAATGATTTAGCTACATCTGACTAATCCTGATTTAAGTAATCGTATGCTTTTCCACAGAGTTTTAAGAAAATTATAGTTAGCTCAATAAACTGAAATGTAAAGTATGTAGTTATAGAAGATAGAGTTTAATTTTGATATGAAAGGAAACTAAAATAGATTGATATTTGACTCCCATAAGTTACATTCTAAAAATTCCTAATTTTAAAACAGATAGCAAAATATATATGGTATAAATTTACTATTTCTTGTAAGCAATTAGTTTGTTACTTATATTACCTTATTAAACAATAAAAATGAGTGAATTGCAAATGAGAATTGATATTTAATTTTGATAGGATCATCATAATAGTGATCTCATCCTTTAAGAGCCAAATTAGATTGTCAGCATGTATTTGTTATAAAAATGGCTATATTCATTTTAGAGTGTGCCATGTAAGCTAATTACACAGACTAATTCTATGTGCATTTGTAAAATGAATTGTCAATAAAGTTTGTTTAAATAATTTGCATGCAGAATTTGAATTTAGTTTCTTGCTTTATGGTGTAACCACAAGAATGAGTTTTCTTGTGTAGATGGACTATTTATCCTTTAGCATAGCCTAGTGGTGAAATAACAGTATTAACTTAAATCTCTTAAATATCATTCCCATTTTATTAAATAGCATTTTCTTAGTTTAGATGTTATTTTCTCGAAATAGAATGGAAGTAATAAAAAAAAGAAAACATATTTTGGCAAATAAAACATGTTGAAAGTGAGAAAGAAGTCTAAATTGATGTTCTTAAATATATAAAATATGTGGCAGTTTCTATCAAACGTCTGCCTGTAAATTATGACTTTTATAGTAAAAAATAAAAACTTTTAAGCATGAAGCTATAAGACAACAGTCACAGTTAAGACATGCTAAGGTAATATTGTACCCAAATCACTACTACATAGATGAATCTCATAGCTCTATGCCTGTGATCCTGTTTGGATTTTAAAAATGTATTACATGAGTAGCATGTTTTGAAATGTTTAGAAACAATCATCCATAGAGCTCTGTGTCATAAAGTAACTGTATGAATTGATTATATATGTTGCTGAAGAGGAGAAACAGAAGAACAGGAGAAAGTCCCAGACTGTTTTTGTACAATTCCTGCTTTTCCCCATAGAAACTCTGGGAGGTAGCAGGGCTGCAGAGCTTCAAAACGACAAGGCTACAGACACTTTCTAGCATGGCCTTAACATTCAAGCACCACATTAGCAAATTAAGTTGCAATTTTTGCTTACGATTGAAGGTTTATGATCCTCCACTAACCTGGGAAACACATTGGTGGAAGGTGGAATCAAGGTGGCATTCAGGCCTTACTAAAAATACATCTTCTCCTCAACCCCATAAATTGCTAATTTATCATTTTAATCAACCTTTTCAAATGACTTTGCCACTTATTTCTTGGCTTAAAAATGATGTTTATTTCACCTTACCCAAATCTGTTTCCTGTCCCAACTTGCCCTCCTATTGTCTTAACATGATTTCCTACAAGTGCTACGTTGCTAAAAACTCTGGAAAACGTTTGCTCAGTTCTTGATAGATGGACGATTGGTTGTTTTTCAAAATACATTCTCAGAAGGGAAGTAACTGAACTGTAGTTCATAAATATTTATTATAAAATAGTAAACTCATTCTTTTGGTTACACCATAAAGCAAGATACGAAACCCAAATTCTGTGTGTGAATTATGTAAACAAACTCTGTTTAAATATATACTATATATATTTATTATAAAAATGGCATAGGAGTTAGATGGATTTCTTTTCCTGAATTCTATAATACCTATGTTATTTTTGATATGATATAATAGTTTAATATATAAATACACAGTTTTTAGAAGATAGTTTAATTTTGATATGAAAGGAAACTAAAATAGGTTAACTGATACTTGACTCCCATAAGTTATGTTCTAAAAATTCCTAATTTTAAAACAGATAAAAACCCTAAAATAAAAGGTTTTAAGGGTTTTTTTTGTGGGGTACACCTGGTGAGACTCAGGGGTTACTCCTGCCTATGTGTTCAGAAATAGCTCCTGGCTTGGGGGACCAAACTGTGGTCTGTCCTATGTTAGTGCATGCTAGGCAAACACCCTACCATTTGTGCCACCACTCCAGCCCCAAGAATGTTGTTTTAAATCTCAGCTATTGATGAAGTATATTACAGTATTCCACATTACATGAAGTATTTTAATTTGTTGCACTTTATTGCAAAATTATCTTTCTTCTATAATACAGTGTTTTAACTTGGAATCCTATTGTGTTTTTTCTATTAAGTAACCTTAAATTTTTTCTCTGTGGTAGCAATATTTAATGTATATTATTACTTTCCTTTCCTGCTTTTTATGCAATAAGTAACTACTGTTTATATCTGGGCATCTTCAAAGAGAAAGAGAGGGAAAGAGAAAGTGAGAGAGAACAGTGGGCTGGGTATTTTCTGTGCATGTATGTTACTCGGGTTCAATCTTTGGAACAAGATAGGTCCCTTGAGTGTACATCCAGGAATAAGCCCTTAACACCCTTGAATGTGGCCCCCAAACTTATAGAAAAAACATCTGGGCATCTTAAAATTATTTTAGTCCAAATAAAATAGAAATATCAACTTACTTTTTCATAATTGTCTTTGGAAATCATACAGATTTAGTTGTCATAATTTCAGAAATTTTTATAAAGTTAAATTAAAAACTACTTAATAGTGCTATAAGTTATTATTTTGAATAGATAATTACAGAATTGTAATGGAAGTTTTATGTAATGGAATTCTATGCCCCAAAATTTATTTTTTTCTCCTTTGTTTCTTTCTTGCACTTGTCATTGTTGGGACATGTCAGAAAGTCACAAACAAAAGGTTGTAGTTCTTTCTGGGGGTTCTATACTTGACTGTACCACACAGGAATTCACAAATGTTTGTCCTTGTGTCAGACATAACAGGATTACCCTCAGCTATGGTGGATAGAGGCCCTGCCCAACTTTCAGCCTGATATTCATAGCTTAGGAGTTCAACCTCTGAGCCATAATCTGTGGTGTCCACAGTCAGAAACTTAATAGTCTCAATAATAAATTGATAAAAAAAATAATCTCAACCTCAGCATTAAGTTGAACATTTTTTTTTTTTTTGGTTTTTTGGGCCACACCTGTTTGATGCTCAGGGGTTACTCCTGGCTAAGCACTCAGAAATTGCCCCTGGCTTGGGGGACCATATGGGACACCGAGGGATCGAACCTCAGTCCTTCCTTGGCTAGCGCTTGCAAGGCAGACACCTTACCTCTAGTGCCACCTCGCCGGCCCCAGTTTTGAAGTAATTAGTTTTAATTATCTGATACTGTAAAGTAATGTTACTGTCGTAGAGTAAAGCAATACTAAGAGATTGAAAGATTCAACACCAATGAAAAATCCAAAATGCTCATGTATTTGTTTTATTTCTGTCACTAACTTGGGTTATTGCATCTTGTGGCATCGATTACATATATCTGTGGCTAAAAAAGAGTGTGAAATAAAAAATTCACATGACTCCTTGAACCCCTGAGAATTGTTTACTAGATTTTGATCAGATTATTTCCCCTTCCACTTATGCATGTATATGACTTCTCATCCACGCTTATCATACTTACAGAGGATATACATAGCTAGAAGGGACCAAAAAGAGAAATGAGGGCAGCCTAAAGAGATACAGACTTTGGGGTTTATGTGAATATTTTTCAGATGTTAAATTTGAAAAATATTGCACCCAATGTATTGATATAATTGAATAATTAATCCAATTTTATATGTGCTAATGTTTTATAAAAAATAATTGCTGAGAGAGTGTTATCATTGAGATCATTTTGTGAAGCTACAACTTGAACATCCTCATAAAATTCTCATAAAACATTGTTTATGATCCAGGACCTTTACATTGCTGATGCTGTTACAGAATGCTCTTATTCACATTCAGTTATCCTCCCTTTTTTATTCCTCATAGCAGATATCTTCTATACAAGGATTGTGCCTTACTGCTCTCTATAGAAAAGTGTCCATTCCTGCTGTAGCGTTCTCTGCTTTGAAAGGGCTTCATTCTTTACAAGCTGTTACTACTTGATATTTATTGGCTATTATCTATTACTGACTGTCTCACCAGCAAAAACATAGTTCTATTTGGATCATTTGCTATTGATGAATACCCTAACTAAATCTTATCTCCATATGGGGAAAATCTTTTCTGATCACATATTTTTAAAACACTTTATAAAGTAGCGCTTAGGTGAAATGAAAGAAAAACTTGACTTAATGTATATTTTAATAGAAAAATAAGAATATTGGACTTTCGTTTTTTGGGGGGATGGTTGGGGGCCACACCCAGCAGTGCTCAGGGGTTACTCCTGGATCTATGCTCAGAAATAGCTCCTGGCAGGCTCAGTGAACCATATGGGAAGCCAGGATTTGAACCACCATCCTTCTGCATGCAAGGCAAATAAATGCCTTGCCTCCATTCTATCTCTCTGGCCACTGGACTTATGTTAATAGTTATTTTATGTTCAAATTAAATGTTGGATTAATTGAATAAAACTTGAAATTATTTATTACTTAATTTGTGTCACTGTGAAAAAAATTTGTTGAGTGTACTGCAGAATAGAATTGTGCTAAGCCAAAGATATTGTACAATGGGCATTCAAGGTGTGGCTCAAAGCCTATTGCCTCAAAATAATACTCCATAGATCTCTAATTACTATAAACCTAAAGACTGTATCAAGAAAAATAAATAATTTTCTTATCTACAATTTGAACTGAAATTATTAATTTAAACAATGAGACTTAGTTAATAGCTTTACTGTAATAGAAAAAATTAGTTTCAGATACTAAATTACTTTTTAGCATTTATGTTATTTCTTTGAGTTATGTTTGGACTATAAGATGTTTTTAAAATATTTCCTCTAAGTAGGATTCTACTACTGATTCATGCATAAGAGCAATATGACTAATACAAGATGCAAAGTGATTTGGGCTTTATTTCTATTGTTTTTGTAAAATCAATAAGGCATTTATTTCCTTTTATATTGACTCCTAGTTGAGTCATATTCATTTCATCATTTATCCTGCCAGATATGTTTTCTTAAAAAAAAGAAAAAATAACTTTTCTCCATATAGTCAGGTTCAAAAATAATGAATAGAAAAAGTACTCTCTAATGATTGAGAAAAAGAATAAAAAGAAGTTAAAAAAAAAAAGAAACCAGTTTCTTGGCCATCTGGTTGATGAGCAGAAAACTTGAGCACCATTATTTGGGAGAAGATTTTTGGAAGTATGCAAAAGAATAGAATTATGGAAGGATTACAATGTTTCCAAGGACTTAGTACATAACAGTGGGCCAAAATTAGGAAGATATGTAGGAGCCTAAAGATTTCATAAATGTGGAGCTGGAGAGGTAGTACAGTAGGGTAAGACACTTATCTTTAACTTTGTTTCTATAATTCATGAACAGATAGTTAAAAGATAGATGGAGGATTCAATGCCAGGTAATTGAAAATCCACACCAGATCTTAGTTCTGAAAGACTAAGGTGAAAGATTTCTGCTTCATAAGTAGGGGGAACTGCAAGAAAATGGGAATGATGGAATGAGGCATAAGGAGGTTCAGAGCTTCTTTGCACTTATATAGTATTTAAAATTCATAGCAACAGCTACCTTAGTACCAGGGTATGGGGAATGAATTGATTTGGATGTTAGCTGAGTATGTGCTTACTAGAAAAACTTACTCTGAAAGACATAAATAACTCCCCTTGGCATGTTTATACTTGGATGAGTAGTATCTGTCACCCAATACTAAACCAAATTAGTAGGGTTTAGTTAATAGAGAGTGGAAGAAGTAGGGTTGAACTAGTAGGAATAGCTTTAGAGTAAATGCAGTAATTGGTTGAGCCTGAAGTTGTGGGTACTGGCTACTCTATAGATTAGGTAAGGCCATGTATTTCAGTGCTTATCAGTGCTCCTGAAATTTAAAAAAATGTAATTTATCCTAATGGATTAGAAGAGTATTGCTGTATATCAAAGGTCAACAATAGAATGTCCAAATATCTATTTCCACCTTCATTAAATTGGAAGCCTTAACTTTCCTCTTTCCCTTATAGTTAATCTCTCTCTCTGTAGTAGCTGCCATAAGTAAAACACTTTCCATTCCTTCTGCCAACCAAACATAAGTTAATTTCTGTTCTAGCAAAAGCAATTATTTTGATTAAATTTACTGACTTTCTTTTTTACCTGTTTTTCAAACTATTTAGAAATTTAAAAATCTGACTTGATCTGCTCTCAAACAAGTGGCATGACAAATGCTTATTTCATTCCCTATAAGATTAGAGTTGTATTCCTAAATTTAGCTTTCAAAACTTTGATATCTTTTATATTAAAAGGAAAACAGGTTTTCATTCTTTTCACTGGCTAAAAAAAACACAGTCGAGGGCTCTTACAGATTCATTTATTTATACCTTCAATTTTTCACGTAGAGATAGAATAGATTTCATTGTTGACTCAAAAGTTAGTTACCTGAGAGAAAAACTACCCGAGAAAAAGAGTTAGATGACTATTTGTAGAAATACAGTGAATAATTTAATCAAATGTGTCAAGATGGAAAAATACCATAATAATGCCATAATAATATATTAGCAAAGCTTTCTTCGTTTCTAGAGTATGTTGCTAGAATGTGCAGGTGAAATTTTTATTTCAGGATAATCAGTAAATTGCTTAACTCTCTGTTATTAAAATTAATCTGTACAAAATTTCTTAATCTCTAAAATAAAATATGTGAGCTGGCAATATAGTACAATGGGTAGGGTGCTTTCCTTGCATGCAGCCTACCCCAGTTCAATCTCCAGCAAGCATATGGTCTCCCAACCCTGCCAGGAGTGATTCCTGAATGCAAAACTAGAAGTAAACACTGAGAACTGATGAGTGTAGCGCAAAAAGCACCACAACTAAAAGAATATGGCTCTTTACCAGCTTCTTAAAATGTATGGAGATGATATGCTGCTCATCCTCCAGCAAATTGATTCTGTCCTTGGCAGCTGTTACTCCACTGATGTGGCCTTCCAGCAAAGTTATTTTAATTTCACCTACCAATTTTTTCAATACTGAACCTGTTTGAAGTTTTTGCACTTTCATATCCTTTTGAGTATTATTGGTTGTTCTGTTCCTTCCATAGTTAATTTAAGTTCTTTGAACATCCTTCACATTCTTCTCCAAAGTCCTTATCAGAGAGGCTGTCAGGTGGCTGGTACTAGTTGGGTCTTCTGAACTAAACTTTTGTTCACTGAGTGTAGTGGGGTTCTGCCTTGTTTACAAATGATGGTTTTTTTTTTTTTTTATGGGGCTCATTGACTAGAAGAAATGTGTGACTGCAGATTCGAGCAAAATGGCTACATGCTTCTCAGGACTTGTTGGTCTCCCTTTTGGGGATTAATCCAACTCCTGTTCATTGTGGCCAACTGCCCTGAAATACTGAGCACTGGTTCTGCCACTTTAGCAGTTATGGTGTGGGCCTGCTTCCTCTCACATAGAATATCAAGTACCTTAGAATAAACTAAACTAAAGAGATGAAAGACTTACACAAAGATAACTACAGAATACTACTTCAGGAAATAAAATAGTATCCAAGGAAATGGAGTCATATATACTGATCATGGATAGGTATGATCAACATTTTTTAAAGTCAATACTCCCCATGTATGTATTTAATGAAATCCCTATAAAAATATGATATTTTTCAAAGAAGTGGGTCAAGTACTTTTGAAATTCATTTAGAACCAAAAGTGTCTACAAATAGCTAAAGCAATAGATATAGAAAGAAAACAGGAGGCATCAGTTTTTTATATAGTAAAACTACTATAAAAAAAGTAGTCATGGATTCAAATAAAGGCAGATAAAAGGAATAGACTTGAATATTCTCAGACTGATCTACAGGTATACTATCAATTAATCTTTGATAAAAGGGCAAGAAATAAAAATTGGAGTAAGGAACGTATCTTCAACAAATGGTATTGGGAAAACTGGTCAACTACATGCAAAAAAGAAGTGAATGTAGACCTCACTTTAACACCAGGCAGAAAGGTCAAATCAAAATGGATAAAAGACCTTTAAAAAATCAAATTTGAGGCCAGAGTGGTGGTGCCAACTGTAGGGTGTTTGCCTTGCACACACTAACCTAGGACAGACTGCAGTTTGATCCCCCAGCATCCCATAGGGTCCCGCAAGCCAGGAGTGATTTCTGAGCGCATAGCCAGGAGTAACCCTTGAGCATCACCAGGTGTGGCCCCAAAAGCAAAAAAAATAAAACTAAATAAAAATTAAAAATCTGACCTGAAAATATAAGGTTCATAGAAAAAAATAGAACAATAGTCCATGACATTGAAGTTAAAGGCATCTTCAAAGATAAAACACTACTGGCCAAGAGTAAGAAGAGGACTCTCATTTATTGCTGGTGGGAATGTAGACTTGTCAAGCTGTTTTGGAAAAGAATATGAATATTCCTTAAAAAAAATCTAGAAATTGAACGTCCATATGATCCAGCAATACTATTCCTAGGGCTATGCCCTAGGGGCCCCAAAACACAATATCAAAAGCACTCTGCATTCCTAGGTTCAACTCAGCACTATTTACAATAGCCAGAATCTGGAACAATTCTAGTGTCTGAGAACATATGAGTGGCTAAGGAAATTGTGGTACATCTATGCAATGAAATACTATGCAACTGTTAGGGGAAAAAATGAAGTTATAAAATTTGTTTATATATGGATTGATATGAAGAGTAGTATGCTGAGTGAAATGAATCAGTGGGAGAGAGATAGACACAGATAATCTTACTCATTTATGGGACATGAGGAGAAAAAAGATACTATGGCTGGGGCCCAAGCCGTGGTGCAAGAGGTAGGGCATTTGCCTTGCACGCACGCGGCTGACCTAGGACTGGCCGCCGTTTGATACCCTACGTCCCATATGGTCTCCCTAGCCAGGAGTGATTTCTGAGCACATAATCAGGAGTAATCCCTGCACGTCACTGGGAGTAGCTCAACCCTCCTCAAAAGATAGTATGGTACTAATATCCAGAAACAATAGAAATGAGGACTAGGAAGGCCAGTTCATGATTGGAAGCTTGCCACAAAGAATGGAGTAGTGCAGTTCAGTGCAGTTAGGGTACAGAAGAGATCAATACAACAATGATAGTTGGAACTTATCACTCAGGACTAGAACTGGGTGAATGGAAATAATGTGATATGCGGCCGGAGCGATGGCACAGTTGTAGGGCATTTGCCTTGCAAGTGGCTGACCTAGGACAGACACGGTTTGATCCCTGCGTCCCATATGGTCCCCCAAGTCAGAAGCGATTTCTGAGCGCATAGCCAGGAGTAACACCTGAGAGTCACCAGGTGTGGCCCAAAAACCAGGGAAAAAAGGTGATATGCATGGCACCCCTTCATTAACACTGGTGCAAATCACAGTGTTAAAAGGAGAGAAAAATAGAGATAATGAATGAGAAGTAAAAATGTCTGCTCAGAGAATTTGGGAGGGAAAACTGGGGACATTGGTGTTGGGAAACTTGCACTGGTGAAGGATGGCATACATTGTATGACAAACTCAGTCATGAACAATTTCATAACCACAATCCTTAAGTAATTATTTGATATTATATATACTATAGCTAATCACCTATTAAAATATTTGAAAATGTAATTGTCATAATTTTAAGATTTGATCAGTTTTTACTATAAAGTCATTTAAAAACAAACTTTATAAATGTTATCCCATAGTATTATCTGTAACATTTTATATTTCAGGTCACTCACTGTGATATTTTGCTTTGACAGAAGCAAAATATACTTGGAAAAGACTGGAATTATGAAAGAGTAGTTGAAAAGAACAGAAAAGTCACCTTAAAATGTCATTTTAAATATTTTTATTATTTATCTTTTCTTTTGGGGGGGGCACATCCGGCAGTTGCCAGGGTTTATTCCTGGCTCTGTGCTCAGAAATCACTCCTAGTAGGCTCGGGGGACCATATTGGATGCTGGGACTTAAACCCCTGTCTGTCCTGGGTCAGCTGCTTGCAAAGCAAATGTCCTACTGCTGTGCTATCGCTCCGGCACCTATTTCTGTTATTTAATAGTTAAAATAATGGGCTGGAGAGATAGCATGGAGGTAAGGCATTTGCCTTGTGTCCAGAAGGACAGTGGTTCTAATCCCAGCATTCCATATGGTCCCCTGTGCCTGCCAGGGGCGATCTCTGAGTGTAGAGCCAGGAGTGACCCCTGAGTGCTGCTGGGTGTGACCCAAAAAAACAAAAAACAAAACAAAACAAAAGAAATAGTTAAAATAAAAATGTCTTTTTTTGATTTTGTACTAATAAGCAGTTAACAATTATGTACACAAGTCTTAATTTTAGTTGTGGTATGATTAGAAGTCTAATGTTTTTAGTATTGACATTTTCTGCTGTCATTAAGCACTCTCCTTTTAATTTTCTAACTGTTAAGAGTCTATGGAAAATTAATGGGTTAAATATATTTTAATTAAAATTACTTATATAATTATCATTTCAAAAACTAAATTGATTATAATAGATTATGTAAAATGAAAAACTTAACTTACACTGAGTACAAATTTCATTAATGATTTATAATGTGAGTAAAATGAAAATTTCTAGGCAACAAGAATAAAGTATTTATATTGCTATAAAATAGTCAATGAATGGTTACTAGCTATGATTTTATTTGTAATGTTTCTTACAATAATTGTCAGGAATAGGTATAAAGAAACATGGGACCTTGATAATGTTCCTTGTCATTTTAATTGCTGAGAAAGCAAGACAATCTTAATTGCCATGAGATGTATTACTAAATAAAGTGTCATTCTACACTCATTCTGAAATAATTAGTTTGAATATTTGTGAGAGTTGTGATATAAATTTAGTTTCAAATTCAAGAGCATACCTCAACAGACTTTGTTGAAATGATGGGTTAACAATCATTATCATAAGAAAGGTTAAAAATTATAATATTTAAAATGCTTTTTAATTTGGTACAATTTATTTTTTATTGGATTATTGAACTTCAAAGAATAGAGTTCTTAGTATTTTAAAACTTTATATACTTACCTGGCAGGGGCTATTCCATGATCACGAAGGTAGTTTCCCCAGGGTGAGGCTCGCCCATCGCACTCCGGGTGTGCTGACCTCTGCAATTTCCCTAAATGTGGGAAACTCGACTGCATAATTTGTAGTAGTGGGGGACTGCATGCACGCTCTCCCCTGGAAAAAAAAAAAAACAACTTCATATAGTTTTTAAATTTCCACTACAATGAGTTGAATTCTAAAGTACATTCAGTATCTAGGGGATCAATATTTTTGCATTTTGTTCTAGCATTTAATTGTAAATTGGGAAAAAAAGTTATAAAGTTGTCAACATAGAGTTTTACTGGGGACAATGGTGGTGGGAAATGTGCACTTGTGAAGGTTGTTGTACATTGCATGAATGTAACACAATCATTAACAACTTTATCTGTGGAAAAAA
Organism: Suncus etruscus; assembly: GCF_024139225.1. Lineage (NCBI taxonomy): Eukaryota > Metazoa > Chordata > Mammalia > Eulipotyphla > Soricidae > Suncus > Suncus etruscus. The sequence goes on along the minus strand of NC_064848.1, from coordinate 131,260,180 downwards.
ACTATATTAGGAATGACATTGTAACTATGGTGTTTAAATAAAAAATAGAAACATTTATTTTAATATAAAATTTAAAGTTTTTTTTAATATTATTTAATATTAAGGCTAATAATATTTAATACAGCATGACAACCCATAAATAGAGTCAGCAATCAATAGTACTTTAATAGTTATTGATTAAATCTTAGAGCTTCCCACTTCCAATGAATGAACCTGAAAATAGATGTGCTTGAAAGGAATTTAAATAATTTACCACATGAAAAAAAAAAAAAAGAAAAGCTATCTAATGAGACTTGAAACACTTCAGGTTCATGAATATCTACAATGGAATATAATTTTAAATTTTGTTGACGTTTTTAAAGTAGCATGACTTCTAATGATTTTAATATTTATGCTTTGGGATTTCAAAATTACTACACCACCACCAAAAGTACCAAAAGGTTTCTTTACCTCTGCCCTTCGATATTTTTGTTAACCCATTTTGTTCTTTTTCCCCACGCTGCACTTGGTAAATCAGTTTTATTTCAGAGTTCACAGGTTTGGTTTTCCCTTTAATTGTTTCCGTATGTGGAAGTGATCATCTGACATTTGTTTATTCCCTGATGTATTTTGCTTAACTTGGCACTGTCTAATTTTATTTGAAATGTAGAAAATACAAGATTTCATCTTTTCTTTTTTTTAATTTATAAATTTTTTTAAATTTTTATTGTGATCATAATGGCTTACATATCTTTCACAGTAGTATTTTAGGTACATATTAACATTGAATCAGGGGAATACCCATCACCAAATTTGTCCTCCTTCCATCCCAGTTCTCTTTCTGCAACCCATATACTCCACCATCACCTCCCAGGCTGCTAGAATAGGTGGACCCCTCTTTGTCTAGCTTACTATTAGTGGTCATATATCTGTTTGGTCCTGGTACCATCTCTTGTTTCCCCCTCTATTTAAGAGGCAGAGCTAGATAAATTAAGTTATGTGGTTTTGTTTGAAGGAAAGAAAAGCAATAGAATGGGGTACAAAATAAGAAAAAATAAAAAATTAAAAAAAAAGTCAAATACTTTGAAAATGGGCAGAGACCTTCTAGAGGCTTTCAACCTCAGTCTGAGAGAGGACATGAAAAGGGTAATTGAAACACCACACAATACAGAAAGAAATACCAAATTAAATATCCAGTGAGCTCTACAGCAATAAAGACAAAACCACACAATAGTCTCGGTTCTGAAATCAAATCATGTCAGAGTGCAAAAAGAAAGAAAGAAAAGATAAAATAAAATGAAATGAAATAAAATAAAATTGGAGATATCAACTTCAATATCTACACCCAAATAAAGACGTCAAAAAATCGATCAATCAATAAATAAATGTGTGGAAAGATGATTATTTTTTGCCCCCCCCCCCCCGCATAGGCACATTAAGTATTGGGGATATTATAGAGGGAATTCCCTTGGCTTAGGAGTTACAGGGTTTCTCTATCCCTTGAAGTATACTGTCATCGGATTAACTGTAGACTCCTTGCATGATCATTTACTCTCCCCTCGGTGCTTTTGTGGTGTATGGAAGACTTCTGCTTCGTCTTGGATGGTACAATCAGACCTCTGTATCTAGAGATCTTGGTGACTGTGCAGCTCAAGGAATGGAGCTTATGCAACTCAAGGAATGGAGTCTTTCTTTGTGGTTCTAGGAGTTCTGTTTCTTCAGGTCTTCGTCATTATGTTGCTCCTAGGATGGAGCCTGGGATAAAGTCTTTTGTTATGTTTCCAGAAGACCCATTCAGTTGAGGTTGTCTCAATCAGACCTCTGGAGTTGGAGATCTTGTTTATTGAACAGATCGTAGACCAAAAGCTAGGCTAGAGCTTTCCGTTGCTGTTGTTGTTGGTGGTACTGGGATGCGTACTGTCGAGTCCTGGTTGTAATAACCAGTCATCTGTATAGCGATCTTGGCTTTTGCTCAGGTTAAAGGGTGACATGTTTTCTGATTTTGTCTTATCATTGGCTGATGAGGAAGGACAACTTGCTCTTAGATCAAGTTGTTCCCATTTTCTCGTTGTCAGGTTATAAATTTAGAACTGGCGCATGTTGGCATCAGAGCAGCCTTGTGAATGCCCTGAAGGGGATTTGGCTCCTGGAGAACTCTGTTGTGGAAAACTCTGTCATTTCTATGTCTGGGATCCAGGAGTCAAGGCTGGACGGTCAGTGTCTAGTTCCCTGGAGTCTAAGTTGGTTCCACATGACATACGTTCAGGGTGGGAGATGTCCCTGTGTTGTAAAGAAGTATGAGTTCTTATCCCTAGTACATAAGAGCTTGTTTTTACACGTAAAATTTCCCCTTTGTTTAATATGTCTTTGCAGGAAGAAGTGGTGCTACATTATATTGCTGGTAGATTTTTGGGGGTGGAGAGAGAGGAAAACAGACACACGCCAAAAACTAAAAATATACATGCTCACACATATCTAAAGAAACAAAAAAGTTTCTTTAAAAAAAAAAGATTAAATAACAGATGTAATTAAAGGAACAGAGTGGGTCCAGGAGAGATAGCATGGAGACAAGGCATCTGTCCTTCCTGCAGAAGGATGGTGGCTCAAATCCCGGCATTCCATATGGTCCCCCGTGACCACCAGAGGCGATCTCCGAGCATAGAGCCAGGAGCACCTTCTGAGCGCTGCCTGGAGTTACCCCAAAGAAGCAAAATAAAAAAAAAAAAGGACAAGAATAAAAAAGAAAAGAAGAAAAAGAAAGAAAGAAAAAAACAAAAAGGGAGGAAGTGAAACAGGAGATTATTTTACATTTGGGGAGAAACAGGGTACCAGAAGTAGTGTTATATAGGTCTATACTTATGATGAAAGTATGGGCTTCCCCATTATCTTTTGAAATTTCCTTGTGAGGTGTGTGGACCAGGCAGGGAGGTCTTGGGTAGAGTTCTTGCAGTGGGGGTCCTTTGGAGCTAGTTCCGGTATCAAGCAAAATTTCACATTTTGGATTCAAAAATACCTAAAATTAACAAAATTTTACTAATGTTATAGCATATATGGAAATTAAAAGAAAAATGTTTTTCCTGGGTTTATTGTGGACAATTAAAGTTACTCTTTATATTGGCAAACAATTAGAAATATATGCAGATATTTTAAATATTTATACTTTTCTTAGATGTAGTTATGTTCATTGCAAATGGATTTGCTTTATTTATTTGTTTCACTAGGACTTGAGGCACAGAATATTGAATAGTCATTTTCTTGGGACTGGAGCATAGCACAGCAGTAGGGCATTTGCCTTACACATGGACAACTCTGGATGGACCTGGGTTTATTTCCCAGCATCCCATGTGGTCCCCTGAGCCTGCCAGGAGTGATTTCTGAGTGCAGAGCCAGGAGTAACCACTGAGTACCATGGGGTATGGACCAAAAAACAAAAACCAAGGGAAAAAAATGAATATTGAACGTTTATTGTCTCATGATGCACTATTAACAACTATTTTTGTTTTAAGTTTTCATCTTTCATCCCTGATATTTTTCTTTTATTTAAACACCATGATTATATAGTAAATGATTGAGTTTCAGCTTTACAATGTACACCACCCGTGAATATTTTCTGCCAATAATGTCCAAATTTTCCACCACTGTTAACAATGCTGTTGTGGATGTGGGGAGAAAGGGAATTTGATTCATTGCTGGTGAGAATGCCGATTGGTCCAACCTTTTTGGAAAATAACATGGATATTCCTCAAAAACTAGAAATTGAGCTTCTATATGATCCAGCAATATCACTCCTAGGGATATATCTTAGGAACACAAAAACAAATTACAGAAAAGCACTCTGTTCATTTCAGTACTATTTGCAATAGCCAGAATCTGGAACAATCATAGCACCTAAGAACATATGAGTGACTAAAGAAACGATGATATATCTACACACTGGATTAGTATGCAGCTGTTAGGAAAATTTAAGTCATGAAATGTGCTTATACATCTATGTATCTAGAGAGTGGTATGCTAAGTGAAATGAATCAAAGAAGAATAGGCTTAGAATAATCTCATTCATTTGTGGAATATAAAGGGGGATAGATAGTATGGTAGTAATATGTAGAGATGTGGGCCTAGAGGGCCAGTTCATGTTTGAAAGCTTGCCACAAAGAGTGAAGCAGTTTAGTTAGGGTAGAGAAAGGGCCAATATGACAATGATAGTTGGAATGTATATATAATTCTGGACAGCACTGGGTGTTGACAGTATAAAAAATGTGTGAGAGAGAAAGACAGAGAGTGAATACAGTGGGCAGCAGTGTGGGTTACAAAATTGTTAACGGTAAAGTTTCTTGCATAAAACATCCAATGTCACACACTCTACACAAGTGCTCATTTCCCTACACCTTGTTTCCCAGTCCTCTACTCACACTTCCTGTGGCAAGTTTCTTAATGAATACCAGTTCTCAGTTTCTGTTGCCTTTGGATATTTGCTGTTCCCTTATTATATTCTTTGCAGCCTACACAGGAGATATCAATATGTGTATTATCTCCCACATCACTTCATTCATCATAATACTTTCCTGATCCATCCACATAACAACAAATTTTATAATTGTATCTTTTCTTATAGTCATGTAGTAGTCTATTGTGTATACTTGCCATTGTTTCTTTAGTCATCAGTTCATAAACACCTGGGTTGTTTCCTGATTGGCACTATTGTGAATAGTTTTGCAATTAACATAAAAATGCAAACATCTTCTAATAAACTATTTGGATTCTGGGGTTGATTTTAAGATGTAGAATTTCTGGGTCATATGGAAACTTAATTTCTAGCTTCTTGATAAGTTCTTATATTATTTTCCAAAAAGGCTGGACCAAGGGCCAGAGTGGTAGTGCAGATGTTAGTGGTTTTGCCTTGCATGTGGCCAACCTGAGATAGACACTGGACTTCATATGGTTGCCTGAACGTTTTCAGGTATGATTCCTGAGTGCAAAGCCAAAGAGTAACCTCTGAGCCAAAACAAACAAAACATTGGACCAGGTAATGTTCTGCAAAAGAACTACAGACATAAATGCAGCAAGAAAAACAATTAAAATATATATATTTTTTATTTAATATTTAATAAATATTTAATATTTATTTAATAAATATATATATTGAGGTTCCAAAAAGATAGTACAGTGGTATGGTATAGTGAGCTTTCCTTAAACACAGCCAATCATGATACAATCCTTAGCATGGTATATGGTTACATAATCTCCACCAGAAGTGATCCTTGAGAATGAGACCAGACATAAACCTTGAGAACAGCCAGGTTTGATCCAACAGCTGAAAAAAATAGAAAAAGAAAAAGAAAAGAAATGTGTTTAAAAAATTGACTAACCACATTCCCTCCCCCCCCCCAAAATAATCACATAGACATCTACCTCATATGCTATACAAAAGTTAATTTAAAATGGACTTAAATCCTCCATTGTTGAACCAGGTCCATTAAATAGATTGTGGAAATCATAGGTGGAATTCTCTGATATGGACTCTCAGAAATATCTTTAGTGGTTTAGCAGTGCTGGTAAAGAAAGCAGAAGCCCAAAGAAACAAATGGGACTACTAAACAACCTAACTAAAAAACTTAGTGCTTTATAAGAGACTGTAGTTAAAATCAGAAGAGAAAATAATATTTTCCTAATCTTTGTGTAATTGCTTTGTTAAAATAACATTGATACGATGCTTGGATTGGTTCTTGTAAAGGATACACATGTTACAATCTTGGCCTATTCCTAGTCCAAGGAATTTTTCTTGGTACAAACAGAAAATGGTTTTGATTGTTTAAATGTGAGATTATGAAACAAATGTTCTCATATTAAAGTATGCGAGAGTTGAGAAAAAAATCAACTTCATCCTTTTAAAAGAATCCAAATGTAATAAATAGAATTTAGATCATCAAATATTCAAACTTCTAAATCAGTGGCAAATTAGATAACACACGGGGCTGAAGATGTGAATATTATATAATGAGGATAATAAAGGAGTTGAATGTGATGTGCCCCGGGTAGCTAATTCCAGTATGAATGCTTTGCAATCATTTGTCAGATGAGATGCAAGTGTTTGACTAAATGAAAATCTTGGACATTCTCTCATACACCCAATTATTTGTAATTGAACACCTGATTTCTATCATGCAACAAATTAACATCTGCACTGGATCTGTCTTTTATGCATATGGATACACTGATTAGGATTTTGCAGATAGACAGATACTTGAAAACAAAAAGACAACATTGTGAAACACTTCCAGCCATAAATTTTGATTACATATTGAGAATCGTTTAATTATCTTACTCCATTTAATTAGCCCTTCTACTTAGGTCAATTGCTTTTTTTATTAACATGACATGTTAGCAATTTGTTAATTGGCATGAAATAACATGAGACTTTTCTGAGTATTTTGCATGAGGAATGTATGTGTCTGGGAGAGCTACAGAAAACGCAAAAAAAAAAGGTAATTGTGTGCTTTATCTCCTGATAGTGTTTTCTGGTTTTATTTCTAATCTTGAAATCTCTGTCCTCCTGTTCTGCCAAAGGAATTTTTGATGTGAGCAGAAACAAAATTTCAAAAGCATGCATCTACAGTTAAAATGGTCTTTTCTAAAATGCAGACAATGATGAAATGTGAAGAAGAAATTGATATATATTGATGGTAAGTGGAAGGAAGATTGGTAGAGAATGGTACAAGCACATAAGAAAATATTTACTACCAAAAAAAGACAATATAAAGTCTGCTCAAAGAAAAAGTCTGCTCAATGCCTCTTTACTATTTTTATGTTAGTCATAATTTTCTGTTATTAATAGTATCCCTTTTTGTGGGTCCATAATATATGGATTCTATATTACCATTGCAATGGAACATAGATAAAGCCAATACATTCATAAATGACTTTCAGTTTTGGAAAATACTAAAATTTCCTAGTATAAAATATATGCTAAAGATGCTGATTATACGTAGTACAGAAATTTCTCTCACATTTATTCTAAAGTTAATTAACATTGATAACAAAAATCCTCAAATCATTTCTATAACAAAAATATCCTCTAAATTTTTTTTGATATTTGGTGTTTTGGTTTCAATAGCTATTGTTTTATATGTTGAGGAGACAACTAGCTAGCATACTTTTAACTACCTTGCATTATATTTAATGACAAGTGCAAATCTCTTTCTTAATCATAAATGAATTATTATTACAATGCCATCATATATTTGAGAAATATGTTGATAAAAACTTAAAAGAGTATTTCCCTCTTCTTTTAAATCTATTTTATTCAGAGTAGTTCCCTTTTATTTCTTAAATTAAGAATGTTTTTTCTGTTTTTTTTAATATTTATTTTATTTTGAATAGGAACTGGAAATTTCATAGCACATAGATTTTAAGATTACAGCTGTGGGGATTTTTGGACCTAAAATAAGGAAACACTATATAAAAGAGTTATAGACCTTTATAGTGTGTGAATGTTTTTTTTTTTAGGGTAACCCACCTGTGTTGAGTTTATTCTAGTCAAAGCATCAATGTCTAAAATAAACTATCACTCCAGCAACTAAGAATTGTTCCATTTTTCTTTCTTGTTAATAATATTTTTATCCACTTGGGGGCACTATGGTCAAAAATAAGAAAAAAGAAAACTAAGGTAATTTATTATATTTATTTCAATTATGTATGTAGAGAAATATTAACCATATAAATGCTTTTAGGTAAAATACATTTATAAATAGTTATTCAAGAATTCTGTTCTTGTTTATTTTAGAATATGTACTGTTTAAAAAATAGTTTCTGGCATGAACTTGTTAGAAAAGCAGAATTGGAAACTGGGCCCAGAGGCCTGTATTTCCACAACTAGCATTGTGCCTGTTGCTTTGTTCTGGTGTTTTAAGGGACCACACTTGTGGTGTTTATGTTCTGATCCTGGCTATTACAGGGAGTATTTACAGTGCTAGGGATTGAATTGGGGTCAGTCACATGCAAGGCATGCTCCTGGCCCTCTGTAATTAGCTCTCAGCCTTCACAAACAGTATGATTTTTTCTGCTTTTTACCATTGAAGAGTATTCAATTAGAAATAGTATATTATTGCCTTTTGTATTTGCAACAGATGATAAAATGTTACATTATCAGGTAGACTTAAGGTGCTGTGAAAATGACTTTATAAGTCCCCCCTACTTTAATAACCAGTAAATGCATTAAATTAAACTGATTTTATTTGTCCCTGGCTATAAGCTATACCCATATAAATTAAGATAGTTAGTTGATTAATTATTTTCATCCTTTCCATCATTAAAAATTATTTTAATTAAGTGAAATTTTTTAAAATGTCATTTGTTTTATGTTATATAGGTACATCAACCCATTAATAAATTTTCTCAGATCTAACTCCTTGTGATTATATCAAAACTTCACCTAAATACAATCTACTGCTACTGACAGTATTTCTTTACATCTTTATAATACTTTTACATTTATATTTTTTTAAAAGAGCTAATATATTTGTTGGTGCATTTTGTTCTTGTGGTAAATTTTTGAGACCATTAAGAAAGAAATCTTTACCTGAATTTACAGGAAGGAAAAACAAACCCAGCTGAGACCATTTTTGGATTCTTATCTGGGAGTAATAGTATAAAAACTACCATTTTTACCTTTGTACTAAGGATTGGCTTTATAATACTAAGGACTTAATTTTCTCTGTTCTTGACATCCAGTAGAACTTACTGGCAGAAAATACTACTATTGTTAAGAAAATTTCAGACTTCAAATGTTTTGTTTTTGTTTTTGTTTGTTTTTGGTTTTTTGGTTTTGGGTCACATCCGGCAGCACTCAAGGGTTACTCCTGGCTCTATGCCCAGAAGTCGCCCCTGGTAGGTTAGGGGGACCATATGGGATGTCAGGATTAGAACCACCATCCTTCTGCATGAAAGGCAAACACCTTACCTCCATGGTATCTCTCTGGCCCCCATACTACAAATGTTTTGATGATACTATTAGGTTGAAACTTGGAATTTGGTTTTTTCCTTTTCTTGTGCTTTCTTCATTCCATGTTAACGTCCCTCGACTCCTCATTTTACTCTTCTAGTGGAGATAGTATTCTCTAGTTTCTCCTTGGGAGTTCAAATAGTATAGAATTGCTGAGAGAGGTTTAGAGGTTAACTCTGTCAGCCATCTGGAGGTAATCTGTGAACTTCACCCAGAATTTACTTGACTTAATACTACATGAGTCTCATACTCTTTTGCTCTTTTCTCTTTTTCAATTGAACAATCTTACCTTAGCACCTTCCACCAGGAGGTGGCCTCCTAAGTAAACACTTTTCTATTCACCACCACTTTAGTGAGTTTTCCATACTTAAGTGGCAGATTTTTAATATAAAGGCAGTGTATGGTTGTATAGCTGGAACCACTTCTCACAGTTGACAAGTCAAAGTAAATCTTGTAGCAAAGTCAAATAATATTAATGAATATTGCCCATTTATTTGCTTATTATTTTAGTTAGTATTGTTCTTTATAGTTTAAAATATCAGGAATTGATTATGAACTATATATTTAGCACACTTGGTAATAACTATATCTTATTCATAAAATGGTTTAAATGCATAAAGATAATATATGTAAAACAATTACTGAAATTCACTAAATTTCCAAAGTTAAAGCCTCCGATAAGAAAAACACTTACAGGGGCTGGAGAGATAGCACAGAGGTAAGTTGCTTGCCTTGCATGCAGAAGGTTGGTCCCGGCATCCCATATGGTCCCCTGAGCCTGCCAGGAGCGATTTCTGAGCATAGAGCCAGGAGTAACCCCTGAGCGCTTCCAGGTGAGACCCCCTCCCCAAAAAAGAAAAACACTTTTAATAAAGTTCTTTAGAACTAGTCATTCCAAAAATATCAGTATAGAATGTATTATACTTTCATATTATACTCCTTTTTAATTTGTTTTTAGAAAAAAAGTTAATTATCTTAAGTACTAGAAGAATAAGATTTAATCTAACTGGAAAATTCTTTTAATTTATAACTTTTCAGGGTAGAGTTGATATATAGATATATACATATATATACATAAGTACATATATTTAGAATTTCAGGAAGATTACTTAACCTGTGTACTAAGTTCAGACTATCTAATTTATAAATATAACTATGGAACTTTATTATCACTTTTTTATATTTTCAAATTTGCATGAACATATGGTAAGCTTATCTTCTGTTCTAAGTTACAAAGTAAATATAAATCAATTATTATTGAAGATGACTAAATATACTTCTTATAACCTCTGAAACTTGCTTTCCTCTTAATTTTCCTCAAGTTGTAAAGCAAAGGAAAAGGATAGAAAATCCACATGGTACATGAAAATTTATTTGAACTATAAGCATTAATTATTACACTAGAATTCACTGAATGTCAGCTACATTTGCTCCACAACTGACACAAACTTCAAAACATAGAAAACTCCGAGATTGAATCCTATACTTTTCCTATATCAAAATGACATACATTCTTAATTTAAAATAAACAAACCTCAAGTCTTCTTTTAGTTCTTTAACTTTAGGTGATACCATCACATGCAGGCTAAGATAAAGGATATTTAGAGATCATTGTCTTATATGTACTTATATGTACTGGTTGTGCTTTTATGTGGCTTTTTAGAATATTAATACTGTACATATAGTTGTTTAACAATAGAATCTCAGAAATACTTCAAAATAACTTCAGTGCCTTTCTGTAAAGTAATCTTAATATTCTAGAAAACACTTATGGAATTATTGCCTTTTATCTTTAGCCACATAACTGAAAGATAGTTTCTGCTTATAATTGTTTTAAATGAATTAATGCTATATTTATTTATTCTTTTAGTTAAATAGTAAAATGGATGCTTATTTCTGCCATTTTATCTTTCACATATATCACAGGTTAATATGCAATCCTACAATTTCATTAGAAGGGAATATTGAATTATTTTAACTATTTGTGTGACTTCAGGTAAAAAGTTGCATACATATATATGCAATATATACCTATTTTGGTATATACCTTGAATCACATGATGAAAATTTTGTTCCAAAGCTTTCTTTTTAGGAACTTATCTTAAGTACCTGTAGAAGTGATACTGTTTCTTTGACTAATATAATAATATATTTTTCCTGCAGATGGCAGAAGCATTCCCCCAAAATAGAATATACTACTTGTTATTAAATGAAGAGAACTTGGTGATAAATATGGCATTATTTTCATAGTATTAATTAATTTTAAAAAATTTTATTAAAATATTTGTTAGAAAAAGTTACACTGTTATGAAGTTCACCTTGGACAATTCATGCTTGTCAAAAACCTTTTAAATCAAATTATTTTTGAAAAACTTTATTAGTAGTTTATAAATAGTCAGCTATTATTAAGGTTAACACAAACAGAAAGGTCTGAGACTAGAAATTATGGCTCTATTGTATAAAGATTAAGAAGTTTTATTTTTCTATTAACATATTATTTTCTATTTTCTTTGTATATTGCCTTTATAGAACATTGTTAATAAGCTTCGCATAGACAAATAAGCTTATAGAAATAAAATATTTTCTTGCTTATTGTCCAGTACAGTCTAATAAAGTGAAATTTTTTCTTTTGTTAACTCTTGTCACAGATTCATTTATTCATGACTCAAACGAGACATCAGAAGGAGTACTCGAACATGGTCAAACATGGGCCCTGTTGGCAAATCCAACAACATCAAATATCAGGAAATTATTGTTAGGAAGGTAGAAATCTGTTGTCATGTTAAGGAAAGAAGCATAGTATTCTACTGATAAAAGTTTGTAAATATTCTTAATTAAATTACTGTAGTATAGTCAGGGTTAATCTTATGCCTTGTTTATTAGAGGGTTTAAGCCCTCTCATCAGAAAACAAAATGTGAAAAATGTATATTTTTAATAAAATAAAAAACACTAACTCCCACCAGCTCCTCATAACCTAAATATATAGTATGTATGTAAGGATATACATATCTTGATATGAATATATTAGAAACAAAGCCAGGGATGTGGCTTGGTATTAGAGTACTTGCCTTGCATATGAAAGGTCCTACTTTCAATTCCTGGCAACAAAACATAACCTAAAATTTTGAGCTGGGCATTATAGTCAAATTTCACCAGGTATAGCCCTCTCAAATCTGGAGCAGCTGTTTCTTCATTCAAAATGTTTATGGAATGTGTACACTTTATAGGCATAATTCAAGGATATAAGGATAGAGAAGAGAGTCAGAATGATGTGACCCATGTCCTTACATGCTGAAGTTTATGCTGGAATCAGACTACAGAATAAAATGCACATGTTATTATCCCCTAATGCATGTATAAAATACTGTGACCGTGGGGCTGGAGCGATGGTGCAGCGGTAGGGCGTTTGCCTTGCCCGTGGCTGGCCTAGGACAGACTGTGGTTCAATCCTCCGCATCCCATATGGTCTTCCAAGCCAGGAGCCATTTCTGAGCACATAGCCAGGAATAACCCCTGAGTGTCAGCGAGTGGCCTAAAAAAATTTTTTTTTAATTCTGTGACCATATTAGGAATATCTGTGTCTTCTCAGAGGATGTGAAATTCTAGAAATAAGCAAATTAAGTGCCAGTAATGGATGAAATTATAAATAGTAAGAAAGGCAGCACAGAACTGTTGAAGGAGTAGCCAGGCAAGTATTTGTTCAAAAGAGTACCTGATGTCAGAATAATCCGAGTAAAGAAGGAGCTCAGCGATGGCAGTGTTAGAGATGTGAGCAATCTGTGAGAAATGTCTGGAACAGACTAACATGTCCAGAATTCAAAGGCAGGTTGTCAGAGAAAGATTAGCAAGAATAAGAGCAAAGCTGGGTTCATAGGCAGAGGTGTTGGAAAGTTCATCAAAATAGCCTTTAAAATCTAAGAGAGCAAGGTAGGTGACTGAGTCACAGATGCCAGACTCCAGCATCAGAGTGGGAATGACAGAAAAGGGATCACACAGCTTTCAATCACAAGTCTTAAACCAGAATGCCATGCTCCTCTTTGACTACAAACAATATTGACTGAAAATCATAAAATTGAAATTCAAGTAAGTGGTAGAGTAAGGATTTTAGTAAATCTTTGAAACATACTGGTGTCAGGAAAAATTTCAAATCTTTATCAAGATTTTGCAGAGGCCTTTTTTCCCTCTAAATTTCATTGTTCTACAATAATATCTAATTAAGACAGGGATTTTTTAACACTCTTACAAGATTAAAGAAGAAATTAGCCCTCCTCACTTTAAAAAGAAGGGTTAATATCCAAGATCCATAAAGCATTTGCGCATCTTAACCAAAAAAAAAAATTAAAAAATAGAGAAGGTCATTTCTGTATAGGAGAAAGAATTCTTTGTTCTCTCTTAAACACTCTCGTCTAGTACCTCACATACATTTCTCTAAATTAATTGTTTATTGGTGTTGTGTTTTGGGTCCACACCTGATGATGATCAGGTCTTGCTCCTGGATCTGCACTCAGAGATCACTGTTAGTGGGCTGAGGGTACTATATGGAATACCATAAATAGAGTTGTCAGTGTGGAAGCACCTTACCCACTGTCCTATCTCTCCAGCCCAAAGTGAATTTCTGTAATTGCAACTAAAGGCAAAAGAGGGATATGAACTAAACAGACATTTCTCAAAGAAGTTATACAGATGGCTATTAAGTGGATGAAAAGGTGCTAATCATCACTTACCATTAGGGAGAAGCAAATTCAAACAGAAATGAGATATTATCACGCAGTGAAACTAGCACACATCTAAAATGAGTAGAAATGATAGGTGCTAGTAGGGAAATGTGTAAAAAGAAACTTTTGTCCACTGTTAGTGAGAATATAAACTGCTTCAGCTTCTGTGTAAAATGCTATAGATATTTTTCCAAAATTTAGCCTTTATATAACTTCATTTTTACTTCTTCCCAAGAGCCGAAAAACAATACTTCATAAAGACATTTGTACTCCTAAGTTTACTGCAGTACTCTATTTTTTGTCACCAAAACATAGAAATAACCTTAGTATCCAAAAATAAATGACTGGATAAAGAAACTCTAGAATATATCCAGTGAAAAGCTACTCAGTTTTAAGAAATTATGAAATCATACATCCGTGTGATGTGTTTGTAACTAGATGATATGCTGAGTAAAATTAGAAACAAAAGCAGAATTATTTTTCTCATATGTAGGATATAATAGGACATAAAGGAATCAGAAAATAAGAAGCAATGAGACCTGAAAACTAGCCTACTGAACTGAGTTTTCTCAGGTGGAGAATTGATGACCTACATTTTTTTTTTATCAGACAATGACTTTCTGATGGTAGTTAGTATTAGAACATTGCCTGAATGAAACTTGATTATAAAGAGTATTGTAAATACAGTGCCCAAATTAAAAATCAAAAGAAAATAGAACCCAGAGAGATAGCATAGAGGTAAGGTGTTTGTCTTTTCATGCAGAAGGTCATTGGTTCGAATCCCAGCATCCCATATGGTCCCCTGAGCCTGCCAGGAGCAATTTTTGAGCATAGAGCCAGGAGTAACACCTGAGCACTGCCAGGTGTTACCCCCCAAAAACAAACAAAAAAAATTCAAAAGAAAATAAAACCAAATAAACTATGTAAGGAGAGATATAGCAGGAATCAAATATGACATACAAATTATGTTTTCAAAACCTCTTACTCCCTAGAGTTAATTCTCAGAGGCCTATGAAGTGAGGCTAGAAGCTGAAGATGTTTTCATTATGATGAGTATATTATTAAATTCTGAAGAGAATGTAAAAACTCAGTTGAATAATTTTACTGCTTAATGACTCAGTAGTAACAATCCCAGCTAATCATTCAATGTGCTTGCTGGATAACATTACTCGTACAATATAGTCCTTTGAAAGATTCAATAATTTCAAAAACAATACACATACAGTCCCTACCAGTACCTTCACATCTGTTGGAGACTTCTAGTCCTAAAATACAAACATTTTCTTTGATTATTTCATAATTTCTCACATTAATTTGCCATCAAATAAATTTGCCAGGTTTATTTCTGTATGTATATGATTTTTGTATCCCGATATATTGAGATACAAAGTGAAAGGCAGTCTCAATTTATTTTATTTTTTAGAAAGTAATTCTTTGTTTTGCAGTTTTATGAGATTGGCATCTATGTGCCTGGTTCATTTAATCCCCTAAATATTAATTACTGCAGTATCTAAATATTAAGATATTGCAGTATTTCATGTGTAAGAAAAATTTTAACCAAAGTAAAAATTATTTGGGGGGAATCTGTAGTATTTACTGTATATAACCTTTTTTAGATATTTCATTAATTTGCTTTAGCTTGGAAATGATGTGCCCTAAAAGAGATATAACATTTAATAATCAGCAAAATATAGTTTGATTCCTACATGCAAAACTTTTCTAAATAACCTATTATTGAAAAATCTGTTGCACTTTCAGAGAAGTGAAAACTTAATAGAATTATCTGAATATCTAATAGAATTATCTTGACAAGTGGTGACAAGTGGCCTTCCTCTTGAATTAATTTTATCTAATACCCAGAAATTCAGATCTGCACTACTTATATCTTCTTTATATGGATGGAGTCTTAGACTTGACTCTATGCATGTTTTCTTGGTTATGGTAGGTTGTTGAGTTAATTGTTTAGCTTTATTTCTTTGGACCCACTTCTGAGGCATTATCTAATCAACATGGAGATCCACTCACCATCTTTAACTTTTAACAAAGCAATGAAACGTCTGAAAATAGAAATAACAAATAACACTACTCTATTTTGAAAAACGTTTCAGTGAATAAAAAACATAAATGGCAGAACAAAAAAAGAATAAATAAGAATGCACCAAATTATGAAGTTTTGTACATTATACATTATGTAATGTCTGAAATATATAGAAATTTTGTTCATTATATATCATACAATATCCTAAATCATAGAGAAATTGTATCACTCATATAAAGCAAGCAGCCTTGTCCAAAAACAGTTAAATGATGTTAATAGAAGGGTTGGAGCAGTAGCACAGCAGGTAAAATGCTTAGGTTGCCACAGCTGACCTCAGTTCAATTCGTGGCATTCCCGATGGTCTCCTGAGCACTCCAGGAATGATTCCTGAGTGCAGAGCCAGGAGTGACCCCTGAGCACTGCCAGTGTGTCCCCCAAATAAACAAACAAACAGAAATATTAATAAATACTTCTCCAAAAAGACAGATGAATGGCCTACAGATAGATGAAAAGATACTCAACCTTTTATTTTTTAGATAAATGCAAAACAAAATCAGCCCATATGTGTGAAAATGTTCTGTATCAAAAAGATTAGAAAAAGCTTTGTTTCTAAGGATATGAAGGAAAGGGAATTTTATTAGTAGTAGTAATTATTAGCACTATTAGTGGGACTATAAACTGGTAGGGATAGTGTGGAAGATGCTATAAAATCTTTTAAAAATAAAAATGGGGCCAGAAAGGTAACTTATTGGACAAGAGCACATGCTTTGTATGTGATCCCCAGCACCATGGTCCTATTATGCCCTAAATACCACTACATGTGACCCCCAAGCAAAAAAAAAATGTAACAAAAATACAAATGATTCTGTATCTCCTAGGTCAAGGGAATTCCCTCTATAATATCCCCAATAGTTACTGTGCCTATGCAGGGGGAAAAAAGAAAGAAAAAAAGCACAAAATAATCATTTTATCCACATATATATTTATTGATTGATTGATTTTTTGACTTCTTTATTTTGATGTATATATTGAAGTTGATGTCTCCAATTTTATTTTATTTTATTTTATATTATTTCATTTTATTTTAGCTTTTTCTTTTTGCACTCCGACATGGTTTGATTTCAGGACCAAGACTATTGTGTGATGCTTGTCTTTATTGCTGTAGTGCTCACTGGATATTTAATTTGATATTTCTTTCTGTATTGTTGTGGTGTTTCAATTACCTTTTTTATGTCCTCAAACTGAGGTTGAAAGCCTCTAGAAGGACTCCGCCCATTTTCAGTTTATTTGATTTTTTTTACCCCGTTCTATTGCTTTTCTTTCCTTCAAACAAAACCACATAACTCGAACTATCTAGCTCTGCCTCTCAAATAGAGGGGAAACAAGGGAGGATACCAGGACCAAACAGATATATGATCACTAATAGTAAGCTAGACAAAGAGGGGACCACATACTCTAGCAGCCCGGGGGGCGATTGTGGGGGATATGGGTTGCAGGAAGGGAACGTGGATGGGGGGGAGGACAAATTTGGTGATGGATATTCCCCTGATTCAATGTTAATATGTACATAAAATACTACTGTGAAAGTTATGTAAGCCAATATGATCAAAATAAAAATTAAAAAATAAATTCAAAAGATGGAGCCAGAAAGCTATCCCAAGAGCTGGAACAAGGACCTTGCATTTACAAAGCCTTATTATATCTCTTACAATTTATCACCCTAATCCACTCACCCAGCATTTCCTGGAATATAATAGGCCAGTAGCTTCTGGGCCTGGGCCTTTGGGACAGTGTGAGGTTCCAGGCATATTATTGTTGTGGGTGGACCCAGGAACTGCGAGGGAAGTCCCAAGAAAAATTCCAATGAAAATTTTATATACACAGTGTTACACTTATCTGAAGAATTTGAAAATACAAAAAGAAACTTTTGCCCCTTTGTTTAATGCATAACATTCACAAATAGAATATCCAAATATAGCACTATGCAATATATGGAATCAGTCTAGATATTTATCAATAGATTACTAGATGAAGAAATTATTTCTGTAATAAAATACTATTCTCTGCCATTGGAAAGGATAAAGATGCACCTTAGGAAACGTGGATGGGACTTGATATTATCATAGTAAGTGGATTAAGGAAGAAAAAATATATTTATCAGACAGTTTCATTTATGTGGAACTTGAAATCCTAAAACAGGAAACTTCCAAAAACCAAACCAAACTTTTAGATCTGTGAAATTCTGGAAATATGAGAAATGCAGAGAGGGTTATTTTTGGTGGTGGATGGACCCTGGGACTTTGTTGTAGAAGTGGACACAATTACATATATACAAAATTATAATGCTAAGTTTTTGCGAGTATGACATGTAAATGAATAAAATTAAGAAAAGTCTTAATATCATACTCTACAAAATCCTGTGTGATAGAGTTTATTTGAATAAAACTCAAACAGATGTATATCTCTTTAAAAATTTAGCTTTTTAGTATCATGAACTATTACATATTGGGATAACTTTTATGTTCATTGATTGAAATACTGATGAACAACATTATCAAAGACAAAATTATATATAAAAAACTTGGCTTTTAATAAAAAGGTTTCTTTGTATAGTTTTATTTAGGTTATTGTGACTTGTGTTCAGCAATTTTAAAATACTTTTCTTAGAACTGCTCACCTGCTACATTTTGGTTATAGGTTATAGTGGTTTTTATTTCAGAACATCTCCTTTAAGTGCCATCATTTATTCTTGATATCTGATTTGAGTATGGAACAAGATTTTATAGTAGAATCTTGGCAGTTTTTATTTGTTCACAGTCTGTGTGTACCTCCAAAACATTTTGGTTCTCTTTTATACTTCCAGTGGTCCTTAAACTATGGCCCGCGGGCCACATATTGTATTTGTATCTGTTTTGTTTCTTCATTGCAAAATAAGATATATGCAGTGTGTATAAGAATTTGTTCATAAGTTTTGTTTTTACTATAGTCAGACCCTCCAATGATCTGAGGGACAGTGAACTGGCCCCCCATTTAAAAAGTTTGAGGACCCCTGCAACACTGATTATGAGATAATTAAGATTTGATTCCATTTTCTCTGAGATTAACAGTAAAATATGGGACTCCTCTAAGAGAACATAATAATTTTGAATATTGGTTCTTGAAAATGTAATGTAAGAAATGGGGCAAGAACTCTGCATTTTACTTGCTTTTATTTTTTTATTTTTATTTTTTATTTTATATTTTATAAATATATATTTATTTTTTATTTGCTTTTAAAAGCATTCTATGTAGATAGCTCACAAATTTTAAGTTCTTGCTCAACCAATGGAATTTTTAAAATTTTTCTTCAATCATTCATTCTCTCAAAAGGTTGTTTCATTTTCTTGGGGAGGGTGTTCTTTCCTTTCCTCTCTTCCTGTGTTCTTTCTCAGAAAAGTCCAAGTATATCCAAGTATAGTATGAAAGCTATTTGTGAAAAGTATTTGTTTCGGAATTTCTTAGTGTCCAAGTCACAATGTTGTCTTGAATCAGTATCTTTCTCCTCTTTAACTGAAAACAAGATTTTAAAAAAGATTTAATCTTATTGGGTTAAAGAAAAGAAGGAATGAAGTGAAAGGAAGGTTCCTTTTCATGCAAGCAGCAGAAAAAATGTGAGGGAGGACTGAAAGTGCCAGAGGGCATTTGGTCCCTATTGGTTTTCACATCAAATGCAGTGGTGCCCACAGATAGCCTGTATTGTTGTCAGTTAAATGGGATCATGAGTGTCTGAAAGGTGTTTGAGAATGAACCGAAAATCATTTTCACAAGTGGATGATTACTTCTGCCACATGTTAACTGAACTCTATCAGAATGGCCCAGATTTTTGAGCCTGCATTAATTGCTCTTTCAACCTTGACTGAGGTTTCTCTTTAAGAAAGCCCTTTCCAGGACTAAACTACTCTATATATTGATTTTTTTTTCTTTCTGTATTTTTCCTTGAAAAAAAAAAATGAAAGCTTTAGGAAGAAAAGGCTTTGTCACTCAACATGTAGATTTATTGTTCCATTTCTTTGAATAAGAAGCTAGATTTATAAGTGATCCACCAAAAGTAATAATATTTCTTCTCAGGCACTGAATAATTCCCACATTCTGTACACAATTATGTTTTTCAAATATTCATTAGTGATAATTTTTCATCATAGAGTAAAACCATGAACTCTCACAGCATGGATTCAGCGCAAATAAATTGTCATATTCTTCTTTCTAATAGAACTGTATGCCACCACTCTAATTGAAACTAAACTACAATATTTAGTAATATGTTTGGAGAAATTTTGTATGTGAAATAGTCTTTGAACAATCTTGGAAATAGAATGGTATTGAGTGCTTTTTAAGATACTTAAACAAGATTTTTATTTTGTATTGCCATTTCTACCTTAAATAGTTAAGGAAGATTAGTGCTGGTTTTATAGATATATAAACACATGTATATATATGTATATATATGTATATGTATATATATATTTATTACCCACATTCAGCAGTGCTCAGGACTACCTCCTGCCTCTATGCTCAAGTATCAGTCCTAGCCATATTTTGGGCACTAGAAGTGATACTGGGGAGTGAACCCATCTTGGCTGCTTTCGAAGTAAGTGCCCTGTTCATGTACTGTTTCTTTAACCTCTACCTAAATATTGACTCCTAGAATAACATAGGATATATTGTAACACAGAATACTGTCAAAGTCTCAAAGAGATATAATTTAAGTTTTTTGAAATTTTTAATTGAATTTTTTAAATTTTTAATAAAAACTTTTCAATTTTTTATGTAATCAGAAGATGAGTTCTTGAAATTTCATCAAATTATTTGATTGACATTAGCAAAGATGGTCATTATACTAATAAAAGTTAATTTTATTTATAGGTAAACTAATTATTGAATATGACACAATTTTGGGTATGAATTTATTTTAAATAACACTAAAAGGGTGATACACAAAAGCAAATATTTACTCTTACACATATTGGCTTGAACAAATGTTCAAATGTAAATATTTGGAAATTTGAGAAAATATGCATAATAATTTTACTGTTTTGTTTTACCTCAAGTTCATCTTTACCATGTTTCATCTTATTGGAAATAAACTGCTATATACCATTAACAAACAGCATATATAAAAATTTTTATTCCTGTTGGAACAAATCTTTATGATAGATTTCCTAAATATTACTTTTTATTTTATACAAAATCTTTAAGAACTGGTTTATTAATTCAACAGATAATGCTTTTTAAGATTCATGCTAGTAAGAAATTATATAATTTTATTTTAAATATTCAGACATTCTAGTGAATTTATAATTGTTGATATATAAGATGAAAATTGGTGTTTTCCATGTTGGTTAATATTATATATACTTGTAGGTTGTCCATAGTAAAAGTCTTATCTTCCTCTTTTCTTGACTATTTCCTAACATTGCATATTATATACCATTAATATATTTATATATAAAACCAAAAATCTTATACTCTAGTTTCTCAAATCTTTGATAGTTAAGAACAGAGCATGACTAAAAATAGTTATAAATACAAAAATGTTGCAGTTGAATGAAGTAGTGATATGTGTTTAGTTGGTTTTTATTTCCTACCAATGATTTTGTTTTGTTGCAAAGAATAGTGCTCTCCATCAAAAACAACATTGAAGAGGGATTAATACTTTTAAGATTACTGCTATGTTTGCACTGATTTATAAAGCCAAATGCTTCAAGGCTTTACTCGTAAGTGTTAAATCTAAGCTTTGTGTCAGCACTGCTAATTTCCTTGTTACTTAATCTCATGTAAGAAGAGAAGATTTTAAAGTTAAGCAGGCAATTTTTTGTTCAAAGGGAACAACTTCTTAGTACTTTAAGTTGAATGTATTAATGAAAGCAAACACTTTTAAATAGTATCCGAGCTGTTATTTTTAAATAATCTAAAAACCTCTTCTTATACAAGTATTATAATACAGTAGAAATAGTTGTCTTAGTAAAATTTAGAATTGAAAATAAGAACACTGTAAATATGGTATATAAACTAGAATAATTCTTTTATCTCACACTCAAATAGCAATTTTCAGATCAGATTTAACATTGATTAGGGAATGTTGTTCCTAGGGTTAGAGTAATGGCAAATGTATTATGACTATAAAAACTGCTGTTTCATTTCCACCCATTTCTTATAAAACAAGAGACATAACAAGGATTATATAAAATGTTTTGTTTAAATCCAAATGCTGTAGATTGATGGCAATAAAGTTGAAAGCCTACCCACACAATATAAAAAAAACATAAATCTGGCTTATTCTTGAAGATGAAAATTGTCACAGTATGCATTGAAGAGTGTTGCTCTCATGCTGTGTGGTAAATGTTTATTTTATTGGATAACATTATAAGTTGTCACTAAGACCCAGTTAAATGTGTATTTTCTTTGACTGGTAGTTGGCAGGTCTGATTTACATACCTTTAAGTAAAGTTTCATTTTTATTTCACTTAACCACACAATCTCAAAGAAGCTGTAACAACTCAGCAGGTTACAAAATATTCAGGGAGAAGATAGCTGCAGAGCAGACCCACCAGCTTAGTACACTAACTGAAGTACTGTCTCTCCAGGATGCCAAATAAACTTTTTGATGTTCATTATGCTTGTATTGACTAACATAAGATTTTAGTAAGCAATTTAAAACAACTTGTACTTTATTAAGATTAAAATAATGTCAACAGCATGTTTTCTTTTTTGTTTTTGTTTTTGTTTTTGTTTTTGGGCCACACTCAGGGATGCTCAGGGGTTACTCCTGGCTATGCACTCAGAAATGACTCCTGGCTTGGGGGACCATATGGGATGCTGGGGAATCGAACCACAGTCCATCCTAGGCTAGTACAGGCAAGGCAGATGCCTTACCGCTTGTGCCACCACTCTGGCCCCCAACAACTTTTTTCATTCTAAACTATTTTTATGAAACAAATGAAAGGTAAATAGCTTTTAATGTTCCATTTATTTAGCAATTTTATCACTTGATGTCAAGTAGTTGCATTTAATCCTATCTGCAATGCATTCTCCTTTTGTAGGATTATGCAATATACAGATCTTCTTAATAATCACATGGGCAATATAGACTTCTTCTAAATAACTAAAAAATGGTAAAAATTGTATTATTAATGTACATAGAGAAAACATAGGCGAAAAACTTTGTGACATTGAAACTAAAGTTATCTTCAAGGAGGAAACACTACAAGTGAAAGCAGAGATAAACAAATGAACTACATTAAATGGATAAGCTTCTGCACTTCAAAGGAAACAGTAACTAGAATACAAAGGCTACCTACAGAATGGGAGAAACTAGTTACCCTATATCTTTCTGCTAAAGGGCTAATATCTAAGATATATAAAGTACTAACAGGACTGAACAAGAAATTTATATATCTAATCACACCAAAAAAATGGGAAGAAGAAATGAACAGATTTCCTCAATGAAGAAATAGAGATGTCCAAAAGTAACCTGAAATATGTTCCACATCACTAATCATCAGGGAGATGCAAATTAAAACAACAATGATATATCATTTCATGACACAGAAACTGGAACACATCACAAAAAAACAAGAACAACCAGTGCTGGCATGGATGTGAGATGAAAGGCATTCTCTTCACTGCTGGTGGGAATGCTGTCTAGTCCAACCTTTCTGGAAAACAGTATGGATATTCCTTAAAAATATAAAAACTAGGGGCTGGAGAGATAGCACAGCGGTGTTTGCCTTGCAAGCAGCCGACCCAGGACCTAAGGTGGTTGGTTCGAATCCCAGTGTCCCATATGGTCCTCCGTGCCTGCCAGGAGCTATTTCTGAGCAGATAGCCAGGAGTAACCCCTGAGCACCGCCAGGTGTGGCCCAAAACCTGAAAAAGAAAAAATTAAAAAACAAAACTATAGGCTGGAGCAGTAGCACAAGGGGTAAAGGTGTCTGCCTTGTCTGTGCTAGCATAGGACTGACTGTGGTTCAATCCCCAGGCATCCCATAAGGTCCCTCAAGCCAGGAGCAATTTTTGAGTGCATAGCCAAGAGTATCTGCTGAATGTCACAGGGTGTGCCCCCCAAAAAAAAACCCAAAATAAATAAAAACTGGAAATTGACTATCCGTATGATCCAGCAATATCACTCCTAGGGATATAACTTAGGACTACAAAAACACAATACAAAAATGACTTCAGCACTCTTATATTCATTGCATTCCTATTTACAATAACCAAAATCTAGAAACAATCGAGATGCCTGACAACAGATGAGTGGGTAAAGAAACTGGTATATCTATACAATGAAATACTATGTAGTTATTAGAAAAACTGGTCATGAATTTTGCTTATATATGAATGGATATGGAGAGTTTTATGCTGAATGAAATGAGTCAGTGGAAATGGGATAAAGATATAATAACCTCACTTATCACCGATATATAAGGAAAATAAAAGACAGTGTGGGGAGGATATCCAGAGACAATAGAGATGAAAATCAGGAGGGCCATGGTAGGTAGCTTGTCACACAGAGTGTAGAGTTGTCCAATATGTGTAGAGATGGTCTAATATGGAAAGGACATTCATGCACCCCTTCATTTGCTATAGTACAAACCAAAATGTCACAAAAGAAAAGAGGAAGACTGAGTGAGTGAGAGAGAGAAAAGTAAAATGACTGCCCCAAAGGCAGGAGGGAGAGAGTGGGTATGAAGGAAGAGGGTATCAAGGAGGGTGAGAGGGAAATTCTTGACATTGGTGGTGAGAAATGCATACTGGTGAAGGTTATTATATGTTGTATGACTATAACTTAATCATGAACAAGTTTATCTGTGAAAAAACTATATTATGAATAAGCTGTAATCATGGTATTTAAATAAAATAAATATATTATGACTATTTTCTTTTGAACCACACATGACAGTGCTCTGGACTTACTCCTTGATGTCTTCTCTGTACTCATGGTAGCTATTAGGGGATCAACCTGGTTGGCTGCATGCAAAATAAGCATAGTTTCCTAAGCCTTCCAAGAGTGGTCCATCAGGCACAGAGCCAAATAAACCCTAAGCACAGCTGTTTATGGCCCCATAACAATTTAAGTTATATATACAGGAATTCAAGCCAGCTATTGCATTCCAATTTATTAAAAACTGGTTTCATATGTACAGTCTCTATAACTTGTTTTTTGGGGGCACATACATTGATGCTCAGGGGTTACTCCTAGCCATGCGCTCAGAAATCACTCCTGGCTTGGGGGACCATATGGGATGCCGGGGGATTGAACTGTGGTCCATCCTAGGCTAGCGCTTGCAAGGCAGATGCCCTACCTCTAGCATCACCGCTTTGGCCGCAACTTGTTTTTATATTAAGAATACTTTCCCAATTCCAGCCATTCGAATACTGAATAAAACAATCCACCTATAAACAAGTCAGATTATTCTAAATTCTAGAACTTGAGAATAGCTTTGAAAAGTAGAAACCCAATGCATCATAAAATCTTTTCAGCATCTCTCCACTGTATTGAAGGTAAAGTGACAAATACTGACATAAATCTATTCAAACCAGAAATATCATTGATAGTATTATAATAGTAACATACCCTAATCTCTAATAACAACTTTTTTCTGGAATATAAAAGTAAAACATAGTCCTATAAGATCCTAATGGTGATTAAAATGATAATTTGCTTTGGAAATTGTCAGTTTTAAAAAAAAAAAAGACTATGACTGAAATACAATTACAAGCATGTGTGTAACCATGGTGCTTAAATATATATATATATGCTCAGGGGTTACTCCTGGCTAAGCACTCAGAAATTGCCCTGGCTTGGGGGAACCATATGGGACGACGGGGGAACGAACCGAGGTCCTTCTTTGGCTAGCACTTGCAAGGCAGACACCTTACCTCTAGCACCACCTCGCCAGCCCCTAAATATATTATTTTTAAAAAGACTTTTATTTAACTCAGCCTTCAAAACCTAGATATTTACTCTGGAAAAACTAAAGTATATGTTCGTATACCTACCTGCATGTGAATATTTTTGGCATATTGTTTATAATAGCCAAAAAATAGAAGTTACCCAAAATCCACCAGCTAATAAAAGGTTAAATATTATGAAGTCAATGCATAGTAGGAAATATAGTCTTTAACCATAAGGGAAGTCATAAGGAATAAACTTATGATACAAACAACAGCATATATCAATCTCAAAATATGTTAAAGATGCCAGACAAAATGTCTATGTCCAATTCCAATTGGACAATTCCACTTATAGTCTGTAAAATAAAAACTGTAAGGTCAGAAGTCAGAAGTTGCAGTGCAAGAGAGATGAGGAGTAGATTGAACATAATAGTGGAAGAGAATACTGAAAAAGTTCCATAAATTTATTTATGGATTTACTATGCTGGTGATTGCATGACTATTACATATGCTTTCTAAGATAAATTTTACTTATGTTAACTGTACCAGTATATTTTTACAAGGGAAGTTGGTATACATTCATAAAGAAATTATTAAATTGCAAAAAAGTATGGCACTGTTAAATTAGCTATTATCTCATGTGGCCAGAGCGGTTGCATGGGGGTAGGGCATTTGCTTTGCATGTGGCTGATTTAGGAACGACTGCAGTTCAATCCCCCAGCGCCCCACATGGTCACTCAAGCCAGAAGTGATTTTTGAGTGCAGAGCCAGGAGTAGCTCCTAAGTGTTACTGGATGTGGGCCCAAAACACAAAATAATTAAATAAATAAATAAATAAATAGGCTATCATCTCATTTGTCACAAAGTATGCTAGCAATATTATTTAATTTTTATGTATCTTAATTTTTTTCTTCAGTGATCTTGTTTTTTAATTTAACATAATTTTTGTATTTGTATCTGTTTTAATGACAGCCTAATATCTGATTCTTTCTTAGAACATTTTTTCTAAATATATTAATAAGCATGATTTATTTTACCTCAGTTTAAGTTATTGAGGGATATTTGTTGCACATCTGTGATGTTTAGGAGTCACTCTGCAAAGTTTATGGGAGTCCAGGTGAAAACAGGATCTAATCATGGTTGGTTGTGTAGAACAAACCAAGTTTTCATAATCCTTGAAATCTCTCTTTGATACTTTTCTTCTATTTAAAGATCTCAAATGTCAATAATCTTTTATATTAGTGAAAAAGCAGCTAAAACAGATATTGATACTTTATCCCAATTTCTTTTTGAAATTTGTTGACAATGCTTTATGAATTTTAACCTGTTTAGTTCCTTCTGATATTTTGTATTAATTTCTACATAATTTTTATGGCTAATGTGAAAATAAAAGGACAGAAATCAATCTACTTTGCATTACATTTATAACATTTTATATCATATAGAATATAACTTCTTGTGATAAAAGTCATTAAACCTTTATTGTCACTTCTTTCTATATATGCTCAGTCAATTATGACTTCTGATGTCATTAATTGAATTTTTTCTCATAGAACAAAAGTCTCAATATTTGAATGCTTACCTTGATTCCAATCTCTAACATTTTTATTTTATGCTTACCATCTCTGCTAATATGTATTTGTAACCCTCCATTTATTTTCTTTCTTCAGAGTGATAATATATTTTTACTCTTTGTTCTACCTTTTTAAATTATGATGCAGCTGACAATATTATTCATAACCTTCATTGTTCATGACACATTTGACTTGCTTGTGGTGTTGGTAGTTTGCATATTTCTATTCGCATATAATGTATGACCTACTTGCTCAGCAGCATGCTAAGTGAGAGATTTTGAAGAAGGTGAGAAGCAGGCTGTGGTCACAGGCAAAAGTCATTCCAAACACCTCTGTGGTTCCTGGGCAGCTATTTGGTGCACATCCTGTTAGTACACTTTTGTGGAGGGCATTGGTTTCTCCCTAGCATCTAGTTACTAAGGTCATTGCTCTTAACCCTGTAATAGAAACTTGGGTGTGTTCATCTCAGGAGAGGTATTACATAGGAAAACAGAAAAAGAGCAGCCAAATAGCCATCACCAGAACCACAGAAGGGAAATTAGAGGCGGAGCAAAAGGTTTTAAGAGAATCTCGGGAGGAGAAAGTGAACAAATGAGAAAAGTAGCTATAGATGTCTATCTCAGTCACTAAATGTCTCCATATTACACCCACTAGGGCAGAGTATTGTGTGAGCCAAATTTAAGTTCACAAAATGCTTTTTGCTTATGTGTCTGAAAGAAAATGTGTCATTGATTTGGTTACTTAGAGTCCCTCTAATTCAAAATGTTGGTTGCTTTTATTTTGGCTTTTAGTCACTTAGTGATTGTGCTTGCTTTTGACTTTGAAACTATAGAAAGTACAGTAATTAATATAAGGATATATAAATGTTTCATGATCTACCATTCAGATACCATTTTATTAGAATATTTATTTCATATTCTGACTTCCTACAGATAGTGTATAATTTGATTGGATGGAATTGGAGAGTAAGCCAGAGGCACAAAAGCAAATATCAGTTGATTTCAATCATCTGTGAGAAATAAATATATAGGGAAGAAAATCAAAGGAATGCAAAAAAACTGCAAAATTAATAATAAACCTGGTCACTGGACTATAGATATAAGTGTGTGCCATGTTGAGAAAGTGGGGTGGAGGAACAATGAGGCAGACCAGTAGTAACACATGCCCTTCAACAAATGAATGGCTTAAGAAACTGTGGTACATATACACAATGGAATATTATGCAGCCATCAGGAGAGATGAAGTCATGAAATTTTCCTATACATGGATGTACATGGAATCTATTATGCTGAGTGAAATAAGTCAGAGGGAGAGAAATAGGTGCAGAGTAGTTTCACTCATCTATGGGTTTTAAGAAAAATAAGTCTGGATCACACACTTTTAAAATTCATTTGGAACAATAAACACCCTCGAATAGCTAAAGCAATCATTGGGAAAAAGAATATGGGAGGAATTACTTTCCCCAACTTTAAAATGTATTACAAAGCAATAGTTATCAAAACAGCATGGTATTGGAATAAGGACAGGCCCTCAGATCAGTGGAATAGGCTTGAATACTCAGAAAATGTTCCCTAGACATACAATCACCTAATTTTTGATAAAGGAGCAGGAAATCCTAAATGGAGCAGGGAAAGCCTCTTCAACAAGTGCTGTAGGCACAATTGGATAGCCACTTGCAAAAAATTGAATTTAGACCCCCAGCTAACATCATATACGAAGGTAAAATTCAAATGGATTAAAGACCTCGATATCAGCCCCCAAACCATAAGATATATAGAACAGCACATAGGCAAAACACTCCAGGACATTACAGGCATCTTCAAGGAGGAAACTGCACTCTCCAAGCAAGTGAAAGCAGAGATTAACAGATGGGAATATATTAAGCTGAGAAGCTTCTGCACCTCAAAGGAAATAGTGCCCAGGATACAAGAGCCACCCACTGAGTGGGAGAAACTATTCACCCAATACCCATCAGATAAGGGGATAATCTCCAAAATATACAAGGCACTGACAGAACTTTACAAGAAAAAAACATCTAACCCCATCAAAAAATGGGGAGAAGAAATGAACAGACACTTTGACAAAGAAGAAATACAAATGGCAAAAAGACACATGAAAAAGTGCTCCACATAACTAATCATCAGGGAGATGCAAATCAAAACAACGATGAGATACCACCTCACACCACAGAGAATGGCACACATCACAAAGAATGAGAATAAACAGTGTTGGCGGGGATGTGGAGAGTAAGGAACTCTTATCCACTGCTGGTGGGAATGCCGTCTAGTTCAACCTTTATTGAAAGCGATATGGAGATTCCTCCGAAAACTGGATATCAAGCTCCCATATGATCCAGCTATACCACTCCTAGGAATATACCCTAGAAACACAAAAATACAATACAAAAACCCCTTCCTTACACCTATATTCATTGCAGCACTATTTACCATAGCAAGACTCTGGAATCAACCAAGATGCCCTTCAACAGACGAATGGCTAAAGAAACTGTGGTACATATACACAATGGAATATTATGCAGCTGTCAGGAGAGATGAAGTCATAAAATTTTCCTATACATGGATGTACACAGAATCTATTATGCTGAGTGAAATAAGTCAGAGAGAGAGAAAAACGCAGAATGGTTTCACTCATCTATGGGTTTTAAGAAAAATGAAAGACATTTTTGCAATAATAATTTTCAGACACAAAAGAGAAAAGAGCTGGAAGTTCCAGCTCACCTCAGGAAGCTCACCACAAAGAGTGATGAGTTTAGTTAGAGAAATAACTACATTTTGAACTGTCCTAATAATGAGAATGTATGAGGGAAACTGAGAACCTGTTTAGAGTACAGGCGGGGGTCGGGTGGGGAGGAGGGAGACTTGGGACATTGGTGATGGGAATGTTGCACTGGTGATGGGTGGTGTTCTTTACATGACTGAAACCCAAACACAATCATGTATGTAATCAAGGTGTTTAAATAAAAAAAAGAAAAGAAAAATAAGTCATTTTTACAACAATTCTCAGAGACAAAGAGAGGAGGGCTGTTCCAGCTTACTTCATAAAGCTCACCACAAAGATTGGTGAGTGCAGTTATAAAAATAACTACACTGAGAACTACCATAACCATGTGAATGAATGAGAGAATTGGAAAGCCTGTCTAGAGTACAGGTGGGGGTGGGGTAGTATGGAGCGAGATTTGGGACATTGGTGGTGTGAATGTTGCACTCGTGAAGGGGGGTGTTCTTTACATGACGGAAACCTAATCACAATCATATTTGTAATCAAGATGTTTAAATAAAGATATAAAAAGGAGCATAGATAGGGGTTCTAGAGCATTTTGGTGTTGATATAATGTACCATTACTATCAATCAACAAATAGTGTGGTTTTTATATTGGAAATTTGTATATTAGAGCAAAATAATTAAATACTGAAATCCTATTATCTAAACTAGAATAAAAAAAGGTATTTTAATACAGATTGAATCATACTCTTTTCATATAACATATAGGGAAGTAATCTTTTAATTTTCAAAATATATCAGTAGTTACAGTATTTTATCACATATGCTTATATTTATAAAATATTTTGCCTCGGCTCGGCTGTACATTTTCAAGAATATAGATGACAATGTTCTAAATTTATGGTTGCACAAATGCACATCTCTGGCCATTTCCATATTAAATTCTAGGATGTAGAAATGCCTGATAAAGTAATATTGCACTTTATTAAAAAAAAAGTCCAATAAAGTATGTTTTGTTTTGCAAGGTAAATTATACTAACAATATTTTTGTTTTAAAAGATATTTCTGTGGCTAGCGAGGTGGCGCTAAATATAAGGTGTCTGTCTTGCAAGCGCTAGCCAAGGAAAGATCGTGACCTCGGTTATATCCCCCAGCGTTCCATATGGTTCCCCCAAGCCAGGGGCAATTTTTGAGCACTTAGCCAGGAGTAACCCCTGAGCATCAAGCGGGTGTGGCCCGAAAAACCAAAAAATATATATTCCTGAGGGGCCAGAGTGGTAGCACAGTGGTTGGGCATTTGTCTTACATGTGACTAAACCAGGATAAGCATGGGTTTGATCCCCAGCATCCTATATGGTCCCCCAAGCCAGGAGTGATTTCTGAGTGTGGAACCAGGAGTAATGCCTGAGCTCCACTGTGTGTGGCCCCCAAAAAACAAACCAACAAGCAAACAAAAAAAGATATCCCCGAGGGCAGAGCCAGGAGTACACCCAGAGCACTACCAGTTGTGGCCCCAAACAAAACTACACAATATTAAATGTCTAGGCTAGAGATAATACAGGGAATAAGTAATACCTTACATGTATCTAAACTTGGTTCTACCTTTGGTACCACGTTGTCCCTCAAGGGACACATGGGTACAGTGTTGAGAGTAATCCCTAATCATCTCCAGATATGAATCAAAGAACTGCAAAATAATGAAAATAAAAATTAAAACTCAATTTGACATTTTAAACTCGTCTTTTTAAGGAAGATATTTGTATTCAATTTTCATGCTATAATTCTAAATGTAAATTTACATTAAGTTTAAATTTAAAATTTAGTCTGGGGTTTCTATGTGCCTCAGCTACTTGAATTGTCTCAACTCTCTCCCTCCCTTGAGCTCTTCTGGCGTATAATTTTTATTTCTTTTTAAATTCTTATAAGGAAAAAATTCTTTATATCTATGCATTGATCATTATTGTAAAAGCAAGACTACTACTTTCAAATGATTTGATTAATTTTTTATATTAAGGTCACTTAAAACAGTATAAAAATTAAACAAAGAAACTGATTGAAGTTAAGTTAAATTAGTTTTGTTTTTACTGTTAACTTAATATTAGAGAAAATTTTTCAGCAAGGTATTTTTTAATATTTTTATTTTGATCATAGTGGCTTACATATTGTTGACAATAATATTTTAGGTACATATTTACATAAAATCAGGGGAGATTCCCATCACCAAATTTTCCTCCCTACACCTCCGTTTTTGTCCTACCTCCCATTTCCTCTTCCCTCACCCCCAGGGCGGCTAGAATATGTGGTCCCCTCTGTATCTAACCTACTACTTAGTAGTCTTGCACCTGTTTGGTCTTGATGCCTCCCTTATTTCCCCCTCTAACTGGAGGCAGGACTAGCTAGTTCAAGTTGCGTGGTTTTGCCTGAAAAAGAGAAAATAAATAAACTGGGGTAAGAGTCTAATACCCCGAAGATGGGTGGAATCCTTCTACAGGCTCTCATCATCGATTTGGGAGATGAATGAGAAAAAGAAGGTGAAACACTCCACCAGTACCAAAAGAAGTGTCAAATATCCAGTGAGGACTCCAGCTATATCGATAAGCACCACAAAAAAAAACAAACAAAAAACAAAACAAAACAAACAAAAAACAAACAAAAACAAACAAACAAACAAAAACACGCCATGGTCTTGAAATAAGAAACATGGCATAGCACATAACGAAAGAAAAGAAAGGAAGAGAAAAAAATAAGTATAATTGGGGACAACAATTTCAATAATCACACCCAAACAGAGAAATCGACCAAAATAGATAGGTAAATAAAAATAATAATAACAATAATAAATGAAGGTAAAAAAAATATATATATAAAATAACCAAGGTATTTTGATGAGTCATATAGGTCCCCAAATTGTGGGCTTGGAATGAACCTTAGATTTCAGCTGATTCACTTTTTTTTTATTTCAGAGTTGAGGAAATGAAAACTGAATTTAGTGAGGATACATGTAGAAGTCACCAAGATAGATAGTGACCCTTCACTCTGAACTTATTTCTTCTTAGCCCACATTCTTCATATGAGAGCTGAAACATAAGTTTTATAATGTGCTTTGTCCCATATTTTCAATTTGAGTCTTTTGTCTTTCCTTAGATATTTCTGGGAAGTGTATATAAGTATAAAATTCCTACTGTTTCTTTGATTATCCTTTCAAACTCCAACTTCACTCAATTTGTGATAAGAACTGAAAAATTGATAAGCCACATAAATCAATTTCTTTTCAAGGACCTAGAATAAGCTCAATAATTTTGTAACACACAAGCTGCGTGTTATCACCGATACCAAATGAACTAAACTTTGCCTTTAGCAGGCTGTCTCAAGAATAAATATTTATAGAGGAAGCAGAAATTCACAGAACTGCACTATTACTCAGCTAAAAGTATTCTGCTTATTTCATTTCTTACAGATATCTGTATGCCCTTGGACAGAAGGTTTGGAAAAGATGGAAAAAGCGCTACTTTGTTCTAGTTCAGGTTAGTATTTAATATCACATAAAAGACAATCTTTACAGCTTGTTTATGGGGTCATTGCTAGGTATACTGTTTTAGGATTTTTCAAGAAAGTTCTTAATTTAATAGAAAAGTAAATGCTATATAAATAACATTTATGGAAATTACTTAACAAGCCAAAGAACTTAGTGAAATAAGTGGTGTTATGTTAATACTTTATGTCTGATTTAAGAGTATGCAGTTGTACTTTCAAATAAGCTTCTGCCTTCAGTGTAACAACATGAGATGAAATTTATTCTTTGGAAAACTCCACTGATCACACAAGAAAAAACAAGGATTTAAATGTCAAATTATAGCTGATTATTGATAAATAGATGTTATAAAATATTTAACCTCATAGATCCCCTGAAAGGATCTTAGTTTTCCAAAAATTGATTATTTTTTTAATGTTGCCAACATTTTCTAAAAATTCCTGAAACTATAAATTTTCTCATATTTTCAGAACTCTTATGGTATTACTATAATTATGACATTTATAGATAATCATTGTACATAGAAGTATTCATTTTCATATAAATATGACAAATATATAGGTGCCTCTCAGTCACATAGTCTGGTATATTTGCTTGTGTTAAGATTCAGAATGTAAGAAGATTACTGTAGGTTTATGTTATTAAAGAATATATTTCTACTACTCAAATGTAGTCCCTGTG
Organism: Suncus etruscus; assembly: GCF_024139225.1. Lineage (NCBI taxonomy): Eukaryota > Metazoa > Chordata > Mammalia > Eulipotyphla > Soricidae > Suncus > Suncus etruscus. The sequence goes on along the minus strand of NC_064848.1, from coordinate 131,225,987 downwards.
AAATAGTCCAGTTTTATGATTAATGGAAAACTTATGCTCAACATCTGTGTATGAAAAGAGAATCACTTTTGGAATTGATAATAAGAGATAGTCTATAAAATATAAAAAGTACTCATTAAGAAAGTTTAGCTAACTCTAAATATACTTTGATTGGCATTGTGATTACAAAGAAGCTTAATTTTCATTTTACCCAAACTATTACATCTACCAATTGCTAGATAAAATTTGATTGCTTTAAAAAATAAATATGTTATAGTCCAGAAAAGTGTAGCAATTTGGTCAAAGGGTATTTTGAATACATGCCAAATTCACTGCATTTTTTCTGGATAAAATGTAAGGCATTATTATAAAATTATAATTAATTTTTGCACTACTCAATAAAAGACACACACACTTCACACACACACATTGACCATATTTGGCAAACCCCTTTAGTGTTTGCTTTGAATTTGACCCCCTTATTAGAAGTTTTGGTTGAACATTTTTTCATTTTTATGTTTCTAGGTTTAATTTCTTTTAGTCACACAAAATTTAGATGTGTTTAAAATGAAGCTGTAATGCAGATCTTTCTGAACATTTTATTTCATTCCACGTTATAGATGAAAAACCCACATATAATATAAATTGTTTTAATATCTTGTCCTTAAATGATTCTAAGCCTTCAACTAGTTTTTCATAGGAACTGTAACTGCACCTTCTTGATGGAAATTTGCTCAGGATTCTCAGGTGTCCAGAGCCCAAATTCCTTGCCCTTCAAATCAAGGGCCACATTGGTAATACTCAGAGTCCAACAGAGCTGTACTTTGTGATACTCAAGGGATCATGTGGCTCTGGGAATAGTACGAGGATCACATGTGAGACCTGTATATAATAGCCATGTGTATAGAAGTCTGTCCTATGAAGCTTCTTTTGATACATACTTTGTTTTTCTACTATGTAGTTTCATTAAATTCTATAATTTTAATAATTGCTGGTATTTGGGGTATTGAAAACTCAGTTGAGTCTTAGTAAGCATAGAATATAACTGATAGATATATGTATAATACAGCACTAACAACAAACTTTAGCATGACATGCCAAGGGTTTTCTGTTTCTGAAATTGAAGAAAATTTTATTAAGAAGCCATTGTTAAATATCATATTGAGGTATTTTGGGTAAATAAAATATTTTAATATTTTATTATAAAATATGTATAATACTTTAAAATTATATTTTATTGTAAACACAAAAATATGGGGAATAGAAACAGGAAGGTAGGATAGTGACATTTTAGAAGTTTGATAGTAGTGTAAGAGTGTTTATTGTGCTCTTGGGTTGACTTTGTTTAAAGATTTTCAATACAAAAAAAAATAGGGACATAACATTTCTATTGTATAAGCAATAGATTTAAGGATGATATAGAATTCTGATTTGATGTAAAAAGATGTTGGTTATTCCAGTAATTTAGTTTAGACATCTATAAAAAAGATACACTGTAGAATGACTTAGCACTTTTTTATGTTGAATTTCTTCCTTCCTTCCTTCCTTCCTTCCTTCCTTCCTTCCTTCCTTCCTTCCTTCCTTCCTTCCTTCCTTCTTCCTTCCTTCCTTCCTTCCTCCTTCCTTCCTTCCTTCCTTCCTTCCTTCCTTCCTTCCTTCCTTCCTTCCTTCCTTCCTTCCTTCCTTCCTTCCTTCCTTCCTTCCTTCCTTCCTTCCTTTCTTTCTTTCTTTCTTTCTTTCTTTCTTTCTTTCTTTCTTTTGTGTGTGTGGTTTTTGGGTCCCACCCAGCAGCGCTCAGGGGTTATTCCTGGCTCTAGGCTCAGAAATTGCTCCTGGCAGGCACAGGGGACCATATGGGACACCGGGATTCGAACCGATGACCTCCAGCATGAAAGGCAAACGCCTTACCTCCATGCTATCTCTCTGGCCCCATAATTGCTTTCTTTCTTGATTTCAGTTCACTAAATTACAATTTTGCAATCCTGTTAATGATACAATTTTATGACTACAGCATTCCAACATCATAATGAACATTTCTTATGACCATTGTTTCAAAGTACCCTCTCTCTCACACACAATACAGTCCTTGAATTTTTACTTCCATAGTAAGCCCAGTTCTGTAAACTAGTGTTTAGTTTCTTTTGCTTTTGGTCATTTGTCTTAGATTTACAATAAATTTGTGATTAATGTTACGTTATATCATAGCATTGAGATTATTTCACATGCCTTCTCTCCCATGTACATATACAGAGCTTTGCCTTTTACTGATATCACTTGTAGAATAGTATGTATTTGTTACCAAGGATAAGTTTGCAGTGGCATATTCTTAATCATCCAGAATCTATAGTTTATGTCTTACCCTTGGTATTGTACAATTAAATGCATTTAAAATTTATATAATGATGTATCCATCATTATAATTTCAGGTAAATATGTTCATTATCCTTAAATAAAAAAACAACATTTGAAGGAATCTCCCAAAGATGGTGATTGGGTCAAAGATCACTTCCAGTAATAGTCTGCCAGCTGAGCCAGCAGTTCAGAGCTGTAATCAAGAATGCAGTGAACTAGGTCCCTACTGTGCCACAGACCTTCAGGGATAAGTGGTGATCTGATGGCCATGTGTATACTGTATGGACTCCATGTTTGCTGCATTTAAAGTGTATGCCCTAAACTCTATACTGTTTCTCTGGCCCAGATCCTAAAAATTATTTGTGTTTTGAACCATCTGCCCACCCATCTACACACACACCCTGGAAACCATTGATCTTTTTACTTTACTCAAAATTTTATCCTTTCTGAAATGTTATATAGTTGGCATCACATAATAGGAAACCTTTTCAAATTAGCCTTTATTTAATGTGCATATAAAGTTCTTCAATTTTAATAGCTTGAAAGCTCATTTTTTGCATTGAATATTGCCAATGTGAGCCAATATATTTCTTCATCCCTTGAAGGACATCTTGGATGTCCAAATATTTATCATTCCAAATATCTTTAATATATTATCTACCATGTGATGTATAGAACATACTTTATATTTCTTTGTATAATAGAATATATAATTTCTAAATACTACTCATTGTTTAAGGAATGCATTTAGGTTCTTAGATTTTCATTGCCCTTTCATTGCTAGTGGTCATGTTTAGGAATAGCAGACTAAAAGAGTTCTTAATTCACTGAAAGTTTTTTTTTTTCACTGAAAGTTTTAATAGGAAAATTATCCTTTGTTAGGTCTATTTTGAGAGGTCAAGTAAGGTCTTTTTGCCTTTGCACAGGTAAAGGTAACCCTTAGCTCCTTGTCTTTCAAATTTATGACCATGAGAACAAAAAATTTTAGTACAAGCATGTATATTTCTTTAACTAATCAGACAGTTTAGAAGTAAAATAAAGAATTTGAATGTATTTGGTTTAGGGGTCACATCCGGCAGCGCTTAGGGGTTACTTCTGGCTCTATACTCAGAAATCGCTCCTGGTTGGATCAGGGGATCATATGGGATGCCTGTATTCGAACCACTGTCCTTTTGCATGCAAGGTAAATGCCTTACTTCCATGCTATCTCTCCGGCCCTTTGAATATTTTTATATCATGAACACATCTGAGGAACAAAATCTCCCAGTAACAAAATTAGATCTAACATTTTAAATGTTTAAATGTAATTTAGCTAAAGTAGATGAATGCACTTCCTTCATATTAAAATTTAGGGGAAAAAACACCATTGTGTTTTAAGGAGTTTAGATCTATTCTTCTTAATGAATGAAGTCCTTTTTTAAACATTTAAGCATCATTGTTACAATGATGCACTCTGTGACAGAGAAAATCCCATGTCTGAATATAGTGAGTTACACAAGCCAGAACTCAGACAACTTGTTGAAGTCTTAAATACAATTGAATCTCCTTTCAATTCCAAATGTAATGGGAATACAAATTGAATGCACACACTTCAAAATCTAGATGGATATGTATGAGAATGACCCATTGGGAGGGACCTAGACATTTATATTAGTATTTTTAAAGAGAGCTCTCATTCTGTCTGCACACAGCTTGTAGGTCCATACCTGCAGGCTGTATTATTCGAAAGAAGGAGTCATTTTTCTGTGGAGGGCAGTCTACCCCTGCTGTGTCTGCCGCTGTCATCGGCAGAATAGTGCTCTGGTGATAATACGAATCTCATCACTACTTGTGCGTGTGTATTATATGACTGAGATAGCTGGAGATCTAGCCATCAGTCCAAGAATCTGTACTCATAAAAAGTGATTGAGAGGTCGGTTTGGCCGGCTGCAAAGTCATTGTCCAAAGTGAACACTCGAGGAGCCCCTAAGATGAAACCACTTTGCATGAACACCCAAATAAATCAAGTTGAAAATGGGCAAATTATTACTTATGTCAGGTCTCTGTTGAGCCCTCTGAATAAGATTAGTTTGGGCCTCTATTTTGATTCTGAAGCTGATAGACTTAGAGCATTTCAGTGATTTTCGTGGGTGTGTGATCTCTATTTCTCTTAAAGATAATATTTGATTAAAATTGAAAGAACAGTGATTCTTAGCGCAGTCAAATCCAAGTAAGTCAAAAAATTCAGTTCTACCAAAATTATACTTGTATGTATGTTCCTTCTTCATTTTTCTTGTGCTTGGTGTTTAATATTGCATTTCTGGTGGGTATCATTGGTATAAAGGTCTTATAATTCTTTAATGTATTTTATTTCCTTATAGTGAAATTACATAATATTTTAAAACTTTGTTTTTGACTATCCCAAAAGAAATTGTTTTTTAATTCTGTATTTTTCTAATGTCATTCAATAGCTGTATAACCACAGGTATTATATTTCTTAGATAAATGTAAAAATTACTGAAGCATTCATCAACTAATATAATTACTGCAAAATTTAAATATTTTAATCAACTATCTAACAATAGGTATAATGTAAATAACTTTTTAACATATTATATCTTTAATTTACTGATATTCAAGGTACATGTGAGGGTAGTTGTAATTATTTCTATTGTACTAATATAATTGGTATATAAGTGTTATCTAGTGTATTCAGAATTTTAACTAGTATTTTAAATAGCAGAGTAAAGCAATCAAATCCAATTCTAGCACACTCTCCCACCTATACTCTTTCTTCCTCTTTTCTAATGTTGTGATTAAATTGACTCACACTTCCGCAGCTCATCTGGAGACAGATAAATGAATCATCTCTGTGGAACATTAGTTTTGTGAGATGGTGTTGCAATGAACAGGGAGTGGTTGTATGAAAAGTATTGTGCTCAAGAAAGTCTTTTTCTGAATCTCTCTGAAAACTGAATGGCATCTTCTGAAAACTGAAGTAGACGTTTATGTTGTTTTGGCCCTGTATCAAACTGTTCACTGCTTGTTGCCGATGTGTCAGAATCATGACTTGAAGTTGCTGCAAACAACAGCAGGCTATCAAGACATAATGTTAATTACACATCAGCTGAGCTGGCACCAGATGTAAACAGTCAGCCATGACACTGAGTGATCTATATACACTGCAAACATATGAGAAGCACTCTGCTCAGGAGATACTGTCAGTTTCCACTTGAATTGTATAGTGGCGCCTGGAAACTGGACTATAAGTGGTAAGGACACTGCAGTAGAGTCAGAGCTAGAAGTATAAGGGTGTCCACCTGACACTTAGGCTGTGTTGTTAAACCGATGCTAAAAACATCTGCTTTAAACCTGATAAAGTGACTGCTCTAGCTGATGTTAGAAGTGTTCAGCACACATGGACATTTCCTTCAGTAGGCTCTGGTCAGCTGTTTTAAGATTAGGATTTCTACATGAAATTATATGGTATGTGACATGTCAATTGAGGTTTGAGTATAATAACATAAAGTGAACAAATGGAATGCTGTCCAATTCCAAAAGTCATGGGCTATGATTCTGATTCCTTTTAAGTGGATTTAAAATATACAAATGTACATTTTAAATTGCACATCTGTGACATGATCAGTGTAAAATAAATTAAACCACACAGCAATATTTGGGTTAGAAAATGAAAGGTCCTTGTCAGTACCCCTTGTAAGTATTGTCAACTCCCTCATTTCTTTCTCATTTCACTAATTAACCAAGAATCCAATGCTATTATTTGTCCCTTTCTAAGCTTTTGTTAGTACATACATATTCTTTACATATCATATAGAATTATTTTACGTACTTTTTTCTGTGACTAAAGTGAATAACAAATTTTCACAGTAATATTTAAGGTACATAGTGACAATAAATCAGAGCCATTACCACCACCAGAGTTGTCCTGTCTCCACCCCTTTTCCCAGTATGTGTCCTATATTTCCCTCCTTTAACCCCTGAAGTGCTAGTGTAACTGTTCCCTCTGTGTATAGCTTGTTGTAGATAGTTATTTTTATCTTTAAATATCTGTGACCAATTGTCATATCGTTAGTTAAAATTCAATTTATTCTTTTAATTGATGATGGTATCTATAATAGAGAAATATAATTTATATCATAACTACTCTTCTGGCCATTAAATTTCTTTTGTTTAATCAACAACAATACTGGAGTCTCATAGATGACTATATAGACTATCTAGATAACTATATAGATAGGTGATTATTATAGTCATCTCTATAGGCTATATATATATATATATATAGATAACTATATGGATAGCTGTATAATAATCTTTTTGTACAGAAACATTCATAAAATAAAATTGATACAGGGGAAATGTCATGGATTTTTGCATTATGAAGTAAGATCTTAAAATTTAGGAAATTTTGGGACTTTATTTTTAGAGATGTTTACATTTTATTAATTTTTATTTTATATGTTTTACATCTTTTAAGATACTTGGTTTTACAATGTTACTAATAATGGTTTTTTATAAATTAATTCTAACTTTTCTAATTTTTCTAATTTTTCTAACTTTTCTAATTTTTATAAATTAATTCTAAACTCATCACCAGAATATCCCTTAAGTACCTACGACCCCTCCCCCCCAATAGTCTCTCACTCAATAGGTGGATCAGTTCTCCCATTATGCTGTCTTTGGACCTTTACTGCTATTGTGCTGTGTATCTTAAATTCCCATTTATTAGAGAGGTCATTCTGTATCTATCCCTTTTTTTCTGACTTCACTCAGCATGGTATCTTCTAGTTTCATCCATGTTTCTGCAAATTACAAAATTATGTACTTTCCTAGAGCTGTCTAGTTCTTCATTGTGTACATAATCAAGATAAGAAAATCAACTATTGGAAAGCTTCAATACTAAATTTATGGTATAAAATTTGCCTTAATAAATTGACCCATTATTGTTTTTTCTTTCAAAAATAAGAATCAATAATTTATAATATATACTATACACAAAAACTTGGACTGGCTTTTGATCTGGTGGGGTATAGTGGGCTGGTTTGGAAACCACACCTAGAAAACTTCAGGGCTTATTCCTGACTCTCACTTGGCAGATCTCAGAAAACCATATACAGTGCTAGGTATAAAACCTAGTTGGCTTACAAGTGCTTTAACTTTGGCCTTGTCATATTTTATAAATAATGGTCATTAAATGTCAAGTTTTAAGTATTTTTTTATCTTTCAAGTCACATATGTTCTATATGAAAGAAACTTTCATAAATAATTTAGTTGTGGGAATTAGTTTAGAACAAAATGTCAGAGGAAAGATTTTTTATAAATATCATATTTGGCTTTTTGCTTTTGTTTGTGTTTATTTTTAAGAGTAAAAAAATTACCATTTATTTTGCTTCATCAAATGCCAACCTCAGGTTGTTTTTGAGTTAACAAATTCATTGAACATTTTTTATTGAACCATCATGGATTACAAATTTACATGGTTATTCATGATTGAGTTTCAGACTTACAATGTTCTAACACCAAGTCCTTCACCTGAATTCATTTCCTTTCAGCAATGCCTCCAGTTTTCCTCTCACCCCATGTATGCCTAAGTAAAGGGCATTATTAAATTCTTTTTTCCTTCCTCTTTCATTTTTGTTTGTTTGTTTTGAAGCCACACTTGGCAATACTCAAGGGTTACTACTGACTCTGCATTCAGGAATTACTTCTGGTAGTGCTTGGTGGAGGCATATGCGATGCCAGGGATCAAACCCGAGTCAAGCACATGCAAGGCAAATGCCTTTCCAGCTGTGTCACTCCAGCCCTTGTCTTTTTTTTTTAAGCACTGTCATTTACAATATAGTTAGTTGCTGATAGGTTGGTGACCTAATGGCAAGGGACAAGTTTTGATTCCTGACTATAAAACATGTACTCAGGCATTGAGCTATAGCTCCTTCCTTATTTCATTCTTTTCTTTTAAGAACTGTTTTAAAGGATGAAGAGATAGAACAGCTTGACTTGTGATGAGTAGGTAAAGATATTTGTGGTATAGCAATTTTTAAACTGGTGCAGAGCAGGGGTCACACATAAGGTCTCTTTGCTTACCAAGGTTTATATCCTTTTTTGCACTCCTTTGGCTTATAGCGATTGCACAGTTGCTTGACAGGAATCAGCAATTGAACAACACAAATTATAGTTGTGGCATTTCCCAGGGTCACTGCAGTGCTCTGACACATGCTCAGTATGCTTCCTAGACAAAGTCTTGCATATCCTTTAATTTGTGATTCTTGCATACTTGTTCACCAGGATCATGCCTGACACATGTAGAACACAAGGATTTTGAACTCATGACCAGTTATGTTTTCCAAACTGTAATTTCTTCATTTTTCATTGGAAAAGAGGATAATGACCATATTAATGTGTGCAATTTATTTTGAATATTAATACAAAACACAGTTGGATTTTTAGATATATTTAAGTGACCAACTACTAAAACCATTAAACGAAAAATAATGTGGGAGTAGGAACTTAGGTGGAGAAGGGCTGATACAGTACATACAAAATGTCCTTTTAAGTATATCTGCTGTTCTCTTAAAAATTTTTGTTTGATTATTTTCTTTTTAGCTTACAAGGAAATGACTGACTCCTTATTCATAGCTCATCTGTATTTACTATTTACAAATCTGTAAATAAATATTATAATCTTGTGAAGTAAAAGTAACTTTATAAAATTCCATTTAAAATCTGTCTATATCATCTCTGTATGCATTACATATCTTTACTCATACATAGTATGCCATACAAAGTAAAATATAGAAATGTATACATGAATACCCTTTAGCCTTTAATATGGATTTTTCTCAAATCTCAACATGAAGATAAAACTAATTACACATGAGACTACTTGACCTAAACCCTAGGTCTGTCTTTGATGTCTCTTTTTCCCTTATTCCTGAATGAACCAGAAAACAGTATCCTAATTGCAGTGCCCTCCTACAGACAAAATTTTATCCTACTTAAATCCCATTTTCTCCAGCTTCACTGCTAACACTGCTGTACTAAAAGGATTGTCACTTTTCACATGGACTCCTACAATAACATCCCCACATTTGTCAGAAAAGGGGAAAAGAAAGCTTTGATTTTATTATTCTCTTTATTTTCATTTATCATTCTCCTTAAAATCTGAACCTCACATTGTCAGTTTTGTTATTCAATTTTGTCAATTTGCTGCTTTATTCATTTGAGTGATTTCCCATTACACTTAGAATAACCACTTACCAGGACAAAAAAATAAAGATCCTACATGTCCCCCACACATCCTCATTGTTGAATTCTTTCCTCTCAGAGAAAAATGAGTACACATGTACTGTTCCACCCCTATGTTTTTCATGACAAGGAGTAATGGGAGGTTTTTTTGGTTGGTTTGCTTGTTTTGTTTTGGCTTTTGAGCCACACCCAGTGGACTCAGGGTTACTCCTGGCTTTGCACTCAGAAATCACTCCTGGCATGCTTGGGAGACCATATATGAATGCCAGGGATTGAACCTGGGTCTGTCCCAGGTTGACCATATGCAAGGCAAATGCCCTACCTCTGTGCTATTGCTCCTGCCCGCCCCCACAAGAATTGATGCAAAGAGATCTCCAAGCTACTAGTTTCTCCTCGCCAAATTTTTCTCAAATAATATATATTTTAAGTTCAAATATTGCATTACTATACTTTTATTAAAATTCCTGGGTTTTTAATATTTTTATTTAAACACCTTGATTACAAATATGATTGTAGTTGGGTTTTAGTCATGTAAAGAACACCTTCCTTTACCAGGGCAACATTCTCATCACCAATGTCCCAAATCTCCCTCTTCCTGGGTTTTTTAATCAAAAGTTTTGGTTATCCATATATACCTCCAGAGAAATTACAATGTTCTATAATAAAGGTTTATTTTTTAGCTAGTCAAATATCTACTTCTCCATCAGACTTTTTCCTACTCATCTAAAATATACCCAACTTTTTTCCATTTACCATGTTTTTACGATTCTTTATCTCTAACCAAAAGTTATTTTTATTTTTTATTATCTTCTTTTCTTTTTGCCCCATGAAAACAAGAACTTACCTTTCTTAAAATTGGTAATGAGGGGACTGGCGAGATAGCATGGAGGTAAGGCATTTGCCTTCCATGCAAAAGAACAGTGGTTCAAATCCCGGCATCCCATGAGCCTGCCAGGGCGATTTCTGAGTGTAGAGCCAGGAGTAACCCCTGAGCACTGCCGGGTGTGACCCAAAAACCAAAGAAAAATAAATAAAATTGGTTATAAGTAGTAACAGTGGTTAAATAATGTATTCAAAACACTCTGAGCATTGTTTTTACAAAACTTTCTCTAATTTATATGTGATTAGTAAATTTTATGCCATTTTTTCAGTTTATTAGTACATAGTCCTTTAAAAGTCATCAAGATTTTCATGTTTCTTGATTAAATTTAGCTCTAGTGCTTTTTTTTCTGTGTGTGTGTGTGTGTGTGTGTGTTTAAAATAACTTTAGCAGCACCTTTGGCCTCTACCAAGAACATTTCCTGCTAAGGATTTTTTAAGTCTTAATCTTTACTGAAATTAAATGATTGCAGTTGCTAAGCTGCCAGCTGTTAATATGATCCCTGCAGTAGGAATAAAACTTGCAGACTTGAATTCTGAGGTCTCAAAAAAATTCAGAGTAGCACTTATACATGTGGACACAGACAGGTGTTTGGAACAGGTTGGCGATTCAGAACAAAAGGGGTATGTGCAGTACCAGATGCAGATATCACATGAGACCATTGCAGCATAAGTGCCCTCTCAGGTGGTGATATCAAAACCAGAGTTTATGCTGTCTTCATATTAAAGTCTGTATATTTCCCAACGTTGTCAACAAACCCCTTATTAATATAGTTATTAAGAGTAAATTGAGTTATAAATGTTAAATGACTATTAGAAGTCTCTTTCAACTGACAAGCCTTTTAGTTACAATATAAGAAGATATAAGCTTTTTCCAGAAATTTACAAGTAAATTTGTAAGTGAAAGTGAATACTAGCTCGGAATGGAAGACACCACCTGTTTGTTTCTATCGAATTCCCTGGCATGTGGTGCTGGGCAGAATAGAGGCTGCAATCGTGCCATTAGCTGGAAGGACAGTGAACTAGGTGAATGAACTTTTGGTCTCTATCCCTTATCTTCCAACCTGATATTTTAACTCTCAGTGCCAAATACTATTGACAGTTCTTTTCCAGCAATCACTTTAATCTGTATACTTACTAGCAAGTCAGTTGATTAGAGGTGTTAATACTCTCAGAAGGATTTGTTGGAATCCTTTGCCATCATCTACTGCAGATTCTTGAGAGTGTTTGCCCGGGGAAATCGGTGATTAACTATAACCTTGCAAGAGGGATAGATAACAATGTTTCATCTCGGGGAAACTGAGAAATCAAAAGCAACAGAAGCTGCAGCCTCATTTTATGGAAATAGAACCAGGAATCAGAATATCTACAGAATGGTATTTCTGGTTTGTTGTTCTGGAAGCAATGCATTTGAGAGCCAAACTGCAGGTTTTTTTCCATTTCTCCAGAGTCAGATTTCCTAATAGTTAGTGACAGCTTTGTTGGTCGTTGGTATTTTATTACTCTTCCATCTGTACTCCTCGTTAAAGCTCCAGGCCCAATTATCTGTGACAGATTCTATATCTGTTGGGTGCTTTATGAAATAGTTAAATCATCAAATATAAGTAAAATAAACAAAGTATTTAATACGTCGTTTTACAAATGACCATACCTCTAGAAGGTACGTGATTCCTCTAGAGCTGGAGGTAATTTTGTTTCTTTGTTTTTAAGTACCTTTCAAGATACTAAATTTGGAACCTAATTTTTTTCTGTATGGCCAGCTTAAGTAGTATTTGTATTAAAGTTAAGTAGAAAAAGAGTATTTAAAATAAAGCATAAAACATCTACTGAACCTATACTTAAAGTTAGGGGGAAATCATCGATATAAGCATATTACTTTTCACAAAAAATGAAGCCGATTTTGACAATTAATTTTTAAAAGTAGATCTTAAAAATAAATTTTTAATATTTCAGCTGGTTACAGATATCAGTTCTGAATTTTATGCATGGTAACAAGAACATTTGCCTAAAAATCTTAAAGATTATTTTTTGTTTTAAGATAATAGTGATTTTAAAATATATATTTTAAATATACTTAAGATTGTGCCCATTAGAAATAGAGGTAATAAGACCTAAAGTTACATGTAAAGACATGTTTTTTTCTTTCTAGTTTTTTGCCTGTTTCTGTAATAATTCAACAAAAATTTTCATCAACGTTTTAGTAGTTCTTCATGGGAAGGAACAACCTATGGAGAGGAGGAGAAAAATACAGAGAGAAAAAATGAGGGATACTGTGAGACAAAATAGTTATGAGTGCAAACAGCCCTCTGTCTTAGCATGGAGACAGAGAGTGACCTCTAAATCACCTCAATCTTTAAGTTAGGTGACTGACCTATATTAGAACAACAAACTGCCTCTGTAACTAAAATGAAATGACTCTTGGAAGGTACAAAAAGAGTGTATGTTAGTTCCTAGACAACCTGTTTTGCTCAATTGTCAAGCAACTAACAAGAAAGCTTTGTACTCACTTCTCTATATAAACTATCCAAAATTCTCTCCAATTTCCATAAATGACATTAGTGTTGGTTTTAATGCATTTGAAAATCAAACTAAGGTATCTAAGCATTATAGTGATTTAACTAAGGTCTTTTTGGCAGTACTTTGGAAAGAATTAGAATACAAGAGTACAGGGAAAAGGGAGGAGACGTGGATTGAAAACCACACATTTCCTCATTTACATTGGACTTAAATACTTTTTAATATGACTATCTTGAGAAAGCTTTTCTCTTAAATTTCATTCACTTTATTCTACTTTATTTTTCTTTAAATATAGTATATATGTAAAATAGAATATATAGTTGCTATGTATGTTATATATGCACGCATAAAAACACATATATGTACATATACCATATTTGCCGGCGTATAAGACGACCCTTCAACCCATGAAAAACTTCCTAAAAGTCGGGAGTCATAATATATGCTGGTATACGGCATGCTGAAACTTGTTCCAGCTTCAGAGACAAGTGATCTGCACCCCTCTTACTTTTAAAAAGTAACTTACTTTTAAGACTTTTAGGAAGTTTTTCATGGGTTGAAGGGTCGTCTTATACGCCGGCAAATATGGTATATTTATTTGTAATTTGCTCTCCATTCACACTGTCCAGAATATTTTTAATACTATCTTTAAGAATTAAACAAACATTGATTACAAACATGTTACTAAATTAAAAAATTGATTACAAACATGTTTGTATTTGGATTTTAGTCATAAAAAAGAACCCTCCCTTCACCAGTGCAACATTCCCATCACCAATGGCCCCCATCTCCCTCATCCTCCCACTCCCTGCTTGTATTCAAGACATGCATTCTATTTCTCTCACTTCTTACCATTGTCATGATAGTCATTATTGTAGTTTTGTTTCTAACTGCACTCACCACTCTTTGTGGTAAGCTTCATATCTTGAGCCAGTCCTTCCAGCCCTCATCTCTATTGTATCTCAGTATTTATTAACATACTGTCTTTTATTTTTCTTAAATCCGAGAGATATTAAGTAAATTTAGGCTGGCTATTTCCTCAATAATCTGAGTGGATCACTTATTGCAGAGAATTGCCAATGTACTATCTTCTCCTGTACTCCCTGGATAGGGTGTATAGGATATCCCTTTCTCTTTTGGGAACTTTGGGATAACCAAACTGCAACCTAACTCCTAAAAAATGTCTCTTTATAGAGTGAGACTAATATGGATTTATCTCTCTTCCTCTGACTTATTTCATTCAGCATAATAGTTTCCATGTTCATCCATGTACAGGAAAAATTCATGACTTCATTTTCCTGATGGCTGTATAGTATTCCAGTTTCTTTGTCCACTCATCATCTGGATTGTTTCCATATTCTGGCTATCATATAATGCTGCAATGAATATAAGAGTACAGAAGATATTTTTGTATTGTGTTTTTATTTTCCTAGGGTATATTTCTTGGAATGGTATAGCTGGATCATATGGGAACTTAATTTCCAGTTTTTTGAGGAATCTTCATATTGTTTTCCACCAGCAGTGAATGAGAGTTCCTGTCTCCCACATACCTGCCAGCACTGATAGTTCTTTTTTTGTGTATGTGATGTGTGACAGTCTTGTGGTGTGAGATGGTACCTCATTGTTTTGATTTGCATCTCCCTGATAATTGATGTGCAGCATTTTTTCATGTGCCTTTTGGCCATTTGTATTTCTTAGTGGAGGAAGTGTCTGTTCATTACTTCTCTTCACTTTTGATGAGGTTAGATGTTATTTTTCTTGTTAAGTTCTGTCAGTATCTTGTATATTTTAGTTATTAGCCCCTAATCTACTGGAGGTATTGAGTAGTTTCTACCATGCTGTCGGTGACCTTTCCTAAAGGGGCAAGAAACGCAAAATGGAACAAGGAAAGCTCCTTCTAAAGTGGGTTTGGGAGAACTGATCGGCCACATGCCAAAAAGGCTAATTCGGATCTCCATCTAACACCATGCACAGAGGTCAAATCCAAATGGATGAAAAACCTTGCTATCAGACCAGGAACTCATAGGTAAAACATTCCATGACATTGAGACTAAAGGCATCTTCAAGGAGGAAACACCACTGTCCAAAAAAGTGGAAACAGAGATAAACAAATGGGACTATTTTAAACTGAGAAGCTTCTGTACCTCAAAGGAAATAGTGACTAGGATACTGAGAATATTTTTGACTAAGCTTTTTGATTCTCTGATAGAAACATGATGGTGTCCTGAAGACCTACTACAATGTTCAATAAATGCTCATTGAGTGACTGATGGTAAATTTAAGAGAACATAAATTTTTATTGTATGTACATAGAATTAAAATAAGTTACCATTATAAGTGTTATAAGCAAGGCAAAAACTGATCCCTAAGCCTGTTACTTTATACAAAATTAGGTTTTTCCAGTTTAGATGAAAGCAAAACTGAAAAAAGGAAAAAAATCATATTTTCAAAATGTTTTGTCACTATGTAGAGAATCTTGGCTGCAACAGGAGAATTCTCATTTAAAGGACATCAAATCTCTGTGAGAAAGTAAAAATCCAGCAAGGCGAGAAAGATTGTTTATCTCTACTTGTTGTCTATTTTGAGAGTGACTTGGTTAACTTTTTCAATACTTCAGAAGAATAAAGAAAAATTGAGAATTCCTTTTCATTGTCAGGATATGATACTTGAAAAAAATCATTTTTTGTTCAATGATAAACTAAAAGGTGTCACTAATAGCACTTTCAAAGAGATACTGTCAATAGTTTTCAAATGTATTCTAAATTGTCTCACAACATAATCAAAACCTATAATGCTATCAAAAGTAACAATATGTGTTCATTTGGTTAATTTCACGAGTAAATATTTATATTATAAAATATAAAGACAATTCTATGAGAAAATTATCCATCTCATGTAGAGACATCATCCCACATGTATTATATAAATACATCTTGCCAATTTATAAGTTATATTTAGAATGAAGTTATGATTTACTTTAATTGCAAAATTATCCATTTTCTCCCTATCAGATGCCAAGTTCTTTGGAATATTTTTAATTTAACATGAATATAATGGGAAAAATTTACCAACTTTTTCTCTGCAGGTTAGCCAGTATACCTTTGCTATGTGCAATTATAGAGAAAAAAAATCTGAACCACAAGAATTGATGCAACTTGAAGGTTATACTGTGGATTATACAGATCCCCACCCAGGTAATTCAAAGTTTAAAATTTTATTTCCCTGCTATTTGGGTCTTTATGTGCATTGCTATCAAATGTCCTGTGTTGTCCTTTATTTTCAAGCTTCATTTGATGAGTAGAATATATAATTCACTTAAATGCCTGGATGATATTTTATGAGATACATATCTCTCTGAGGACTATGAAATTTTTGCCACAGTTTATCCTGTCTTATATTAGTCCAAGGGTGAAATTTGTAGAATTTATTTTAATCAAAATATTATGTAAAAATTATTGGCTTACAAATATTGGAGACAAAATGAATTATTCTGTTATATTCTCCCACATGTCAATAATGCTGGTATCTAAAATCAGTAAAGTGGCAAATAAATATGTATCTAGAAATAATAATTAGTATGCTTTTTGAGGAGCCACACCAAAAATACTAAAACCTTACTTTTTCTTTATTAAAATATATTTGTTATTTAACAATATCTTTATTTAAGCACCATGATTATGAACATGTTTGTAGTTAGGTTTTAGTCATTAAAAAGAACACCCCAGGGCCAGAGATAGCACAGCATTAGGGCATTTGCCTTGCAAGCAGCCGACCCAGTACCAACACTGGTTTGAATCCTGGAATCCCATATGGTCCCCCGTGCCTGCCAGGAGTGATTTCTAAGCAGAGAGCCAAGGGTAACCCCTGAGCACTGCTGGGTGTGGTCCCAAAACAAAACAAAATTTAAAAAAGCAAACAAAAAAAGAACACCCCCCTTAATCAGTACAACATTCCTACTATCAATGTCTCCCCCACCTCCCCCAAATCCTGCCTGTATTTGAGACAGGCAGTCTATTTCTCTCACTACCATTGTCATGATAGGTGTTAGTGTAGTTATTTCTCTAACTGCACTCACCACTCTTTGTGGTAAGCTTCATATCATGAGTCAGTCCTTCCAAACCTCATCTCTATTGCAAGACCTTACTTTTGATTCTTTGCTCAGGAATCACATTTGGTAGGCTCAGAGAACATAGGGGAGTTCTGGCAATTGAATCTAGATCAGCAACATGTCAGGCAAATGCCTTACACTGTCACTCTGGCCTAAACCAAGGATATAATTCATTAAAAAAAATATACTCATAAAATATTAAGAGTTTTATATTTCATTAGGAAATATGAGTTATAGATGTAAATTAACATAGAGATATTTTAAATGGATATGTACTCATTCTCTAATTGTGTATTTCAGTATGCAATGTAATCACTGTAAAGACATACCATATTTAAGTGTCTTTTCTGCCTTGTCTGACTTTATATTTCCTTCAATATCCTTAGATATTTCTCTCACCTATAGAATGAAATGAGAGTTATGTCGATAGAGAAGACTTTCTTTATGAGTATGAAATAGGAAGCTATGGTATAGTTTCTATGGGGGGAGATGTTTGCATGTTTTAAAGACGGGCCTTTGTGGCGTGACTGTTGTTTATTTAAAATTTCCAAAACTTGGGCTGGTCAACTTCAATCCCCAGCATCTTCCCCGAGCCAACAGCCATATCTGAGCGCAGAGCCAGGATTAACCCCTAGGGCCACCAGGTATGGCCCTAAAAAAAAAAATCTAAAACATTTTATTTCTGTTTAATTCTTGGATAATGAATTTGATCATCAATAAAATTGTATAAGACTTTGAGGTACTAAATGACAAATTGATTGTTTCTTTGAAACCATATAGTGAATGAGAATAAACTCTGTTTCTTTTTTGGTTTGTTTTGGGGCCACACCCGGTGACTCTCAGGGGTTACTACTGGCTATGAGCTCAGAAATAGGCCCTGGCTTGAGGAACCATATGGGACGCTGGGGGATCAAACCACGATTCATTTTCGGTTAGCACATGCAAGGCAGAGGTCCTACTGCTAGCGCCACTGCTCTGACCCCTCTATTTGTTTGTTTGTTTGTTTGGATTTTGGGTCACACCCGATGGCGCACTGGGGTTACTCCTGGCTCTGCTCTCAGAAATCACTCCTGGCAGGCTCGAAAAACCATATGGGATGCCGGCATTCGAACCACTGTCCGTACTGGGTCTGCTGTGTGTAAGGCAAACCTCTACCGCTCTTTAATCTCTCCGGCCTCTAATAGTTTTTTCAATGATCTTATTTTACCTTTGTAGGTCTTCAGGGTGGTCGTATGTTCTTCAATGCCGTTAAAGAAGGAGACACTGTAATATTTGCTAGTGATGATGAACAAGATAGAGTATTATGGGTCCAAGCCATGTATAGGGCCACAGGCCAATCCTACAAACCCATTCCTGCAATTCAAACCCAGAAGTTGAATCCTAAAGGAGGAATTCTCCATGCAGATGCTCAGCTTTGTAAGTTTTGTTTAAATTAATTGGATTATAAATTAATAATATTATATGTTATTTGAGGTAAATTTGGTCAGAATTTTCATCATTAACTGACTCCTAATTGAATAAAAATAGTTCTTTATTAGCTATAAATCAGTTATCTAATTTTTCATTCAACTCTGGAGTAAATAGTGTTTTCCTGTGGTTTCCAATCATAAATTGACTAATCATTGAAATATCTCTGAGAATCTTTTATGACTTGATCTATCTATGATTCTTGAGCACAATATTATATTAATATTATTTTTATATCATAGCATTATTATATCGTGTTGTTTTGTTGTTTTAAAGGAGGTTAATGGCTGACTTTACTTAATGATTGTTAAATTGTTATTTAGGGCATATAACTAAAATGAAGTTTATAACTTCTGGTATAGCGTATATTTTTATATTCATACATTTTTAGCCATAGAATTTTTATCCTATATTTTATTTATTTATAGAACTTGGAAAGAGCATTGTACTTTGGCAGAAGAATCTTGGTCTGATGTATTTTGAAAATTCCTTATTTATAGTCCTATTCTCAAACTATAATGAATTTTGTTCATATAACATGTGTAATATGGTGGTTAGTCCTCTTAATAGAAGTGTGATTTCTCATAGTTAAGTAGATAGACAAATTAACATTAAATATAGATAAATAATTTTGCAAGCATTTTACCATCTAAAGAGTGCTTGCTGTTACTACATCAAAATACCACATTTCACATACCAGCACTTTTTGTGAGTATAAGATTTGGTGTTAACATATTGGTTTTGCTAACATTAAATGTTTTCTGTTGTTTTCCAAACTTTTTAATAAAATTCTCTAAGACTTTATAAAATTTCATCTTTATTGTATTTGTAAGTTTATGGAAATGTCCTATTGAAATGAAAACTACCATAAAATGAGTAGGATTCCAGAATACCAAAATGATTCACTTTCTAGATTTGTTCTTCATGTTCCTGAAAGCTAATAAGGCTATTTTCTGTTGAAGAATTAAAAAAAAAATAAAAAAGATTGTCATCAAGTGTTATTTCTTTTTCTGAATATCCTATTGTTCTTGTCAAATATGCAAATTTAAATAATTGAGAACTTTTTTATTTTAATTTATGAGTGATTAATAATGAATGTAATTATTAAAACATTTTTTAATTATAATAATTTTTATTTTGACCAAAGTGGATTACATATCTTTCACAGTAATGTTTTAGATACATATTAACATTGAATCATGGGAATTCCCAACACCAAAGTTGTCCTCCCTCTAACCTCATTCCCAGCTTGCATACCATATCCCTCATCCTTACTCCTTGGGCTGCTAGTATAAGTGGTTCCCTTTGTGTCTAGCTTAATACTTAGTGATCATACAACTGTTTAGTCTTGGTACCCTCCATTATTTCCCCCTCAATTTCAAAGGTGGAAATAGACAGTTAAAGTTATGTGGTTCTGTTTGAAAAAAAGAAAAGCAATAAAATGGGGTAAAAATCAAATAAGCCGAAAATGGGCGGAGTCCTTCTAGAGGCTCTCAACATAAGTTTGAGAGAAGAAAGGGAAAAAGGAAGAGAAACACCACAACAATACAAAAAGAGATATCAAAGAAAAACTCCAATGAGCATTACAGCAATAAATACAAGCACCACATAATAACCACGATCCTAAAATAAAAACAAAACAGTGCAAAAAAATGGAAACAACAACATCAAAGCAGAAAATATATAAATAAATAAAATATAATAAATATAAATAGATAAATAAAAAAGTTTATTTTGTGCTGTTTTTTTCCTCCCCTGCATAGGCACAGTAAATATTGGGGATATTAGAAAGGGAATTCCTGTGGCCTAAGAGATACAGGGTTTCTCCATCCTTGAAGTATACTGTCATGGGAATAACTACAGACTCCATGCATGTTCATTTACTCTCCCCTAGGTGTTTTTGTGGTGAATGGAAGACTTTTGCTCTGTCATGGGTGGTAAAATCAGACCTCTGTATCTAGAGATCTTGGTATCTGCATAGGTCAAGGAATAGAGCTTATGATGAAGTCTTTCTTTGCGGTTCTAGAAATTCTTTTCCTTCACTGTCATTTTAATCAATCTTCTGTAGTTGGTGAGTTGGTAGTCTTGGTCATTGTGCTGATCCTAGGCTGAAGCCTAGGATAGAGTCTTTCGTTATGTTTCCAGAAGACCCGTTCAGTTGCAGTTGTCTCAGTCAGACCTCTGGAATTAGAGATCTTGGTTGTTTTACAGATCATGGGCCAAAACCTAGGCTAGGGCGTTTTTTTCTTTCTTTCTTTCTTTTTCTTTCTTTTCTTTCTTTCTTTCTTTCTTTCTTTCTTTCTTTCTTTCTTTCTTTCTTCTTTTCTTTCTCTTTCTTTTCTTTCTTCTTTCTTTCTTTCTTCTTTCTTTCTTTCTTTCTTTCTTCCTTCTTCTTCTTTCTTTCTTCTTCCTTCTTCTTTCTTTCCTTCTTCTTCCTTCCTTCCTTCCTTCCTTCCTTCCTTCCTTCCTTCTTCCTTCCTTCCTTCCTTCCTTCCTTCCTTCCTTTCCTTCCTTCCTTCCTTCCTTCCTTCCTTCCTTCCTTCCTTCTTCCTTTCCTCTTTTTTTGCATTTTGTTTTGGTTTTTGGGACACCCCGTTTGATGCTCAGGGGTTACTCCTGGCTAAGCGCTCAGAAATTGCCCCTGGCTTGGGGGGACCATATGGGACGCTGGGGGATCGAACCACCATCCTTCCTTAGCTAGCGCTTGCAAGGCAGACACCTTACCTCTAGCACCACCTCGCCAGCCCTGCCTAGGAATTTTTTATTGATCCCAGGATATGTTCTGCCCAGTCATGGTTGTCACAGCCAGTCTTCTGTAGATAGCGATCTTGGCTATTGCACAGATCAAAGGATGACAAGTCTTCTGATTTTGTCTTGTCATTAGATGATGAGGTAAGAAAACCTGCTCTTTGATCAAGTTGTTCCCATTTCCTCATTGTCAGGATATCATATCAATACTGGCACATGTTTGTGCCAAAGCAGTATTAAGGATGTCCCAGAGGGGGTTTGGTTCTTGGAGCTGTTGTGGAGAACTGTGTCATTTCTATATCTGGGATCCAGGGTTCAAGGATGGACGATCAGTGTCCAATCACCTGGGGTTTAAGTTGGGTCCACATGACTTATGTTCAAGGTGGGAGGTTCCCCTGTATTGTAGATAAGTATGAGTTCTGATCCCTAGTAGATAAGAGTTTGTTTTTATAAGTAATATTTCCCCTTTTTTAGTATGCCTTTGTAGGAAGAAATGGTGCGATATTATATTGCTGGTGCATTTGGGGGTGGAAAAAAAAGAAAACAGAAAAAATAAAAAATATATATACTCACATATATAAAGAAAAAAAGAATTTTTAAAATGAATTTAAAAAAGTAATTAAAGGGACAAAGTGATGCGGGAGTCTACCTTACATTTGAGGAAAAACAGGTTAAGAGGCAGTATTATATAGGTCTTAAACTTATGAAGGAGGTATAGGCTTCCCCATTGTCTTTTGAGATTTTCTTGTGGCGTGTGAGATCCAGGGCACCTTTTCATCACCATCCTGACTTCTTGAAGCTGAGAAAACATTTGTGGCAGAGAGGTCTTGGGTAGAGTTCTTACAGTGGGGATCCTTGTGGATGTGAGTCTGGTATCAAACAACAGTCCACGTTAGGGAGAGGTGATAAGGAGGGCCACACAGCATGAGTCAGCAAGGGTATTGGTTGTAGTTTCTTGCCAGGGAAGAGGTGTGGGTCTGAGTGAGTGTTCCTTTGCTTGGGTGCTGGGTAATGGCTTATTGGGGTAGAAGGTCGGTCTTGATGCCTAATGGATTAAGAACTGAGGTTAAAGAGTTTTAATAAGGTGGAAAAATCGGGTTGTGATTGGAGGGTGAAGGGATAGTCAAATGTCTGAAGAGGGAAGAGGGGATAGTATATGGGAGGGGCTATATACACTATAGGCTTGAGTTGTTTACAATTTAGGTTTGGCTCTCATGGAGGAGTCCTATCTCTGTATGCTTAGGTATAGCTTTAGAGAAAGAGGAGGGGAGAGCAAAAAATAAGATGAGAACAGAAATATAAGTAAATATAAGTAATACAAGTAAGGTAAAGAAACTAATAGGTCAACTAATAGAGATTGGGCTGGTGTGGCGAAGTTGGGAGGTTTTCTCAATTTCTAGGGATTTTGTTAGTGGTGGAGTTGGGCCTCCCAGTATGAGGGTTTCAGGATTAGGTGATGATTGGAGCAATTTTGGATACACATAGGTTTTGCATCTCGAGTACTAAATAATGTGTTAGTGAGGTCTATCTATATAGATGGTTACCCTATGCAGTATTGTTCGCAGCACCTTATATATCAAATTTCCTTTTCTAAAGAGGAAGTAACAGTGTGGTTTTTATTTGACATGGATTAATTTGATGATAATTGGGAGGAAAAGGTAGAAGAGGAAAAGGGAGAAAGAAAGAAGTTGTGGGAAAAGAGAAGAGAAAGAGAATGTTAGTTTGCTAACATATTCAATGAGTAGGTCCTATAGTATAAGTCTGTAGGACACAGTTGCCTGCTTCAGTAGTCTGGCCGGTCACATGCCTCAGGTCCTAATAGAGGGCATAACCTAGAGATAAAGATTATGTTAAAGTTTTTATCAAGACATTTTCATAATGCAAACTGAGTATGGTATCTAGTGTGACTGAGCACCGAGGTGCCATCTTAGGTTGTCCACCCTTTTAATTCAAGAACCCCTGTGGACAGAAAAGATTATTTTAAATATTGTAAGATTAAAACATATTGTTATGAAATGCTTCCATTGGAGTCAGTAACTTCCCATTGTATTTTTTTACCTGTAATCCTCTATAAGATCCCTAAGACATTATTATGGGCCTTTGTAGTAAAAGGCTGATTACATACCTGTTCTTTCTATGCCGTTGTTTCTGCTGTTGCTGGTTTCTTTATGGTATAATGTGCGGTCGAGGCTTTGTGTTGTTCCTCTTCCACTTGTTTTGGACACAACTCCCCAGTAGATGTTGACCATACAGTGTTTGGAGTTTCTAGCCTGTTAAACCCTGTTATTTGTCATGGAGTAGTACCTATATATATGGTGTATATTCTAGGTACTTCAGAATCGTGCTGTCATTCTGTGTTTATCTTTCATCTTCTGGCTTACTTCATTTAACATAATATTTTCTAGATCCATCCACATTGCTGCAAAATCTATGATTGTATCATTTCTAACTGCTATGTAGTATTTCATTATGTATAAATACCACATCTTCATGATCCAATCGTCTGTTGTTGGACATCGAGGTTGGTTCCAAATCTTGGCTATTATACTGAGTGCTGTGATAAATAGTGGGGTGCACACATACTTTGGAATGAATGTCCTTCCGACTTGGGGATAGATACCCAGGAGAGCACTTGCTGGGTCATATGGCAGCTCAATTCTGAGTTTACTGAGCACTCTCCACACTGTTTTCCATAAGGGTTGGACTAGGGGGCATTCCCACCAGCAGTGGATGAGAGTTCCTTTCATAATGTATCCCCACCAACAGAGATTATTCTCGTTATTTTTTTATGTGAGCCAACCTCACTGGTGTAAGGTGGTACCTCATTGTTGTCTTGATTTGGATTTTCCTAATGATGAGTGAAGGTGATCATGTTTTCATGTGTCTGTTGGCCATCTTTCATTCTTCCTTGGAGAAGTGTCTGTTCATTTCTTCTCCTCATTTTTCTATGGCTTTATTGGATATTTTGGTGCTCATCTTTCTGAGTGCTTTATATATTCTAGATATCAGCCCTTTATCTGACGTGTTGAGTGCAAAGATTTTTTCCCATTCCGTTAAATGTCTTCTAGTATTAAGTAAGGTTTCTTTCACCATACAGAAACCTTTTAGTTTGATGTAGTCCCATTTGTTAATTTGATCAAACCATTTTCAAAGAGATTTAATGATGATGAAACCAAATGTTTTCATTTCTTATACTTGCAGAACTTGTCTGGTTTCTCCTGTAACAAATCAATTTTTCTTTAATATTAAGCTCAAATTGTGACCTTTTATTCAATACCTTTATTCTCAAAATTCCTTTTCAAGGTAGTCACATCTTGACATGCATTATTTTCCCCCGATTTTTCATGTATCAAATAACTTTTATTTTCTTTTTAGTCACCCTTCTGTATTACCTACAATCATCTTAAACAAAGGAATTTTAGCCAGTGAAATATGACCTTAATTCCAATTACTTTGTATTTTATGAATTAAAGTATTTATCTTAGAATTTAACATAATCTGTCTTTATGTGATACATTTCTTCAAGCATAATATACAAACTTTCTAGCAGATAACTTTCATTTCCCTTTATCTGGTCTCTGGATTTCTAATGGTCACACACCTTTTTCTTCCTGGATCATCTGTCCCACAATACATTACTGTTTCATTATAGCCTTAAACAGCCATTGTTTTTTAAAGACATTTAAGTAATATGAGACAGTATTATATGTTAACCCTGTAATTATTACTTCTATTATATGTCATTCTCTTCTGTAGATTTCTTTTATCTTATAGATGACTTAATGTTGTTCTTGGGTATAATCTGGTGGTGATGTGGGTTTTTTCAATTTTCTTATATATAGTGAAATATTTATGCTCACTCTTGTTTTGGAAAATACGTTTCTTTCAGTATTTGAAAGATTTTCCTTCACTCTGCTAACTTCTTCCCAGTCCCCCCAAAATTTGCAATAAATGTTGTTTACTCCTCTGTAAATGTGTCTTCCACACACCTATCTTCCTAACTCTTTTGTGATTTTAATGCATATTTTATTTAAACAACTTGATCACATACATGATTGTGTTTAGGTTTCAGCAATGTAAAGAACACCACCCATTACGAGTGCAACATTCCCTTCTCCAATGTCCCAAATCTCCCTCCTCCCCACCCTACCCCCATCTGTACTCTAGACAGGTTTTCTATTTCCCTCATACATTTCTCATTGTTAGGATAGTTCACAATATAGTTATTTCTTTAAACTCATCGCTGTTTGTGGTGAGCTTCATGAGGTGGGCTGTAACTTCCAGCCCTCCTCTCTTTTGTGTCTGAAAATTATTATTGCAAGAATGTCTTTCATTTTTCTTAAAACCCATAAATGAGTGAGACCATTTTGTGTCTTTCTCTCTCTCTCTCTCTCTCTCTCTCTCTCTCTCTCTCTCTTCTCTCTCTCTCTCTCTGACTTATTTCACTCAGCATAATAGATTCCATGTACATCCATGTATAGGAAAATTTCATGACTTCATCTCTCCTGACAGCTGCATATTATTCCATTGTGTATATGGACCACAGTTTCTTTAGCCATTCATCTGTTGAAGGGTGTCTTGGCTGTTTCCAGAATCTTGCTATGGTAAATAGTGCTGCAATAAATATAGGTATAAGGAAGGGATTTTTGTATTGTATTTTTGTATTCCTAGGATATATTCCTAGGAGTGGTATAGCTGGATCGTATGGGAGCTCGATTTCCAGTTTTTGGAGGAATCTCCATATTGCTTTCCATAAAGGTTGAAGTAGATGGCATTCCCACCAGCAGTGGGTAAGAGTTCCTTTCTCTCCACATCCCTGCCAACACTGCTTGATCTCATTCTTTGTGATGTGTGCCAATCTCTGGGGTGTGAGGTGGTACCTCATAGTTGTTTTGATTTGCATCTCCCTGATAATTAGTGATGTGGAACATTTTTTCATGTGTCTTTTGGCCAATTGTATTTCTTCTTTGTCAAAGTGTCTGTTTGTTTCTTCTTCCCATTTTTTTATGGGATTAGATTTTTTTTCTTGTAAATTTCTGTCAGTGCCTTGTATATTTTGGAGATTATCCCCTTATCTGATGGCTATTGGGTGAATAGTTTCTCCCACTCAGTGGGGTGCTCTTGTATCCTGGGCACTATTTCCTTTGAGGTGCAGAAGCTTCTCAGTTTAATATATTCCCATCTGTTAATCTCTGCTTTCACTTGCTTTTCACTTTTCACTTGGAGAGTGCAGTTTCCTCCTTGAAGATGCCTATAGTCTCAACGTCCTGGAGTGTTTTGCCTACGTGTTGTTCTATATATCTTATGGTTTCGGGTCTGATATTGAGGTCTTTAATCCATTTGGATTTTACCTTCGTACATGATGTTAACTGGGGGTCTAAGTTGATTTTGAACCATTTGATGATTATATGCGTTGATGCACCTTTCTTTCTGAAATGTGCTTGGCAATTACTCATAGACAGAGTGAAGCTACCTGGAAACAATTTCTATTTTTTAGCATGATTTTAAAGTTATACTAGGTCTACTATAATAATTTTTCCAACTTTGACTTTGAAGGTTTGATTCTGGCAAATAAGAACAAATTGATGTGGATTTTAGGCAATGTTCCTTCTATTTCCTTGACTAATTCTTTTTTGTAACCTTTTGTAGTTGTGTCATATCCTTAATTATTCATTTAGTCCACAAATAGATTTAGAAGTGGCTGAGGAAGGGAAACTTTCCTGCAAACTCAACCACTTGTCTTTCCAGAACATTCAGCTCAACTTCTCAAAAGAGAGCAACTTCATGACTTCTAGTTCCCTGGTCATTCTCTTACTAGTTTCCCTGGGATTAACCTGAGCCATTTATGATAATATCTTCATCTCTTTTACTGTCTGATATTCTAGGTCTTTTGAGCTATTTAAAAATTTTTTTCCACATTTTAGTCTTTTGAGTTCATCTATTTTTAATGATGTCAGTGTACTAGAAACTAATAATGGGTGGGATTTTTTTCTTTGGCTTGGTTTGATTTGCTTTGGGGACCACACTCAACAGTGCTTAGAGGCTGTTCCTTACTATGTACTCAGAGATCACCCCTGGAAGGGCTCTCTGGGAACAATATGTAGTGCAGAGATTGAACCCAGGTAATCTCTGTGCACGATAAGCACCCTAACCACTGTACTATAATTCCATCCCATATATTTTGTTTTCTGATCTAGCTTTCCAGAACAGCGACTGTATATTTTATACTCAGTACCTTGGAAAGTTTTCTATGAAAAGAGACCCTATTGGAAAAATGAAATTTAGAAAAATAGCTCAAATGGCTGAGCACATATTTGTATCACGAGTCTGGGTTTGATTCCAGATACCATATTGTGCACTAAGCAGCACCAGATATAGCCTAGACCATGTTTATCCTCACCTAAATAATAATATTGGCATGACCTTTTAGATAAGCCACTGGAAAGCTCCAGAGAGGGTGGTGTCTATTTTCCAAATTCATTGATTTCCATACCGTTTCTTTTTTGTATTTCTAAATAATATCTTGTAATAAAAAAAAAGTATTTAGAAGGATCTAAGACAAATAACAAAATGAAAATAATACAGAAATGGATATTTCCTAAAACCAACTAAAATATGTTTTTCTTTTCTTTGCTAACCTGTAGCTGGTAAGGGTAAGTATTTTCATAATTTCAGTAATATATTCAGACATATTTGATTCTGTTTGATATATTATCTATGAAGAACCAAAATGTTATCAAATATGTTATAAGAACCTTTCTTTTCTTTTTGGTATAAGGAGAGCTCAGGGTTTACGACTGGCTCTGTGCTTAGGGATAACTCCTGGTGCTCAGGGATTACACCTGGCAGTGCTGAGAAGACTATAGTTATGTCAGGGATCAAAGCCAGGTTGGCAGATGAAAATCAAGTGTCCTCTTCATTGTACTGAGTTGTACCCCATATTCAGCAATTTTCTTTAGAAGTATATTTATTTTCAGCAACAGTAAAATAGAAGTTATTAAAGTCATACGTACTAGGATAAAATTAAATATTAAGCAAATAGAATAGAATACAAATAGAATGCAAAATATAATTAATATTACATCAAAAAGATATCTCTTGGCATATGGAAGTCCAGATTTCACCCTTGATCTCGAAAGTATTCCCAGGAGCAACTATAAAGCACTACTGAGTTTGTGCTCCCATACACACACCCATAAAAAGAGAAAAAATAATTGGTTAGTATTAAATTTATAGTTAAACTTTACATATGTAGCATTATTTCCATGATTATAAAATCCAATCAAAATATAGGTAAGGCTCTTTGAAAGATCAGTGAAGCCTCTGGGTTTAATCCAGAGAACCACAAAATAAAAAAGAAACAAATCTAAAATATTCACAATGGATAAGTTTAATTTGATTTATTTATTACAGTTGTTACTTCAATTCATCTATCTCCAGAAATTTTTTGAAATATCTATCTTATACTTTATTTTTTTACTATTTCCAAAATAATTTTGAAGAATCTATTTAAAAGTGATGAAATCAGGGCGAGAGCATGGCGCAAGCAGTAAGGCATTTGCCTTGCAACTAGAATTGTTCAAGGTTCAATCCCCCAGCATCCCATATGTTCCCCAAGCCAGGAGCACATAGCCAGGAGTAAGCCCTGAGCATCACCTGGTGTGGCCCAAAACCAAAAAGTAAATAAATAAATAAATAAATAAATAAATAAATAAATAAAAGCAATGAAATCATCCTTTCTATAATAGCTAAAGCAAAATAATTTTAAATAATTGATAATGGTGATTATTAATTATCTGATAAGAAATACATTTTCTATTTGATAAATAACAGGTAGAAATTCTAAGTAAAGTGAAGGTGTTTCCCAGTTTCTCTCTCCCAAATAGTTTACTGCTTTTACAACTTATAAGTATGCTACATCTTACATCAAAATAATGTATGTTGTATATTGCTTTTTTTCTCACCAATGTATATAACATTCTAAATTAACAAGCTATATAATTTAGGGCTGTATTGTAGATGTTAACTTCCATTTAAAAATGCATATTAACATCACATAGCTCCCAAGTGGAGGAACACGCACTCAGCCCCACATCTCGCCACCCCCCCCAGCAAGAAACTACAACCTGCACTACTGCTGACTCAAGCTCTGTGGCCCTTTCTCTCCCTCCTCCCCCCAATGGTGGACTGTTGCTTGATACCGGAACCTGCTCCAGAAGGACCTCCAGCACAAGAACTCTATCCGAGCCTGTTCAGCTGCAAATCACTCCCAAATTCAACAGGACCAGGGTGTGCGATGAAAATATGCCCTGGATTTCACCCCCACAAGAATATCCCAAAAGACAATGGGGAAGCCTATATTTCCTTTATAATTTTAAGTCCTATATAATACTACCTCTTAACCTGTTTATCTTCAAAAGCAAGGTAGCCTCCTCCAACATTTGGTTCCCTTACTTTTTGAACTCATTTTTGTTTATTTTTTCCTTTATATCTATATGTATGGGTATATATATGTATATATATGTATGTATGTATGTATATTTTGTATGTATATGTATGTATGTTTTGTATGTTTTTTGTTATGTATATGTATGTATTTGTATGTATGTATTTGTATGTATGTTTTGCTTTCTTTAATTTCTTAACTTCACCTGATTTGGTGTTTTGGTTCTGCTGGATACAAAAACCTAAAAGAAAAAAATCTTGCCTGGTATTAAAGCCTAGGTTAAAACCAGGGCACAGAGAAGATGGAGCCCAACACTCTCACCCCCAAAAACACCAGCAATATAATTTCATTTTGCAAAGGCATACTAAAAAAGGGGGTAATCTTACATATAAAAATAAACTCTTATCTACTAGGTATATGAGCTCATATTTTTTTTGCTATACAGGGTTACTTCACACCTTGAATGTATTTCATGTGGTCCCAATTTTGACTCCAGGAGATTAGACAGCAACCACTCAACCCGAAACCTAGACCTCAGATATAGAACCGACATAGTTCTTCGCAACAGCTCCAGGAACCAAACTCCCATTGGGACATTTTTAATACCGCTCTGACACTAATATGCGCCAGTTTTGGTATGACATCCTGACAATGAGGAAATGGCATTAACTTGATCTAAGAGCAGGCTGTCTCATCTCAACACCTAACAATAAGATGAAACCAGAAGACACATCATCCTTTGATCAGTGCAAAAACCATGACCACTAACTATGGAGGACAGAACGTAACTACTATGACTGGGCAGAACCTATCCCAGGACCAATAAAAAAAAGTCCCTAGTCCAGGCTTTGGCCTACGAACTATACAACAACCAAGATCTCTAATTCTAGAGGTATGACTGAGACAATCACAACTGAGCAGAACTTCTAGAAACATAATGACTCTATCCTAGGCTTCTTCCTGGCATAGGTGCAAACCACAGAAGACAGAGTAAAACAACAGTGATGGAAAGTAACATCTGGAACTGTAAAGAAAGATTCCATCCTATGACATGTGCAAATACCAAGATCACTAGTTACAGAGGCCTGATTTTATCATCCATGAGGGAGCAGAAAACTTCCAGATGTCACAAAAGGATCTAGACAGTAAAAGAGCATGTATGGGGCCTGGAGAGATAGCACAGCAGCGTTTGCCTTGCAATCAGCCATATCCAGGACCTAAGGTGGTCCCATATGGTCCCCCGTGCTTGCTAGGAGCTATTTCTGAGTAGACAGCCAGGAGTAACCCCTGAGCACCGCTGGGTATGGCCCAAAAAGCATGTATGGAATCTGTAGTTATACCCATGACAGCATACTTCAAGGGCGGAGGAACCATGTATATCTTAGGCCAGGGGAATTCCCTTTCTAATCTCCCCAATTATTATTGTGCCTATGCAAAAAAAAAATATATATATATATATATCACAAATTAAATTTTTTTCTTTAAATTTTTTAAAGGTTGTTGCTTGTGTTTTTTTCCCTTCTTTTTCTTTTCATTCTTTTCTTTGTCCTTTTTTTCTTTTTTTTTTTTTTTACCTGTACTTTGATACATCTCTATTTCAGGACCATGGTTAGTGTTTGGTTGTTGTCAGTAATGCTGTGGTGTTTCAAAGTTTTTTTATTTGTTTGTTTTTGTTTTGTTTTATTTGGGGTTTGATCTTTTTTGTATTATTTTTATGTTTTCCTCCCTTTATCCCCTTTTTTTTCTTAAAATGAGATTTATAGTCTCTAGAAGGACCCCTCCTTTTTTTGTCTATTTGTTTGTTTTTGCTCATTTGTGTTTTTGCCCCCCCCCCCTTTTTTCTTTTCTCTTCTTTTTTTTTTTCTTTTTTACCTCTTACCTTCACACCAGAAATATATAAACCTTGAACCCATCTTTTTCTGCCTCTCAAATTGAGGGGGAAATAATGGAGGGCACTCTATGTTCAATCATATGAACCATAGAGTCAGAAATAAAAAATGATCAGACTTGAACTAACCAATCCAAAGCCAAACTATCAACAGAAATGATACCTAATTTACAACAGGCTAGACACAGAAGGGACCACTTATACTAGCATCCCGGGAGGCAAAGGAAGGGCAATATGGATGCAGGCTGGGAACAGGAGTGGAGGTGGATCAACATGGTGGTGGGAATGCCCCTGATTCAATGTCACTCTGTACCTGATATACTACTGTGAATTATTTGTAAACACTTTGGTCAAAATAAAAATTATTAACATAAAAAATAAAAAATAAAAAAATAAAAATGCATATTAAAAATGAGCCCAACATCAGACAGAAATATAATACAGTGAGTAAGGCACTATATGACATCCCCTGAATTCTTCGATGAGTGACTACTGAGTGTATATTTGAATTAGCCCTAAGCAGTGCTCAGAAGCAAAACAAAAAGAAAGCTAATAAACCCATTCCCCTCCAATAGAAAGAAAAAAATATGTTGCCTTGTTTTTTATTTTAAGCCAATTGTTTTAATCCTTCAGGCCATATGAACTTACATTTATTTTGTATGAACCTTATTTTTACTGATTGTAATCAGTAAGTTAAATCTTTCTTCCGAGGTATGGTATGCCTTGCTTTTACATAGAATAATATTATTTCATATTAATGTTGAACATTGGATTAGTTTCTAGATATGTCTGTATGTGTTGGTTAAAACTGACATCACTGTGAAAACATGACTCATAGTTATTTGATGTTGAAAGCAAGATGTGTAAACCCCATATCCATTTTTAATCAGTTTAACAAAATCAACGCCAAGAAATTATTTGGGTCTATAATATAAGTGTGAATTAAACTTCTAATTCTAAAGCTCTATCAGCTGTTTCTCTTTGGTGTAAAACACAAAACAGGAGTACTCCAAGCAAGATTATCTAGGTAACATTTTTTAAAAATTAGGTGCTATCTCTTAAGGTCTACATAGGTACCTATTTAAAAAAAAAAAAGAGGGGATATGGGATTGGAGCAATAGGTACAGCATAGGGCATTTGCCTTTTCATTACAGCAGATCCAGGATGGACCCAGGTTTGTTTCCCCCACCATCCCTATGCTCCGGCCAAGCCCCTCCAGAGGCTTTCTGAGCACAGAGCCAGAAGCAACATCTGGGGCAATTCTAGGGTGTGACCCAAAATACATTTAGAGAATGTTCCCAAACATAGAATCAATTAATCTTTGATAAAAGGGCAAGAAATGCAAAATGGAGCAAAAAAAAAAGAGCCTCTTCAACAAGTGGTGTTGGCACAACTGGTCAGCCACTTGCAAAAAAGTGAACTTAGACCTCCAACTAACAATCATGCACAAAAGTCAAATCCAAATGGATTAAAGACCTTGATATAGGCCTGAAACTATAAGGTAAATAGAACAGCATGTAGGTAAAACGCTTCATGACACTGAGACTAAAGGCATCTTCTAGGAGGAAACAGCTTTCTTCAAACAAGAGGAAGCAAAGATAATCAGATGGGACTATATTAAGCTGAGAAGCTTCTGCACCTTAAAGGAAATAGTGCCTAGGATACAAAAGCCACCCACAAAATGGGAGAAACTATTCATTCAATACCCATATGATAAGGGGCTAATATCAAAAATATACAAGGTACTGACAACTTGATAAGAAAAAAACATCTAACCACATCAAAAAAATGGGTAGAAGAAATTAACAGACACTTCCTCAAATAAAAAAATACAAAAGGCCAAAAAAGCACATAAAATATATCTCAATGTCACTAATCATCAGGGAGATGCAAATCAAAACAACAATGAGGTACCTACCATCTCACACCAACAGAGACTGGCACACCATCACAAAGAACAAGAACAATCAGTGTTGGCAAGAATGTGGAGAGAAAGTAACTCTCATTCACTGCTGGTGGGAATGCCGTCTAGTTCAGACCTTATGGAAAACAATATGGAGATACTTCAAAAAACTAGAAATTGAGCTCCTATATTATCTATCTATACCACTACTTCACTCCTAGTAATATACTCTAGGAACACAAAAATACAATACAAAAAATGCCTTCCTCACACCTATATTCTTTACAGTACTATTTACAATACCCAAACTCTGCAAAAACCAAGATTGCCCTTCAACAAGATGAATGGCTAAAGAAACTGTGGTACATGATCATAATGGAAAGCAGCCATCAGGATTGATGAAGTCATGAAATTTTCCTATACCTGGAAGTACATTGAATCTATTATGCTGAGTGAAATAAGTCAGAGGGAGAGAGAAAGACACATAGTTTCACTCTCTATGAGTTTTAAGAAAACAAAAGACATTATTGTAATAATGCCCAGAGACAAAAAGAGATGTGGTCTGGTGGACTGGATGTGAAGCTCACCACATAGAGTTGTGAGTTTGTTAGAGAGAAGACTACACAAAGTATCATGATAATGTTACTGAGAGAAGTAGAATGCCCTGTCTTGAATATAGGAGCAGGGGTTGGGGAAGGAGGGTGATGGGGGAAATTGGTGGTGGAAATGTTGCACTGGTGAAAGGGGTTGACTGAAACCCAACAACTATCATGTGTGTAATCATGATGCTTAAAAAAAGGGAAGGCATATGTCCTTTGTTCTACTTTCAGCTTCCTATATCCATTTCCTATATCAATTTTTGAAGATTCAGATAACACATCTTTGGTTCACAGTATTATATTCAAGTTTGGTAATCAATGAGAATTTAAACTAACTGTTCTAATAAGCTATGGTTATGGTAAATACAACTAAGAACAAGCTTTTCAGACTCAGACAATCATTTTAAGTCAGCTTGTATTAACAAAAATAAAATTCATCCCTTCTGTGTTCACTTCAGGTGTGACCAGAGGAATAAGAAAACTTAGCAGAAACAATGTTTTGTTTTGTTTTGTTTAGTTTTTTGTTTTGTTTTTTTTTTTGTTTTTTTTGGACCTTTGGTGCTAGTATCCAAAGAAGATATATATATCTTTGAGTGGTCTATGAATTCTAAAATATGCCTTTGCTTTTCCACTTTCTCCTTGCCCAATCCTCCCACTTTTTTTTTCCTTTTCCCCTCCCCTTTCCCATATATGGTCCTGATTGTTCACAACAACAGAAGGGGAAATCTCCAGAGTGGTAGCACAGCAATAGGGCATTTGTCTTGCACGCAGCTGGCCCAGGTTTGATCCCCAGCATTCCATATGGTCCCCTGAGCCAGGAGTAACCCCTGAGCACCGCTGGGCATGACTCCAAAAATGAAGGGAAAATCAACATCATTAAAAGTAGTTGCAAAAGAAGTATATACATTTTGTTGTAAAATGTCCACCAATATTGTGGGTAAAATATTTGCCTTGCTCAGAGCAGATCTTAGTTCAATCCCCAACATTCCATTTGGTTCCCTGACCTCTGCCAAGACCAATCCATGGGTACAGAGCCTAGCATAATCCCTGAGCACAGCTGGGTGTGGACCCAAAACAATAAAAATGTTTATAATCTAAATTGTAAATTGTGACTTGATTCCTTACCTACGATATATACTTTAGGGGGTTTTGGTGTGGAAATTATTACAAAATATTGATCATTATTAAAAATGTATTAGAATTATGTAATCTGATGAAATAATAAGTTAATTTTATTTTGAAACTACTAATTGTAGAAATGATTAATAGGTTCTTTTTTGAAATTTCTATATATTACTTAAAAACTATATCCATTGTTTCATTTGTTTATATGATATTTATGAGATAAAGATAATTTATAAAATAACATTTTAGGAGTTATGGTACTTCTTCTAAATAAATATATTTATCATGCTTTCCCATTGTATTAAAGTAAAAATTTCTTTAAAATCCTTTGTTAATAGGGGAGAAGTATGAATCATTTCTCTGAAATGCATTATCCTGCATTATACAGAAAAGTCATTAATGGGTGTTATTTTTAGCATCCTGCTATAACCTTCTAGTGAAAGAATAATGAAAAACTCAGCAGATATATAAAACTAGAAATTTAATTTTGTAAAGGTGATATAAAACTTTTTACTCCAAGAAATGTGGAAATGAAGATTTTAAAATAACTTTTTAAAATGTAAAATCATTTTCTGAATTTTACTATAAGCCTTACATTTGTTAGTATTCTACCTCATGCTCATGTAATGTTATTTCATGCTATTTTATAGCTTATATATAAAGCAGTCATAAGAACAAAAAGAGAAAATGAGCCATTTCATTTCTCAGCTTAGGAGAACATTGGTTTCAAATTCATTCACATATTATTTATATGCCAAGTATGTGTATTTTATAATGTGGATACTTTTAAATATAAAGGTATATATACACATATATGTACACTATGTTGCTTTCCCCATAAACTCTAACCTTAGATATATACATATATATACCTTTATATATACATATATGTGTATTTATATGTTGCTTTCACCATGAGATCTAACCTTAGATCTTACATCATCAGTGAACTATCATCTCTTGCCTACTTGGTGCATTCATATCTTTATATAATTTTGACGAGATACAATTGAGTTTGTGTATCTTTGCCTAAAATGTGATTCTGAAGACCCTTCAACTTGAATTATATAGTGCTTTCATCCACAGATATGGCTGAAAGTTGAACTTGACAGGGATCAATATGATCTGGGCTAAATAACTAAATGTGACTGATTATGTTAGCATCATATCCACAGATCAATACTGAGTTTTATTATCAGTCTGGCTCTAAAATTGGATTTAGTTCAATAAACTTTTGTCTCCTTCCCGTTGCAATTTTAGGAGTGCATCAAATAGGTTTTTAGAGCTGCTTACATTTAGGATCTGATTCTTGTAATAGGTAGAATGGGATTTTCTGGGATTTTCAGCAACAATCGAATCTCAACTCTATCATTGTGAAAAGAGATCGTGTTTATCTAGAAACCTGATTGCTTGCTCTCTATACATGGATTTCTAGTAGAAATAATGTTGTAACACCCCAGCACTCCTTTTGGATGGTGTGCAGCTTTCTTTCTCTTTTCTCAGTAAAGAACTTGCATTGAAAACTTTGACAAAACATGCATTAATGAAAGCAATCTTAAAAGCCTGCCTTTGGATAAACCCGCAGGGCCTAGTGGCATTGAAAGATGCAATCTGTAAAGAACAAAAATTTGGACCTTTGATTGAAGTGCCATTTGGGATGCAATGCTTTGTCTGCATATTTGCACAAACATGATGCATCCCTTTTCATGGCTCTCAAACTTGAAGCTTGAGAGCATTCAGTGCCATTTCTGTATTAACATTAGTCCCATTAAAGCTTCATACAATACAAAACAAAACAAACAAAAACAACAACAACAAACAGACTGGAAGTGATCCAGCTGAAGCTTGTATGTTCAGTTCTGCCCTCATTTGTTTGAGATACTTTATGGTTGTTATGGATAGATTGGGGCTCTTTTCCAGTCGTTTTTTTCCCATACTTTAAATACATTGTTTTTTCTTAAGATTTGGACATTATTCTTGGAATGGTTATTAGAAATAGGTTGAATGAAAAGTTTTCTCACTCCATTCTAATTCTACAAAATTTTTATATTTTTTGTTTTTTTTTAATTTGAGGGAGCCACACTCAGTGGTCCTACTCCCAATTTTGTGCTTATGTGTTACTCCCATCATACTAGGGGATGCTATAGTGTCAAGGATCAAACCTACATTAAATGAATACAAGCTTTGCACCCTAGTGATTTAGCTCTTCCCCTCTCTCTCTTTTTTCTTTATCTCTTTATTTCTCCATTTTTCTCTAGCCTTTCCCTCTCATATTAGACTCTAAAAAACCCTGCAATTTATATTAGCATGCTGAATTTGGGGCTTCACATGGTATGCATGAGAGGGTAGTCTACTGCCATAGTGAATTATGCTTTTTAAATTCTTTAAAAAAAAAACTTGCTATTATTAAACCAGAGAACAATCTGTGTGCTTTTCTGACTATACAGATGCAGACCGTTTTCAGAAACATGGTATGGATGAGTTTATATCTGCCAATCCTTGCAAGCTAGACCATGCCTTTCTTTTTAGACTACTCCAGAGACAGACTTTGGATCACAGACTGAATGATTCCTATTCTTGCTTGGTAAGTCCCATTGTTTAGTCCCATATACATCTTTTTTGTTTTATTTTTTCTAGTCCCATATATATCAAGATAAAATATTTTTGAAAGTGTAAAATACTTGATATAAGGTGACGTTTTATTTCAAAATTATTACATAACTACTTGAAATCAATGCTTCATATTTTAAATATTATACACTTGATGACCACCTCAGTGCTACTCAAGACAAGACATTAAGCTCAAAAAAATGTTGATTCTTTGTTTATTCATTCCTCTGGTGAAGGTGTAATGAAAAACCTTTAATAAAGAATTAAAAAATAAATACACTCCATATTAGGATTGAGTAATACTGCTATAGATATTTTAGTTTCAAATTTTGCTTTCCAAGTGTTTATATTTTGCATTTTTTGCTTGTGTTTATAGAAAGATAACCTGAATAATAGAAGAGATGGCTGCTAATATAAACATGACAGGAGCTGTGTGTAACAGAGGAAAGATTTAGTTTTATGTACCCATTCAGAGATCATTTAAATTCCTCATAAAAATAATTAAATGTGGTAGATAATCTACTATTCAGTATGTTTTAGAACTACCCACAATTTTGGATAAAAAGACAATTCGCATTAAGAAAGAATTTGAATTTTTTTATAATGTGAGCATTAAAACCTGGGTGTAAGAATCATGTTTGTTTCCAAGGTTTCAGTATTGTCCATGGTGATTCAATTGGAATTTTTCTAATAACATATTTTTCCTTTTTCTTTTACCTCTTAGCTGCTGAACAGGGTAGTTGTATGCAATAAAGTTAAATTCCCTTTGAAGTCAGATTTTAGTCAAGACGTATCCCAGCTAATCAGTGATATTTCACTTGACAGGAAGAAATGTAATAACTACTGTCACAGTCACACTGATGGTTCAATTAATTTATTTATAGATTGTTTACTTAGCACCTGCACCTCTTATTCAATAAGTCATTGTGTGCTTGAAATCTACTTTAGCTCACACTTTACAGTTATATGTACAGTAAAACAAAATAATCACAAAACTTGACTATCTCTCTGTGAACAGACATGCTAAAATTACTTCAATTTTCATATAGTTTACTTTATGATATAATTTTGGTAGGTAGATAATTTTAATTACAGTTTTTATTATTCTTATAAATTGCTTCATGTACAGATTGGCTTTGGATGATGTCACTGATTGTGTCCTGACCATTTAGATTCTGTGAATAAATTTGACTAGTTTTGACTGACAGTGGGAACAGGTTATACATACCTTGCTGTGACAAGGTAAGTAATAAATGGAAGGTTGCTAGTTGTCCCAAATGTGTTCCCAAATTGATGATATGTCTCTTCAGAAAGAACATAAAAAAATGCCAGGAATAAAAAGAAAATTTTTCAAGAGACACTTCAGTGAAACTTTGTCTTATAATGTGTAAGCCAGTACTTTCTAGAAAAGCAAATTCTTGTGTTGAAAGAATTTTTTTTTTCTTTTGCAGGGTTGGTTTAGCCCTGGTCAGGTCTTTGTGTTAGATGAGTACTGTGCCCGTTATGGAGTAAGAGGCTGTCATAGACATCTCTGCTACCTTACAGAACTGATGGAACATTCAGAAAACGGTGCTGTTATTGACCCAACCCTGCTCCATTACAGCTTTGCATTCTGTGCCTCTCATGTGCACGGAAACAGGTATTTTTACTTGCAAACACACAGTGAAATGTCTAGGGTTGACTTGGGAAGAGAGAAAGATGTGCTTTGCCATTATCACCTAGTAACAGATTTTAAATAGCAGACACTTCTTGCAAGAGAGAAAAAAAAACACAAAAGAAAAGTGTACATCAGTATGCTATTGATTTAGGTGGGCTGCACTTTAT
This sequence comes from Suncus etruscus, assembly GCF_024139225.1. Lineage (NCBI taxonomy): Eukaryota > Metazoa > Chordata > Mammalia > Eulipotyphla > Soricidae > Suncus > Suncus etruscus. The sequence goes on along the minus strand of NC_064848.1, from coordinate 131,186,297 downwards.
ATTTCTTTCTGCCATTAAAGCCACTTGAGAGAGTGAGAATATCTATGAGATTTGAAGTTGCCTTTTCGTTCTTATGCACCAACTAATAATAGGTTCTGCATAGCTTAAGTGCCATATGTATTTCATATGGGTAGGGATTGCTGCTATATCTGTGAATAACTAATGATCCTTGCTTTTTCAGTGTGGGATAAGTTTTCATTGATAACACAATATAAATAAAGGGTTTATGTAGAATATATTCTCACTCCCCTCTACAATCTACATTTGAGAGATAGGGTTTCCCTTTCGACATGCTGAGCCTGTGACCATACTTTACCAAAAGGACAAAAAAATTTACATAATTTATCCCCCCAACACACACAGAAGCACATCTATGTAAATTATAGCTTGAAATCTCTCTGGCTCACTTTATTTTTCTTTTCTGTACTTTGTTCTTGGGATTCTTTCACAAATTCATTAGCCCTTATAGTATTAACTGTTAAAATTGGGTCAACCATTATTCATCTATACCTGTTTATATTTCTATTTTCCTCACATACTCATTTGTGCTACACCTAGTTTCACAGTACAGCAGAATAGTCAAAAAATCAGACCACATGGGTTCAAAATAAACTCATCTACTAAATAAGGAAGTACACACTTCTTAATTTATGCCCCCACTTCCCTATCTGTTTTAAAAAAGACATAACTAACTAGATGCCATAAATTATGATAGGAAGTCTATACTTTAATGTATATCAGTTTATTTAGTGCCTGGCATGTAAATATTAAAAACAAACAAAAATTAGTTGGGACTGTCTCAAATATATTTATCCCTTTGATTCACTTTCCCATTTATTCTCCCATCTTCTCAACTTCTCACAATTAAACCTGACTGATTTTTCAGCTCATCTTTTGCCAGTAAGACTTCTGGAAATAAATTTCCTGTCCTTAAGCTTCATACTTCTGATTTTCCACTATTTGAAAGTACATAGTCTCTTTTTTAAACAAAATTTAAATGAGTCGCCATGAGATACAGTTATAAAGTAATTCATGATTGAGTTTAGTTCTTTAAAGTCTAATACCCAACCCTTCACCATTGTACATTTCCCACCACCAATGTCCCAACGTTCCCTCCCACTGCCTGCCTATATAGCAGACATCTTTCCTCTTTCTCTCTCTGTATTCTTTTTCCCTTTCCTTTTAGACACTGGTTTGCAATATGATTACTGAAGAAATATTACTTTATCCTTTCAGCACCCAATTCTTATTCCCAACTACCCTTGTCCTAGTTGTCCCTTCTCTATTCTAACTGCACTCCACTGCATTCCATGACAAGCTTCTTACCATGTATGACTGCTTCTTAACTGTATTGTCTTTTGCTATTTCCATACTATCTTTTATTTATATCCCATATATGAGTAGAACCAACCTATGTGTACTCCTCTCTTTCTGACTCATTTTTCTCAGCATAATAATCTCCATGTCCATTCATGTATAAGCAAACTTCATAACTTCATTTTCCTAATGGTTGCATTGTATTTAATTGAATAAATGTGCAAAGCATTTTTATGTACACATTTGATTTGGACACTTGGGTTCTTTTCATTTTGGCTATTGTGAATAGTTCTTAGATGAATATAGGATTTCAGATGTTTTTTTCTGCATTATGTTTTAGGGTATTTAGGATATTTCCCAGGAGTGGTATTGCTGGGTCAAATGGGTCATATTGCTCAAATTCTACTGTTCTAAGGAATCTTCATATTGTGTCCCGAAAAGTCTGGACCAGTCAACAGTACCACCAGCAGCAAATGAGAGCCCTTTTTTCTCTCTACCAGAACTTATTGTTCTTGTCCTTTGTGATGTGTGTCAGACTCTGTTGTTTGAGATGACATCTCATTTATATTTTGACTTGCTTCTTGCTGATTAATGATGTGGGCATTTTTTCATGTGATTTTTGCCATTGTATTTCTTGGTTGAGGAAGTACATGTTCATCTCTTCTCCCCATTTTTGATGAAATGATATGTTTTTTTCCTGAGAAATTCTACCAGCATCTTAACTGTCTTATACATTAGTACCCAATTATCAGTTGGATATTGGTATTTCTCCAAATCCATGAAAAGTTTTTGTTTGTTTGTAGAAGTCTGCACATTTTTAATTACTTTATTTAAGCATCTTGGTTACAAAATTATTGGTTTCAGTGATACAATGTACACAACCCAAGACCAATGTCATAGTTTCCCTCACACCCCAACCCTTCCTGCATCTTTATTTCTATTTCTCTCTATCTCTCTGTTCACTTCATATTCCATGTTCCTTTATCAAAGATTAATTTATTATATACTTGAAGAATTCTCTACAATATATTCAAGTCTATCATTTTGATCTGAGGGTATGTCTTTGTTCCAGTGCCATGCTGTTTTAATTACTACCATTTTATATTCAGGTATTCAAAAGCATGTTGGTTCAACCTAGGGAGGTTATAAATCCAAGAATTTATTTCTTCTAGGTTCTCTCTTTTTGAGGTATAAATATTCTCAAAGTAATTTCTGATTATCCTTTGATTTTTTGTAGTGTCTGTTGTGGAATCCCTCCTTTCATGTCTGATTCTGTTTATTAGTATTCGTTCTTTCTCTTTATTTTATTGATAACCAATTCTTGCCTTTATTGATCTGTTGGATTGTTTGGGGGGGGTTGAGTCATTAAATTCTGTTCTAAGTTTATTATATCCTTCTTTCTACTTTCAGCACATTTGTTGATCATTTTCAAGTTTATTAAGCTGTGTGGTTAGGTTATTTATGTAGGGCCTTTCTTCTTTCCAGATAAAAGCTTGCAATGATATACAATACAAAATGTCCTCTGAACTCCATTGTTCAGTGTAGCACTATTTACAATAGCCAGAATCTAGAAATAACCCAAGTGCCCAAGAACAGAAGAGTGAATAAAGAAATTTTGGTACATCTATGCAATGGAATATTATGCACCTATTAGGAAAAATAAAGTCATGAAATTTGCTTATACATGGATGGATATGGAGAGCATTATGCTGAGTGAAATGAGTCTGAAGGAGTAGCTTAGACAGAATAATCTAACTCATTTTGGGAATATAACAAATAAAGGGTAGTATGTAGTAATATCCAGAAGCAACAGAGATGAAGGCCAGAAGGATCAGTCCATGATAGGAAGCTTGCCAAAGAGCAAATGAGTGCAATTAAGGTAGAGAAGGGTTTATTATGTCAATGACAGTTGGAAAGGATCACTCTGACCAAAAACAGTGTGTTGAAAAGTGGATAAAGTGATAGGCATGATATACATACCTTCATGAACAATAGTACAAACCACTATGTCATAAACAAAATGTCTGTCAAGAGGCAGGCATGGGGGGAAAAGAGGGAAGGAAACTGGGGACATTGGTGACAGGAAACATGCACTGGTGAAGTAAGATATATATTGTATTACTGAAATGGAATTATGAGCAATTTTTAACCATGGTATTTAAATACAGTAATCATAAAAAATATCTTGCCTTACTAAAATAAATCATTTATCATTTTTTAAAGAAAGCACTAATTCTCATTCATCTGCCATCCTCTGCGTTTCTTACCACAGTGATTTATCCATGACTAGCATGGATTAACTGCACTTGAGTTATAGTCACCATTGTTACCATTACTCAGATTAGAATAAAACAGTGTTGATTTTTATCTCGGACTCCATTTTGGTGCTTGCTTAGGCAGTACATATACTATAGTTAAAACAATACAGAGATTAGCCCCTGTGCAAAAATGACACGCAAATTCGTGAAGCCTTCCATACTAAAAAAAAAAAAAAAAAAAAAAAAGAAGAAGACTCCATTTTGATTTCCATCTCTTTGTAAAACTCATCCTTACTTGTAGATCTGGAAACTGTTCCAGGTGGTAGTCTTTTTTTTAACTACTCCAAACTAAATCATTCACACTTCTCTAGCTAACTGGGGAACTTTCCAGCAGAAAATCAAACCAAACCAACTTGCAGTGTGAGGGACTTTTTGTTTTGTTTTTTGTTTGTTTGTTTTTGTTTTTGTTTTTTGTTTTTACTTGTGGGTTTTTTTGTTTTGTTTTGTTTTGTTTTTGCTCGGGGGTTATTCCTGGTTGTGTGCTTAGAAATCGCTCCTGGCTTGGGGGACCATATTGGATTCTGGCAGATGGAACCATGGTCTGTCCTAGGTTAGTGCAAACTCCTACCACTTGTGCCTCTGCTCCACCCCCTGGGGACTCCTTGACTTAAACTGCCTTTTGTCTTCTGACTCTCCCTTAATTCCTCTCAAGTACTGGATATGAAAGGTGGGTCTTACAATGTGAGATGGGACTCCAAAATGCAAGGAAGAGGATATGAAGGTTGCAGGAAAATATATGATCCAAAACAGTCAAGGAAGAACATTAAAAAGAAAGTTTAATTTGCCATAGTAATAGTATAGCAAGGAAGATATTTGCCTTGCGTGCAAATGACCAGGGTTCAATCCCTGCATCCCATATAGTCTCCTTAACTCACCAGGAATGATTCTTAAGTCCTAAGTACCACTCAATATGGCCTTTCTCCAAAAAAACTAGGAATTTTAACTAAGATACCCCCAAAACATAGGTATTTGAGACTTATTTTAATGTTTAATGGAAAGTTCTTGAGAAAATGTCAGCTTCTGCCACTGCCTAAGAGACACCTGATCTTAATCTTTATGTTGCCATAGTTACTTTCATTCTGTAAAACTATTTTCTTTATAATGAAACTGTTTTATATATAAAGCTGTTTTCTTTATAAAACAATTATGAAGTATAATTTAAGTTATATGTATAAGGGAGTACATATATCATCATAATATTGCATACAAAATCCATTTTACAAGCTCAGTTATGTTTATACTCAGGCATCTCTGGGTGATGTTTTAGAATTGAAATTTGAATCAGTCTCAGAATACTGAGGTCGGCCTTATATAAAATTTTCTTTAATAATTTTTATTTAAACACCTTGGTTACAAACATGATTGTGTTTGGGTTTCAGTCATATAAGATGACACCCCCCCATCACCAGTGCAACATTCCCACCATCAATGTCCCAAATATTCCTCCTCCGCTCCCCGCCCCCACTGTACTCTAGATAGGCTTTCTATTTCCCTCATACATTTTTATTGTTAGGATAGTTCGCAATGTAGTTATTTCTCTAACTAAATTCATCACTCTTTGTGCTGAGCTTCATGAGGTGGGCTGTAATGTCTAGCCCTCCTCTCTTTTGTCTCTGAAAATTGTTGAGAAATGTCTTTCATTTTTCTTAAAACCCATAGATGAGTGAGACCATTCTGCATCTCTCTCTCACTCTCTCTCTTTGACTTATATAAAATTTTTTATTTATTTTGGTTTCATTTGGGGTTTATATACAGCAGAGTTCAGGGTTTTTCTGGCTTTGTGCTCAGATGACAGTTCAGGAGGGGTTCAGGGGACCATATGTGTTGCCAGGGATCAAACCCAGGTTAGTTTGCTACCCATTATACTGTCTATAAAACTCCACTTGTAACATTTTGAAACAAAATAGGAAGATATAGAGTTCTAGGGAAATTTAGTCTCAGACTAGAATAGGAATTATCTAAATTAAACTGAAATATATAATGTTTCCTATAATTTTGTTTTTATTGCTCTGTTTGGGGGCCACACCCAGCAGTGTGCTGGGCTTAATTAGTATTGTCTCTGTACTCAGAGATTACTTTTAGTGCTGAAAAGTCAGATTATAATTGATAACTAGAACTCTAATACAAGTCAGCTCTTTGTGAAATTGAGACTTTCTTGTTTTTATCTTCAGGATGGAATATTTAGACAGACTTTCATATAAGAATACTGTCAATGTCAAGCCTGATTTGTCTTTTGGGTCTGCCATCATCAAAATGATTGTTTTAGCATCTGTCAAGTTACAGATTCAGAGACTGAACTTAAAATACCTCTCAAAAAATTCTAAGCCATGAGCTAGACAGTACAGCAGGGAGCATGCTTGCCTTGCAAAGTGCTGACCTAGGTGTCAATCCCTGACACCTAGATCCCCTCTAGGAATAATCCCTTAGTGCTGAAGAGGAGTAATCCAAAAGGAACATAGGGCATGGCCCGTACAAAAATAAGTTCTAAAAGAAAGAAAAAGATCCCATTTTATTGTCAACTGAATGAAATGGCAACAGTATACTTTGATCTGAAATTTTTCATGAACACATTTCATGAGCTCTCTAGGTATGCTTCTTCTGTGCAGCTGCATATCTGAATAGAAGTTTGAGTGTTAGGAATATAAAAGGAAAAAAAAACATGAAACAGAAAATATCTGACTGGTACCAAGACTGAGGAAGAGCAAGAAAGAGGAAAGGAAAAAATGTGAGTCAAAGACAGTGTAATAACCTGACATATCCATGAATAATGTAGCCTCTCCCTATGTTCTCGTGCCTCATACAATGGACAGGAATGAAGAAACATTGGAGACAATGCCTTAGAGTGCAGATTTCTGCCTGTGTTTGGTTATGCATCTTGGTTTTGTAAGTCAAGTCTAGCATAGAAATGCTGAAGCAACAATATACATCAAGCACTGCATTCCACACCCTTCTGAGCTTTAGGGTGAACCATCTTAGGACTTCTCATGCTTAACAAGGCTGACTCTATAGGACTAGCTTTGAAATTCAGGCTACAGGATAATTGCTATATCAATAGTTTCCAGATTTATTTTTAGGGAAAAATTATTTAAATTCTCTCTCTGGAAATTGGTCTTCTTTAAGTTCTCTTACTTGCACATTTTAGCACTTCCCTGTAACATGTAACTCGCTTTAAGAACAGTACTATAGAAAATATATGAAGGGGCCGGGCGGTGGCGCTGGAGGTAAGGTGCCTGCCTTACCTGCGCTAGCCTAGGAGACGGACCGCGGTTCGATCCCCCGGCGTCCCATATGGTCCCCCAAGCCAGGAGCGACTTCTGAGCGCATAGCCAGGAGTAACCCCTGAGCGTTACCGGGTGTGGCCCAAAAACCAAAAAAAAAAAAAAAAAGAAAATATATGAAGCAGTTCCTCTTTTCTGTGGGTTTCATAATGTTTCACAGAGTTATAGGCAGCTTCATGGACATGATCATCATGTGTAATTATCTCAGTTTTCACATTTCCACTTAACTCTCATGTCACTCTTAGAAGTGCCCGGGCACCATTTGTAATAGCAAGGATTAAGCCCAGGTCAACTGCATGCAAGAGAAATGTCTTAATTCCTATAGTAATTCTCTAGCCACTATACAACAATTGTTATTCTTGATTGTGCTTTCTTTTAGTTCTGGGTTCCTTTAGCAATCTATTTGATAAATTCTGAGCATCTTTCTTTCTTGTGTTTGATTTCTTTTTTTGTTTCTGTAAACTTTTTTTCTTGGCTAAAGCATTGTTTCCTTTGTCAAATTCAGAAAGATAATGGTTAAGGAACTTGGTACTGGGGTTAAGTTATCCCCCAGTACTGAACCAGAAGTAGTTCCTGAGCACCACCAATTGTGACCCAAAAATCAAACAAAAAAACTATCCACATTTTTACCATGCCATTAATGTAAATTGTCAAAAACATTAAAAACATTTATATTTTGCTAACTGATATGCACATAAGAACTAATAATAGAGGCCAGAGCAATAGCACAGTGGTAGGATGTTTACCTTGCATGCGTCTGACCCAAGACGGACCTGGATTTGATCCCCTCAACTCATATGGTCGGTCCCCCAAACCAGGAGCAATTTCTGAGCACATAGCCAGGAGTAACCCCTGAGAGTCATCAGGTGTGGCCCAAAAGCAAAACAAACAAACAAAATAATATAAACTATATTCATGGTCAGAGAGACAGTACAAGGGCTAATGAATTTTCTTTTTTTTTTTTTTTGGTTTTTTTTTTTGGGGGGGGCCACTCCCGGCAGTGCTCAGGGGTTACTCCTGGCTGTCTGCTCAGAAATAGCTCCTGGCAGGCACGGGGACCATATGGGACACCGGGATTCGAACCAGCCACCTTTGGTCCTGGATCGGCTGCTTGCAAGGCAAATGCCGCTGTGCTATCTCTCCGGGCCCGGGCTAATGAATTTTCATTACTTAGTGGCTCACTCCTGTTTAAATTCTATACCACATACTGTTTCCAAGGCACCACTATGAATGAAACCTGAGTACAGAGCCAGGGGTAAGTCCTGAGGACAGCTAGATATATCCTCTCACCAAAATAATGATAATTAATAATAATAATATGCATGGGAATTCTTTTCATAAACTTTATGATAGTTATTTCTAAACAAACTAAGAAAAGTGAAGACCTAAGAAATAACTTGTAGCCTTTAGTTTCTTAGAAGGCGTGGTATAAAAATGAAAAACAATTTATTTTTAATCTTAGAGGTATCATAGTGGCTATCTACTATGTAGCCTGTTTGTAATGTGCAGGTTTCTTTCATTCTATGTATTTACTGTTTCCCTGAAACACAATTCATATGTGTTATATTGAAAGCTGAGCACCCAAAGAGAGAGTTCAGGAGGTAAAGTGCTTCCCTTGCATGATCTAAACCTGGGTTCAATCCCAGTAAATATGTCTCCCAAGTACATAATGATCACAATATATGCATGGTATTGATATTTTTAATCCTTATAAGTTTATCAAGACTTATTTTGTATCCCAGTGTATGGTCTTTAGAACTTTAATAATTATTTTATATACTGAAAATTGCCATAATGTTCAGGATTTTAATTTGTTGTTTCTGGCAGTCTTTTTGCCATGATCACTGCCTCTCATGCAACTAGAATTTTTGTAGTAAATTTATATAAATGAAACTAATTTGTTAATATAAATGAAATTAAGATTGGTTTGAGAAAGTTTCTTCAAAAGATGATCTTTTCTTTCTTAATGTGGAAAGACCTTCGTGGGACTTATCAGTTGTTTCATTCTGAAGATTTCATGATTCAGAAGGTGTACTGAGTTCAATGAGGACAAGGCAGATGGTGAATACTTTCAGGAAAAGCAATCTCAAAAAACAATTTTTCACCCATCCTGTACTGATGTGGTCACAGATAGATTTTCTTTACTTACCCAATTCTCTGAGTTTTATTTTCCACATTTTTCTGTAACTTACCTAGATGCATGTGGTGAGCCCCTATTTCTGTGATTTTCACCTGTGGCCCTTTTGGAATATCCTGGAATGTACAAAGAGCATAGGGCACCCCATTTAGAAATACAGGTACAGATTATTGAGGGGCCCATTTTTTATTTCTTTATTTAAGATCATGGATACAAACATATTTGTAATTGGGTTTCAGCCATAAAATGCACACACCCCTTCACCAGTATAATTTTCCTGCCACCATTGTCTCCTATTTTCCCCCTCCCTATCCCCTGCCTGTGTTCAAGACATTCTATTTCTCTATCATTGTCATGGTAGTTGTTAGTGTAGTTATTTCTCTAACTGCACTTCCCACTTTTTGTGATAAGGGCTGGTCCTTACTTGTGATAGAGGCTGGTCCTCTTGGCCCTCATCTCTATTTGGCAAGCATCTTCGTGGCAAACACACGAGATTAGGTTTCCAAGCAATCTAGTTTCATGGCTAGAGCTATAATGTCTCCTTTTTTTCAGTGTTTTTCCTGAGAAAAAATATGTTCTCACAGTAACACTTTGAGTCCAGCTTTGGTTGATTATTATTTTCCTACAGTTGGGAACATAAGCAGCATAGCATTAATAATATACAATAATGCATTCAATGCTTAAGTGTTTATAGTAAAGAAGTTTCAGATAGACTCTTCTGGAAGTCCAGGTGAAATAATAAAATTTTCATTTTAGAAAAATTACTTGGATATTTCTATAGAAATTCTCCTGGAACTTTTTTTAGTCTTCAACTAAATTTCAAGTTCTATATCATCAATTTTTGCCCATCCATTGCCTATCAACATACTGTGATTTCCAAACTTAACCTTTCCTTAATGCTCCAAATCACATCAAGACTGTACTCTTTTGCCCTTCTTACACATAATGTTGTGCTTATTGTTTGTTATTTCTTCTTTTATTCCTCTTTTGTTTATATTATCTCTATGGACAGGGATCATTTCTCTTATGCTTATATTGTATCCAGAGAACTTGACCAGCTATTCAGTAAAGCTTGATGAAAGCAAATAAATGATATTTAACTATGTGTTGACAGATTTTCTAAGTAGCATTGGGCCACTCCATAAGAATTCATAATTAAGTAATCTTAATGAAATACAGTAATATGTATGGCCTGCAAGAAGACCCTTGTCAACTAGGAACATTTTATCATTTCTCATCATATAAATTAATATATTAAGAGAGTTAATTACCCTTTTATGATAAAATTAAAAATGATTTTAACAAATGTTAAATATCACAATTTATGAAGTAGCAAGTAAATTGACATTGAAAAATCAGTTTTGCATTATATATCAAAAGCCAGAAAATATCATCTCATTTATCATAGTCAGTCAATGTTGCCAAAGCAAAAATGCCACAGAATGTGGACTTAGAAATGTATTCTTTCATAGGGCTGAAGACTATAGGTCCAAGATCAGTGTGCTAGCAGTCAGATTCTGACCAGAAGACTATCTTCCCAGATTGTTGAGCTTTCTAAAGAAAGAAAGAGAAGGAGAGCCCTGTCCGAGTAGGCCCCACTCTAATGAATTTCTTTAACTGTAATTGCTTCCACAAAGTTTCATCTTGAAATAGTCTTTATTAACTGTTATTAAATACAAGCATTAACCACCATTAACCTTGGTCGTTAAGGGTTCCACAACTAAATTATTTTGATGGTTGATAAGAAAACAAGTAAACCTCAGTTCTGTTTATTTTAACAATATCCTACCAGGACAATATCACAAGTTAGAATAAAAGGATTATTGTGTATGTGTGTTCATCTCTCTTCAGTATAGTCTTCAGTAATAAATGTGCCAAGTATGGAGAGGTCTTGAGGGACCCTAGGACAATTGTGCAAGGTAGCTGACACCTGGATGGCACGTGTGGAACTGGAATACTTTATGTATGAAATTCTATTAATAACTGTTTGTAAACCACGGTACCCAGAATAAAAAGTAAATTAATTTTAAAATAAAATTAACAATATTTATTAAATGAGCAATACATAACATAGTATTTATGTTAGAAAAAGTATATGGGGAAAGTTGGACATATCTAGTAATGGCATATTGAGCTAAAATATAGTGTAATTATGGTGTAACATAAAATAGCATGCTTCCATTTAAAGGCATAAATTAGAATATTTTGAATATTGAAAAAATACTTACATATTACTGAAAGAATAAAATCATGAATCGGAATGTATGATTTTTGTCACAGATTTATAGAGGGCTGAAGTTATATAAAATGGTATTGTCATTTATTACTATTTGGGGTATAGAAGCACTGATATTTGTGTCTAAGCACATTTATGAATTCTGATTCTGAAATTATTATATGGTTATACTTTAGTAATTAAAAATTCTCATTTTTTAAAATACATTTTGAGCTAAGATACAGTTAATATTTATGTCAAAGAATACCCAACTCAAATTTTAATGCTAATGGTATATATCTTTTTATTTTGATGAAGAAAAATAGTTCTGTTGTTAATTAGATAAAGTAAAGATAGTTTTTATTGAAACTTATTTAGAAAAATGTGAGAGGAGAGAAAGAGAAATACATGTTTGACAGAGCAAGAATATGGGCTTCTCAAGAGCAGAAATTATGCAAGCAAGGAAACATAGAGACAAGCAAGCAACATACATATTTCAGGGAGAACATGGGTTTGAAGAACAAGCCAATTCTCTTTAATTTTAAAAGCCTCTTTATTCTTTTTTAATATACTTTCATGGGTCTTGGATTTTAATTTACATAAAACCAGATAATTTTTTTTGTTAATTTGTCTTCTTCAAGATGCCAGTTATAAAATCTTGAATAACTATTCTTGGGTTACCTATCTCTACCCTAACACAAAAATTAAGTGAGAAAATCACATATCTGCATCAAGTCATTTACTGCCTACCTTATATAAGTGCCTGCTCTTTCTTTAATATCCAAAGAAAATAAACTGCAACAAAAATTCAAATAAAGAATATAATAAAGGAAGTATGTTCAGAAAAATGTACAATTTAATTTTAATTTTCTAAGTATTTCTCATAGAACATATTTTTTTCTATCATTATGAACATAAAAAGGAAGAATTAATTTTCTGGATATTTAAAGTTTGGGGATATGTAAAAGAATACTGGAGATATAATATATGGCCATCCAAATATTTTCTTTGAAACAATAGGAGGTGTTAAAAGTTAGGGAACAAAAATAAGAAGAGTTTGTTGTTTTCTCTTTTTTTCTTCCATAATTTCTTATCCTCGTGCTGTGTCTTCCTCTCCTTTTTATTCTGTTCACAAATGGATATTGGTGGGAAATACACAAAGTGTAAAGTGACTTTTACCTGCTGTGCTGCAGACAGAATTGACAAATCAGAAATACCACCCTTTAGGTGTCTCTCTCCTTCTCACTCTCTAGAGGAAGCTAAAATGTCATCCATTCTGCCTAGGAGAGAGCAGGTGAAAAGAGGCCTTTAAGGAAACCAAAAGCACCATGAACTTTCTCATTTGCTCCCAGGTTGCTTGCAAAGTATCTTTTACCACAACCACCAAAAACTATCAGAGCAGATAGACTTCCCTGATGAGTTAAGGAAGAAGGAGATTGATTAAGAAGGGTGATGAAAATCAATCTCCTCAATCAATGATCACTCCTAGAATATTTACCAAACCATATGCACTCAGGTCTCAGACTGTGCAGAGTTAGAGATAATAGTCAAGACACTTCATTCCCCAAGTTGCTAACACGTTGTTCTTCCTATTTAAGTATTTTTTAAAATAGTCATAGGAGATGATATATATTTGTCTTCAAATTAAAGCTTATTTACAAATGGTATTTCTTAAAGAGGAATCATTGGGAGATCCCATAATTAAACAATTCTTGAAAGTTCTGTGTAAAAAGTTAAACAGTTTTTTACTATTTGGACTACTTAATATATCATGATTATGCTGTGCATCTCCAAGAGTCCCTAATTTATATTGTAAAAAAAAAAAACTGGGACTAAAAAAAAAAAAGACTAGGACTGAGAACCCTTTATATCTGTTGGGGAATGTCAAGATTAGAGCCTTCAAACATATTTACATATGTGCAAATATGTAATATCTGTAATAGTGCAGTAAGATGCTTGCCTTCCACATGGTCAACTGTGTTTGATCCCCAGCATTCCATTTAGCCCCCCAAATCCATTAGGAGTTATCCAAGTAAGCAGAACCAGGATTAAGTCTTGAGCACAGCTGTGTGTGACCCCAAAACAAAAACAAAAAATAAACTATAGTAGTAGCCCTTAAGTTTTGCTTATGCCAAATCACCCAAAAGAATTGAAATTTAAATATGGCCAAATTCATTTGTATTAGTCTTGTGAACATCTGGACATTTTTATATTAAATATGGAGGGGGAGTACTATAAAACATGAGAGTTATAATCTGTTCTGCAGTTTAGATTATAACAATATCTGTAGGCCAGAATGATAGTACAGTAAGTAGAGCATTAGCCTTATACATGGCTAACCTAGATTCACTCCCTAGCATCCCATATGGCCTCTACTGACTGATGCCAGGAGTAATTTCTGGGTGCAGAGCCAGGAATCACCCCTGACATCAGGGGTGGCTCAAAAACCAAAATATAAATACATATTTAAGGAGATCTCCTCTTTGATATTTTCATTGCTCTTCTACTCAAATGCCTAACTGCAATCCAGTTTTATATCATTTTCTTGTTACTTTGATATGGTCATCTGATTATCCCTCATAGGAACTAAATTATTAGATTAATTTTCCCCAAAGCCATCACTAGTAATAGGAAATGGATTAATGAAATTGTTCATTCTTCTTGTTTCTGAGCTATATTTTATGAGCTTGATTTTCATTTTGGAGCTTTTGCTCATTATAAAAAGAAATTGGTAATCATAAAAAATATACAGAAATTATATTTCAAAATGCCTAATTCTTTAAATTGGTGAACAATTAAAATTTAACTCCCACAGTTTATTAAAGAAGTCTAATAAAATTTGTTTGTACGTGTGAGCTTTAATTTTTAACGTAGAATATGTAGTCACATAGATCAACTTGCATTGATTTCTGAAAACAAAATGTAACCTCGAGGCAGAAATAAGACCATGCTGTATAATTTGTTAATTTTTAAAACCTCTCACAGAATACTTCATTATTATTAAAATCATGAGGTATCTATAACTGTAAGCCTTAGGAAAAAAATAGAACTGTTAAATTTTGAACCATAAAAATTATCTGTTGAAAACACTTTAATTATTGATTGCAGACTTAAATCCTAATTAGCAATCAAGTTATATAATTGGTCTTTTATGTTAGAATTCTAATACTACATTTTGACATTGTCTTTATCATCGTCAAGGAGGCGTTATTCTTTTCACTAATCATTTCACTAAATAATTAGTAGAGTCATTAAAGCGGCAGATAAACACTTAAAGATATCCATGAAGACATACGAAAAAGAAAATAAATTATGGGTGCACACACACACACACACACACACACACACACACACTGGTTTGAGAATGTGAGGTCTTAGCTTCAAGTCCAGGCTCCTGCACTTAGAACCAAGTGTGACATTGGACAAAAAAACATAATACAGCCTCCTTTCAGGAGGCTGGATCAGATATCAGGGAGCATCTATGTTGTGTTTATATATATGAGAACACTAACAGGCAGATGTTTAGAATTCTGTAATTGTTCACCGTTATATGAGTTGTAACAATAGCCACGACAAAACAGATGTGGGTGGCACAAGAAGTATTTGCAATTACTGAAAAAAATACATTTAGAAGCAACTGTTACATGGGAACTTGGCATTAGCAATGTTGATCATTAGTTCCACTAGTTTAGATACTGAAGACCACTGCATATAAATAGTATACACTGCTGGTTTGGTATAGACTCTTAAAAAAAAAAAAAAAAAAAGAGCCAGAGAGATAACTTAACTGACAGAAATCATGTTTTGCCCGCCAGTGATACAAGTTTAATCTTTGGTACTAGAAGGCTCTCCAGGCACCAAATTGGAAGTAGCTCCTAAACACCAGCATTTGTTCCAGAAACCAAAAGCTAAACATATCTAAATAAATGAATTATAGAAGGAGGTGCAAATGAGGGAAATCCCAACATATTAAATGTAATCATTAGGTATGTGCCTATTTAAGTAATATATGCAATAAAATGTTGGCCATGTTTTGTGCTTGGCTATCTTTATTCTAAAGCCTGATATTTTCTTGACTTGACTTTCTCACTTCCATCACCTGAACCCCTCGATTTATTCTATCAGGTCAGTGACGTGCCACAGAGCAGTTTAACAAAACAGGATGGCTTTCTTTATCACTGGTCACAATCTCTTTTGACAGTGGAAGCAAACAGTAAATTTCACTCAAATATGACCAGGTGACATCTGTCAGAGTTTGAAGCCAAAGGATCATATCAATCAGCAGAACAATAATGACAAGTCCTGTGCTCTTTTTCATCAAGTTTGCATGGATTTATTTAGTAAAATAACCAACACCAATTTTGTTTGGTTTTATTTTTGCATTATATGGGATAATGAAATGATTCCTTTCTTGTCCAAATGCCCAAGTTTCCAAATTTATGATTTATATAGAATTTATGTTCAACTATTTTGAGCATTACCAATACCTTTGCAGAAGGTGCTAGTACAGGTTTTGTGCTATGGCTTATTCAGTGGGCATTTCTCATCAAATAGAGGAAGAAAAGAATGCTGCCAGTGTTGCAGAAAGACAAATAAATAAAAGAACCCTCATTAACTGTTAGAACTGCTTTATGGTACTGCCCTTATGAAATAATTGTGTAGACTCCTCAGAAAACAAAAACTTAACAAACAAAACCATTTTTATGACCCAGTAATTCCTCTCTTGGTCATCTATCCCAAAACACTAAAAAATCATCCATACTATATATATATATATATATATATATATATATATATATATATCATGGACACCTATGTTTAACAAAAGAATATTCACAATTGACAAGGTCTTAAAACATCTCAAGTGCTCAATAACACATGCCCTTTGATAGTTCTAGCAAATAGAGTATTGATCTGTGGAACAAGGAGAGGAACCTTCGTAGAGTGATGCTGAGTTACTGACCCTCTAGTGGTGAAGTAGCATTGCAAGTATAAAACAATAATGTGGAAATAGATACAAATCACATTACCAAATTAAAATAATTAGTTTTTAAATAGTATATGAAAAAATTAATAATTTGCTCATTGTGAATTTACTTTCAAGAGTAAATTTTACTGAATAATGACAAAGCATTATTTATAATTAATAGGATTTTTATTTTCCCCTCCAAAATTGTTTATATGACAATATGAAACCATTATTCATTATTCAAAATGCATTCCAATGAAATAAGTATAATTGAGATAGTATCAAATTAAATTAAATGAGATTTTCAGATTCAAGAATGAAATAAAACATTTAAGTTTCTGAAATAAGCAGTTAGTCTACTTTGTCTACTGGAAAAATATCATAATTAAGTGATACTTTGATTTGCATTAAAAATTAATTATTTCAGTAGACTGGAAATAATTTAGGAGTCAGGTATAATTTTAAAATCGGATTATTTGATCTAGATTGTTTATTGACTAGTTTTAATGCATCAAAGATACCCACACACATCCATCTATGTATGTTACAAAAAAGTGGAACATCAAAAACCTTGTAGAGATTATTTGAAACATTCGTTTTTCTTTGCTTTTTATCCTTGTATTTATTTATTTGGAATTCAAACATTAAAAAATAGCAAGCTGTAATGTAATGACAATCTTTTGAAAATAATCTTCTGAAAAAATAAGAAAATTAAGAAATTATTAGTCTAATATTGTCAATTGTAAAATATTAATTTATTGAATTATATGCTTTAAAGGAAAATTAATGTATTTTAATCTTTAGTTCACATAAATGATTAAAATTTGTGTGTCCAAATTTTTAATTGTTATAGAGTATGATAACATTACTTTAAATATAATAAATTCCAAGTGTCTGCTATTAAAGTTTCCTTTCAGTCCAAATCACAGCAAAAGATTTTTGCTTAGTCTTTCTAGTTTCTTTCAAATATTTTAATGTAAACACAGTTTGCTAACTAAAGATATTTGGTTAATTACCCACCTGTCTTGGAAAAAAATAACTAGTCTTTTTTGTATATGTATTATTATTCAAATATTTTTCTATATTTGCCTATATGTTTAAGAAAATAAATAGCATTCCATATATCCAAATAATTCTGTTTTTATAATCTGCAGTTTCACAGTTGTTTAATTTTTATTGGGAAAATAAATGGTTAAATACAATTTAGCTTGCATTCAATATTTTTTTATTTTTCATTTAGAAGATATTCATATAATTGGTCAAATGTTTGGTACCACAACAAAACACTTTTCACTGCCATTCTCAAGGACTAGTCATTGTTTTCTATGTATCCGGGAAATATTTATTGTAATTCTTTACCTTGAAGGCCAACAAAAAGAGAATAATTCCATTCCATTCATTTCAGGTCAGAATATGAAACAAATGACTGCAAATATTGTCAGTCAGCTTCTAATGTAGATATAAGAAATATGGATGTTGTAAACCACTATGCATTTTCCTTATTATTTGAATTTTTCAAGAAAATATCTGTGCTTATATAAAATAAATGTTCTGAAAATATAAATTACTAATTATTTTTCAGACCTGATGGAATTGGTACTGTTTCAGTGGAAGAAAAAGACAGATTTGAAGAGATAAAAGAAAGACTTTCTTCCCTATTAGAAAACCAGATAAGCCATTTCAGGTATATTCTTCATTTGCTAAAATGTTGATTTCTTCTTCCTTCCGTCTGCCCTCGGATCCTCTACATATTTAAGCCTTTCTGTCCTATTTAAGAATTATCTGTAGCTTTTCCTTCTTGACCTACAAAATGTTATCCTGACTCTTCATTTTGTGGTCTGCTTCTCACTTGCCACTCATTTCCACCACATACTAAAGTGGCATCTCACCGACACCAATGCCCACCACTATAGTCTCTATCTACTCTAGCTAGGTTCCATTTGCTTGATTCTTCCTCCTAGCGCCCATGATACATCTCTCAATTATTAGACAAGAAGACTCAGTCCTTCCTTTATGAAGGAGACTTTCTTAATTGATTTTTCTTCAAAGACTGGAAAAGCTGTAGTTTTTAAGCATTTCCCACCTGTACTTGACTTTTATCATAGATATGACATACATTGGCTTTTTTATTTGTCCTTGTCTTTTTTATTTGCATTCCTTAAGAATGGGGTCACAATGTCTAAGTTCCTTAATGAAAGCATCTTTTGAGGGGCTGCCAAGACAATACACAGGTTGAGAATAGAGCTTACATAGAGCTGAGTCCAGTTTAAATCAATATGGAACCTCAATGTATATATTGAGGAACCTTTGATTGATATATATATATATATATATATATATATATATATATATATATATATATATATCAAACTACATATGGAACCTCAAACACTTCCAGGAGTCATATCTGTGCACAGAAGCCAGAATTAAACGCTAAGCATCATTGGGTATGGCTTAACACCCAAAAACAGCAGAACGAGTAGAACAAAACTATTGATTCTATAAAATATATATAAAATTAAAGATAAGTATCTTAATAGTATGTCTCTTTTTCTGATTCTATTTAGGTCAATCAAAATCTATAAATTAAAAATAATAGACCAATATATTTTTTATCACTCTTATCATTAGTTCTTATAAAATGCTGCCATACCAGTGTAAAGGGTCTTACACCATGCCTTTATTTGGTGGTTATAATTATTTATAAATTTCTAATAAAAAATTTAATAAGTTCAATTCAGTGTCTCTGAGAACAGTCTGAAAAAACTGTTGAACACTTGAATTGTTGTATAGATGATGGTGCTCAGTTTAATATATAATAAAAGATGCTTATGTTCTGTGATTTAAAAAAAATGATACTTGCCAAGCTAAGGTTGGACTCATGCAAGACAAATGGCTTACCCCTTTACCATCTCTCTGACTCTTTTAACAGATAATTCAATAATAGTAATTTACTCAATGAAATTTGCTTCCAATATTAGTACTCTTTAGGGAAATTCAAACTAAAGCTGTACTTACACATTACTCTGAACATGACTATGTCTATAGAATCTCTTTTTGACATGAAGCATGTAAAATGGGATAATCCACTTTTTAAACAGTTTCAATAAAAAATGAATGAACATGTGCAAGTTTTCATCTGAATATTTATATAAGCATTATTCATACTAGCAAACATATAAAACAGATGTTAATGAGTAATAAATAAATAATATATTAGAATAATTCTGAGCAATAAGACAGAACTGCACATAGTACTATAAATGAATATCGGCATAACCATAGAATGAAAAAAAATCAAACCACAAAAGTACATTTAGTATGAATTTATTCTTATATTTATTTATCAAAGATGCAAGTGAATCCAAGTGAGAGAATACAGGTAATTAGTGGCCTGCATCTCATGGGTAGAGAAGAATTTTGAAAATCATATGTATGTACATTGCATGGTCATTAATCATAGTGTTAACTTTCACAAATGTATATTGTTGAAATAAGTCAGTTAACCCAAAATGGATTCTCTCAGACCCAAAGCCTTCTTATCAAACCAACACTCATTTATAATCTCAGTTTGGCAAATGGAATCTTCAACCCTCAGAAATTCTTTGATGAGTACTAGGAAGGCAGTTGTTTTGCCACCAGAGTATCACCTAAGAACCTTTGCAGTAACAAGGGCCCTTTTTGCTAGAATAATGTCCTTGCCCTGATGACTTCTGGCTAGAAAACTACGTATTGGTTTGAGTTTTGTGTTATTTCTCAAAGTGTATCTATCCAGTAGATTTCATGCTACTTGATTTGGATTGTCTTGTGCTTTCACCTTAGTGACAGTACAGCAATTAATACACTTGCCTAGCACGCAGCTATCCTGGGTTTGATACTCAGTACCACATATGATCCCCCTAATACTATCAGAAGTGAACCCTGAGCACAGCCATGTGTTCGCCAAAACCAAGCACATCTTTTTTTACTCAAGCAACTCTATAAAGTCTTACTATGCCTAATATATTATCAGTATATATCAAAATAGGGGCCGGAGAGATAGCCTGGAGGTAAGGTGTCTGCCTTCCATGTGAAAGGACAGTGATTCAAATCCTGGCATCCCATATGGTCCCCCTGGGCAGTTTCTGAGCATAAAGCCAGGAGCTTCCAGGTGTTACCCAAAAACCAACATATATATATAAAATATAAAATATATATAAATTTATGTACTGTATACTTTTATTTATGTGCAGTTTGATTTGTGTCACTTCCTATCTAACTAAAACTATTTAAAATAAAAGAAATTTGGAGCTAGAGCATTAGTACTGAGGGTAACCTTGAACAGGTTAACCCTAGTATGACACCTGGCAATGCTAAAGTGTTACTTTGTGCTTGGTGACCACTCATGGAAGGGCTTTGGGAACCATATGGTATGCTGTGGATTGAACCCTCGTCAACCATATCCAAAGCAAGTACCCTACCCATTGTAATATCTCTTTAACCTCAGGAATATTACTTTTAAATCAGCCCCAACGGAGAGATAGCACAGTGGTATTTGCCTCGCAAACAGCCGTTCCAGGACCTGGTTGGTTCGAATCCCGGTGTCCTATATGGTCCCCTGTGCCTGCCAGGAGCTATTTCTGAGCAGACAGCCAGGAGTAACCCCTGAACACCGCCGGGTGTGGCCCAAAAACCAAAAAAAAAAAAAAAATCAGCCCCAAATGTGAAAGGCAAATATATTACTTAGGACTAGGACATGGGAGAGGCTGGCATTAAGAACTTTGTTTTTTCTTCAAAGCCTTTTAAAAGTGTCCTCTTTTTGTTGTTGTTGTTGTTGTTGTTTGTTTTTTGGGTCACATCTGGCAGTGTTCAGGGGCTACTCCTGGCTCTAAGTTCAGAAATCGCAGGCTCTGGAGACCATATAGGATGCCGGGATACGAACCACCGTCCTTCTGCATGCAAAGTAAATGCCTTACCTCCATGCTATCTCTCCGGTCCCTAAAAGTATCCTCTCTTTTTTTAAAAAAAAAAATAAATTCTTTAATTGAATCACATTTAGTTATACAACTACAAAGTTGTTCATGATTGAATTTCAGTCAATGAACAAAATCTTCCTTGTATCAAAAATAAATTCAATTTTTACAAGTGAATAAGAAAAAGAAACAGGTAAACTGTAGGGCAGGTTTGTGCAGCTCATTTTTTGTGTAATTATCTTATTAAAGTAGAAAATGGTGAGTAAATGGACTTTACTCAGATTTGGTATTAAACTTGGTTGACTTTTATTTGATACTTGTTTTCCACTTTGCTTCACTAATGGATAACTGAGTTTTAAAAACTCAAAATATTTATTCTCAAAGTCAGAATAAAATGATTTTCTTCTTTTAAAACTTGTTTTGTAAAGATTAATTAAGCATTTATATAGTTATTTTCTGTACTTTATTGATTCAGGATTACTTGTGCTCTGTAAATGTGTTGAATTATTTACACATCAAGGGCAGCTAATGTTAATTCAGAACATACCCACTGGGACTTCAGTGCCCTGAAATCTAAATGTAATCTGGGGATCAGTAACATGCCATTCATAAAGTGTGTCACCCACAGATTAATGGAAATAAACAATAGGAAAGACAATAGATGGATTATGCAAATATGGTGAGAAGATTTAAACTGGGAGGGAACTACAAGAAACCAGTCTGTGTTTTTATTTAAAGGTGGATTATGTTTTATGACATACAAAATGCTTAGACTACTTTTCTAATTTATTAACAGCCCTAAAAAGTACTCTACACAACACTCTATGATAATTAATGATGTGACTTTTACCTGTGGCAGGAGATTTATAGATTATGTAGAGGAAAGATTAAAGCAAAGAAAATTTAGATACTTGAATGAAATGAAGAAAATCCTAACTAGATTTTGTGACATTTATTTGCATATGTCTGAGATTAATGATAATTCCAGAAATCTGACATTCAATATAACTATTGCTTTATGAGAAATCCTTCAAAATTGGACGTAAAATTAAATATTCTCTTTTCACGCTGAGCCAGATTATATTTATTATTAATTAAGCCTTAAAAATAATCTGACAAGCCCCTCAATAAAAACAAAGAGACTTTTGAGGGGCAGGAAGCAAACTTCTCTTCAAATCTTTTCAAAGATTTTGATCAGAGCAGGAGAGCAACCTCAGGATGACAATCCAGCTACATTGACTCTTGAACTTGGGCCAGCTACTGTGGAAAAGGAGAGAGTATTTGCTAAATCTTCTTGAAGGCATAAGAATGGAGGGGACCTGATTGGCCTTCTGTACTTTTTAAGTGGAAAGTACTTGAAGAATGACTTCTTTGTTAAGAATAAATAAAACTGTCACCACATGGTGGTAACATTTGAGGAGCCTGCTTCCTCCCTGCCTTTGACCCTGATTTTCTTCCTTCTGGGGTGGGTATTGAGGATACCTGTTCATCAAAATTTTATACCAGTTAAGCAGTCAAAAAACCGATTAAGATTTGTAAGTTTAGTATGGGGAGATCAGAATTAGATTTCAGCACAGTCAAATATATAAAAAGGAGGAACAATCTATAGCTATATATGTATGTTTATATATTTATGCTCAGAGTTTTCTTCTGGATCTGTGATTAGGGATTACTTCTACACGTGATTAAGGAGAATATGAGTAATGCTAGGATTGAATTGAGGTTAGTTGATGCAGCACACATGCTGTATCTTTGTTCTTTCTGGTCCTCCAAAAATAATTTATGAGAATAATTCTCACACAAATAAAAGAGACTGTTTTGGAATAATAATAAAAATTACATTTATGAAATAATAATAAAAAACAATTCTTTAACAAGAACTATGGAGGTAGGGAAATCGATTTGGTTTGGTTTTTTGGTGTTTGAGCCACTTCTAGTGGTTCTCAGAGCTTAATCCTGGCTCTGCGCTCAAGAGTCATTCATAGATGTCCTCATGAGGCCATATGTGATGCCACATATTAATGCCACATAGTGATGTCACTAGGGTCAGCCACATGCAAGAAGCAAGCACCTTACCCCCATTTACTATATTTTTCCCACTAAAGGTTCTTTTCTATTTCCCATATTCTTTCTGTACACATATCAAATCTTGAGGTCCCTGTTTCACATTGAACATCTTGTTCCGTCATGAAATGAGTAAATGTTTATGATTGACACATTCCTAGTTAGTAGCATGCCATATTAACCAACTTTCATTGTTCCTTAACTATGACAAGTGACAGAATAGCAATATAGAATTTTGTCTTTGCCATTAATTTTCTTTTTCTTTACAGATACTGTTTTCCTTTTGGACGACCTGAAGGTGCTCTAAAAGCTACACTTTCACTACTTGAAAGGGTATGTTTGAAGATTAGTTTGTAAGAAATATTTGTTTTCCCAATTGTTGTATGTTTTGGTAATTGTATAAGGGACACAACCTTGTTACTCACAACTGCCATGTGCCCTAAATCTGAGGTTCTCATCTCTTCTTGCCACATTAAGATTCCATATATTTCACTCCTTCGCTGAAGTCTTACTGAAGACTGTCACTAGCATTCTTTGTTGAGTTTATAATAATATATGTTTTTATAGAATCCATGTTTCTCACTGTACCTTTTCCCCTAAAGTAAATATTTGCTTTGCACTTACATACTGGTATCTGTCTTCTGGCCCACACAAGTCTTTAATTTTCTATCCCAAGAATTTTACTTCTATATGTCAGATATCCAACCCCGTAGGAGTCTGTCATTTAAGAGTCATCATTTCTTTCATTCTTGATTCATCTTAGAATTAATTTTCATTCATTTTGTACAGTACTTGAATTTATAAATTGTAGAAAATCATTTGCAATCAAATACATTCTGTATTCATGCCTAAAGGTTACATTGCATGCTAAAGATCATTGTGATAAATGTGTACTCCCACATGCAAATGTGGCAGAATGTGTTAGAAATAAAGTATTATTGTTCTCAAACAGTTAAGTGATATTCAATTCCTATTCTTTATATGTGTTAAAATGAATTTCTAAGGACCATTTTATTACTGATTTATCTAGTCCCAAATTGTTGACCTCAAGCATTTGGTCAAGTTCATTTTCTCCCAAATTAACTACGGACATTAGTTTGTAATTAGACTGTTATTGAATGCAAATCATGAAAGACATTGTTTAGTGACTTAAAAATTTGGAATATACAGACAATCCCTGAGGGCTCAAAGGAGACCTCTGAAATATTGGAAGTTTCACGCATATAATGCTGTCTTGTTTTTCAGTGCTGTGCATTGGGAAATAGGAATAGAATTATAGAAATTACTTGTTTGGGATTTTTTATCTAATATTACAGGCTGAAATTAACTCATTATATTGGCTCAAGTGTCATTGATGCGAACTTTTGGAACAGACATCTAGGCTACAGAGCCTAACCTTGC
The DNA here is from genome assembly GCF_024139225.1 of Suncus etruscus. Classification (NCBI taxonomy): domain Eukaryota; kingdom Metazoa; phylum Chordata; class Mammalia; order Eulipotyphla; family Soricidae; genus Suncus; species Suncus etruscus. The sequence goes on along the minus strand of NC_064848.1, from coordinate 131,161,646 downwards.
TCTGTTCCATGGTAGAGTCAGATCCCCACTTTCTCTTCAGAGAGAAGAGTTAGTAATAGCACAGATGTCTATATGACCCATACAGACAGGTGGAAGGATGAACACTGAACTTTATTCCAGTTCTAACCACTGCCTTGTCTCTCAATGAATTAGATCAGAAATGGGAAGGTCTTTTGTGATTATCTATTTTCATGTCACTATGCTAACTGACATATTAGTAAAATAGAATATGCAAGTGATTTCTTGACATATAGGATGTCTTGAGGAGAAACAAAAGCAAGGAGTAAACAAAGGTAGTATCTTTTTTTGTACTTCCCATTTTCTATAATTTGCCTAATAAAGAATTCGCTCCTAACTACCTCAAATTAAAATTCCAGCTTGAAAATAATATGAAATGGTGCCTGATTCTATCCCTAAATTCACCTCTAAATCAGTTATATATAGTCTAATTTTAACAGTTATTTCTGCTATTTAAAAAGTGGTCATAAGAAACCAAAGGTTCATGGTTTTTATATGGAACCAATTTAATCTTAAATTTAAATGTTATTATTAATGACACTAAAATTATTGTAATGGAAATATTTATTTTATAACTAGATTTTTCTTGGTTCAGATAAGTCTAATTGAAGTGTCAAATGTCAGTATGTTAAATAAAGATTTTTAATAAAAGAATAGGAAAATAATTTGATTGGGTAGGAAAGGTTTAAGAGATAAAGTTAAATGTTTTTTAAAATAAACATTGCCTAACAAAATAAAAGCACATTATCAAGGATCATCAGTGTTCAAATAACTAAATAATATTATAAAATTTATAGTATTGAGGCTTCTTGGAAGCAATGAAATGATAAATAATTTCATTAAATCATGTTATAAAACTGAGTTATCTTGATATTCTTGAAGTATTTCTATTTTTTCTTTAAATTTTAATATGTTTTTAATTGAGTTAACATGCACTATTCAGTGTTTTTGATGGTTGAGCTTCAGTTATACAGTGTCCAAAATCTGTCCTTCACTAGTGTGCATTTCCTGCCACCAATGTTATCAGATTTTTTTTCCTTTATCCTCTTGAAATATTTCTTTCAAGATAAAGCTCATAAGAAAATAAGAACACTGAGAAAAGTATGCATTTTCTATATGCATAATTTGCCACATTTTATCATTTTAATGTTAAGCAAGGAAATGTTTATTAAAATATGGAAAAATAGGGGCCAGCGAGGTGGTGCTAGAGGTAAGGTGTCTGCCTTGCAAGCGCTAGCCAAGGAAGGACCCCCACCGTCCCATATGGTCCTCCCAAGCCAGGGGCAATTTCTGAGTGCTTAGCCAGGAATAACCCCTGAGCATCAAATGGGTGTGGCCCGAAAAACAAAACAAAAGTATGGAAAAATAGAGTTTGAACAGTTTAATTTTAACTTCTGAGCAGTTTATCACCAAGATTGGTTTTTTTGTTTTGTTTTGTTTTGTTTTGTTTTTGTGGTTTTTGGGTCACACCCGGCAGTGCTCAGGCGTTATTCCTGGCTCCAGGCTCAGAAATTGCTCCTGGCAGGCACAGGGGACCATATGGGATGCCAGGATTCCAACCGATGACCTCCTGCATGAAAGGCAAACACCTTACCTCCATGCTATCTCTCTGGCCCCCACCAAGATTGTTTTAAGGAAAATTATCATTGAGTCATTATAAAAGTGCTTAAATATTTTGGATTCTGTATATAACTGCTTTACTTTCCCATTAGCAATTTATGTAAAGAAAAAGTGAAAAGTACATTGCAGAAACCCAGAGAAAATATTTTTTTTGTTTTTGTTTTATGATTGCAGAAAGTTTCTTTCTTGTATTTTAGCATTTAAGACTAGTCATTTTAGTAAGACAAAGAAGTTTTCTCTTGGCTGAAGCACAGCAATCAAATATAATAACTGATAGTAGGGAACTTGGTTTGTAGAGCTCAAGAAAAGTTTTTATTCTTACAAAATTTTTGTTATTTTCATATCTGTTCATATCTGTTGGCAAACGGTTTTATAAAGTTCTCAAATTAGGGTTGTGCAAGACAAACTTTGTTATATGTCCCAAGGACTAATTCTGACCTTAAACAGCTGCTCTAATGGTGTTGAGGGTGTCCCAGGAGGAAAAGTGACAATCACACTCAATGGTGGCTTGGCCTATGGGAGGTTTTGATATGCATAAATGAGGCTTAAGCAGGAGAAGCTAAAGCTGGGGAAACATTCCTAGTTGTGAAGTGTAGACTCATTACTTCCCTCCAAGCTACTTAGGATACCTCCCTGGTAACAACAGTCAGGTATAAGACAATGCGGGTAATTTGATTTTAGATTTTCATGAATCAGTCTCAAGATCGTCTTTCACCCTCACTCTCTAGGTTTTAATGAAAGATATCGCCACTCCCATGCCAGCAGAAGAGGTGAAAAAAGTGGTCAGAAAATGTCTCGAGAAAGCTGCCTTGATCAATTACACTAGACTCACTGAATATGCCAAAATTGAAGGTTAGTACAGTGAACAATTGCCAAAGTGGCAGTGAGAGCCAGACATGCCGATTAACTGCATTTTCTGTGAGAAGTCCTTTCCTTTCCCTAGCAAACCTGTATAGTAGCAAAGGGAAATGTCTCATTAAAATCTCAGCTGGTGAACTGAAGAGCTTTTTCCTATTCATTGCTTTAATATGCCTCCTGGGACTCTGCTTGAATGAAAGACCCAGGATTCGTGCTTAAGTTGTTCTTTGTTCTTATTTTGAGTTTTCAGAGAACCAAAGGTGTTTTTATGGGTTATATTTTTTGGCATAACTGGAAGTATGAATAACATTACCACTTTGTATTCTTTCCTAATCAGTAACATTATAGTATTACATAATTTATTTTCTGTTCTACAGTATCACTCGAAGGAGAAACTTGTTGATTATAATAGGACTGAAATCAACTTACAAAATTCCCTGCAACTTTTAATTACTTGTAGTATATTGATGTATTTGAAAGATTAGATCTCTTGAGAGGACTGTGCATTTCTTTACCTTTCTTTTACACTCCCTTCATTAAAGAAACTGAGATTTAAAATATTTTAAAGTAAATAAAATTTATCTTTTGATATAGTTAAAATAGAAATGTCTTAAGATTCTTTGCTCTAATTTTGCTCTAATTATCATAAAATAGCTTGTTATGATATAAGTAGTAGTATGTTAAAGTAGAAAAAAGTTTTTCATCCTAAATCCTATCTACAAATAAGTTACCTATTTAAAAATGTATCTCATAATATGCATGTAATCTTCATGAATTACAAGTTTCTTAATTAGTTGCAATAAAAATAATTGTCTCAAAACTTAGGAAATGAAATGATTGATTTTAAGTGTCTACAATATTCTCTAAATTTGATCAAGCTTCTAACAAGCCTGGGATAACCAGCCTCCTGCTTGATTAACAAAAAAAAAAAAACCACATCCCATCACTATAGCAACCAGTATTATATCACGGGACTAACAACATGAAACCTCCTTAGTTACCAGTTTAACATCATTAATTATGATATCATGTTGTGTTAAAGCAAAAGCAATGAATATTAGATCATTTGAGAAAAATATGATAAACAGAATGGTTTTCCCATTTTGAATACTCATTCAGATTTCATATTTTGGGACTATTTGAGTCTTGTGACCATGAATTGAAATAATTTGGTATGACGTATGTATGTTAAAACCTTTTAAATTGTCAAAGAAAAAAATCTCGTTGACCATGTAAATAAATACTATTATTTTATTCAATTATTATGAACTCTATTTTTTTAAAAATTCCCTAACTGCTTTAGTTAAGTTTTTCCTGCTATTTTTCCAATTATTTTTCAATTATTATTAACTATTTTTTTAAAAAAATTTCCTGTTTGTTTTAGTTGTTTTTTCTGATATTTTTCCAAGAAATTACAAGAGATGTAGGATATTTCTATATGTATTTATGCTTTAGTCACAGAATTCATGAACAAATAAATAATCTTATTGTACTTGTACATAGCCTCTTGGCTTCTTTTGGTAATGAATTGAAATTATATGTTAACAGTGATCATCATAAAGTTATTGCTATTCCTCTGGCTCACACATAAAAACAGCTCTTTATGACATATAAAAAGGTCGATAATAAATGGACAGTTAACAGGGAACTATCTCATTTCTGTCCTTTGTCACCATTCTTTTATATGCACTCTAAGATTACTATTGTAGCAAAATTTTATAGACTATAAATTAATTTTATATTAATCTTGTCAGGTAGTATTAGCAGTCTTCTTTCAAAAAAATATATACTGAATATGATCAGAAACAGTACTTATTTTCATTATCTCTCATCTCCTTTTATATACTTTGAAACAAAACCTTTGTACTTTTCCTATTTTTCCTTTATAGTAGGAACAAAGACCAAGAACTAAATCAGATTAAGATTAGAAATGGGGACTGGAGAGATAGCATGGAAGTAGGGTGTTTGCCTTGTATGCAGAAGGATGGTGGTTCAAATCCCAGCATACCATATGGTCTCTGAGCCTACCAGGAGCTATTTCTGAGTGTAGAGCCAGGAGTCACCCCTGAGTGCTGCCAGGTGTGACCAAAAAAAAGAAAAGATTGAAAATGGGAAGTGGGCTACTTTTCTGTGCTGATTACCCATATATATATATGTGAACAGCTTTTGCCTTTTTTTCTCTTAAATTCTCTCTTCTTATGTTTTAGGCCCAGCAGAAAAGGAAACAGGTAACTAACATTTGTGCATGCCTGTGCTGTACAGTGATGGTGTGGTGTTTTGAAATTGATGAAATTAGTTGTCTTTTTGTTTTTTAGGACTCCTATAAAATTTCCTTTAAGATCAATGAATAAGTTTTTGAAAGAATTTGATTTTACTGGAAATGTCACCATTAAATATAAGTAATTTGTCTGTAAATGCTTTAGCATTATTTTTATGTAAATTCAAATCAATCAAAACCTGAGTCTGTTTCAGTGTTCTAGATAATATTTTGAACATGGACATTTATCTTATTTGGAAGCTATTACCCACATTCAAAAGTCTATTGCCAATTGAAAAGAAAAAAATATTTTTTTTGAAAAAAATAGCAAAAACCATAAATAATACTTAATAAAAATAGGTAATTTTAACTTTTGAAATTATTAATCATATGAGCAGGAATGAGCAGAATATCTGAAGGTCCATTCTTAGACCAGTTGGTAAAGTCCTTAGGGTCTCTGAATATTTTACGATTTTGCTGCTTTTTTTGTTTCCTTTTCCTTGTCCCATATCTCTGTGCTAAACAGTTTAGCACAAACCTCATCTCTTTATCTTGCTTACTCTTCAAGCCATTTCCAAATAGGTTCTTTATTAAACGTATTAACTTTGATATCCCTAGCACCCTTATTCTGCAGTTAGCACAAAGTGATTTCTCAGGACTTTGGAGAGACAGGCAAGTTAGTTCTAGCTGCAGTTTGCTTACCCTAATGATAAACCATTTTATTTCTATTTTTCTCATCTAGTCTAATTTTGCATCTAATATTGTAGGAAATAGGTTGCTTGGATAATTTTAAACCAAAATATTTTTATCGAAAGTTCTACTTTTTTTTCCTACCTTCCTAATTTCAATGCTAGAAAATATCAGGAACAAAATAATGCTCAGAACCAGGAAAGGGAGAAGGCAATCTTGCCTATTTGCAATATTTGAAGCATACTTTTGAAAAATTAACCCCTGCTTTTTCTCCAGAGTTATGGGCCCACAATCCATTATAAAACAGCTGCCTTGTGTTCTTTAACGATCTTTTTTAATGCTTACCTGGCATTTTGTCTTTTACAACTTTCCTGTTGTAGAAATATTTCCTATCTAATTTGCAAATAAAAAGTGCAGGGTATTTTGTCACTAACCTCCAATAAGTAAGTTGGTCTACTGGAACTAGAGTTTGATGTCCTAGGTCCAACCTACAGACACTGGTCCTTCCCCTATGAAATTGAGGGATCACAATACATATAGTAAACTGCATCAAGTGGATAGAGCGTCAAGCCACCATTTCGACTTTCAATAGCGAGGACTGCAGAGAAGTACCATTCTTCCTGTACTTCCTCATGCCACATAAGCATTATTGCCCTCGCACACATATAGCATACAGACTATTTCTCAGCTATAAACACAAGTGGGGGGGGAATAATTTTTATTAAGGTCAAATGCTTATGTAATAGGAAAAAAGCAGTTGGAGACTCAATAATTTAAGTGATTTGAATGGGAACGTTGTTTTCAGTTGAACAATGTTATATAGTAACAGGAGAGGATTTTTGTTTTGCCTTTTTTGTGTGTGTGTGTGTGGTTTTTGGGTCACACCTGGCAGTGCTCAGGGGATACTCCTGGCTCCATGCTCAGAAATTGCTCCTGGAGGCACGGGGGACCATCTGGGATGCCGGGATTTGAACCGATGACCTTCTGCATGAAAGGCAAACGCCTTACCTCCATGTTATCTCTCCGGCCCCAACAGGAGAGGTTTTTAAGAAATTTATTCCAAATCATTTAGTTGTACTTTGTAGCAAATACGAAGCTACTAAATGTTTCAGGGTAGGCTTTCTCAATTGGAAGCTGCATAGGCCAAGATTTTTCATGATTTTTGTCATCTCTTGACTGTAATCAAACATCTTTTTTATTTAAACTACTTCAATAATTGCTTAAACAACTCTACACAAAAGGCAGTTTGCTGGAGTTATGCATGAGAGGAGGTCAGTTTTCCGAGTAATGCCTTGCATAATGTTGTACTATTGCTATTGAAATCCAGCAAACCTATAATTTGTCCGCTTGCTCTCACATTCCACAAGCCTCTCCTGCTTGTCCCTAGGTGACCCTCCAAGGCCATCTGATTCCAGTTCATACCATTATTGGATGTAATACCTCAGCCACATCAAAAGCCTTTTTTAGAACCTCTTTTTCAAAAAATACTAATATTTAATCCTAAAAGCAAACACATTTGTGCCAGGAACTCTTAGGAGTATTTTTCATATAATCATTCGTTTTTCAGTTGTTTGTTTTGGTTTGGGAGATCACATCTGGTGATGCTCAGGGATTACTCCTGGCTCTGCACTCAACTAGTACTGTTGCTGGTACTTGGGGGACTATTTTTGATACTGAATATAAAAATCTGGGACTGCTGCATGCAAGGCAAGCACCATACCCACTGTACTATCACTCTCATCTCTAGCCATTTATTTTTACAACAAATTTCAAATGGCAATTTGCTTTATTGTTCTTGTTCCTTTGTCAGTAAACTGTAACTGAGATTACTAATTATTTATTTTATAGTCACATATGTAGTAGATGGGCTATTGAAAGCCACTGTCTACCTATTGAACCATATAATTACTTTCCCTTTTCCTCCTTTCTTTTTAAGCTTTTCTAGTTGAATATCCCTTAAATGCATAGGTCTCTGAAAGATGATCTGTAAAGATAAAAAACATATAATGTAACTTAAAAATTTTCAAGTCATAACAGAAAAGAGGTAAGAGGACAGATGCCATTAATCACTTATTTAATAGCTTAGTGTCTCTCAGCTATTGGCATTTTAAAATATATTTTGTATGCATACGGCATAATGAGGCATCTGACATATTTATCATTATAACATTTTTGAAACTTGTGTGCTTTCACTCTCATGGCACATCTCAGTTAAGATATGTAGAGCCCATATCAAGTACTCACCACATGTGACTGGTACCCACTGGATTGGTGGCACAGGTCTCCAGTTCAGGGAAATCTTAAATCTCTTTGGAGCTCTTAGAATTCAAAAGACAGTATTGTTCCTCTGTCCTACTGTTGTTAAAAATGGTAGTTCCACAAGGCTTTTTGTATTTTATTTTATTGTATTTTATTTTATTTTATTTTATTTTATTTGGGGGGGGATCAGCCACACCCAATGATGCTCAGGGTTACTCCTGACTATGTGCTCAGAAATCACTCCTGGCTTGGGGACCATATGGGATGCCTGGGGATCGAATCATGGTTGGTCCTAGGCTAGCACGCACAAGACAGATGCTTTATTATTTTTAAAGGCTTTTTGTATTTTAATAGCTTCTCCAATAATAGCAAAGTTCTTGGCACATATATTGATAAATATGCATGTAGAACATGTTTGATAATCACTTCAAAGCTGAGCAAAGCATCTCCGATTCTGAGTAGTATATGCCCAGCACATATTTGGAAATCAACTGTATGTATTAACTATACAGATGATATAAAATGTCATGAGGCTACTTAGAGCAGAGAGAATATTCGGTAAATACAAGCTGACTTACAGACCTATTATGGTATAGTAATGTCATATTAGCCAATTTAACAATTCAAAATATAAAATAACAAAATAGGGAAGACAAACAATTTCTCATCCTTATCGTGGGGGATGAAGGGACAAGGAGGAGTTCATGCTGTATGTTATTATAAAATGCCCACATTTGTTTAAATTAGCTATCTAATCGTATACTAAGAAGTGGTTTATACTATGGCAAATGAAGTCATTTTCTTCTTAGTTTTTATTTGATAATGAATTATATAATATGCAATAGCAATTAATATAATAGCAAGATCTTATTCAGTCATTAGAATAATAGCAAGTTCGTATTCAGTTATAGAGTTCAAAGTGATACTGAAACTTCATCATCCTAGTCATGTTTTTTTTTTCCTAAGATTATCTGTTTTGTAGCTGCAAATAAGCTGTTTTAAAGAACAACCCCATTTATTCTTTAACCCATCATATTTCTTCCAGGCAGTTTCTTTATAGCAATAACACATCCATTCATGGTCCTGAAATTCTGCTTCCTTCTACAAATTCTGTATTATATTGTCACTTACGATCCAAGAAGGGAGTCTGCTACTTAGAGCCTTGCCCTGAGCTCTTTGGCAGAGTTGGTATCTAGGTTCATTGTGAATGGTTAAATCTAGCATTGCCCTAAACAAAAGGTAGTATGGAATGAACAGGCAGCGTTTCTGCAGTGAGGCTCTGTCTGGGCCCTTTGGTTGCCAGGTTCCCTGGGCAAACCCCACTGCTCTCATTTTCGAAATCTCAGTTGAACGGGATAGTGATGCTTTCCCAGGGGTGGGGCGCTGCTTGCTTTTCTTTGAGAGGAAAAGTTGCACTGTGGCCGTCTTGACGTCATTAAGATGTGTTTGCCATCTGGGTGGCTTTTTAATTTAGCACTCCATTGTCGAAATGTAGTCAGAAATAATAAATAAATAAAATCTATTCTGCTTATGGTTGTGTGCATTTAGAAGTGAGTAGAGAATAAATAAAATGCACAGTTGATGAAGTAACTATTTAAATAGTTATATTTGCCTAATAAACTATTCAGGAATAGTTCCTTACTAATGTTTCTCAGATGGCAGTTTTCTCTCCTAATATGTCTGTTCTTATAAATTTGATTTTTTAAAAATGTTTGTGTTACATTACCAAGAATTCTGTTCACTAATATATAATAATGAGCTTAGGATATTACATTTTCAAAAAGCTTAGCATCACTTTGCAGGATGTAATTTTTATAGTTTTTAAAGCAATAGGTGGATGTTTAATAAAAATATATTGCTTGAGCTGCACTAACTTTGGATCACCTGGATAGATACCAAATTAAAATTTGCTTTATAAAATATAAGAAACTTGGTCTATTTTACATAGTTAATGAACTATTTAAATTGCGTATTAGCCAAATATAACATTTTTTAATAATAAATTCTTTGATTCTCCTATGATTTAAGTTATAAGAAAATATTAGATGCTTTTATCAGTAATTTTTCATCAATATATTTATTACATTACTTTAGTACCACTTCCTTTCTATACATTAGCCTTATTCAGTGTAACATGTGTACTAGATAATTGTAATATCATATTCCTTTTTAAGTACTGCATAAGTAATATAAATGTGCAACTTCCTTTTTCATATCTAATCTAGAATGAAAGAGAACTTCTAATATGGGTATATATCTTAATTTTTTCACTACCAAACTAGCCACACAAGGTAAAATACAAACTCTATAACTTGTTCATATCAATTAGTTAGCTCTTGACAATGTTGAAAGATTTCCTATGTATACAAAGATATTTGGGGGGCTTAATAAGCATGTATTTCAATGTTTGTTAACCAAAAGAGACAAATATAAACATTCTTTGTTTATGCTGAATGGGTCTTTAAAAATGTGTATGTATCCCAGAACCAGAGCAATAATACAACAGATAAAGAGCATTACTTGAACACAGTACCCCATACCATTGCACTACATAGTATCCCCCTATTTTGTCAGGAATGTCCCTGAATGCAGAGCCAGGAGTATGCCCTGAGCACTGCCAGGTGTGGCAAATTAAAACAAAAACATAAATCTGTGTGTCCTTTCAGTTGATTTAAAAAAGAGAGAGGTTGGATTAATTGAAGGGTTAGTACATGCTTTGTATGACAGGGACCTGTTTTTAATTCCCAGTACCACATGGTCCTTCAAGCAGCACCAGGAGTGACCCCACCCCCAAACAGTGAGTCTGGAGTAACCCCCAGCATCATCATGTTTGACTCCAAACCCAAAAATAAAATCATCATTATAATAATGGAAAGTGTTATAAGTCTACATGCACAGCCAGCTAGCCAAAGTAAGTGAAAAGGCAAATCAGGACACCAGTAGCACCCTCATGGCAAGGTGATGCAGTGTTTTCAGTGCTCTAGGGATCTGTGCACTTGTTTTCTGAGACCTTCAGTGACCATGGGAGTAGGGTTCTATCAGCTACAGATAAGCCCAGGAGGATGATTAAAGTCACTTGGCATCTTTTCCTAAAACTGATTCTAAGTTCACCTTCCTCTAACATTCTAACCCATCTGAATTTAATTCTAAGGCTACATCAGTGTTTATTACTCCTTTCAATATTAATGCTAACAACTGCTGACCTGACTGCACACTCCTGCTGCCCTCTTCTCTTGACATTTGACACTGGGAATTCATTTTGCCAAATGGAATGTTTTGTCATGCTTCTCCCTCTTTTTTAAACTAATCACATTAAGTGACAAAGTTATGACATTATTAGTGGTTGACTTTGAGACATACAGTGTTTCTACAAGAATCCTTTCACCAATGTCAATTTTATTCCACCAGTGTCTCCAGTTCTCCCACTCAAACACCTGCCTCTATGCAGGCACTTTCTTCCTTTTTTCCCTGCTCTATTGGCACTGTAATTTACAGTAATGTTGCTGATGGAGTATGGTTCCTGTCACTTTACCTTTTTTCACACTATGTCCTTTCAGGACCACTTTGCTTCATCTTTGTGCATTGTTCCCTTCTCTGGTCTTATTGACCCTAGGTCTATCCCCCCTCCCCCAGTGGAAGCCTTCTTACTAAAGAGCAATTCTCAGCCCTTAATTTTTGTTGACTTTGGGGATTTGTTATTCCACAACTATGTTTTGTTCTACCCCACATGTGAGGGATAATTTTGTGTCCTCCCTCTGACTAATGTCACTCAGCATGATGCTCTTCAGATTCATCCATATAATAAATTGCATGACTTTATGTTTTCCTACCAGTCAAGTGGTATCCCATTGTGTATGTTTTCCTTCGTTTCTTGAACTACTCATCTTGTCTTGAGCAAGTAGATACTCAACCTATCTACTTCTCTCTTTTATAATTTGTTTTATAGTATGAGTTAAATGGGAATGAGGAAGGACCACAAAACATTCTTGTTTGGGGGCTGTACAGTGCTCAGGGCCTACTGCTGGCTCTACATCCAGGATTAGTGGTGATACTTAAGGGACCATATGGGGTGCTGGATATTGAACTCAGATTGACTGCATACAAGGAAGCCCAGGTGTTATCTCTCTGACACCAGGAAAGACCATTTTAATCATGGATGGTGCTGGCTAATTCTTTATATAGAAATCAAACTTGATCTTTAACAGTGTGCTCTATTCCAGATCATTTTAACAAAGAATCATGATTTTAAGCTTGCATAATACCTGCCATCCAACCTTCTAAGAATAATAAACATTAGTTTTCTACCTTCAGGCATCCCTAGCCCACCTTTTGGTATTAGCATTAAGGGATAAATGTATCTTCCTCCTTAGGTTCAACTCACCTGCAATATTGATCCTTAATATACCTAACTCCTACTGGTGACTTTCCTAAAGTTTTTTAACCCAAAGCTAGTAATGTTTAGGGTTTACTCCTTACTCTGCCCTCAGGAATGATCTCTGGCAGTGGTCAAGGAACCATAAGGATGCTGGGAATTGAATCAGTGTTTTCCACATGTGAGGCAAATGCTCTACCTTCTGTACTATCACTCCAGCCCTTTGGTGACTTTTATATCATGTAACTCTTCTTTTCCTTGTGTCTTGTGCTGTTGACTTTTTTTTTTAAACAGATTTCCTTTCCATATGTACTGTGTATCTCCTTTAACAAAATACCTTACCTAGAAATCTATATTCTTCTTCAGCTGTCATCAAAGGTAGAATCTAGAGTTCAAGCTCAATTTAAATTGAGCATGATAAAAGTTTTCGAGAGGAAGTTCTGGAGAGATTGCTCAATGGAGTGCAAGATTTACATGTGAAAACTTTGGCTCTATTCCTAGTGTCCCTAAGCAATGCTGATTATGGCCTAAAAGTTCAAAAAGCAAACAATCAGAAGTTCTCAATGTACTAAGGAAGAATGCTAGCAATATGATGCAAGAACAATAGCCATAAAATAGAAGTAGAAATTTGGGGTGTGAAGATTATTATGGTCATAAATATTATATGCACTATAAAAAGTGAGTGAACTGGGAGGCCAAAATGAGGGCATTAGGAGCAGATAAAGTTATAAACAATAAACAAAGAAAGCTAAGTGATATGTAGCATAGGAAGAGGATAGGCTAGTCTTTGATCAAATTGATTTAGAAAATAATAAGATGTATATAAGTATATGAAAGATAAATATACATAATGGCAAATAATGAATTATCAACAAATATAAAAATTAACTCTTAGAAATTAATAAATTTCTTGAAACTATATATCGGTACCTTTATAGAAAGTGAAACTCAATTTGGCCAATATGATTTTTATAAGAAGCAAATAATTCCTATCTAAAATACTTTCAGCAAAATTATGAGTAAAAATTCTCAGTTCATTTTGAAAAGAAAATATTTGTATCATAAAGCTAATAAAGACAATAGACAAAGGAAGATCATAAATTCATTTGACTATGAGCTTTAGTTAAAATACTTACACATAAAATTAAATAATAAAACCAAAAAGTATATTCATAACATAATACTTTATAGTAATGAATTGGACAGGAATATGAGTGATTCAATAACAGAAAACTAAAAGCAAAATTTATATGATCTAAATAAGGAGATGAAACAGCCTAGTTATATAAGAAAAGTTAATATTAAATATGTTCAAGAAAGACTTGACTATACTTAGAGCCACAGTGACTATTTTATGTGGTAAAAAACAGTTAAAAGGGGCCGGAGTGATGGCACAGTTGTAGTGCATTTGCATTACACACAGTTGACACAGGACAGACCAAGGTTCGATCCCCTGGCATCTTATATGGTCCCCCAAGCCAGGAGCGATTTCTGAGTGCATAATCAGGAGTAGCCCCTGAGTGTTACCAGGTGTGGCCCAAAGTCCAAAATAAACAAGAAAGTTAAAGGCATTCCCTTCATAATTAAGAACAGTAGACATCCATACATTGTCATTATCAAAATACTATATCTTGAACAACAAAGGAGTTTAAAAATAAATCAAAAAACGAAGAAGAGGAAAAAAACACTGCTTAAAGGTGATATGATCAACTTAGAAACTTTAGCAGACTTTGAATAGAACCTATTAGCTAGACATGAGTTCAGCTAGGTTGCCTGATGTAGAGTCAACCTGCTGACTTTATGCCCCTTCTCCTTGTTAGTGCTTCTCAAGCTATTTCATCTTAGGATCCATTATACTTTTAAAAATTAATTTCAGCATGAAATCCCAAAGATCATACATTTGTGTAATTATTCATATCACTATCTGTCATGCTAGGAATCAAATGCAGAAATTCAATAAGTATTAGAATTTTAAAATAACTGCAGTAAACACATTACTTGTCAATAAAAATAAAATACATTTGTGAAAAATTTCAAAACAAAACAAGCTGTATAGTAAAAACCATGATCTTTTATCCCTTTCCACAGATCTCTAAAAAACTACCTAAATAGAAGACAACTAAATCCTCATCTATGCTTCTGTATTCATATAAAAATACATGATTTTGGTTCATGTATTTAAAAATATCTAACTCAGGGGCAAAGTGATCTTAAGTGCATTTGTGGAGTGAAAAAAAAAAACAGAACTAAATACCCAATGTCAACAACAATAGAATCAAAAGATCCAGACTATAGCAATCTATACTTAAATGGGCTTGTTACACTGGCAGACCAGGGTGCTAAAGATGGAGGTATAGAATGCACACTGGGAACTTTCGTAGAAGGAGGTTAGCATTGGTGGTGGAAATGGCCCTAATTCACTGTCATTGTATGTCTTAAATCCAACTATGAAGGACTTGTACTTCACAATGTTTTCAATAAAAAAATTATTTTAAAATATTTAGGCTTAGTGATGTATCAGTGATAATGGGATGAATGTTTTAATAAACTTCAAAAAACTAGGTTTTTTATGATGTGCTAAAGCTCACTAGCTTTTTACAGATTAATTATAAAATGAGCTCTGAACTTTTTATGATCAGAGTTTTATTAAATCAACTGATTTTGCATGTACTTTAAAAGATCATTCATTAAGTGAGGTTTTTAGCATTTTGGTTTAACCATTTGGAAAACAGTGAGTTATGATTTTATGTTGACAAATAATAATGCACAATATTTTAATCCCCTATTAATATCAGCTCTGTCTTCAATTAAAAGTTTTAAAGTATTGGGGAAACTTAAGCTTATGAAAGGTAAGAATTTATCTTTTTTGGAGCAACAAATGCTAATTGAATAAATATTTTTAAATTTATATAAGTAATTTTTATTTGAATACAAATTATTGCCTTAAGCCCTTTGAAGTTAGAATAAAGGGAGAGATGTGTTGGTAAATGGGGTACACCTGGGTTTTGGAGGGGTAATATTTGTTTTATTTTTGCTTTGAAGAAAGAAGAAAATATCTGGCTCTTATCCTGATATCTTGAGAGGTGTCCTGGGCAAGCAGAGGTCTATTCCTGGGAAAGCAGAGGTCTATCTGACCTCAAGTGAAGAAGAATGCTGATTTATGTTTCTCAGTTAATGGCACATTATCACTTTGTGTTCTTTTTTTTTTTTTAATTTTTATTGTAACCAAAGTGCATTACAAATCTTTCACTGCATCATTTATGGTACATAGTGACAATGAATGAGGGGCATTCCCATCACCAGTGCTGTCCTCCTTCAGCCCCTGTTCCCAGTATGCATCCCATATCTCTCTCCTTTACTCCCCAAAATGCTAGTGCAACTGGTCTCCATTTTACAGCTTGTTGTAGATTGAGCATCCATTCCACCGTCATTGGAGATAAAAAGGATAAGAAAAAAGAAAGAAAAAATTTGGTGACAACTACCAAAAAAAAAGAAAGAAGAGAGAAAAAAAGAAAAGAAAAATGGAAGAAAAAAAGAAAAAAAATGGACCCAGCAAATAAAAATAAAAATAAATCTCTAAATAATAATCACAAGAGTGAAAAAGAAAGAGAAAAGTGGAAGAAAAAAGAGAAGGAAAATAAAGTCAAAAACTAACAAATCGAAACAAAACAAGAAAAAGTATGGGTGCTGGAGTGGCAGGGTTTGGCGTTCCCCCCACTTTTTTTTTTTTTTTTTTGCATAGGCACAATAAGCATTGGGGAAGGGAATTCCTGTGGCCTAAGAGATTTAGGGTTTCTCCATCCTTGAAGCATACCATCATGGGATCAACCCCTGGCTCCATATATACTCATTACCCCATCCCTTTGTGTTCTTGTAGGGACCTTCTCGTATTTTTTCCTTGTTTATCTATATTTCTCCTTATATATGTTTAATGCCTATTTTTGCATAAATTTTTACAAAGAAGGGCATTTCTCACGGCCAGAGTGATAGCACTGTGATAGGGCATTTGTCGTGCATTCTGCTGGCCTGGATGGACCTGAGTTCAGTTCCTGACATCCCATATGATCCCCTGAGCCTGCCAGGAGTAACCCCTGAGTGCTGTGGAGTGTGGCCCAACCCCACCCCATAATAGGCCATTTCTTCAGACTTCAAAGGGTATCTTAAATATCAAAATCTATGTAAAGATAGTTGATAGCTTGAAGAGTGATGAATTGATAGTAAAATATATGCAGTATCATCCTAAATTAATATATAAATTCACTGAATTGTTCATTGGAATTATAGGTTTTCTAAGGAAATCAGTAAATTTACTTAAAAATATAGTGAGGTTGGTCATAGCGAGAGCACAGTGGGTAGGTCAATTGCCTTGCATGTAGCTAACCCATCTTCAATTTTCAGGGTCCAATATAGTCCCCTGAGCCATATTAGAAGTGATTCCTAAGTGCAGGGCCAGTAGAAACTCCTGAGCATCACTGAGTGTTGCCCAAAACTAAAAACATAAACAAAAAATATAATGGTACTGATTAACTAAATAAATTAGAAAACAAAAAGTATGGATACTTGCCTTGCTATGTTAAGATACTAATATAAAATAGCAAAGGCCATTCATCAAAGCCTATGATTAAACAGGAACTCAGAAAAAAATATATAAAGATAGACTCATAAAAAAGAGATAGACTCATATATTTACATTATATATAGTAGACATACAACCTGCCCATAATAATAAGGGAACATAAATCTTATGTTTATAAGGGAATAATTTGAGAATGTAAATACTAACAGGGAGTAAGTTTTAGCCATAGTCTTACTAAATATTTAAAAATAAGCTCAGTCCCTCTCTGGTAATCTGACTTCAGAAGGATTAAAAGTTTTACGGTAATAAAAAAAAATCTAACAGGAAATTTAGCTTTTCTCTGTGTTAAACTATCATTACCTAGTATTTTTTACCTTTATAATTAATGTTTGTTTACAGATTATTTATTATTATCAAATAGATTTGAAACCAACTGGTCAAACTTCTTTTTGGTGAGTTTTCTACCTGGTGGTATTCAGGAACTATTTCCAGCTTGGAACTCAGTTTCTCCTGTCTATACTTGGGTGGCTATTAAGTGCTGGTGGTTGAACTTGTGCCTTCTGCATCATTTGGATCTCTCTCTCACCCTTGGCCCTCTAACTGAAGTAACACATTTAAAATATATAGTATTCTTGAGCAGTAGAAGAAAGTTCTTGGGAAATAAATTGGATTAGATGCTACATAGAAATAGTGGTGAAACCTGGACACTTTAGTGGTAGTGGGTTGCAGTAACTTTGTAAATCAATACCATTAACAATGTTGTGACCATATTATATTAATTATAATAAAAATTGAATATTTATAAAGAATCAGAAAAACATTAAAATATGTAGAGTTCAAGTATTCATCATTATAATTGATTATCTGTGTTTATCAATTTGTGATCACCATCTAAAGACCTTCCTCTTTTCCACTGCCCTCAGGTAGCCAGCCTTTATTCAAAGGAGTTTAAATTGATTTGTTTATTTGTTCCTTTATAGTGGAATCATACGATATTTTATTTTCTCTAATATTCAATGTAGCATACAAATTTCTAGGGTTGTATTCTTTTCTCAAAAGTGGAAAAATTTTACTTGTTTTATAGTTGAGCAATATTGCATCATAGATCTATACCACAGCTTTTCTGTTGACTAATTTTTATTATTTTCATAGTTTAAACACTGAAATTAGTGTTTCAATATTTTCAAGTAAATACCCAGAAGTAAAATGTCTGAGTTATATATTTCCATTCTTAGATTTGTGGGTGTGTGGGGACTTTTAATCATATGGCTACAGCAAATTGCATTTCCACAAAAAATGTACATGTCCTCTTTTCTATATCTCATCACCAACACTTGTGTGTTTTCTTTTATATAAACCATTCTTACAAAGTGAGACTGCTTGATTTGCATTTCCCTAATGATAGCAGTGATCAGCATTTTTTGCTTGTTCTTGCTGGCCACGGTGTGTCCTCTTCAGAGAAGTCATCTGTTCAGAATCTTTATTCAATTATTTTTTGTTGTTAACTTTTATGGGTTCTTTACATTTTATAATATTAATCTTATGTCATGTTTGAGTTGCAAATATCTTAACCTATTCAGCAGAATGCCTTTTATTGTTATGATGTTTTTGAAGACTGTAATCACAGTAATCATTTTTTTTTCAATCTCAATAAATTTAAGCTTCTTCTGAAACAGTAAAAAGCATGTTGCAAGACCAGCAGCATAGTATGGGAGTCAAGACATTTGCCTTGTGTGTGGCCAACTCAGGTTCTCTCTCTGATTAAAATGTTTGTCCTTTTGCACTACCAATAGAGATTTCTAAGCCTACAGCTAAGAGTAAAACTTCAGCATCACAGGTGTGATCTAAAACATAAAAAGAAAAGAAAGATAAAAAAAAAAGAAAACGAAAATTTTTAAAAGAAAGGCATGTTGCATTTTAGTTACATTATTTTTATAAGAATTATTAGCCAAGCATTTATGCCTGGAAAAAAATACCAGATACAGTCTGAAGGAATATTATGAAAACACCATGAATGATATCGATTCACAAGGAAAGAGGATTCATAAAATCACGTATTGGAAAAGATAGTGTACCAGTAAAACTGAATTGAATATATTTCCGTTGAATCTGGAAATTTTTTTATATTTGTTTATAAAGCTTCTTTTTGATGAAATTTGCTTTTATAAAAAGTCATAGTGAGAAGCAAGCACCTTATGAGAAAACAAAGTATATAGCATTTCCTTTGCTGTATTCCTTCCTGAGACTCATTGCCTTGGCCGTGATCTCTATCTAACACTCTGAACAGCTCTTGGCAGAATCTTATCTCATTCCTCTGAAAATGCATGGAAATCTCATTACAAGTGTTCAACACCTGTTCCCTAAAAGGTCTCACGAAGAATGCCAGCTTACTCAGCTCACTTGACAGTGTGTCATGCATTTGCTTTTATCTTTGATATGGAATGTAGTGCACAGATAAATACAAACTTGAAATAGCAAGCCTTCTTCCTCTCGTGAGCAGTCACATAGAGTGTATCATTCTTGGAATCCAGTATTTGAAACCAAACTGATTGATGATGACCCTTTAGTTATTTGCTAACGTGTCAACAGGTAAACCAAGTGGCATGCAGCATGGCTCCTGAAGCACCTTGTTAATCCCAGTAGTTTAGGTGTATTAAAAAGTCTTTTCCAGTTGGGAAAAACCAGAGTAATGCAAACTGACAGATTTTTGCCTCTTCATTTCTCAACAGTGATTGTAAGTACTCACAGTCTAGACAGATTAATAGTTTTTGAAACTGGAAAGCAGTCATTACTCATAAGCCAGTACAAAGTGGCCATCTAGCTTCAGGCACTGAATTTAAAGGCCTAATTGAAGCTTTCCTAATGCCAGATTTTTTTTTAATTCAAGAGGAAAACCTGTAAAATATCCCTGAGGCATCGGACCATACACACACTTTATGTGGCAAACAGACCTATGACATGAAAACTGTAGAAACAGGATGAAAATAAACACGTATCTTCTCTCTACACCTGTCATTTACACTTGTCCTAGAGTGGGCTGTCTCCAAATCTTTACATAAAATATATTAGCATATTGATTCATGACTTTGTTGTTCTAATCTTGATTGCATGTCTTAAAAATTTAGACTTCAAGATGTTTTAACTAGTTTCTAAGCAACAATACTTCAGATCTTTGTAAATGATTTAAAAGACATTTTTTATTTGCTCGGTTTTTTATTCTCTTCAGCTTTTCTTCCAGCTGTTTAATCACTAGAGTCCCTTCTACCTTCCCCATAACCCTCCTCTAAACTCATCATTGAACCTCACATTTTGTAATTCTCTTTTTCATGGGCCAACTTTTTGAATATAGAAGACAGTGTAAGAACAGAAAGAGAGTATGATACACATAAACATTGAGCATGACATTTAAGATATTACAGACTTTTATGATTTAGATTTTTTATGATAGTTCCAATAATTAAAATTTTTCTTATGATTTTCCATTTCTGATTTTGAATTACACTTAGGGATAATGAGCATATGTGTATATAAGAATAATAAAACCAAGGAAAGTATTGAAGTATTGTCAGTTTCACCTGCTGAGGTGCTAAATATATATTTATGTGTATATATGCACACAATATGTATGTAATGTGTTTTCTAATGATATTTTGTTCGTAATTATACCAGTCCATTTTTTAAAACCTTAAAAGTGGAATACGTCTACATCTTTTTTCCTCAAAATATTTCACAAAAGTCACCAGCATTCTTTCACATGGATTTGTCTTTTTATGGTCCATCGTTCGTGAATCACCATGTACCTGTTGACTTGAGATTGCTCAGTTTGGATGCAGTCTGAATGCCAGAGGTCTATTCTCTTCGTAGTCAATTCTCCTTTGTTCTCTAGCTTAGCATTTGTTTAAAAATGAATTTATTGATGTGAAAAATAATCCCGTAAAATAGGTAATATGATTGTGACCGTGTGACAATTATTTCAAAGCACTACATCATTAGTATGGTTAATCCAAGAAAGTATTAATGGGAACTCCTGCTTTAAATGACAGGGTCATTAAATGAGTTGGCCCCAATGGGAGCCTTGAAATTAAAAGACCACAGACCTATTGTTTTCAAACATCTGTGGCATTAGTAGTACTAAGGATTTTAAACAGCTCTAGGGAGGCAATAGCATCTAAGATTGCTTATTTTCATTCACACAAGGATTGTTCAAATATATACAGCATCCTACCTCAGCTACCATTACCAAATGGTAAAATGTGTTCATATTCCATAGAAAAGGTAATTTAAAAATCATATTTCTGGAAATGAAGCTTATATATATAGCTGTATTTCATTTAGAAGAGGATTAATCTAAATTTAAATATTTTAACTTTGTTTGCATTGACACTGGTAGTTCTTAAAGTACAGTCCCGAAACCACTCTCATCTCTTGGGAAATTGTCAGAAGTGAGAATTTTTGGGCTCCTCATCTATAACTCTGGGAGTGATGCCAAACAATCTGTGTTTTATAAAGCCCTTGGTGATTTGGAAGCATACTGGAGTAGAGGTCTACAATCTACAATAATTCTTTCATTGATGAAAAAGGCAATATATAACCAAGTACTCAATGAACAGTAATATCATTTAGGTTGTATCCTACAAATTAGAAGAGAGTCCATCAGACTCTTTTGTCATATATTGTGGAATCATATATCAGGCAAAAGTATAGACATGTTGACATAAAAAAGTTAAAAAGTGAGATTTTATTTTATATACCACTTTTCTCATATTTTTAAAATAGTCGTTTGTTAGCCAACAAGTTACCATTACCTAGGGACTAAGTTGATGCCCCCAGAACCTCTCATTTAGTCACAAACTCTAAAATTGTAGATAAGTTGGAAGGGGGTAGGGTTGTTTGTTTAGTGGGAAAGAAGGTACATGATCTCCTACCTTCCTTTCCCTTTGGGGATGAGAAGCCCCTAGAGCCTTGAACTCTGGTCAGGATTAAGATTCTCAGGAGCCTGTGTTTGCTAGTTTCTCACTATATCACTTACCAGAGTAACCTAAAAATTATCCTTTAAAATTTCTTAATAAAAATGTATTTTTCAACAGAATCATCAATCTAGGTGATGCAGCAAAGGGAAACTGACTCAAGGTGTTAATTTAGGCAGAATAAGGTGCCAATAGAAATACCACGAGAAGGTTAGGCTGGGGCTAAATAAGTTCATGAATAAAATGAAATTCTATCATAGAAAAATAGTTCAAATGGTACCTTTTCATACCTTTCACTAGATTTTGAATCATTTATGTGCTTTGTGTATATACACTTATTGTTTTATTTGTATATGGTAAAGAGATTAGAGAGATAAATCACTAATTTTGTGAATGTGACTCAGGAAGATGAAGAAATATATGCCACCATTTCTCAATTAAGGACAGATATTTTTCCTCACCAGTAGTCCAATGAGAGCTAACTGGCAGTACTGGCCACTAAATTATATTTGTGGTTTGGGTGGAATTAATATAATATTGTACAATTAGTCAATTTTCTTGTTGTTGTTGTTGTTTTAATCATATAAAGCGAAGTCTCACTGCTTGGGTCTACAAATAATGTCCCAGGCGACTCCTTTTTAATGTTGTAATTTCCCTACTTCCAAACTATAGTCCATACTGTGCCTCCTTTTCCCTGGAGAAGGGTCTTGTCTTCATTCCTCTTTTAGTTTTATTTTTTCCTACAACTATCTCCTGTAGCATTTCAGAAGTCTTAGAAGCATCTCCTTTTAGTGATGTAATACCAGAATATTTTCTTCATCTTTCTAGAATAACATCCTTCTAGGCAACAGAAGAGTGAATTTCTTCTGAAGGATGATTAAAAAGTAGTGGAAATAATTACTGTCAGCTTGCTGCTAGCTAAATTTTATCTAAATTTTATGGTCTATTTTTATAAATCTAAATTTTGAAATATTCTCACTGAAATTAATTTTATTTTGAGAAATACCTTAGGTTAAACATAATCGATTTAAATCCATCCTAAAGGTTTATTGTTTCTATTGTTTGTAAGCTAACAACACTTCTTACACAGTGAAGGTATTTCATTAACAATTAAACCTTTACTATAGCACTTCCTCATACTGATAAAAAAATTAGATGCTATGTACCTTCTAACTTATAATTTCATTATTTGGTTAGAGAAAAACATATAACTTCTGTGAAAACAGTTGTTATTTTGTTCATTGTTGTGTTCAGTCAGTTGTTAATGCAAGTGACTTATATGCAATAAGTATCAGATGAATAAATTCAGGGCAGCAGAATCTAAGGATGTTGAAGAACTAAGCAAGAAGTTTGAGTATAAAATCAGGAGTTTTCTGTTACCACACTCTAGAAGGTCATTCTGACCCAGACACAAGAAAAGAAAGCAGTCAGTGCTGTCATGGAATTATTTTCATAGCCCTTCAACCTAACACTACCTTGAATTTTATTTTGTTGTTTCACTTGAAGTGTGGATGTCTGTTCAAGGTTAAGTTCATAATAAATAAAAACACAAAATAAAATAAACAGTCTCATATATAAAAAATAGATTGGTGATTTTCACAGGGAAAAGATTAAAGGACCTGTGAAACTTGTAATGTGGGTCAATTGAATGGTGTAAGATAGAAACATGACTTTGAGGTCCTAATGTATTATCTAAAAATGTGAACTTAAAATCTTTTATGTGTAAAAATTCTGCAAGGTTACAGAAGAATGTGATCACAGAAATAAGATGAGGTATATTACACATTTCTACATATCCTAACCACATAAGGGAAATTTTGTCTTACTCATCTTCTCCCCTTGTCCCTTTATAACCTCCGCCAAAAGCTTTATGTATAATATTATAGAATCTTTGGCAGAAATCAGGAAGGGAGACAATAAAGGTGAATGCTCTATATGTGTCTGCTTTCTTTAAAGCGGGAGATTAATTAAAGCTGATCAAAGCAAAAGGGTTTAGCTATATTCTTATGTAGTCCCACTTTCCTTTTCTCCAGTGAGATCTCTTTCTGTAATTTAGATAGATATTTAAAAAGAATTGCTTGAAGGTAATAAGGAGTGTTGTCATAGAAAAGTAAAAATATTTTACAAGAAAGTGGAATAATTTCCAATAGTATGCAATAAAATTCATCCCCAAAAAAGCCATATACATAAGGATATTTTTATTTTAAATGTCATTACTTGAAATGTTTTATAAGAATCAGCAACTTGCTTTGAAATTTGAGGAATATATCTGTATTGCTTTAGAAATGTTGCATGGAAGTTAAAATGAACATTTTGAGAAGAATCTTTAGGAATTCAACATTTAGAAAGTAGCTTTCAGACTCTGGCATGCATTAAACTTTGGGGCTATAATGAAATGAGTGGCAACCAGCAATTACTCTTATATAGTGTACTTGATAAAAATAAATGTATTTATTTAAAGTATTAGAGTGGCTATTATGTGCAAGTAAAAGTTTCAGTTCTCTCAATGCATTTAATCTAGATAGGATAATATATTTTAGACTGTTTTTAAGTTTCAGTAGGTCACCAAATATTCTTGGGAGTTTTTAAGATCAAGTCATTTTAAAAAAAAACTGGTTTTCCACCATACTTAGATGAAAAAAGAAACAAGTTTTGAGATTTCTGTTATTTTCCACTTCCATTGCATACTTGATACCACAGATATGATGACTTTATAAACTTTTCAAACTTCCAGCTATTTCAGAAGTTTATGTTAAATGTATTATTTAATTAAAAATACATTTATGTTATGTTATGTTGAAGGGGATGAACTTTTTATGACTGAAACCCAACTACAAACATGTTTGAAACCCTGGTGCCTAAATAAAGATATTCTAAAAAAAATTAATATAAAGTTATAAAAATCGTTATTGTATTGTATTATTTGATACCAGAGGTAAGGTTTTAATACTGTTTCAGTCAGCATATGTATCTGCTTTCACCTTTTCAAGATGCTTTTTCCTAGAATTGGGGTGGAGATGGGGCACAGTTTCCTAATATGTAGAATGATTCAGCAAATAATGTACTGAAGACTGACAAAAATAAATTTATCAGTATGATGAATACTGTTGAATTTCCCTTTTGTTAATAAAATAAATGATATGGGGGCCGGAGAGATAGCACAGTGGTAGGGCATTTGCCTTGCATGCAGAAGGATGGTGGTTCGAATCCTGGCATCCCATATGGTCCCCCGAGCCTGCCAGTGGTGATTTCTGAATGCAGAGCCAGAAGTAGCCCCTGAGCGCTGCTGGGTGTTACCCAAAGCCAAAAAAATAAAACAAAATAAATGATACGATCATATATAAATGTAAGTGATACAGTATAATATAAACAAAGAACACATAGGAATCTCAACTCAAAACATTACAGATTATTTATTGCATTGATTCTTCTCATTTGTTTGAGAATCTGAACGTTATCACTCTTTTCTCCCCCTGTTTCTATATACAAAAATGAACAAATATCTTTAAGAAGTTTAAATATTTATTTTATATGGAACCAAGGTGATAGTTCAAAGGGCTAGAGTGCTTGCTTTGCATATGGTGGGCCAGGTTTGATCCCCAGTAGTATGTGATCCCCTAGCACATCAGGGAGAATTCCTAAACACAAAGTGTAAGGAAAGTAGCCCAATAGCAAAATAAATACCCACTTATTTTAGACCCATAAATTAAGAATCCTCAACTAATTTAAGCATCATTAAGCTAGAGATAGATAAATTATGGTATACTTGTGATATACTCAAGATTTTAAAAATCACTATAAAGTCTTATTACCCTAAAATTATTTATCTAATAATCCTGAGTTTTTTGAGTGGTATTCTTAGAAGAAAGCTATGAAACCTTGAGAGGTTTGCTGTTTTACCCAGCTTTGGCATGTTAGTGACAAAAGAACTGTTTACAGTTCCACTCAAAGTTAAATAAATTGTATTTTATTTTTGATATTTCTTCTCCATTGTATTATACATACTATATTTCTCAACAGATATGATGTACTTATAATGTTCTAAAGCCTCCTAATGGTATTTGAAAGCACAGGAAAAATAAAGTTCCTTCTAGTTGGGCACATCCTATTACCAAGTTTATAAGACTGTCCTAGGGGCTTTTCAGTAAGAGGAGCAATTCTTTTAGCCCAGAGCTTTGAGAAGGCCACACATTTTAAGATAATGTTAAATTCTATCGTATCTACACTCCTCAGGAAGATGACTTAGATTATCCTAACTGTGTGGGAGGGTTTTATGGTACATAAAACACACACACAAACACACACATACATGTATATATGTATTGAGTTTTGGCCACACCCAGTGGAATTCAGGGGTTATTCCTGACTCTGAGTTCAGATATTGCTCTTGGAAGGCTCAGGACCACATAGGAACCAGAGATCAAACCCAGGTTTATCTCAGGTCAGCAGCATGCAAGGTAAATGCCCTACCACTGTACTATCACTTTGGCCCCAATATAGACTAAATTGTGCAGATATGATGATTAGTTCTAAATGAGGTAGCCCATTAATTTAGAGTAATTTCCTAGTTTCATCTTCATGGATCATCATTCTCTGAACAAGAGTCTTCAGACCTTTGGGTCATCCTTCTATCTTTTGCTTTCTGGTTATTTTCAAACTATTTAATATTCCATTGCCTTCATAATTTACTCATCTGTTGTTGATCATCTATGGTGATTCCACTGTTAGCTATTGTATTAAATACTATGATGCATAGTAGTGTGCATACACCCTTTTGAATGAATGCTTTTTCTTTTCTGAGGATAGCTCAGAAAATAGGAGCATCTGTTTCTCTATTAGAGCCTGATACTAACCCCACTTACTGTCCCAGGGATCCTAACCCTAAAGCTCCAATCCTGTGCCACTGCTATATTTCCATTGTTTCCACAATTTTCTGAACCATAGGAGAATAACTTGAGCTTTATCCAAAAGAGCAGGCTCAGAGCACCCATCTGGCTAGGCATAAGGTTTCCTTATTTTACACTCCAAGATGTAGACATGTTTGTTTAACACACAAGATCAGAGAGCTGTTGTCTAAGGAATTTTGTACTAATGTTTGTAATAATAATCTTTAGGGTGTGAGTTAAAATCAGGACACAACATACTGCCACCAATTTTTCATTTCTAACACACTAAGCCATAGGATATTTGGTATATAGCTTGTCCTGAAAATAAAAATCAAGTTACTCTGATTCCTGTCACAGATGAGCAATGTCTTTTCCTTGCTGCAAGAGAACTTTGTAGTATGTGTACCAAGGGGAGGGTCTCTGTGCACTCCTCTGACCTACACTAAGCTTATAGAGGATATTGAATGCACAAGCTCCAATCTAAGCAATATCTCACTGCATCTTTTATATCCTTTGGGAACAAATTAGGAGCAAAAAAAAAAAAGTAAGCTGCTCATCAAAACTGGGGGCTGAAGTTAAGAAGGAGAATCTGTTGCAGAATAGTATTCCTTAGGCATGACAGAAAAAAATTTTTTTCCTGAAAGTTTTATTTTCCTTCCTAGCATCATGAATCTGAGCATGTTTACCTTTAATGTTCTTATTAAAATCTTTGTGTTCAATTTTGAAATAGTGTTATTTCACTTTAGAAACCAGAGGGCTCCTCTAATTTTGGAAAGTTCCTTGTGTCTCTAAAATTAACTACTTTGCATTCTTGTTTGATAAATTAAAGGTAGATGCACTTAATATCATTGAAGCTTAGCCTCTTTTTTATATGTGCTTGCCTTAAATCCTGAAATAGCCTTCAAGTTTATTTATTTGTTTATTTATTTATTCTGGTTTTGGGGCCACACCCAGTGAAATTCAGGGTTTACTCCTGGCTATGTGCTCAGAAATGACTCCTGGCTTGGGGACCATATGGGACACCGGGGAATCAAACCAGAGTTTGTCCTAGGCTAGCACATACAAGGCAAGTGCCCTACTGCTTGCACCACCACTTTGGCCCCAGCCTTCAGCTTTAAAGTATACCTTCCCCATTCCTTCCCAGTTGGAGGAAGTTGAATAGGGAAAAGAGGTAGGAAATTAGTTCATTGCAGACTAACATAGTTTTAGGCATTTTGTACTTCCTGAGTTTAAGAACCAAAAGAGTTACATCTATTTCAAACTGAGAATTTAAATTGAAGCCCAAAATTGCATGTTTGTTGCTATTGCCAATAATGACTCATCTAGTAAAAATGGTATTATATTGATAATACAATACAGACAGATGTAAAAGACTGTGGTATCTGCTTTCTTTGTGTTTCTGACCTTGAGGAAGACTATAACTTGTTTGTTGCAGAAGTTGAGCATCTAATGTGCTGATGCACCTGTTAGGTTTTATATGTAAAATGGCAAAGCACTGGCAGCTTGCAGTGATTGCTTTATAGGTGAAATTGTTCTGCCTGTCTGATGAACTGTTTTGTTAAAGAATGTATCATCATTTCTTTCCTCTCCTCCTCAAAAATTTGCTTTGTCATTTCAATTCAGCACCATGGTGCCACTGTTATGTATTCAAGCATATATAACTTTTGATTTTCAAGATAATGCTATTCCTATTTTCTTTCAATATAGAAACTATGAATCAGGCATCGCCTTCTAGAAAACTGGAAGAGGTTCTTCATCTTGCAGAGCTCTGCATAGAAGTCTTGCAGCAGAATGAAGAGCATCATGCAGAGGTGATGACTAGCTTTCATTATAACCTAGAGCTATATATATAATGTTTTGGCATAGGAGGAATGACACTAATAAGGTGACCATCCACAGACTTGAAAACATATCTGCCTATACTCCACGAGAAAACTTAGAACAGATGTATAATTCCTTGCATGCATATATAAAAACCCATTTCAAACAGTAGTAATGTTCTTAGTCACATGAGCAATCATACAGTGACTGCTGAAGAAGTGCATCTAGTCAGAAGCAAAGTGAGAAGAGATCATTTGACTTTCACCAATGCCATCATTACTTTCATTTAGAAGTGTCAGTTTATCTACATGGAAAAATAAGTGATAAGCTCTAAGATAATAAAATCATTTAAAAGTCATTTATAACTAGGCAATTGATCATCCAACAATTGATCATTCAGGTTTTTTTTTTTTGAATGTTCTGTAAATTTCCACTATTTTTAGTTTGCTCTAGGTCTTTAAAAACCTAATTTTTTTTACTAACATTCACTAAATATAGTGAATTTCACGAAAGTACTTTTTTTTTTTTGGTTTTTGGTTCACACCCAGCGGTGCTCAGGGGTTACTCCTGGCTATCTGCTCAGAAATAGCTCCTGGCAGGCACGGGGGACCAGATGAGACCCCGGGATCTCGAACCAACCACCTTAGGTCTTGGATCTTGGCTGCTTGCAAGGCAAACGCTGCTGTGCTATCTCTCTGGCCCCCAAAGTACTTATTCTAAGACCCGAAGTACTTCTTCTAAGTCTACTCCTTCTAGTAGTCATGAGTATGTATTAAAGCCCAAGAGTTTTATGACTTTAAATTTGTAATAAAGGTGTCTATATAAATAAATCTCATAAATTTCAGTGCCCAAACAGGTCTTTGATTTTAAGGTATAAGAAAAGAGAAAGGAGAAAAGATTCCAGGTATATAAGACTTTATGGAATATCTCTCTTTAATGAAGCCCAGTTCTCAAAAATAAAAGAAATGACAGGAAGTATATTTTAAGCAAAATTTGAGAAAAGAATATTCATGAAACCATACTATTGGTAACAAAGATTTATTGTATCTGGTTATAAATATGATCATTCAAAACATCTGCTTTTACCTCACACTGTGGAATCTAGTTTTTACCTTACATCTGTCATGTGTGAACTTGTTATGGATATTTTATTTTAAACTGAAGAAACAGCTGCTTCAATAATTTGAAATGAATTCCCAGGAGGATCTTTTCTGTGCTACTACTTCTGCTGTGTTACAATGAAAATGATTATATGATAAAATACATGTATGCTTTGTCTTTGTCTTTTGTTAAAAGGCATTATTATCAGATTGTTAGACCTCTTTAAATTAAAAACAATCTGACTGCACACTCACTTGCAGTATATATTCACGTAACCAAAGCACATCTCATATTCCCAGATATTTCATAAAAAACACATTTAATTTTTTGTACTAGATGAAAAAAATAAATTCCTGTCTATCAGGTGTAATTAATGTTATTCCATGAAATCACTAAATGCTTGCTAGAAATCCAAGTGAAATCTGAATGTAATTTTTATCTACCTTTTTAATTTTATTCAATTTCATTTTAACCTACCAAATTATGTTTGCAATAATTAAACAAATGTAATCATATGTAATAAATATCACTCTACTATAGCAGAAATACAAGCTTATCACAATGGTCTTTTCAAAAGTGCTTTTAACACTATGGCATTTTTCCCATCCCACAATGCTTCCAAATTTTTGGACTCCCTCAGGGAAGAGAGGTGAGTAAAATTTTTCCCACTGTTTCTCTAGATAGAAAAAGTTCTAAAGATTAGAATATACTTTGATTATAATTCATTTTAAACAGTTTCCTTTTTGAGTGTTTGGGTGTTTGGAATTTGGGTGTTTCTTGAAGTCCCTGGGTGATTGGGTTTTACTAAAATAATATACATAATTGCTCCTGGCCATCTTAAGAAAAGACCACCTGAGACAGTTTTGATATGCTGACTCTGGTTATATTTTATGGTGTAATGCCCACTTTTATCTCCATAAAGTCCAACTTTCCCTTTGAACAATATTGAGGTACAAATTGGTCTGATTCCAAAGTCATTCCCAGAGTGAATTGGTGAGCTGTACTGATCTTTATTTTGCTGGATGTTCAAACTAGAGTTTCTTTTCTCCTTGAAAAAAACACCTAGACTTTGCTGGAGGTTAATGGATCTGCCTCAAGGGATCTTCAAGTGGCTCCTGTGTCAGCAACTTCTTTTTTCATTCTAGTTCTCTCCACAGTGACAGCTTCCTTTACAGGGCTAAGAGGTTGTTTCTATCTTTCAGCAATTTCTCGGTAAAGTGGGTTTCATGTCCTTCAGATCTTTGACAGTACCTTTTCCAAAAATTATCCTTCCTTCTCTCAATAGGCCTCTCACCCTCTCTTCTCAGGCTTTCCTTGTGAATTTCTGTGTTTCCTCTTAAGAAAGATAGCTTCAGTTTGCCAAGCAATTTTAAGGCTATCTTCACGTTCTGAGGATTAAACTGTTTGTCCACAAAAATCTGCAAAGTGATCCAAGGCCATCCAGGGGCCTCTGTTTGTTCATCAAATAAAACTTGGATGTTCCAGATACTGATTAGAAACCCTCAGGCTGCCCTTAGACCACCCCTTGTGTAAGCAGTATTTTACTAATAATGAATATATATATATATAAATAAATAATAATAAATAAATAAAGTTGCTGGAGCAACTTACCTGACATACGTAGCTGCTTAGTGATTGTGTAAAGCCTCAGATCAGATATTAGTTACAAGTACTTGCCAGGAAACTCCATTGTTACCCAGTTTTGAACAGTGGAAAAGAATGCCCTACCATGGTTCTCTTGCTGCTAGGTTTGACACTGGCCATCAAAGTGGGGATGCCAATGAAGATGAGACACTGCTAATACAAGACTGGAGCTGTCTTTTCCTTATGGCATTTTCTTTCTCTCCTTGTGGTCTGGCCAAGGGGATGGCATACTGAGAAAATGCCTCCTATGCCAAGGGAGGAAACAGGATCAAAGTGGGTTATTTTGTTGCTATTTATTGCAGCAGAATTTTGATGTAAATAAGGGCCTTATATATTACAAATATAATATTGTCCACCCTCTCTCTGACATCTTGAAGATAAAAAGGGTGTTTGGCATTAATTTGGATTGCAGGCATCTCTGTTTGCTACAAAAAGATAGAGTTTTCATGCTATCCTGTCTGCCATTTCCAAGGATGCTTCAGAAGGAGAGGATTTCAGTGTAGATTTACTCACATGAACATTGATTGATATTTGAACTAGATTCTCTTTCTGGGTGGATTCTAACACAAAATAAGGGATATTTGATTTTTTTCACATGTCCTGAATTTTCTGTTTTCATGTACAACTAAGAAACATCTTTCACTTGTAGTTGTATTAAAATAAACTTTATAGAGAACAGAATGATAGTACAGTAGGTAAGGCATCTGCCTTGCACACAGCTGGCCCTTCTTTTCATATGGTCCCCATGGGCACCTCCAATAGTATTTTCTGAGTGCAGAGTCAGGAGTAAGCTCTCAACATCACCAATGTAGACCAAAAACTAATAAAAGTTGCTAATAACAAAATGTAGAATCAAATAATTAATAATTGAGGCTGGATGGCATTGGATGGAGGGATCTTTCTCTGCCATCCCAGGCCATGTGGCTCTGCAACCCCTATCCAGCTGGCGGGTCCCAGGTATAGGTGAACGGTGGAATCACTCATCCAGACACAGGCATCAGGAAGCATCAACTTTATTCATGCCCTATTCACCACATGTGTGTGGCTTATCTCATAACCTTTCAAGCATTCAGCCATTCTTAGCCCTGCATCTTAACTCCTTTCTTGACCTCCATGCTGGTCCAAGAGCAAAAGAGGCAACGACCCAAAAGCCAAAGAGCCCAGCAGGGCAGACGCCCCTAATCCCCTGGCTCAAAGGCTTATCTACCTTTTCCAAGACCCCTCCCAGGAATGGGCGGGGTCTTGCAGATAAGGTCACACATAATATCTGGTTCCCAAGACCCCTCCCAGAAATGGGTGGATCTCAGGTAGCTACACCTAAATCCAGGGTGGAGTTACATCTCCCCCTTCTGTGAAATATAAAAGAGCCTTTTGTAATTCTGACTCCACCTGTAGCCAAAGGTGGGTTAATATTTTCATGCAGCAATGTAATAAAGTGAGAATTAACATACCAGCCCTTCTCAAAAACATAACATTTCTGCAAAATATACTATACACCTGTAACTTAAAATTCTCTTAATGCTTTTCTACCAAGCACTATTCCGGAACTTTCATGTTCCTATACTTTTAAACTATATTAGGGGAACTTTCTGTTCCTATTAATCTTCCCTACACACAAGTACTAAAGCATAAATGCATAACATACATTTTAAAAACAGGCTAAGTACATTAAAATACACACAGTAAAACATTTTGCAATTGAAAATATTAACTGGAAAACAAAACACATTTAAATTATAAAGAAAATGACTTAATCAAGACAAAGATACAGGCGGTTAGAAATCAGATCTTAAATGGGCTAAACTGTTACTACTCCCTTTTTATTTTTTATTATTTTTTTAACCACTAACTAACTAAAACTTATCCCATCACCAACTATGAGTAAAATATATGACTACCCCTTTAGTCCCTATTCCTAAAACCATAAGTCCAGATGCTGGTTTGTCCCACGCTGATCTCACCACGTGGATTACTTCCATAGTTCCAGGCCCCGCAGACGGTTTGCTCGCACTGTTGTTGACCATGTGGTTCCAGGTCCGCAGCCCGCACTGTTGTTGACCATGTGGTTCCAGGTCCGCAGCCAGTCCGATTGTGCTGTTTCACCTTTCTGATTTGGAGGGCGGATCCCAGGCTCGCAGCTTTTCTCCCCTCCCAACTTGTTTGCAGCTTTTTTGTTCCACAGGAAATGTCTGGATGTTGAGTTCAAACTAAAAGTCCAGTCCGAAATTTCCAAATTCCAAAGTCGAAATCCAAATTCAAGCTGAAGGTCATTCTCAGAAAATCAGTTCACTTTCAATAGTCTTTTTTCTCCTCCATTTCCAATCTAGACTTTTAATCAGTCTTTGAGGAGGCTGAGGTTTTTGTTTATTGTAACAAAGTCTCAGTCCTGGGCCTGGGCCTGGGATGGAGGTGATGCAAGCTTCCATCACCTTTGTTTCAATGGCCTTTGAGCCCCCAGATGGGGTGTCGGCCATCTTTGAAAATTGTGGCACGTGGCCCAGGGTTTTGGGCTCAGTGTAGCCGAAAAGAGCCAAAATGAAACTGAAAAGCAGAAATCTCACCATCATCGCCGTTTTCTTGGGTCCAGGGTTCAAATCACAGTTCGAAAAGGCTCTTTTATATTTTTTTATATATATATTTTTTATATATATTTATATTTTTATATATTCACAGAAGGGGGAGATGTAACTCCACCCTGGATTTAGGTGTAGCTACCTGAGACCCACCCATTTCTGGGAGGGGTCTTGGGAACCAGATATTATGTGTGACCTTATCTGCAAGACCCCACCCATTCCTGGGAGGGGTCTTGGAAAAGGTAGATAAGCCTTTGAGCCAGGGGTTTAGGGGCGTCTGCCCTGCTGGGCTCTCTGGCTTTTGGGTCCTTGCCTCTTTTGGTCTTTGACCAGCATGGAGGTCAAAGGAAGATGGCTGGAAGGAGTTAAGATGCAGGTCTAGATAAGAATGGCTGAATGCTTGAAAGGTTATGATAGAGGCCACACACATGTGGTGAATAGGACATGAATAAAGATGATGCTTCCTGATGCCTGTCTCTGGATGAGTCTGATTCCGCTGTTCACCTAACCTGGGACCTGCCGGCTGAATGGGGGTTGCGGAGCCACGTGGCCTGGGATGGCATCCACTTCCATCCAGCTCAATCATTAATTATTTGATTCTACAACAAAATCTATCTATTGCCTACTAACTAGGTTTACAATAATTAAATAATAGAATTAAACTTAATCACAAGTAATCACATCTGTATAACCAGTGAGATAAACCAGCACCTTTATAAAAGATAGATTTAGGTCTCAGGTTAGATGAAGGGGGCCAGAGTAAAATTGAGTCTCTACCCCAACAAATGTCCCTCACTTTAGAATATATGACATTGTAAGTGACTTTAAGATATCTATTATAAAGCAGAATTCAGTTTATTGCAGTGACTCTTAAATGAAACTATCTTCATAAAATATTTGATCATCATTTAGTAATTTGTTCCATTTTGCCCAATGGTGCTCAAGAACTACTCCCAATTCTGTGCTCAAGGGTAAATCCTGGGAATCAAGCCTAGAACCTCACATTTGCAAGGCAAATGGTCTACCACAAAGTCGCATACCTATCTAATTTACTAATTTTAAAATACATAAATTTGAGTATGGTCATTTACTTATACATCTTTTAAAGTATTTTATGTTATCATTCATTCATTATTATTTAAATAAATAAATTTGGATTTATTATTAAAATAAAATAATAAATTTTATTATCTATTTATTATTAAATTATTTATTATCATCTAATTCAGGCATTTTATTATTTTGTTATTATTTCATGTTATCTTGTTTAGTTATTTTATTATTTATGTTTATATGGGACCTGATTAGGTAGAGGTCTTATAATCTTTTTGTAGATGAGTTTAATAACTGTAAGTTCTAGTCCATTCTTCTGGCTCTTCACAATAGCTTGAATGTTTCTAGAATAAAGCTTTTCTGAAACATGCTATTTTATGTGTGTTGAAGAATTTGTCTATGGGGGATATAAACAGTAAATTGGCCAAAGCTTGAAAGAGTAACTTCAAAATACAGCATTGTGAGTCACATTCAAAAATCAGAAACTTTTTTTTTTGGTCTTTGGGTCACACTCAGCAGCGCTCGGGGGTTACTCGTGGCTCTACACTCAGAAATCACTCCTGGCAGGCTCAGTGGACCATATGGGATGCCAGGATTCAAACCACCGTCCTTCTCCATGCAAGGCAAATGGCTTATCTCCATGCTATCTCTCCGGCCCCAGAAACTTTTTTCTCACTTAGGCTACCATCCTTTATTTGTTGTATATTTTATATATATGACTATATAATGAGGATGAATGAATTAAAAGCCTCTGGTCTCAAAGAAGTTCAAAGAGCAATAAAGAAGTACAATTATAATGGGTTTTTTTTACAAGATAAAATTGAGGACATTAATAGTGCTCTGATGTACAAAATAAAGGTAAGTAAATAGGTAAATAAATTGTTCTGGAAATGTACCATATATACTAAGTTCAGAAGTAGATGTAGACAGGGAGAAATGGCTCAATAGATCGGATTGCATACTCTTTGCATGCAGAAGATGAGAGTTGGATCCCTGAATATACCTAGTCCCCCCCAAATTCTGTGAGTGACTCTTAAAAGTTAAGTTAGAAATAGACTCCGAGTACTATCCAATGGGCCCCCAAACTTAGAACTTGATCTCTATATTCCATCTGACCTGGATTTATATCATGGCTCTCTTACTAGACTTACTTACTAGAGTTACTAGCTCCATAACTCTCTAACTAGTAATAACTCTCATTAGGTTAATTATTTAATATTTCCAAGTTTGCTAGCACAAAATAATAATAATTATATCATCTACATGATAAGAGTTATTTGGAAATTTATGTAAGATGATATACCAAAAGACTTCAGAACAATGCTTAGCATATATGTATATGATTGACTCTTAAAAATATATTATTCATGTCTGACATTATTGTTTCATTGTCAGAACATTATTGTTTCCCAGACATTGAATACATACGATCTACATGCATTTCAGCTCATTAATAATTTTAAGTAGTTTTTTACTTTTGACTCATTAATTTCAAATTTATTATATTTATTAATTTCTCACTTTTTTTCAGCTCATTAATTTAAACTAGTTTCATACATTTTGGAGAGTCTCACTCAGCATAACTCAGGGCATATTTCTGACCACAGGCACCCATAAATTACTCCTGGTTGGTAGCATGGGGGGCCATATCACTGTTGCCAGGGAGTTAACCGGTGGTTTGACGAGTGCCCTCCCCCACAGACTAACTATCGCTTCAGACCCTAGTTTCAAACTTCTAGCGCATGCAAGCAAATTTTGCCATAATTTTTTGATTTTTTATAACCAACCTCGATGAGTTTAAGGACAAACTACCTAGTGGTTGCCTCGCTATTCAGAAAGGACCCTAGAAAACTAAAAACCCATTCAGGGATTTGATACACTCATAAACATTCAAGTTTCATGACTAACTTCATACTCTGAGGTACTACTGTATCTGCTTTAATTTTTCTGTCACTGAACTTCAACTACACTTAGTCAGCAAAACAGGTTTCAAAAATTATTGTCACTCAGACCCTATTTTTTGCACTATATATGATGATATTATTGCCTAAAAACTTTTCTGCGAAATAATAATACTAAAAGATCACAGTCAAATTCTGTTTTATATTTCTTTCTTAACCAAATTAAACATTGCCTCCTGCTCTACCATCTCATTTACACTAATTAGGGCTTAGTGCCTGAGCCCAAGATACTAACTTAATCATTACTTGGTTGTGGCTCGATAGATGAATGCATTTTTGTGAAAAGGGGGTTTTCTCCTCCCTGGTGGAGCTATGGCCTCAGCATATCCCCCCTGAAGTTGTACTCCCTAGGGAGGGATTACATTGTGTCTCTTTATTACTAACACAGGGTGGGATGGCTTACTACCCACTGGGATGGGGAAAACAAGGCAAAGCAGATAGAGAATTGACTCTGTGTTCTCAAGGTAATATGCCTGCCTACGTTCACTTTTTATTTTCAAGGACAAGTGATTACTTAAAGTATTCTTTCTAATCATCATGAATATAATATGGTGAACAAGAAAATTCATGTTGTATTTATGTTCGTTATGTACATTAGGATTGATACTGTTATAACACAATGTGAGGACATAAAAACATGCAAAGTGTAATGAATTTTTAAGTTGGTTAAATCTTTCCAACCTGTAGCTACTTTTAAAAAAATAAGAAAACTACTTTTCCTTTATTTTTCTTATTTCACATTGTCTGTTCTTCCAGGTTAATTTTACACAAAGATTTGAGAGTTTCTCAGAATCTTGGACCAGTCCAAACCCCAACATAACTGTTATTTTCTTAATTTTTACCTTTTGTAAAGGTATTGGTTGTGAACTGGAAGTGAGACTTCGAAAATATCTCTCTTTGCAGTATTGTATTTTTCCAGAGTTACTATTCTGCTCCACTCAGAAGACTCAGATCCTGTGTCACCCCTGAAAGCTTTAAGATAGAAGCAAGATATTTATATGTAACAAAGCTATATAAATTGTTTTACTTTTGTATATATTTATTATATAGCTATCTTAATAACATGTACATTGTATTCAAAAATAGTCTAAGAGCAATAAAAAACAATAGAGCAGAGCATTTTCAACACGTGTGTCACATATAACAGCAAAGTTGAAGTAGAAAACATTGACCTGGACATTAAGATGTCCCTATTTATGAAGCGAATTATTATTTATATTGCTATCTCTTTCTTTAGCCTGCAAGTTCTTCTATTTTCTATCTACCATTTCGAAAAGAACATAGCAATGTTCAGTTCACTTGCAAAAACATTTTATGATATAACTTTTAATAAAATATTTTGCATTTTCATCACCCACTCTTTTGTTACTGACTCATTTGTAGTTTGAATCTAAATTTATATTTGACTACATTAAAGCAAATTTATTCTATCATCATCGTCTATAGTCTTAGAAAAATGAAAATAAATAAGAAACTCTGCTTATAATATAATTAATGTTTCTTTTAAATGATTAATTTCTAATTGAAAGAATCACAAAAAAATATGATTATCCACCAAAGTGTGAATGTTTTGTAGTTGCTAGGTTTTAAATGTTTTAAACACTATTTCAGGCTAAATTTAAAATAAGTTGGAAGAACCAAGAAGAAATTCAATATATACAGCTTAGAATCAAATATATGAACAAAATTTTAAACACACTCAGAGAAAAGTGAATTAAAAACATATCTTAAGGGGGCCGGAGAGATAGCACAGCGGCATTTGCCTTGCAAGCAGCTGACCCAGGACCTAAGGTGGTTGGTTTGAATCCCGGCGTCCCATATGGTCCCCTGTGCCTGCCAGGAGCTATTTCTGAGCAGGTAGCCAGGAGTAACCCCTGAGTGCTGCCAGGGTGTGGCCAAAACCAAAAAAACAAACAAAAACAAAAAAACAAAAAAAAACCCCACAAAAAACATTCTTAAGCATATCGAGAGGGCAGTCCCCATTATTTTTTGTATGATAAGAGCACTTAACCTACGCATCTCTGAGCAAAATTTTGAATATATAATTTAATTATGTTAAATATTTTAATATTGTGGACTAGATTTATAAGGGCTTGTTCTTCTTTTATAATCAATCTACCTTTCACTATTATATCCCTATGGCACATCTCACTCTACCTTTCTGCTCTCTATAAACTACTCTCCTATTACTCTTATTTATAGTGTCTATTTAGACTATTTAAAGATGTGAGATCATGTTTTAGTATTTGACCTTCTGTACCTTTCTCTAACCAAATATCCTCCAGATTAAACCACGTTGTTACCAATACAATATTTTCTCTTTAAATATTTTACTGTATATAAGTACCCTTTTTTTTTATTAATCAGTGGCTACTTAGTGTACACTCATGTCTTAGCTTCATAAATATATTATGGCAGTGAACATGCTAATACAGATATCTCTCTGAAATTCAAATTTCAGTTCCTACAGCTATAAATCCAGAAGTGGATTATATGCTACTTCTGTTTTAATTTTTTGAGGAACTGTATATTTTCTTCCATGCTGGTTATTCACACTATCATGCTATACAAGGATTTTCTCTTTTATTAATATGTTCAACAGAGTATTAATCATTCTTGTTATTTTATTCACTTATTATAGCTTACAATATTTTATTCACTTGTTATAGCTTACAATATTACTTGTAATGTTATTGTAACCATAAATATTGTCACATGTTTAACAGTGTTGGATTCTTATGATTTTAAGGTACATAAGAACACCAGTAAGTGCTCAAGGGCTACTTTTAGCCCTGTGCTAAGGAGTTACTTTATGGTAAACAGGGACCATTTTTGAATCCAATTTTCTTTTTTTGGGGGGGGGCGGGGTCACACTCGGCACCACGCAGGGGTTACTCTGGCTCTATGTCAAAAGGACCATATGGGATGCTGGGATTCGAACCAAATGGACTTCTGCATGGCAAGGTAAACACCTTACCTCCATACTATCTCTCCGGCACCCTGAATTCAATTTTCTGACCAAACTTAAAGCAATCAGTTTCAAGACACAGTATCTCCATAAACATCATTTTAAAAATCAATAATTCTCCTAACAGGAAATGGTAATTCACTTTTGTTATTATTTACTTTTGAAAATTATGATAATCATGTGGTGAGCACCCTTTTTTTATCTTCCACTGGCTATTTGTAAGTCCTTTGAGAAATAACTATTTCAGATTTTTTCTACCCATTTTTTGCATGTTACTTCATTATTGAATTGTAGGAGCAAACTTATCTTGGATTTTGTTTTTGTTTTTGGGGGGAGGTCACACCCAGCTGCTCTCAGGGGTTACTCCTGACCTCTATGCTCAGAAATTGCTCCTGGCAGGCTAAGTGGACCATATGGGATGCCAGGATTCAAAACACTGTCCCTTCTGCATGCAAGGCAGATGCCCCTACCTCTATGCTAATCTCTCCAGCCCCTATTTTTGGATATTAATCTCTTATATACTTTTGCAAGTAATTGCCTCCCATTTCACAGTTTGCACTTATCAACTTTTTTGATGGTTTCATTTGCTATACAAAAAAACTAGTTCTATGTAGTTAATTATATATATCTGCTTCTATTGTTTTCTACATCTGGCTGTTCTGTCCAACTGTTTCTAAGGCCCAACATCAAGGAAATTTTTCCACCCATTTTATTCTAGGTCTTTAAATTTTAGGTTCTTTCATTAAATCCATTAATACAATTTTGTGTGAGTTGTAAATATAATTATTTTGTATGTAGCTATTCAGTTTTCTAGAACTATAAAAACTATATTTTCCTCATTGAGATTTTTACATCATTGTCGGAGATTGATAGTAATTGTGGGTTTATTCCTGAATTCAGTTCTATTGGTATATCAGTTTGGGGAGGAGGGAGTTTGATTTTGCTTTTCAGACCACACCTGCTCAGGATTTTTTCCCTGACTCTGCTCAGGAATCATCCCTGGTGTGCTTGAGGGACAATGAAGGATGCTATGATTGAACCTGTGTTGATGTCATGAAGGGCAAGCAAGCACCCTATCTGCTTTACTATTTCTCCAGTTCCTATTAGTCTATTTTCTTTTTTTTTTTTTTTTTTTTGGTTTTTGGGCCACACCCTGTGACGCTCAGGGGTTACTCCTGGCTATGCGCTCAGAAGTTGCTCCTGGCTTCTTGGGGGACCATATGGGACGCCGGGGGATCGAACCGCGGTTCGTCCTAGGCTAGCGAAGGCAAGGCAGGCACCTTACCTCCAGCGCCACCGCCCGGCCCCTATTAGTCTATTTTCATACCATTATTTTATTGTTTTAGTTACTGTAGATTGATAATGCATTCTTAAATGAAGTAATATAATGTTTCAAGTTTATATTTGGTGTCTGGTGCTATTGCTATCTGTAAATTGTGAGTCATCTTGGGTAGTTTTTTGGACATTTAAGCATAATATAAAATCCTATAAACATGCACCAGTTGAACTAGATCAAGGAAAGAAAACCTGAACAAATTGATAAAACAAGGAATTTGAATTAAAACCTCCCAAATGCAGAAAAATGCAGAAATAATCTTTTTTCTGATTGATTTTTGTTTATCCAAATGTATTCAGGAATCATTCCTGGTTGTGCTCAGAGGACCATGTATGGTTCTAGCGGTTTAACCAGTATTGATCTGTACTAGGCAAGATATATAATCCTATATTATATATTCAGCAGGAACAATTATATATTTGAGAAATATATAAAAAACAAATAGGAAACTCCTTTTATTTATTGATAAGTGTAACTGCTATTTGGTAGTTCTACAAATGATAGTGTATTCTCAACATTCCTTTTGCCTTTGATTAGAAATACTAAATTGCATGAGTATTCTACCTATATATCATTTTACAGTTTAACTTCTAATGGCACATTTGTCAGGCACCACTGTATTTTGTATATGTCCCCTATCAAGCAGTCTGATTTTACATTCTTCATCTTTTCACAGGCATTTGCATGGTGGCCTGATTTATTAGCAGAGCATGCAGAGAAGTTTTGGTCTCTATTCACTGGTGGATATGGACACCGGCACTAGAAGCTCAACCGCAAGACTCTTGGGACAGTTTTACCTCTTTTCCAATGACTCAATAATTCCTCAGAAATGACAGTAAGCACTTGTATGTTTGGTGATACAGAGGTGGGAGGAAGAGTGTGCATTTAAGTATGTGTTTATAGGGCTTTCCCAGTAACTCCATGGGAGTTACACATAACATTAACTTTTGCTTAGGCGTCCTGAGTCTATCAGTAACCCAGCAACACTCCCACACTACTCCATTGACTTTGAAGATCCTCTTATTCCAAACCTAACACCCAGCCCCCTACGGAGGACTAATGAAAAGTAGTCTCTTCAAATGTACTTATGAACCTGAAAATCCTCAAAGGATTTTTCAGTCTCTGAAAAAGGCCTTATAATTTTTTAAACATTTTAAAATTATGCTATGTTAGGGATTATGAAATGTATTATGATGATATGATTTGCCCCAGGAGAATTTAGTCCTACTAATGATAGTATAAGACTGTTGCATGGTATGACTTGCTCTCAGATTTTAGAAATAAATAAAATGAAAAATTTATCTCAAAGCAGCAATAACTTTGGGATACATGATATATAATAGAGAAATTACTCCTGGTACAGTGTTTGGGATTACTGGGGACAAAACCCATTCCTTTATCATGCAAAGCACACACAGTAACCAACAATTATGTTGGTAAAAGAGCTTCTGACAGCCATCACAAAATTAGTTTTACATTACAATTTTGTAGGAGTATTTCATAATATGAAGATTTCTTAGACTTTAACTATTGATTTTAGCTTCCATTAAATCCAACTTAGGTTGTTCCTGAGAGCCTAATTCAATACTTGCAAATGTTGTCAGAATTAGCCACATTAGGGATAGTGGATAATTAGAGTTGAATAATTACCTATTTCAAGGTTACAGACCTTGTTGAGCTCTGCCTTATAACCTCTGACTTTAACTTAGTTTACTTAAATTTTTAAAAAAATGAAAAAAAAAATAAAGCTTCTACTCTCATTTTTACTTCCAAGCTATTCAGTTATTTACCAGGTCATTCAGTTCTTCACAGGAGTGGGCTTTGCATCCATTGTTATTCATATCACCTTCTCTAAGAGAAGGATTTCAGGACTGCTGTACAAGTAGCCCTGACTACAAAGTGCTCTCAGTGTGATCTGAGTAAGTCAGTCCTCACTGACTCCTCCTTCCTCTACAGACAGTCCTGATTTTCTGTAGCCCACTTTGCTCTGTTCTG
The DNA here is from genome assembly GCF_024139225.1 of Suncus etruscus. NCBI lineage: Eukaryota > Metazoa > Chordata > Mammalia > Eulipotyphla > Soricidae > Suncus > Suncus etruscus. Next base: position 131,118,691 of record NC_064848.1, on the reverse strand, counting down.
TCCCTTCAAGAAGCTTAGATAGCTCTTTTCTACCAACTACTAATTCACTACATTTTTAAACATCAAATACCTTTTCTACACTTCATTCAAAGTGGATATAAATTTAAAGTAAGCTTTAAACTTAAATCCATGGTCTTGCTTTTACCTTTTTTAAATTATTGTTACTATATTGAGTTTATTCCAAACTCTAGTTTTATTATATCCTACCGCATTTTTTATTATATCCTATCACTGAGTCTAATAACACTAGAGAAAACTAGGGATTTTCATGGGTAGTGAGGAGGAAAATCCACATGGATGTGAAGTAAAATGTCAGAATGGGCAACCTGTAGACATTCGTTCCTGGAAATGAGGTGATGGCTTTCTGTAATAGCAAAGCATCATTTTTCATAATTAATAACATGAGTTTGGTATATAGCAGATTCTCTTCTTTCTCTGCCACTCACATTAGCCTAAGCTGTTTATAAACTTTAGGTTCTCTCTCCAGAAATTTCTAGAAAGAAATCAGTAGGACCCACAGTGACATAGTGCCTACAGTGTCAAGGTTAAATAGGAAAATTGTTTGTAGAAGGTGCTAAAAATTGAAGCCATTTTGCTCTTTCCAATTTCATGTACATCATATTCGTTAAGCAAGGAAAAATGTTCTGATTCCTTTCTTCTTTAGGCTTAGTCACAGTGTCTGGAGGAGCTGGAGCAAGCTCAGAGGTAGAGTGCCTGCTTACAAACATGAGGCCACATGTTCAATCCCAGCATTGTCCCACATGCCAGGTGCAATCCTAGGGCGCTACAGTTTATAACCTCCAGCAATATGACAAGGGTGTGATCTCTGGCACACTGCAACCAAGTGTTGCTGCTTCAGCAAGTACCATCATCACGTGTTCACGGAGTGTGCACAAACCCTGCAACTAAAGTGTTTGACCCCTGGTAAACACCTCAACAAAGTGAGCATGCACCCAAGTGTGCAGTCCTCTGCAAGTATCACCTCATCATCTCAAGAACAGAAAAGGGAAGAGGAAAAAATGAAATAACACACATGTTGTGCTCTCAAACATTACTAGTAGTTATCCAGATGTAGCTCATTCACTCTGTAAATAAGTCTCAGGTCAGTTTTTAACTTCTAGCAGTCTTTCAAATAACCCTTCCATTTTTTTTATTCTAGGTCTCTTAGCAGCAGAAATTTAATATTAATAAATTACAACTCAAATACCCTACCATTTTACAATGGGCTGACTCAGGATGGGCCCAGGTTCAATCCTTAGCATCCCATATGAACCCCTGAGCCTGCCAGGAACAATTTCTTAGTGCAGAGCCAGGAGTAACCCCTGAGTGTCACCTTTGGGTGTGGTCCCAAAACAAAATCAAATATATAACAAGAAAATAAATTACAATTCAGGTTTAATATATTATATAAAATATACAATTTATAATATAGTCATATATTTATAAATATATAAATTATAATATATTTATAAATAAATTATGAAATATATTATAGAAATATAATTTATATTATATATAATTTATATTATATATATATATATATATTTGGTTTGGTATCCACATCTAGTGGTGTTCACATGCTATTATACTTGTTACATTGGTTGGCCGACATTCCCAGCAGAGCTCAAGAGGAACTGTATGGTGCCAGGGACAAACCCAGGCCTTCTGCAAACAGAACATTCACTCTAGCTCTTTGAACTATTTCCCTGGTCCCTTGGTTTAATATTACTTTAAGGTTGCTGCCAAAAATAAATATACATTGATTCACTAAGCTCCAAATAGAGAATAAAAGAGACTAGGACATTGTTTTCTACTTTTGCAAAATAGCTCAAGAATTAGCCAGACTTGCATTTACTCAAAGATATAGTCATAGAAAAATGGTAAAGATAATGAGTCTTTTAGGTAATTTAACATAGGAGCATTTATAATGACCTTATCTAGATTTCTTAGAATTTTTCTTGAGTAAATTTCTATTATCATTTCTATGAATTTACTTCATATCTTTTTAAAAATATTTCTCAAATTGCAAATAAAATTATGTGAGTTGTATAAGAAGAATTCTAGAACATTAGAAATGGAGTTCCTACTCCCAAATATTTAACTCTAATTATTGCATGCTGTTCTCCTGTTTTTAGTCATTTCTATAATGTTTGCTACCATAAAATATACAAAAGATGATACATGTTTATTGCTATATTTTATGCTGACAAACTGATGCATAATGGCTAGCTTACATACTTTCAATTTCAAAAATTAGTAGATCTTGACTTTTATTTTGCAGTGGATAACAGATTTAGTAAACATCAGTTATTTAGTAGAAAAACAGCCCCACTATCTAGTAAAGTAAATAAATAAAAAAAAAAGTTCCCAAGTGCCATAATTTCCTTTAAGTATTTGGGAGTGTATTGTGATCTGGGAATTGAAATAAAATGCACTGAGTTTCAGCTATAACTCACCAATTACTATCTGATGCTAAATTTACTGAGTAGTATCACAGTTGTTTATAAAATATTCACTTTTGTAACTAATATCACACTTATTGGGTGCAGAGGAAGAGAGTTGGCTAAACAGTTCCGAGTCGCCAGATCATTATTTCCATGGCCTTCATACATACATGACAAAATCACATAGAGCAAGAATTTTAGGGACAGAACCATTTCAATAATGGGGAAAGCAAAGCTTCAGATTTTATGTAAAAGAAAAAAATATCTACCTGGGGTTTGTGTCTTTCCTTCCACTTGGGCATGATTAGGGAAAGTTTTGCCTGAAGAACCCTTGGAGATGAAATATAATTTTCCTCAGGGAAAGAGTACCAGCTGCACCACAATTTTAGCAACTGTTCCCAATCCCCTGCCCCTCATAGACTCACCCACTGATTCCCAGAGCAAGGCTAAAGATGAAAACAAACTCAGGCTCTTCTTTTCTGTCCAAAAAATACTGAGTTCTCACTTTCCTTTCTCTCCTCACTCCATCCACTTCAAACCCTCCTTTCCCCTACGACCACTCCTAACTCATTAGATAGTCAGCCTTTACCACTTTAAGTGGTAGCTATGGTGACAGCTTTGAAAAGAGCGATGCATTAAATTAAATGGGATGGGAGAGATACTACAGTGGGTATGGTCCTTGCCTTGCATGGTGCACACCCAGGTTCAATCCCTGCAACCCCTAATTGTCCCCTAAGCACCACCAAAAATTATTAATAATACCAGAGTCAGGACAAAGCCCTGAGCACAGCTGGGTGTGAACGAAAGAAAGAAAGAAAGAAAGAAAGAAGGAAGGAAGGAAGGAAGGAAGGAAGGAAGGAAGGAAGGAAGGAAGGAAGGAAGGAAGGAAGGAAGGAAGGAAGGAAGGAAGGAAGGAAGGAAGGAAGGAAGGAAGGAAGGAAGGAAGGAAGGAAGGAAGGAAGGAAGGAAGGAAGGAAGGAAGGAAGGAAGGAAGGAAGGAAGGAAAAGGAAAGAAGGAAGGAAGGGAGGAAAGGAAGGAAGGAAGGAGAAAGAAAGAGAAAGAAAGAAAGAAAGAAAGAAAGAAAGAAAGAAAGAAAGAAAGAAAGAAAGAAAGAAAGAAAGAAAGAAAGAAAGAAAGAAAGAAAGAAAGAAAGAAAGAGAGAGAGAGAAAGGAAGGAAGGAAGGAAGGAAGGAAGGAAAGAGAGAGAGAGAAAGAAAGAAAGAAAGAAAGAAAGAAAGAAAGAAAGAAAGAAAGAAAGAAAGAAAGAAAGAAAGAAAGAAAGAAAGAAAGAAAGAAAGAAAGAAAGAAAGAAAGAAAGAAAGAAAGAAAGAAAGAAAGAAAGAAAGAAAGAAAGAAAGAAAGAAAGAAAGAAAGAAAGAAAGAAAGAAAGAAAGAAGAAAGTTAAAGAAAAATAAATATTTTGCTAATAATTCTGGTACAAATGCATTCACAAACTATTTTCTACAAGTGCTTCTGTCCATTAGAAACATGACAAGTGACATTTCTAAAAATGAAAGCCATCTGCAAATGGCATAAATCATTACTTCCAGCACTACTGCAAGGTAAATCCTTGTATCTAGTCACCTTTTAATCTGTGGCTATGCTAGCAAGTGGCAAATGACCATTCTACTGGGAACTGATTCCCAAGTGAAAAATACCATGGTGCTTCTTTAATTAACAGCCTTTTCACATTGCTAGCACATTAAAGCCATCCCAGAGAACACCCGTGCTTATATAATCAATGTCACAGCGTCTCTGCCTAAACGAATAATAAATGTTCAGGCTCTGCACTAAGTGAAACCTATTCTCTACGACTTTCACCTTTAGGAAGATGGTCTCATAAAAATCGGAAAAAGAAAAATTGGAATGTGGTCTCAGGAGGATAAAAAGGCTAGTGTTAATAATTAACAAGGAGAGTGAAGTGGAGTCAAATTAGCCATAATAGAGCCCAGAGTGACTGGCAAAGTCATCTCTCATTATCAAAAAACTCATTAAGAAATGAAGAGGTGGAAATCCCGCTGGGTTGTTCTTACACTTAGGCTGGATCAGAGATGATTTTTCATATTTCTTTCAAATAAAGAACTGCTAGGTCATATTGTATATTAGGCTAATCTTCAAGCTTCGAAATATGGCGGCTGACACGTGCATGTTATCTGACCTCACTTGCTTAAATGAGCTTTGTATCTGAGATTTCAGAATTGGGATTTATAGCCCTATTTGTGCAGATGTTTTCTTGGAACAATGAAAAGTGGATAGCACTTCTCTTTTGTGGTAGGGCTGTGTGCTAGCATCATTTACTAAGTAGGACACTTACAGATGATAAAATGACCACAAAATGTGGGTTTATCAATATGTACATTTGTATTTATAAACTTTTAGGCCAGATCAGACAATGCCTAGGGTCTACTTGATTCTAAGCTCAGTTACCACTTGTGCGGTACTAGACAAACCATACAAGAGGCCAGGGATAGAAAAAGGATCAGCTGCATGCAAGGCAATTACCTTATCCCCTGTACTATCTCTCTTGTACCAAAATATGAAAGTGTATTTAGCTTTATTCCTTAGAGTTGAATACATTCAAAAGCCTGTAATAGAATCTACTGATTCTATTCTGCTGACTACTCATATAAAAGAAATATAGAAGCAAAAAGCCATTCACTTTCCTTCTTCCAAATGAATTCCATAGTACTCTTCCAGTTTATCTACTGCATGTACTCAATCTTTTTTTTTTTTTTTTTTTTTTTGGTTTTTGGGTCACACCTGGCAGTGCTCAGGGGTTACTCCTGGCTCCATGCTCAGAAATCGCTCCTGGCAGGCTCAGGGACCATATGGGACGCTGGGATTCGAATCAATGACTTTCTGCATGAAAGGCAAATGCCTTACCTCCATGCTATCTCTCCAGCCCCCTAATTATTGTTTTTTAATTTATTGAAAAATTGTGATCTACAGAATCCTTCATAGTTGAATTTCAGATATACAATGAGTCAGGAAACTTCCCACCACCAGTGTCAACCTTTCTCTGCCAGTAGACCCAGAGTGTATCCTATACCACTACCCTTTGCCCCAAGCCTGCCAGTATGATGGGTCCATTTAAGTTTAAATTGTTGAAGTTTATGTCCCTTGATTCCATTATCATGGACTTTGGCTTGTTTATTCAATTCTGCCCTTTTTTATTTCCCCACCAATGCATCATGAGACCAGTTGGCCAATGGTACACAGCCTTTCTTTGTTCTTTTTTTCTTAGTTTTATTTTTTAAAAAAGGCAAGAATATGTGGTAAAATAAAGAAATCCGTGTCCCAAGGTTCTATGAAAAAGGCATGATCCCCAATTTAAAAGATAAAAGATTAAAAAGATGTATTGCAGGGTTTTTTTGGGGGGTGGGTTATGAGTTTTTTAACCTATTTGATATATTTTCTTTTACAACTTAGATCCTTTAAAAATTATCTACTCTGAAATGTGTATGTGCTTCAAGGAAAATTTACAGAAATATATAACACCTCAAGACCATAAACACCCACACATGCAGTCACACATGTACTTGAGGAGTAAGCATGTTATACTCACATCAAATTGTTCTCATGAGAATAAATCATGTGAAACAAAACCCAAAGATCAGAAGATAGAGAGTAAAATAACTTTTTTCATTGATCTTGAATCTTAATCTCATTCATACAACTTCAACATTGATGGTCCACAAGACATCTTTATATATGCCCTCAGACTTAGTCATAGTTTATATTTATTTTCTTTTCCTAAATTATTACAATTTTTAAATTCTAATTACCTTCTAAAAGGAGGAAAAGAAAGTAATTTTAATTCTTTAAGAGTACATAATCTACTATAGAATATGGAACTATAACTTAAGTATGTGTAATATGTTATGATATTTTAAATTAAAGTATCAACACTATATTAAGATATTTTTAGTTTCATCTTTACTTTTGTAGTAGTTTGATTGGATTTGTTACCAAGAAAGCAAGATGCATAACTTTAGCATAACATAGCATTAACATAACATTCTCTTTTCACTTTCAGTATTTGAGTTATTTTGATAAATGCTATTATTTATGAACAAAGCACATTTTTGACAAGTACCCAAAGGAAAACATAAGAGATGAATTTGGTTTTAAAAAGTCATTATACCAGGGCCGGAGGGATGGTGCGGCAATAGGGCATTTGCCTTGCACTTGGTTGACCCAAGAGGAACCTTGGTTCAATTCCCCAGGGTCCCATATGGTCCCCCAAGCCAGGAGTGATTTCTGAGCGCATAGCTAGGAGTAGCCCCTGAGTGTCACTGAGTGTGGCTCAAAAATAAAAAAAAGAGTCATTATGCCATCAGGGTATAAATTGTTTTAAAATAACATTAAATTATTTATAAAAATACAGTAAAAGATAAATAATATCTGAGTTTACTATTTTACTTAAACGTCAGTGGAGTATACTTAATTCCCTGTAAAAAGTATAGCTTTATTCTATCTATTCAGTAGTCAGACATATTTATTGACTAGTGAATGTGCAAAATTTTTGTCTAAGGGCAATTTCTAGATCTCAAGAAACCTGTGTGTATGTACATGTCATGTGCTTTTTCTTTTACATAACACTTATTTAGGCTGTAGTACTCCTTATTTTGTTTCTAAAACCAATTTTCACATTTCTTGTTCTGTATTCCCTTGTTATATGCATTTGACAACAAGAAGTGTCTTGTGTTATGTCTTAATTGACTATATTTTCATTGTTCAGAATTTACAATATTTGTAATCCTTATGGCAAAGCATGTTGTTTATAGTACTGTTGTAGTGGTGTTTGTTTTGTTAGTCATAAATTACTCATTTTCAAATTGCCTAATTAGAATTTTAGGGGACAAATAATACATCCTAGTAATCTGTTAATGCTAATTAATTGGAAGGGAGAATCACAATATAAAACTAGATTATTTTGGTTCAGAAGTCAATATTACATTTTACTCTAAAATAATATCTGAACTCTTTCATCTTTAATTCTTATTTACCCAGTGATTATTATATCAGTGGTTGTTATTAATTGAATGGTAGTTTAACTTATGTTGAAATCTTACTGTTAGAGTCTATGACAAATTCTTCTGTAAATGTAAATGTATTTTTCAGAAATAACAAAGAAATTTATTAATTTTCAGTATGCTTCAGATAGCCTTTCTGTATTCCTGGTTTACCTTTTACGATTTTACCTTATTGCCTTTTTTAACTATACAATATATATCACTGATGCTTCATTTCCTGACAGGTTGATATTTGGAAATGAAATCTGGTGAAAAAAAGAGATTATTTTTATCAAAAAAGTACATGCTGCTCTTCCACTATAGTAGGTTCTTGCAATCACGATTTTGACTTCTTCTGAGCAGTCTTTTCTAGTTTCACACATTGAGGATAATGTGAGAACATCTTGCATGAGGCCAGATTGAGAATTTGCTTCTTACAATGAACTATATCAGTGGATATCTTATAAGGACTTCATTTGGATGATTGGCTGCCCCAAATCATAACCTATCCTTATTAAACCATGTGGAGAAGATGGAAGCAGACATTCTGATGCCTGAGGCTACACATTCACGGGGCTTTTGAAGAGGTCTGATACAAGGGGAATACAAACTAACATATGGCAACTGGAAAGAGGAGCATATATTTACATAGACAAATACAGGGCTGTGACCTTCAGTAATTTTGCCTTTTAAACTCACTTTCTCTCTTTATGAACATTTTCTCTTCATTTTTTCCTCTCTCTTTTTCTTTATCCATTCTACCATACTCTAAATTCAATCACCAACTACTTTTAATTCCTATGTCTTTAAAACTTAAGAATATAGATTTATAATTTTATTTTTCAAAATAAAATTGAGCTTCTTATGTGTGTGTGTGTATATATATATATATACATACATACATATATATATTCTCAAACAGCAAATTTTATGACAGCTTTAGGAAAAAGCAAAATTCCATTTTCTCCTGATTCTTCAAGATGTAAGCTTGTTATTAAAATTCCTGATTGAATATAGAATATAGGGGCCAGAGTGATGGCGCAGCAGTAGGGTGTTTGCCTTGCACATGGCTGACCCAGGACAGAGCATGGTTTGATCCCCCAGTGTCCCATATGGTCCCCCAAGCCAGGAACAATTTCTGAGTGCATAGCCAAGCATAACCCCTTAATGTCACTGGGTGTGGCCCAAGAACCAAAATAATAATAATAATAATAATAAAAGTATAGAAAATATTCTCCCTTTACCACACTCATTAAAGCAAGAGTCTTCTAATAATCAAATTATATATCCAAGAAAATGAAAATGTAGATTTAGGAACCTAAGAAGACATTATTCCTATTGTCTAATGATGAAATGACTTGTACAGATGTCCTAAATTCTGTCTTCATTTTCTTAGTAATATATATATATATATATATTGGTTTTTGGGCCACAACCTGTGACGCTTAGGGGTTACTCCTGGCTAAGCACTCAGAAATTGCCCCTGGCTTGGGGGACCATATGGGAGGGCGGGGGATTGAACTGCTGTCCGTCCTGGGTCAGCTGCGTGCAATGCAAACATCTTACACTGCACCACTGCTCCAGCCCCAGTAATAATATTTTTAAATAATAAGCTTTCCTCATAGTTTTTATGATAAAGACAGGTAAATATAATAAGTAGCATCAAATTCTACTGCATCTTAGGAGAGATCCACTGAAATAATTTTGAGATACATATTTTAATTGGATTTCCCTAAAAACCAGATGATTTAAATTACATATTTTTCTTTAATTTTTACCATCATAAAATGCAAGGGGAGAGGAGTACTACCTACTTAAGCATTATTCGAAGTTTCCTCCTGGATCTGTGCTCAGGAGTCACTTTTCATGATTTTCAGAAAATATATGCAATGCCAAGGATCAAAGCAGGATTGGCTACATGTAAGGCAAATGCTTTAAACCTTATTGTTGTCTCTGACAACATTAGCATCCTAAGTTCAAGAAGCATTTGATGATGAGAATTAAACTTTATGAACTGTGCTCCTATCTAGACTTACAATGAAATCTCCATGAGTTTCTTCTAGGATATTATTGAAAACATCATTAATATAATGCTAGTTTCCTAAAAAAATGCATTCATCATTAAATATTATCATTCTTACATTAATATAAAATTATTTAGCAGATAGACATCTCAGAAAAGATTTTGTAAAGCATAAAAAAATACTAAATCATGTTCATTAAGAAAAAAGAGATACCAGGAAAACATAGATTTCACATGTCTATATACATGTGTTCAACCCCTATACCATGCACACAAAAAAATGAAGGTATTGCTCATTGATTCTGGAATTGAACAGGTAGTCAGGGTAAAATGCGTGCCTTGCCTGTATGAAGTATTATTTCTTTCAACACAGACACAATACTAAAAATTAGAAAAAATAAACAACAGTGTATCCCCTCCTGTACTTAGCCTTACTCGACACCACTTTCATGTGTTTATAGTTTTTTAACCTCATCCAAACTTCAGAATTGCTTCATATAAGAAATATGGATGTTTTCATATTTATGTTTCTGTACTAAGAATTTATCACATAATATGACAAGTGTTTTTTAACTGAGAGACTATAGTTAATAATGCTATGAATAGTGGCCAGAGTGGTGGTGCAAGCAGTAAGACATCTACCTTGAGCGTGCTAGCCTAAGACAGACCGCGGTTTGATCCCCCAGCATCCCATATGGTCCCCCAAAACCAGGAGCTATTTCTGAGCGCATAGCCAGGAGTAAACCCTTGAGGATCACTGGGCATGGCCCCAAAACCAATAATAATAATAATAATAATAATAATAATGCTATGAATAATGGTTTCTCATGCTCATAATTCCAATAATACATCAATAAGCAGTTTATAGGGTATCTTTACTTGCAGAATATGTGAGAAATATTAAAAGTTCCTAGTTTAGATTATTAGAGTTTCTAGTAATTAGATTTAGTAACTATAACCACATAGTTTCAAATTCATGAAAGCATTGCGAGATAATTAACATATTATATAAAGTGTCAATATGTTGGTACAGGAACCAGAGAAATAGTACAGTGGGTAGGGTACTTGCCTTGCACATGGCCCACCCAGGTTCAATTCCTGGAACTACATGATTTTTCAGTATTTCCAGGAGTAATCCCTAAACATAGAGTGAGGAGTAAGCTCAAGCATTGCCAGATGCAGACCCCACCCAAAAGAGAAATACACAGTGTGATGGTTTGATGCATGCTTGGGTCATATGATGAGGACAGTAAGATTAGTTGTCAAATCTTTCACCTGATATAACTGAATTTTTATCTGGGTGGTGAGAAAATATTTGATTTATTCTCTTGGTAACATGCAAGTATAAGGCATAATATAATAACAATATTCCTGATGTACAATTAAAATAACTAGTTTATGGAAATACTGAATCTTTCTCTATCCTCCATCCATGTTGCTTTAGCTCCAGGCACCAGTATCATCTTACATGAGCTCCTACAGAAAATAATGGAGCACTGAACTATATGTGTCCTCCCTTAGGCAAAATAGTCCATTTACCTTGAGAGGTAGAAAGATCATAGCAAAGTTATGCTTAATAACTGCATAAGCAGTTATGCTTACCATTGTATATAGTAAAATTTATACTTACATCATGTTTTTAATTAACTCTTCTTCAGTTAACTCTTCTTCCCTCTCAATTTTTCCCTGCCACATTGGCTTTGTCATCCTTCTAGAAACATATCAGCTATTCCTTTCTTTTAACTTGTGCTAATGGTTCCCTCTCACTGGAAATCTTTCCTCTTATATAGATGATTTCTCTTTCATGTAGTATTAATACAAATATAGTTTTTTATTCATGGAGTATATTTTAATGAATATATTTACTCCCTGATAGTTACTTTTAAAACTTCAACTATGTTTTATTGTATATTTTTATTTAGGATGTCTAAATCTATCATCAGCCAAAAATTATAATTTTGAAAAATAAGTACTATTTATAATTACCTAGCATTTTTAAATGTTTATCTTTTTTCTGTGATGCAACTTATATACCTGCTAACTTAGTGCTTTTTTTTTTTAAATATCCATACTGTTTTCCTAAGTCAGGCAACATTTCCAAAAACAGTGAATGAGGATTCCTTTGTCACCACATCCCTGCCAAACTAATTATTTGCAGCCTTTTATTACATATGGCAGATTTTTATAAGGCTATGGTAGTGATTCACAAAGGTAGTGCTTCCCTTATATCTTCATGCTGAGTTAAGGTTTTAAAATATGAATTTAGAGAACAAAGATATAGTCGATCTAAAGTGCTGACCTCTGTTCATAAAAAATTATGATGTTCTGTCCATAGAAAGCATACATCTTCTAGTGAAATATGTCATAATATCTCCCCACCAGTCCTGACTCAGTAGCATGTGTCTGAGACCTCTCTCACTGCTTTGCATGGGATACCCACTACAGTGATTGAGGACAAATGGCAAGTGCAGATTCTTTTTTTTTAACTGCACGTGTGGGAAACAAGATCCCTAAAAAAAAATTCTCAAGTAAATTAAATGTAACTTAATTTTAAAATTGAAGATATTTAGAATGGAGAAAGGTTCCAAGAGTTATTGTATATGATTGGCCTTTCAGAGACCCAGGTTCAATAATGGTTGCCTGTGGCAACAGCAGCAGCAATCCCTTACTACTGTTTAGTGTGACTTACTCACACACACACACACACACACACACACACACATTAAAGCTTTGTTTAAAAATTTTAATTCTGGGCCAGAGCAATAGAACAGTCTGAGGACATTTGCCTTGAATTCTGCCTACTCAGGTTGATCTCAGCATCCCATATGGTCCCCCAGGCATGCCTGCCTGGAGTTATTTCTGAATGCAGAACCAAGAATAATCCCCAAGCATCACCATATGTGACTCAAAAAGGAACAAAAATTTTTTTAATTCGTCTGAGACAAAAATTGTAGGAAGAAGTAACAGTTCTGAATTGCTTTGTGTGTGTGTATTTATATATACATATACATATATATGTGACTCTCAAATATTGAGCTGTTCACTCAGACTTTTAGCAAATAATCATATCTCATGTTATTCTCTGAAAATGTATAATAAGATCACCTACCTGGAATTTGTTTTGTCCTTTTACTATTTTACTTTTGAGCCCCATCTGGCAGTGCTCAGGAAATACTGCTGACTGTACACTCAGATATCACTCCTGGCAGAGTTCCAAGGACCCATCTCAGGTGTTGGGATTGTACCAGGTTGATCACTTACAAGGAAAGCACCCTATACTATTGTTCCATCCCCTGCCTGAACATGTTTTAGAACATGATCTATTGGTAGTTTGATAATATTCCACAAAAAGTTTATTTAGACTTATTTATTGGTTTTTATGTTATGATTTATGCTAGAGAACAAGACATCATCTGTAGTTATCTGTTTCTTGGTGACAGTCTTTCAAGAACATTTATTCTACCCATGTTTTCTAAATGCTTGTTGATATTATCTCTCTGACAAAGTGTCTCTACTTGACTATTTCAGTTCTCTTATGCAATGGAAAATTTCACAAACACTTGCAAGAAATCTTTGTGCCATTGGTTGTTCGATATGTTGATCTCATGGAGTCCTCTATTGCCCAGTCAATTCACAGAGGTTTTGAACAAGAGACTTGGCAGCCAGTCAAGTAAGTATGTTATCTGGAGTTATTAGAGTAGATTCTTTAAACCTAACCCTATGATTTTATACTATAGGTATTGCTTATGGTGGTTTCTTCCCACATTGTTTGTTTCTTTACAGGAATATCGCCAACAGCCTACCTAATGTAGCTCTTCCAAAAGTTCCGAGTCTGCCTCTTAACCTTCCACAGATTCCTAATCTTTCTACTCCTTCATGGATGACTTCTTTATATGAGTCCACGTGTGTATTCCTCACTTATTTCCTGGTGATGTGTTAGCTAGTGCATGGCTTGGGCTCTGTTCTTTGCAAGTATATTTACAATGCATGGCCTTTGTCATCATTAGTTGAGGAATACTCTTGATTTGTTTGAGTTTCATGAGCTCTAGAGCTAAGTTTAGCATAGCAATGATTTTTTTCTATCATAATTAATAGCATATCATATCCTTGCAAGTAGTCATTGGTTTATAGTTTGTATATTATCTATGGCCAGTGTTCATTTCACAGTCCGGGTTGTAGACTTTCATCTTTGTGGCATAGTTAGGTTTCTCCATATTCAGATAATCTGTAGCAAATAATATGTCTAGAATTCTTGCTAGGCTTCAGCTTTGTTACTGTTTACATGTTGTACCTTGCCCATGTGTAAAACCATTTTTTATTTATTTTTAAAATGTCATTTTTCTAATTTTAGTCTAAATTTTACCTCTACATAAACAATATTACAGGATCCAGAAGAGATTGTCCTTTATTTTCCATTACCACTAAATTTTTCTTTGACTTTTCATAGATCAGCTCATATATCTTGATATTTGAGCATGGGGTTTTTGTTTGTTTGTTTGCTTGCTTGCTTGCTTGCTTGCTTTTGGGGCCACACCCAGTGAAGCTCAGGAGTTACTCTGGCTATGCGCTCAGAAATCGCTCCTGGCTTGGGGGACTTTATGGGATGCCTGGAATCAAACTGAGGTCCATCCTGGATCAGCCACGTGCAAGGCAAACGCCCTAGCACTATGCTATAGCTCTGGCCCCTTTAGAGGGTTTTCTTTTTTGGTTCAGTTTTTTAATTATTTATGTAAGAACCATGGTTACAAACGTTTTTTAAAATTGAGTTTCAACCATAAAATTCACATCCCCTTCACCAGTGCAACTTTCCCACCACCATTGTTTCCCATTTCCCTCCTCAATCAAATTCTCCTCCTCACCAATCCCCTGCCTGTCTTTGAGAAAGGAATTGTGTTTCTCTCTATATCATTGCTAAGGGAGTTATTGTATAGTTATTTCTCTAACTGAACTTACCACTCTTCGTGGTAAACTTTATATCATGGGCTGGTCCTTCAGGCCCTTATTTCTGTTGTCTCTGGGTATTATTATTATACTGTCTTTTAATCTTTCTTAAAATCCGCATATGAGTGAGACTATTCTGTCTTTATCTCTTGCCCTCTGACTTATTTCACTCAACATAATCATTTCTATATCCATCCATATATAGGAAAACTTCAAGATTTTATTTTTTCTAATAGCTGCATAGTACTGCATTTTATAGATATACCATAGTTTCTTTAACCTCTCATCTGCTGTAGGGTATCTGGGTTGCTTCCAGTTTCTGGCTATTGTAATAATACTGCTATAAACATAGGAATGGAGACGACATTATTGCATTGTTTTGGGATTCCTAGGGAGAGTGGTATTGCTGGGTCATATGGGAGCTTAATGTCTAGATTTTTGAGGAATCTCCATATTGTATACAGCATTCCCACCAGCAATGAATAAGCATTCTTTTCTCCCCATATCCCTGCCAGCAGTGGTTGTTCTTGTTCTTTGAGATATGTGCCAGTCTCTGTGATGTGAGATGATATCTGATTGTTGTTTTGATTTGCATCTCCCTGATTATAGTGATGTGGAACATTTTTTCATGTGCCTTTGGTCATCTGTATTTCTTCTTTATGTCATCAATAAATAACAATTTTGTTTTGGCTCTTGGGTTCTCCCTAGCAGTGTTCAGGGGTTAATATAGGTACTATTATGCTTACTTTGCACTTTGCATCCAGCTAACTTTATTTTTATCATCAGTACCACATTGTCCTTTGAGTGCTAGAATTAACCCTCTAATAGTACCTTAGCACTGATGGGTATATAAAAAAAAAAACAAACTCTAAAAATAAGTAAATTAAATTAAAATAATCCAGCATCTTTTTACTACACGTGTATCTTAACAACAACTCTCAAATCTTTTCCAATTTACTTATGTATACAGTCTGTGAAAGAGGGAGGAAAAGACAGAAAAAAATCCAATAACCTGCATAAAAGCAAGTTAAATATCATAATTGTACTAGTAGTATTATAGCTTATTATGTAACACATCAATCGTCTTAGAATGAAATAATTTCCATTTTGAATTGTAAATGGTATCGCTGCTCTAGAATTACTAAAGTTAATTAGAAATTAACTCATAATAAATGTTCTATATTTTTCTCTGCTATATATTGTTATATAATTTAACTCTTCTCTTTCTTTCTTTTTTTTTTTTTTTTTTGTGTTTTGGGCCACATCCGGCATTGCTCAGGGATTACTCCTGGCTGTCTGCTCAGAAATGGTTCCTGGCAGGCACGGGGGACCATATGGGACGCCAGGATTCTAACCAACCACCTTAGGTCCTGGATTGGCTGCTTGCAAGGCAAACGCTGCTGTGCTCTCTCCAGCCCTAATTTAACTCTTCTATATATTCCTTTCTAGTTAACACACTTGAATTTAACCAAGAACACTACTATGTGCATAACCATGTCACAGTTTGACATTTTTTCTTATCAAAGCTACTTTTTTTACTTTTATTTTTTTAATTTGTGATATTTAATATTTTATTATTTTTAATTTAAACACCATGATTAAAAAGTTGTTCATGATTGAGTTTCAGTCTTCTTCCTTTCTATTATCTCTGGATATTATGACCATACTATATTTTATTTTCTTATATATGATAAGTGAGTGAGATCATTCTATGTGTATCATTCTCTATCTAACTAATTTCAGTCAGCATAATATTCTCAATATATATCCAGATATAAGCAAATTTCATGACTTAGCATATATACTCGAGTATAAACCATCCCAAGTATAAGCTGACTCCCCTAATTTTATCCTAAAACCTTGTAAAACTTGTGAGTCAAGTGTAAGCCAAGATGGAAAATGCAGGAGACACTGGTAAATTTCAAAAATAAAAATATATACCCAAGGGGCCGGCGTGGTGGCGCTAGAGGTAAAGTGTCTGCCTTGAGAGTGCTAGCCTAGGACGGACCACGGTTCGATCCCCCGGCATCCCATATGGTCCCCCAAGCCAGGAGTGACTTCTGAGTGTCACCGGGTGTGGCCCAAAAACCAAAAATATATATATATATATATATATATATATATATATATATATATATATATATATATATATATACCCCCAAAACTGTTACAGTAATTGAGAAATCAGTAGGTTAAATGTTTTTCAATATTTATTGCTAAAGAAAAACTGTAAACTAGCAACAATAACTTTAAAACTTTAAGTAAAACCGTAGCTTAACAGCTAGCCTAGGACGGACCACGGTTCGATCCCCCGGCATCCCATATGGTCCCCCAAGCCAGGAGTGACTTCTGAGTGTCACCGGGTGTGGCCCAAAAACCAAAAATATATATATATATATATATATATACCCCCAAAACTGTTACAATAATTGAGAAATCAGTAGGTTAAATGTTTTTCAATATTTATTGCTAAAGAAAAACTGTAAACTAGCAACAATAACTTTAAAACTTTAAGTAAAACCGTAGCTTAACAGGTAGTCAAGCTAAACCACAAAGGTTAAAATCCTTCAAAACTGGATTCCTCATCATCATCATCTCTCTGTCCAAACAGAGCTTCAGCTGTATCTGATGTGAGGGTATTAGCATAGAC
Source organism: Suncus etruscus (assembly GCF_024139225.1). Classification (NCBI taxonomy): domain Eukaryota; kingdom Metazoa; phylum Chordata; class Mammalia; order Eulipotyphla; family Soricidae; genus Suncus; species Suncus etruscus. The sequence continues at coordinate 131,101,617 of NC_064848.1, read as the reverse complement.
ACTGTCATCATCACTGAGTTCTCAAATATCATCATTACTGCTGTCGGTCTCATGCAAAGCACAGACTATTGTGAGTTAAATAGTTCAGTGGCATCCAGTTCAGTTCAGCCGCCTACCTCTTCAGCTCAGCCATTACTTGTGGACTGATCTGAAGCACCGACCCCTTCAACAAATGGCAGAAGATAACTGGAGACTACATGCATTTGATTTGGTGCACACCAAATCAAATAATCTGTATGACCCGAGTATAAGCTGAGTTTGGGGGGGGGGGGGTTTGTTTGTTTTTGGGCCACAGCAGTTTGACACTCAGGGGTTATTCCTGGCTATGCGCTCAGAAATCACTCCTGGCTTGGGGGTACCATATGGGACGCCGGAATTGAACCGCCGTCTGTCCTACACTAGCACTTGGAAGGTAGACACCTTACCTCTAGCGCCACCTTCCCGGCCTGAGTTTGGGTTTTTTTGATACAGATTTTGTGCCAAAAATACTTGGCTTATACTTGAGTATACACAAATATTTATATATTAAATTAATATATATTAATATATATAAGTATTTTGTAACACCTGCATAGTTTTATTATGTAGGTGTGCCATAGTTTCTTTATCCACTCATCTGTTCTTGGCACTTTGGTTGTTTCCATATTCCATTGTAAATAGTGCTGCATTGAAGATAGCCATGCAGAGGGCATTTTTGTATTGTGTGTGTGTGTGTGTGTGTGTGTGTGTATGTGTGTGTACCTAGGGTAAATCCCTATGAGTGGTTTTACTGGACCATATGGGAGCTCAATTTCCAGTCTTTTGAGGAATACCTATGTTGTCAAAACTAATTCTTTAACTTGAAAATGCATGTGAACTTTGCACCTCTGTATTTGGGTACCCTTTTATTGAAGGAGTAGGTTTGGAGCCATATCCAGTGGTTTTAAGATGCTTACACTGGGTGTGAGGCTGGGAATTCATTGTGTGTTTTTTTTTAGTACCACTTTTGGCCTTCTAGATTTGTCCTTGTGGTGCTCAGGAGACCATTGCAATTCCAGGAAACAAATCTTTGCCAACTTTATACAAGGGAAGAGTCTTAAAACCTGTACTATCTTCCAACCCTGGGACACCCTTTTTCAGATTACCTGTCTGATACAATAGGAATGATGATATGTTTTGGCTTTATAAAGTACTTATATGATCATATATTTCCAATTTATTCATCATTATCTTAATTGCAGAGGTTAACAACATTAAACCCCTGTTTAATCCTTGAAACCACATGTGATCTCCAAATACCACCAGGAGTAATCCCTAAGAACAGAGCTAGAAATAGACCCTGAGCACTCAGGTGTTTCAAAAAAATAAAGTTTAGGGGCTGGAGCAATAGCGCAGCTGTAGGTATTTGCCTTGCATATGGCCAATCAAGGTTGGACCTCAGTTCAATCCCTGGCATCCCATACGGTCCCCTAAGTCAGGAGTGATTTCTGAGCACATAGCCAGGAATAACTCCTGAGTATCACCAGGTGTGGCCCAAAACCAAAATAAATAAATAAATAATCTTTTCCTGAAGTCCTAGATTTTTATGTCATTGCAAACAGTGTGTTCACACTTTTGCTATAAAGTATAGTATCTTTTTTTTTTTTTTTTTAGTAAAAAGACTTACTATCAAAATAGCCTTAGATTTAAGCCATAAAAAAAATCACTAGGCTGACTGCAAGCTTTGCATTCAGGAAATTTAGGTTGGATTCTGGTACTTCATACCCCATAGATCCTCTAGGAGTGATGTGCAGAAATCATTGCATTTAGTCCAAAAAACCTTCACTTCAGCCTCCTAAAATAGGTTCTCTGCACTTTGGATATATTAGCAATGTTTTGCTTGTTTAATTTTTACTCATATATGGTAAAAAGGAAGCATAAAAGAGGGAACTTCTCAAACATTTTTCACAGCACTGTCAGCACAGTGTGGTTTGGTTGTTTTGTTTATAGTATTTTAAAGCCTGTGATGTGTGTAATGTTTGGAGTTTTGCTGTGATTGGTCTCTTGAGATCATAACTCTGAGGACATCTTGGCTAGACTAGCACATCAGGAGAAATTACTGGCAAAATCAGAGGAGGAAAGCCAAGCAGTATGATAATGAAGTTACGAAGCTGAAGCGTGGGTGGAAGTAGAAATTAGCTTTTAATTAACCCGAGTAGAAATAATGTGTTTAGTTAGCTAATTAAGATACATTTAGCTAAATAGCATGGCTATTTAAAATAATCTTATGTTTTATATAGGTTTTCCACCATGCCCTTGTGGTCAATGAGTTTATTTTTTTTTATTTAGTTTTCCTTTTACAAATGAAAAAATATAAATTATAGATTAGTATATGTGTTCTAAAAGTTGGAAAACTGCAGAAAAAAAGAATCTTGCAGCATTTTTCAGTTTCTTTGTTCTCTTAAATTGTTTCTATATATATTAGCATAGCAGTATTTTACTTTCAAAACATGGTATACTCTCAGACTGTACACTTGCATAATGGAAAATATTTGAATTATCCTTTGCCCAAATATGGTAAGTACTATCACTACCATACAAAATTATCTTTGAACAGGGGTAAAATGTGATCACTTGCATCTCTTCATAAATAAGTGTAATGCATAGCAGATCTTAGTTTCACAACCAGAAAGATCTATGGACTAGAATGATATGACTTTCCTCTAACCTCAAATAATGACCATGTCTGTCATTTCTCTGTTGGACTTACCTTGCTCATATAAGTTCTACTTAATTATAAGCTAAAAAAATGCACAAATCACTTCAAGAAAGACATAATATTTGCTTCCCTACCTTGCCTGTTACTTTATTTTAAGTACCTGTTTCACCTTTGCCTGGACATGGGACATTTAAAGGCTTGTACACTACAAACCTGTAGATAAATAGAAACCATCTCAATGACAGAGACACATATGTATGAGTAGAAGAGTAAAGGTACTGAATACTGTCACATGGGTTTTCTTGAATAAAATATTCTTTCCTGAATTTCATGGAGGTAATATTTTTGCATTTATCTGTATCCTAGAAATTCATGAAGACAGTAGTTGTTCTTATATGAGTGGATAAAGAAACTATGGTACCTCTATACACAGGAATACTATCCGGCTATTAAGAATTAAGTCATTAAATTTCCTTATACACATATAAATATGTAGAGTATTATATTGAGAAAAATAAATCAGAGGGAGAGAGATAGATGAGAGAGATAGACAATTATCACATTCATTTGTGGGACATAAAAAAAGATAGCAGGGTAATAATACCCAGAGTTAATAGAGAGAAGGACCAGACAGACCATCCCATGGTAGGGAGCTTCCCACACAAAGCAGGGAAGTGCATTTAGGGAAAATGGGACCACTATGACAATGATAGTTGAAATGTTCTTCCTGGACAAGAACTGGGTACCCCTTTATTAATAATATATTACAACCACAGTGAATAAAAGGAAAAAAAAAAGGAGAGAAGAAAAAGATCTGCCCAAAGGCCGTCAGGAAGAGGGTGAGAGTGAAACTGGTTATATTAGTTGGGGAAAACGTGCACTGGTGAAGGGTATTGGAATTGTATAACTGAAATTCAATCACGAACAATTTTGTAACTGTATCTTGAGGAGATTGAATTAAAGAATTTATAAAAATAAAAAAGTATCTGTTCTTTGGGCCAGGGTTTTCCTTGCCTACATCTGACTCGAATTTGATGATCCTTACCTATACATAGGGTACACCAAATACTGACAGGGTGATCCCTGAGCTTACAGAGTCAGAAATAGTGCCTAAGCACTGCCATATGATCCACCTCCTAAAGAAATTTGCTCTTGGACAAAATAATTTTATTTTTTTTAGTAAAAGGTCTTTATCTGGGGCCAGAGAGATAGCTTGGAGGTAAGGCATTTGCCTTTCATGCAGGAGGTCATCAGTTCAAATCCCGGGCCCCTTATGGTCCCCTGTGCCTGCCCGGAGCAATTTCTGAGCCTGGAGCCAGAAATAACCCCTGAGCACTGCTGGATGTGACCCAAAAACCACAAAAAAAAAAAAGGTCTTTATCTGCTTATCTCTCATTGCATTTAACATTATTAATATGTTTGTTTTAATTTTGTCCCCTTGTCTCAATCATTAATAGCAAAGGAAGAAATATAGATTGAACAAAGAAAATTAATCATTAGCAATTTTTGTTGAATTATTTTTATTGATGACACTTAATAGGAAAATAAAATGCAAGCCAGAAAGATGGTATAGTAGGTAAAGTGCTTGTCTTACATGTGGCTGATCCACATTTCAATCCACGCTATCACATAAGGTCCTCCAAGCCTTCTAGAAGTGATCCCTGAGCTCAGAGCCAGGAATAGGTCCTGAGAAGTGCCTAATCATGCACACAACTTAAAAAAGAAAGAAAAAACAATATATTGGTTACCAACATAGCTAATGTGGAAGTTCATAATGCTCTTCGTTTCCCTTTCTCTTCTAGCAATGGCTCAGCAACATCAGAGGATCTCTTTTGGAAACTCGATGCACTACAAATGTTTGTCTTTGACCTACACTGGCCAGAACAAGAATTTGCCCACCACTTAGAACAAAGACTGAAACTAATGGCCAGTGATATGATAGAGGCCTGTGTCAAAAGGTAGACATTTATTTTTTAGTTGCTGCTTAATATACAAAGTAGCACTTATTTTTCTAAAGAAGCTGTTAATATAATCATCACCCTTAAGGTTACAGTATTATCCTTTGTGGTTCTTGTTGTTGCTGTTGTTGTTTTGGGCCACACCGGTGACTCAGCTCAGGGGTTACTCCTGGCTATGCACTTAGAAATCGCTCCTGGCTTGGGGGACCATCTGGGATGCTGGGGGATTGAACCAGTATTATCAACCACAATTGGCTTTGGGTTCTTTGATTAAAATTATGATGGCCCATGTAAATTTCTTTAAAATTTCTTTAAAAAATTTCTTTAAAAAATTTCTTTAAAAAAAATTGTTTTCAGGTCTCCTAACAATGGCTCTTGTCACTAGCACCCATACCATATTAATGGTTTCTGTTTTGCTTATTGTTCACTCTTTGGGAATACTGTTCTTTAAATTCCCAAGGCAGCTCTTCCTGAGACATATGGAAAAGGGCTGTTAGGTACTTTATACATTATGTACTGTTTCTGTGTGCTGTGAAAAAGCACAGCAAACTCAATTTATGATCATTGCCAACAATTATTCTGTCTTCTGGTAATCCCTATTCACATTCAGTGAATTTCAAGTATCTATTTGAAGTTTTCAGAACTTAACCAGAATTAATTTGCAGCTTCTGATTCACACAAATGTGTTTTCATTGTATTGCTATTACAAGATAAACATAGATTCATAATTAGCTAGGCATTGTTTTTCCCCACTGCCTTTATTCGCGATATATCTAAGAACAATGTCAGAAGACATATTGAATAAACACTATTTATAGAAATTGAACAATCCTGAGTTTTTGAAAGCAAGAAAATATTCTTGATTTTAACAAGTAATAGTTTCTTAAATTGGAAATTAATTTCGTAAGTTAGATTCATTATTTTTGATGGGTTTTTTTTTTGGAGGGGTGTCACACCCAGTGATGCTCAGGGGTTACTCCTGGCTGTGCACTCAGAAATCCCTCCTGACTTGGGGGTCCATATGGAACGCCCGGGGATTAAACCACGGTCCCTCCTAGGTCAGCTTCATGCAAGGCAAACACCCTACCGCTGCACCATTGCTCTGACCCAGATTCGTTAGTTTGTTTTTAAACCATGTTTGTCATGATTTAGATGTCTAAAATCTCTGGATATTCTTTTTTAGCTTTTTTTTTTTTTTTGGTTTTTTGGGTCACCCATGGCAGTGCTCAGGGGTTACTCCTGGCTATATGCTCAGAAATTGCCCTTGGCAGGCTCAGGGGATCATATGGGATGCCAGGATTCGAACCACTGTCCTACATGCAAGGTAAATGCCCTACCTCCGCGCTATCTCTCCAGCCCCCAAAATCTCTGGATATTCTGTGACTACTTGAGCAAAATGAATTCCAAATTCTTCTTTATGTTTTTCTTTTAAATAATCTACTTCCAGTGGATGCTCAATCTACAACAAACTGTAAAGTGGAGACCAGTTGCACTGGCATACTGGGGGGTAGAGGAGGGAGATGTGGGATGCATGCTAGGAATAGGGACAGAGGGAGGACAGCACTGGTGGTGGGAATGCCCTTCATTCATTGTCACTATGTACCATAAATTATGCAGTGAAAGATTTGTAATGCACTTTGGTCACAAGAAAAATGTAAAAAGAAAAATTAAAATAAATAAATAAATAAATAAACAAACAAACAAATAACCTACTTCCAAACAGAGCCAGATAGATATCTCAGTAGGCCAAGTACATTTTTTTCATGTAGAATGCCCAGGTTTGATTCTAGGTTCCTCAAGTTCCACACAATATCCCCAACCCCCAACTCACTTGTAAATAAATAAATACACAGCCCGACTATAGCTTTGGGTATTTGAAACAGTATGAATTACATATCAATAATGTTTCATATTATTACTATTAATTAAGATGTTTTAGGGGCCAGAGAGATAGCAGGCTCGGGGGACCAATATGGGATGCCAGGATTCGAATCACCATCCTGCATGCAAAGCAAATGCCCTACCTCCCCACTATCTCTCCAGCCCCAAAAATCTTAAAAAAAAAAAAATTAAGATGTTTTAGAGTTTTTCCTGACCTATATAAATCCTTCCCTAAAGAATTTGTTTCATTTTAATGTTAGTGATTTTATTTCTAGTTGGAAATTAATTCAAGCAATCATGTCTAACTGTGTGGTTTCCCGTTGAAAGTGATACAGAAAAGATAACAAATTAGCTTGAGTTCTGATAGAGACACCAAGCAACAGTAAACACTAGGTTTTATATAAACTACCACAGTATGGTCTTTATCTGTCACCCCTGAAAAGAAAAGGGTTCTAGCTCAGCTCCCAAACACGGCCTCATTCCTCATTTGTATGCATTAGGTTAGCATTTTATAGTGTTGATTTCACTTTGACAAAATGGGTGTGATGATTACCAGAATTTCATTCTCTGAATTAATGTCTTAATGAATAGAACAAGAACTGCATTTGAACTCAAGCTGCAAAAGGCAAACAAAACAACTGACTTGCGCATCCCAGCTTCTGTATGCACAATGTTTAATGTATTAGTTGATGCCAAAAAGCAAAGCACCAAACTCTGTGCTCTGGATGGAGGACAAGAGGTAAGTGGATGGAGTGATGCAAGATGCAAGTGAATAATTGCATCTTGGGCATGCCAAGGCAGAAGAGGATGCTTTCTCCAGCAGGCTTTCTTGTTATTGGATTTTAAAAAGGCAAAATTCTTCTATTAAGGGGCTGGGACTACAGCATTGTAGGTAAAGTAACTTGCCTTACATGCAGCAATCTGGACTCAGTTCCTGAATTCACATGTGGTTCTGTAGGCTTACAGGGAATTCTTCCTGAGTACAGAACCAGGAGTAAACAATAAGCACAACTAGGTGTGCCCCCCCATAAAAGAAACTCTTTAATAAATGACATTTACTGAAATAGACTATACCCTATGCTCACATTCATTTCTGTTTTTTATGTTTATTGCTGCAAATTTTTCAGCAAATGGATTTCAGATATAGCTTTTACTAGTTTAAGTGTTGTATATTTACATAAATCTTGCATTTCAAAAGCAAATTAGAAAGGGAGAAAGATATATGCTTTGTTTATACAAATCTAGAATATTCAAAGTCTGTGTCCAAAAAAAAACAAGTTATAAAAATAACATATGAAATATTTTTATACACAAAAGAATCCATTTTTATGGATAGAAACAGATCAGAAAACTAATTCATCTCAATAAATACCCCCTTGTTTCTATTTGACTTTAGTGGGATATTTGGTTATGTATTCAGAAGTACAATTTTAGTTTAGCCTATAATTTGTTTTTGTTGAGAGCAATGATTAGGTGAAATAGATCTACTTTTCTTAGCTTATCTGTTTAAGTTGACATTGTATTATTTTTTCTCCCATTGTAATTACTTTCCATTTTTTATTTTTTTCCATATGTTGTTTCATCGCCTTTTTTTTTTTAATTCCCTCATGGTATGGTCCAGTTTGGAGATCAGTGGGTAAGTCTTTTTATTTGTGTAAGAGCACATTTTTATTTGTGTTGCTGTTTTAGTTCCCATATATATTTTATTTTCACATTCTCAAAATAAATGTAATTCCATCTTTAAATTTTTGTTTTCTTCATATTGTGGGAAACATCAAAAACTTATCACTCCATAACATTTCAAATATATATACCAGTACCTTCAGTAATGTCAAGGGAACAATATGAGTACAGTTAGGCTGCAGTAGTAACAAGTTACTGTCAGAGTTTTTTGGTTTGTTTTGGGACTATACCTCGCAGTGCTCAGTGGTTATATATGGCTCTACACTCAGGAATTACTCCTAGCAGTAATGCCAGGTATCAGCCACATGCAATACATTACACACTGTACTAGCTCTCCAGCCCAAATTTTAAGATAGTATTATTTCAATTCAAATAAATTCTCCCTCTTATAAACTAAATTCATAATATACTCAGAATTTAAGGGAATATTTGGTATTTTCAAACTGCATAGATCTATAATATGTACTTCTCTTAATACAGTTGGGGCTTAGAATGGCACATAAGTGGGCCCAGAGAGATAGCACAGCGGCATTTGCCTTGCAAGCAGCTGATCCAGGACCTAAGGTGGTTGGTTCGAATCCGGTGTCCCATATGGTCCCCCGTGCCTGCCAGGAGCAATTTCTGAGCAGACAGCCAGGAGTAACCCCTGAGCATCGCCTGGTGTGGCCCAACCAAAAAAAAAAAAGAATGGCACATAAGTGTTGTTCCTAAATCCAGCTGAGAAGGAGGAGGACACTTTCAAAGTCAATTCATAGGAAAGAATACCCTCGTGAAGTTCAGAGAGAACTATGCCCACCAGTGGAAGTAGACTTACTCCCACTCATGTGTGTAATGTAACCATAGTCAAAGATAGGGAATAGCTCATGTCAAAAAACATTTCCCTTGCCCAAATAAGGTTGTTTCAACATTGTACCCAGAACTTCAGGAAAACATGGCTGGAAGACATGTATACAAGACTGAATAGGCTAGGTATGTAGAGATAGTTAGTTGAGAGAGAGATAGGGAGACCAGGAGCGAGATAGTTTAGAGGAAGATAGGGAGACCAGGAGGAAGAGGAAGAATGTTTTACTGCTCTATGGATATGTTAAAGTCTTACCCTTGAATCAAACTTTTTTATTCAGATATTTCTGAACTTTTGGATGTAAATGTCTCTTGTTAGGATGCACATGTGTTTATACTCACTCATATGTGAGTCAGATACTCACATATGTTAACACACATGTATTTATGTGCAGGTATTTTATTTTATTTTTAATATCTTTAGTTAAGTACCATAATTACAAGCATATTTGTAGTTAGGTTTCAGTTATAAAAAAGGACACCTTCCTTCACCATGCCACATTCCCACCACCAATGCCCCTATTTCCCTCCTCCCCCACCTCTTGCCTATAAACTTAAAGCCATTATGTGAGGCCAACAATGCCCCCACCACCAACAACAAAAGGCTTAGATCATTATAAAAGGAAATAGAAAGGCACACTATTTCTGAAATGTATATTCATTTAACCAGCTACAGGCATTGCCTTTTAGGCCATAGTTTAGCTTAATCTATATGTATTTAATTATTTGAACAAATGGGGGGTGTATTTTTGATAACTTGGGAAACAACCTTTCAGATAGAACTAGTGTCTAATATGTAAAGAAAGCAGTTCATTCAGTGATTATAATTTTCTAATCACTTGCCACATGATTTATAATCTCTGAGCATCCAAATTAGTAGACAACTGACTTGGATGTCACCAGCTAATATCTCCATGTATTTTATGTGTTTCTGAATACCTACATGCCAGACTCTGGTTGTATGCTTATGAATATTTTCTTTTTTTTTTTTTTTTTTTTTTTTTTTTTTTTTTTTTTTTTTTTTGGTTTTTGGGCCACACCCGGTAACGCTCAGGGGTTACTCCTGGCTATGCGCTCAGAAGTCGCTCCTGGCTTGGGGCACCATATGGGACGCCGGGGGATCGAACCGCGGTCCGTCTCCTTAGGCTAGCGCAGGTAAGGCAGGCACCTTACCTCCAGCGCCACCGCCCGGCCCCATGAATATTTTCTTAAGTCTCTTTATAAGCCCCTCCATTTTTCATCAGATTTGTTGAATTATCTTGCCATAATGATACCAGGTTTATCTGTTTATTCTATTTCAACATATACTGCTATATCTGACACACAAAGGACCTAGTAAATATGTGTTGAATGAACAGACACAACTCACTATAGTTCTCTCAAAGCAAATAGGCACGCAACAAATGACAAAACACTGTTACATTGTCAAGTGATTTTTTTTTTACTTTCATAGGGGATGGTTTTAAAGAGTAATCTGTTGCTCTGTTCATTATATCTGCACCTGTACCTTCTCACCAGAGACAATTAATTCCACACAACTTTTCACACAATTAATATAGTTTAAAATGTGCAGGTGTAAAACCCATTAGCAACCTTAAAAAGTGGCAAACAAGAAATTCAATTTAATTCTTTGATTTATTCTCCAGTAAAAAAAAAAATAGAAAGAGAGAGTCCCATAATCACAGGCTTTCTCTTCCTAGTATAGGCTTGAGATCAGGCAGATTATTTCATGAAAAGCAACACGGGAAATTGTTGAAAAGAACAATATTTCCCTTTTCTCTTTCTTTCTTTCTCTCTTTCTTTCTTTCTTTCTTTCTCTCTTTCTTTCTTTTTCTCTTTCTTTCTTTCTTTCTCTTTCTTTCTTTCTTTCTTTCTCTTTCTTTCTTTCTTTCTTTCTTCTTTCTTCTTTCTTTCTTTCTTTCTTTCTTTCTTTCTTTTTTCTTGCTTTCTTTCTTTCTTCTTCTTTTTATTTTTGATTTTTCTTTTTGGGTCATATCCAGCAGTGTTCAGGGGCTATTCCAGGCTCTTCGTTAGGAAATCTCTCTTGGCAGGCTGAGAGACAGGGATTGAACCCAGATCCATCCTGGTTTGTCTGTGTGCAAGGCAAACACCCTTCTGCTATGCTATTGTTCCATCCCCAAAAAGGCTGAATTTTTAGAAATTTTCAAACTGTACAAAAATATAGACAAAAAAAGATAGGCATATATTTCTCTAAATTTTTAAGGGAATTTGTTCTCCAAAATCTCTCCTAAATGGTTTCCTTGTCATTGCAGAGATCAAACCTTGCCCAAAAGACAGATGTTTCTTTTAGGAGCTATTGATCCTAAATTATCATTCTGTTTTCTTACATGATATGTAATGGTATAAATATGCTTTGTCACTGTTCAGAGCAGTTTTTGATGTAGTGATTGGGAAGGGAGTGATCTGCTTAAATTACAGCTTTGAGTAATGAGTCATCAATTCAGGCCAGTCTCTCAGGGACTGATAAAATCGCAAAACCATTCATGCTGAGATTTTTTAAATGAAAAATAATTTATAGCTAATAGATATGAACATTGAAGTTAAGACATATTTAAGAGTAAAAAGTAGAAATGTCATGTTTTAAACTATGGTACCTTTATCCCTGTATGTTCCATATCTCCTGTGATGTGGAAGGAAGTAGGGTCTCAAATCTCATCTATTTCATATCCTTTTTTAATTCCACTCAAAGACGCACTTAAGTCTAATACTGAAGTTTCTCTTACTATACAGATACAACTTTGCAGAGGAAGGCAATGAAAGAGTAGTAGAGCAGACATCAGGCACTGCTTACTCAGCTGCACAGCTTGTTTTGGAACTGGGCCCTTATTTTGTGTCTGTTAGGGACTTTCCATTCCTCATTCTATGCCCTGGAATTGTTCCATTGGCTTTAGAAACATGCTCAAATAAGGTCATACATAACTCAGAAAGTTGCTGGAAATTTTCTGTATTGACACTTTTACTCCAGCCGTCCTTTGGACTTTTAGTCTTCAATCTTGGTTTTTGTGTTCCCTCATTTCCTTTTTTTCAGTTAAAAGTAAAGGTCAGGATTATGATATTAGAAATTTAAACACTATTTTTCTATCAATTTTGTTCTCTGGGCATTGAAAGTTTGAGAATAATGAGTTCTTACAAGAGACAGGTTTGCTTAAAGACACACCTAGGAAGTTTCATGTGTATGGAGAATTTTAACCACTTTATCAGCACTTACACGCACACATACATGCATACATACATGAAAAAAGTAATTACACACAATAAAAGAAGTAATTCACATGCTATAAAAGTAGGCTTTTTTCTGTTATTATTTATACGGTAGATGAAATGACTACTTGTAGCTGTCAGAGCCAATGGGGGAAAACCATTCCTGAGTATGCCAAAGAGACCTAAGTTAATGTTTTTGTTCTGTGTGGAAACTTTGAGACATGTTTTCAGAAGAAGAAAAAATAGCTTTCAAAAACTTACATCTTAGGAAACTATTCAACCAGCAGCTGTTAAGTTGGTCTAATGTTTATACTGACCTGAGTACTTTTACTCTATGCATTATGTTAGCTGTTCCAAGAAGCCTTGAACCATCAAGATAGGGTTAGTCTTTACAAGTCACATTTTCTGTGAAGTGGCTATTGGGGACAATCGGCTGTCAGATAAATGCTTCTAAAGGAAGAATTACTGTTTAAATGAATGTGCCTTCATACACTGCAGAAGCTGAAGCTCCTGCTAATTTAAGAATGGAACTCTAGTATTCTCTAAAGAAAGCAAAAAAGAGTCTTTCAGATTTATTTTAAATACATCATTTTGTATTTATTTAAAAGAGTCTTTTTCATGAAAAAGCAGTTATAAAACTACGGGGTGTGAGGACTGTTTCATTATACCTTTTATGGTCTATTAATTTGTTACCATCTATTCACCTTTGTTGATGAAATTTTAATTTTGCCCTTGCTTGAGCATATTGTAAGAATTGTATAAACTGCTGCTCCCCACACTGACAAAAAGGTCCTTTTAGACTGAACAATTGGGGCTCATTTTATTTCTACAACACATTTGAAATAACTTATGAATGAGAGTTGTCAGACATAAAATGCTGTATTAATTAAATCTTTTTCCAGTCTTTTTGCTTCTCTAGCTAAACCACCCCTTTAGAAAAATACATGGCCACCTTAATTATAGAGAAGACAAAAAGTATCCTTCACATTCCTCTGCCTGAATAAGAATAAGAACTCAATTCATCTATATAATAACGCCATTAGCTGCTTAACTCAATGGAGCACATGGGGAAAAAAAATCCACCACAATGTAAAAAGTGTTGATTGGGTGGATCATTTTCAAGGTTATATTCTTTAATGTACAAAATGATCATTTTTAGTGAATCTGATATGTCCTAACTAGTAGCTTTAAAGCATTTTATGGCTTGTTAAAAGTTTGGGGTTCATGTCAACTAATTCACCTCTGTCTTTTAATATATAGCAACAGTACCACTCAAAAATAGATGACTTGATTGACAACACTGTGAAAGAAGTCATTTCAATGTTAGTTTCAAAGGTAAAGTATGATTTACTCATCTTTTTTTAATCAAGTTCCAACTGAAAACTATTATGAATGTCTGTCTTAAATGCTTACTTGAGAAATAGTCATTTTGAAAATAAATACAGGTGAAATTTTAAATGTTTTGAAAAGGCATGGGCAAACTGAACTTTTTGCCAGCAAATTTTGATTTTTTTTATAATTAATCTTGGTTTCTTTGGGGTTCCTATTTCTTTAATTTTTATAATTATTTCCTATTTCTAAATGTGAAATCTACCTATAAGCTCTTCCTTTATTTCATTCATGTTCTCTAAATATTTGTTTTCACTTCAGGACACAGTTGAGTAGTCATCAGTCCTTGAAGTTAGTCTCTCTTGGTTAGTTTCATGAGGCTTCAGAACTGACCTCAGAGGTTGAGAGAGGGGGTGTGGAGGAGAGAGAGAAAGAGAGAGAGAAGGCAGGATGGTTTCGAAGATCTCTACTCTCAGAAGCTCACACAATTTTCTGTTTTATATTCAACATAAATAAAATTGTTGCTTCTAATTGTTCCATTGAAAATGAAACATTAATGTGTATTGCATTGAATGATTAAATGATTTACAATCTTACTACAGTATAGCAGTCTGTTAGAGGTTACATTGAGATCATGGTCAAACACAGAAAGAGAGTATAGGTAATAAAAGAAAAGAGATAGTGGATAGAATGCAAAAGGAACTTTGACATGAGTGGATAAACCTTTTGCTCCTTCAAAGCTCTATCAAAGAACCTCCTATCAGACTTTATAAAACAATGAAAAAATGTATCAAAAGCAAAGAACAAAGAGCATGTTATTTAAAATGGAAAAATAGAACAATACACATGAAAAATATTAAGCTTCGTTAATAAATTCAGGAAAACAGAAGCCTAAAATAATATGAATTAGCACATTCACATAGATACTTTAAAGCTAACACTTAGTTTTATAAAAGGCAATGTGGAATACTAACATTTCTTTGACTCAGAGGTATAAATTGCTTCAATTTATATCTAACTGCCTACAGAGTTGAAAATATATCAGATACTTTAATACACTTTTACCTGATAATGCTTGATTGCATTTTTTTTACTACCCAGAGAACTACACAATACTATAATTTGATATTTGTCATGTTGTTTCTACAAAAAATGGAAATCACTGTCATCTGAAACATGAGGGAAACAACAAAGTAAATATAAGAACATTTACATTAAAAACATGCTTTCAAAATTTTTCAGTAATAAAGAAAGGTTTATGATCTATTAGGCAAACCAAGTTGTCTATTCAGGAAAGTAACATATGAGCTGGATTTGTACTGCATAAAAGAAATAAGCTTTGGACAAGCATAAGAAAGTTGAGAAATCTTTTGTTTGTTGTGGCTTGGGGTTTTCTTACATTTGTTGTGTGTGTTTTCTGAATTCCCTGGTTGTAGGTCTTCACTAGTTGTTTCTTGTTCCCCTGACTTCTAGCACTATATGAATATTTACATGCATACCTTTAACACTTGCCTATAGGTAGAAAGTCATCACTATAGATGCCTGTAAGTAGACAGGGAATAGGTAAATGGGAAAGCTATTTAGCATATGAAAGGAAAGGCAACTCTCTCAGAAGTCCCTGAAGAAAGAATAGTAAGATTTCATTCTCCATAAAGCCCATGCATGAAACTGCAAGCACTTAACTGAAATACAAACACAAAAACACACACCCCTGCATTACAATGAAATTAACTTAACACTGAATAATCCTTTACATTGAAAAATTAAAACAAAAACTATCGTGAAGTATCATCTACATCAGAATAGTTCTCCAGTAGAAGTCGTCTTTTGTAAGGTGTGTGGTTAAGTGGAGCCAAAGAACTGCACATTTGCTTACAAGGAATAAAGGTGAACTAATTTTGGATATTTGGGGGGGAAGGAAGTTAGCAGAGGAGCCAGGCAGGATTGTTCATTATATCTGCCTTCATTCACAAAAATGTAGAAATGCATATTTATTCATATGAAATATAGCTGGGTAAACCGTTTGCATATTTGAAACACCTTTCTAGAGATCCATACTGTTGGTAGAATAATCTATGATGATGAAAATATTTATCCTGACTCTTTAATATAGTAATAGCCAGCCTATAAATCTTTGAAGACTTTAAATATATGTAAGACATCTAATTGACTAGTATTTTACTAGATATTAAGTAACTAAATATATTTAAGTAGATTGATGTAATCAACTAATTTAGAAATAAATCCAGATGATCAATTTTCTCTATTGATCAGTTATCCTGGAGTCAGGTAACACTTGACAATAATTTTTAATTCTTTGGTTGATAAGTATTAAATAAATTAATTTGGATTATATGAATAGCTAGTTGGAACTAACCACTTTAAGCATTCATAGAACTGAAAATAAATACATGTATCTCATTACAAAGTATAGTTATGATTGTCAAAATATTAGCATGATCCCCAAAATTTAAAAGTACTTGTTAAGATGTATATTCCTGGGGGCTGGAGTAATAGTACAGTGAGTAAGGGCACTTTCCTTGCAACCAACTGACCTGGGTTCAATTCACAGGATCCCATATGGTCCCCTGAATCCACCAGGTGATTCTGAGTGCAGAGCCAGAAGTAACCCATAAGCATCACCCAGTGTGGCCCAAAATAAAAGATGTGTATTTTTATGGTATGCACCCCAAATTTTCTGAAACAGAAGTTTGATAGAAGAATCAAGGATGAATATTTATTTATGCAACCCCTGAGTTGATTTTGGAAAATCACATGAGGAATACTGCTCTGATGAATTTCCAACCAGGATGTCATGTAAAAACCTTTTAACTTATTCAATGCTCTTAAAAATAAAGCATAATCATTATCATTAAAGAAGGCATTACTTTTTTTTTTTTGAGTAGAGCAAAACAGAACTTACTCCTCAGCACAAGCCCCATGCTGATTAGTCAGGGCTGTCTCCCAGAGGAGAAGACCCACCAAAGGTCACAAGTCAGATTATATATAGAGGGGGATATAGGGATGTTCTAGCTTCTGATGATCTTTAAAATGATTCGCAGTTACCTAAGATACCTTTCCACTGCTCCCTCGTGTTTTTTCCAGATAGGCTATCAGGTATGGCAGATAGTTTGGAATGGTGTTAATGGAAATTTAGGCTTGATAAAGAAAAGTCTAACATGTGGTTTACAACATGTGGTCCTTACAAAATGACATCCCTCTATGTTCAAAATGATGTCCCTACTTGTTCAGAAGCCAGGGCCCCACATTTCCTACTCTTCTTATGGACCTGACTCAAGTCTTAGACTCTCCTTGAGATTCCTTATCCCCATTCCTGCTTATGGACACTATTGGGACCTTAGCACAAGCATTTTAACTACCCCTATGCATGGAGAGGAAATTAATTATGGAGGACCTAATAAAAGCATCACAAAAAGAATAAACAGCAGCCTAGCCAGGGTAGTTATCCAAGGTGATTGAGTAAAACACTGTTCATACTGGGAAATGGAATCTTTCTTCTTCTGCAAACTAGCCTTCACCTGCTGCAGCATCCCCTGAATGGTCCCCATCTGTTCCCCTTGGGCCATACATTATCCACCTTTTACTAAGAACTTTATGTCCATACTCCTCCCATTCTGCAAGACCACTTCTGTTAAGCAGTCCAGAGAATGTTCTAGATGCATGCACAATAAACAATCTTTGGCAATTTCTGGGGAAAACTGATCCTAGACTCTCTTCTACTCCATGCTCTATAGTGGGACTATATTAGTACCTTAGGCAGTGTTGAACTGCTGGCTTCCCCCTCATCCTTATTTGCCTTAACTGATGCTTCCCTACTAGAAAGTAAGTCTGGGCACATTCTCCTAAAGGCCTACTGATTCTATTGGGACCAAGGTAGCTTGGTTAAAAGAACTCAGAAAACTCAAGGCATTACTTATTTTAAAGAAGGAATTGGTGAAATAGCTATTGCGAAACAGCCACTCTCTATTATTGTTTTACTTAAAATGCACACATCACTGAAAGTGGCAGCCTGACCTTAATTAACAAACAATTCTCAAAGGAAACTTACCAAAGTCATACATATAAGAAAAGAGAGCAAGGGCCCTGAGTGATAGCATGGAGGTAAGGTGTTTGCCTTGCATGCAGAAGGACTGCAGTTCAAATCCTGGCATCCCATATGGTCCCCTGAGCCTGCCAGGAGCAATTTCTGAACGTAGAGCCAGGAATAAACCCTAAGCGCTGCCGGGTGTGATCCAAAAAACAATATATATACTCAAAATCCAACCTCCCAAGCTGAGGATTCCTACTCAATTGCATTCAGGTTCTGGATCACAGGAAATCTTTTTAAAGAGTGGGAAAAGCACAACTCTTAAATATACAGCATCTACTTTGACTTTATTATATTTCAGAATACATCCCAGATGTATCTTTAGATAATATAGTTGAAACTATTGGTTATCTCCCCTGGTATTTCAGAAGTATACTAATTGGTCTTATATAAGGTAGATAAAAATAATAATGAATTAATCATATACAAAACTCCTGTCTTCTAATCATTTTTCTGTACATTTTGATATTATATTCCTTATATTTGAATAAATAAGAAACAACTCATTTTAATCTCTCTGAACCCACATCCATATCACCTTCCACCTTACATTTTCACAAATAATTTAAAAATAACCAGCATCCATAACTCTCAACAGTATGTCTCATTTTACCTGCAAAGAAAAGATCATGACTTTTATTTTGACATTTCATTACTTTGATTTCTCACAACCAAGCAGATCAATAATATTTTCATATTTGTGGCCAGAAGGATAGCATGGAGGTAAGGCGTTTGCCTTTCATGCAGAAGGTCATTGGTTTGAATCCCGGTGTCCCATATGGTCCCCCGTGCATGCCAGGAGCAATTTCTGAGCATGGAGCCAGGAGTAACCCCTGAGCACTGCCGGGTGTGACCTCCCCCCCCCCAAAAAAAAAACAAACACCAAAAAAAAAGATGTTCATATTTAGTTTCTTTTGAAATTATTTGAACAGATGTCTTCAGCTCTCATACTTTTTAAATTAATTATGTAAGCATTCAAGCACAGTGGTTACAAAAATGTTCATGGCTGAATTTCAGTCAAATCATGTACACCTTTCTTCACCAACGCACATTTTTAATCACCAAAGTTCCCAATTTCCCTCCCATCCTCCCACTGCCTGCCTCTAGACAAGTATTTTGATTCTCATTCTCTCTTCTTGTTTTCCCCTTTTTGACACTGTGGTTTATAGTATTATTAATGAAGGGGTATCATATGTATAATTTTTATCACCATTCAGCACCTCGTTTTTGTCCAGTATGATCAGTTTCATTTTGATACTATTGTCATAGTGAATCCTTCTCTACCCTAATCACAATCCCATCTCTTTCTTGCAAGCTTCCTGCAATGGACAAAAGATGGTACATCTACACAATGGAATACTATGTAGTATGAGAAAAAATAAAGTCATGAAAATTGCTTATACATCAATGGATATGGAGATTATTATGCTGGTTGAAATGAATCAGAAAGAGATAGATATAGACTATTCTCACTCATATTTAGGATATAAGAAAAATAAAAGTATGGTAATAATATCCAGAAACAATAGAAATAAGGGCCAGCATGACAAGTTTATGGCAAAAAACTTCTCATATTTTTGACTTTAAATATTTGCTGATGCCTCCCAATTCTTACCACAGGCTGTGTTCTTTACACTGACTGTATAGAAAGAGGAGGTACAGAAAATGCACCCCATATACACCTCAATTCAGGCCCTTTGCCTGGTCCGTATTGTGAATTGGGACAAAAAAAATTAAAAATATTTGCTGATGAAGAATCTAATGCAGGGACATTAGGGTCCTCTTTGTGCCTCAAGAGCACCATTTCTTCCCAGTCAGGAAGCTAGAAAAGAGCAAGACCATGATGCTTAGCTCAGCATTTGTACATTTTTTTTCACTTCTTTATACCTCATTCTGAGTATAGAAAGACATCTTAACTCTAGTCATTAAGTCAAACAACACACAAGAAACACCTCCAGACCACAAAAGTCATAATGGGAAAACAACACAGAACCCACACACTTAGTTAAAGAGTAAGATAGCGGGGGCCGAAGCGGTGGAGCTAGAGGTAAGGTGTCTTCCTTGCAAGTGCTAGATTAGGACAGACCTCAGTTAGATCCCCAGTTGTCCCATGTGGTCCCCCCAAGCCAGGAGCGATTTCTGAATGCATAGCCAGGAGTAACCCCTAAATGTCAACGAGTGGGCCCCCACAAAGACTGATGGATATGAGAAAAAAATGAGAAAAATTTAAATTGAAATTATAGGACTGAAAATTTGGTAGGCAATATGAAAAACTTACTGGAAGACTGACTGCACCAACAGAATAACCATAGCCAAGGATGAAGTAAAGTGTAATATAACTTCCAGACAATAGCAAAAGATGAAAAAAAGAACTTCAAGATAAATGAACAGCTGACAAGAGAACTTTGAAATGAATTAAAGAAGAAAAATATAAGAATCATTGGGGAAAGACAACCCTTATAAAGAAGCAACAGTCAAATATATATTTGCAGACAAGTTTCTAGAACTGGAGTATATGTATCCACATCCTGGAGGCCCAAAGGGTACCAAATAATAAAAGAGATTCAAGTAAAAAATTGTGCAAGACACATCCTAATCATGAAATCCATAGATAGAATACTGAAAGGACCAAGATTAAAGAAGGACATCACATACAAAGGTGCATTTTAAGATTTACAGCAGATTTAGGCCCAACAACAGTGGCAGGAAAAACTTAACAAATCTGATGCTTCACCAAGAATACTTTACCAAGTCAGACTCTTTCAATTTTGAAGGAACAATACACAGCTTCATGGACAAACAATACTAGAACATCATAAGCTCAAAACCCTCTTTACAAGATCTAAAGGGGCTACTCTAAGACAAGATAAATTGTACAGATGTACCAAACTCCTACAAAAGTGTGGCACAAACTCTGTGACAATAGTATCTTCTAATATCAATAGTCTGACTCTAAATATACCAGCTAAGAGACATGGAGTAACTGACTGAATTAGTAAATTGAAACCAACATTCTGCTGCCTACAAGAAACACATCTCAGTCCACAGCATGGATTCAAAGTAAAATACTAGAAGACAATTCTTTGAGAAAACAAAAAAAGAAAACTGGAGTGGTCATACCAATATCAGGTGACATAAACTTAGGCTTAAACATTTTTAAGCGACAGGAGGGGAGTCCTTTCTTAATGTTCAAGGAATATAAGTATATCAGGAAGAACTCCTAAACACATATGCAACTAATGAGGCAGAAAAATGCTTAAAACAACTTCTAGTAGACTTGAAGAAAGGCATAAACGTAGGCTTAAAACATTTTTAAGCTACAGGAGGGGAGTCCTTTCTTAATGTTCAAGGAATATAAGTATATCAGGAAGAACTCCTAAACACATATGCAACTAATGAGGCAGAAAAATGCTTAAAACAACTTCTAGTAGACTTGAAGAAAGGCACTGATAGCAATACAGTTGTAGTTTTGAAACTTTATCTGTTTATAGATTCAATAAGGAAATGCATGCTTTCAGGCAAGAAATGGAAAAGAGGATTTTAATATATATAGGATATTTCATCAAAAGTTTGAATTTATATATTCTTCAATGTATTTATGGCATTCTGCAATAGAGAACACAGTTGGTACACAAAATGTAGTTCCACATCAAGAGGATAGATATCATATCGACTATCTACTGAGACTATGGTCTCCTTAAAGAAAAAAAAAGTAGTTACTATCAAATGAAGAAATAACTCAAATACCTGGAAATTAAATAGCTTATTACTGAAGTAGCCAGTGAGTCAGGAAGAAAACCATAGAGGAAATGAATAGATTCTTTTGTTAATAAACAATAATGAGGTAATGAGTTACCTATTTTGTGAGATACTGCAAAAGCATTTTTGAGAGGAAAAAATTTATAAATATGCAACCATTCATCAGAACGAAAAATGTCCAACATAGATAAATTGCACAGCTTAAGAAACTGAAAAATGACCAACAGAAGCCCAAAGCAGTCAGGAGGAAGTAAATAATAAAACTTAGAGCATAAATAAATGTACTAGAATATTTTTTAAAAATTCAAAAATTGGACCTGGAGAGATAGCATAGCGGTGTTTGCCTTGCAAGCAGCCAATCCAGGACCTAAGGTTGTTGGTTCAAATCCCGGTGTCCCATATGTTCGCCCGTGCCTGCCAGGAGCTATTTCTTTTCTTTTTTTTTATTTCAACACCTTGATTATATACATGATTGTGTTTGGGTTTCAGTTATGTAAAGAACACAACCCATCACCAGTGCAACATTCCCATCACCCATGTCCCAAATCTCCCTCCTCCCCACTCGACCCCCGCCTGTACTCTAAACAGGCTCTCCATTTCCCTCATACATTCTCAATATTAGGACAGTTCAAAATGTAGTTATTTCTCTAACTAAACTCATCACTCTTTGTGGTGAGCTTCCTGAGGTGAGCTGGAACTTCCAGCTCTTTTCTCTTTTGTGTCTGAAAATTATTATTGCAGGAATGGCTTTCATTTTTCTTAAAACCCATAGATGAGTGAAACCATTCTGCGTTTTTCTCTCTCTCTCTGACTTATTTCACTCAGCATAATAGATTCTGTGTACATCCATGTATAGGAAAATTTCATGACTTCATCTCTCCTGACAGCTGCATAATATTCCATTGTGTATATGTACCACAGTTTCTTTAGCCATTCGTCTGTTGAAGGGCATCTTGGTTGTTTCCAGAGTCTTGCTATGGTAAATAGAGCTGCAATGAATATAGGTGTAAGGAAGGGGTTTTTGTATTGTATTTTTGTGTTCTTAGGGTATATTCCTAGGAGTGGTATAGCTGGATCATATGGGAGCTCGATTTCCAGGTTTTGGAGGAATCTCCATATCGCTTTCCATAAAGGTTGAACTAGACGGCATTCCCACCAGCAGTGGATAAGAGTTCCTTTCTCTCCACATCCCTGCCAACACTGTTTATTCTCATTCTTTGTGATGTGTACCATTCTCTGGGGTGTGAGGTGGTTATCTCATCGTTGTTTTGATTTGCATCTCCCTGATGATTAGTGATGTGGAGCATTTTTTCATGTGTCTTTTGGCCATTTGTATTTCTTCTTTGTCTAAGTGTCTGTTCATTTCTTCTCCCCATTTTTTTGATGGGATTAGATGTTTTTTTTCTTGTAAAGTTCTGTCAGTGTCTTATATATTTTGGAGATTAGCCCCTTATCTGATGGGTATTGTGTGAATAGTTTCTCCCACTCAGTGGATGGCTCTTGTGTCCTGGGTACTATTTCCTTTGAGGTGCAGAAGCTTCTCAGCTTAATATATTCCCATCTATTAATCTCTGCTTTCACTTGCTTGGAGAGTGCAGTTTCCTCCTTGAAGTTGCCTGTAGTCTCAATGTCCTGAAGTGTTTTGCCTATGTGTTGTTCTATATATCTTATGGTTTTGGGTCTGATATCGAGGTCTTTAATCCATTTGGATTTTACCTTCTTACATGATGTTAGCTGGGGGTCTAAGTTCAATTTTTTGCAAGTGGCTATCCAGTTGTGCCAGCACCACTTGTTGAAGAGGCTTTCCCTACTCCATTTAGGATTTCCTGCTCCTTTATCGAAAATTAGGTGATTGTATGTCAGGAGCTATTTCTAAGCAGACAGCCAGGAGTAACCCCTGAGCACCGCCAGGTGTGACCCAAAAACAAAACAAAACAAAAAAATCAAAAATCAACAAAATTAAAAGCTGGTTCTTTGAAGAAGTGAGCATGACTCATGGAAAAGAGAAAAAGAACTTTAATAAAGTGAAAGATAAGCCAAAAAGGATAAATCATAATAGATAAGACAAAAATTTAAAGAAGCGGGCCAGAGAGATAGCATGGAGGTAAGGCATTTGCGTTTTATGCAGAAGGTCATTAGTTGGAATCCAGGCGTCCCATATGGTCCCCTGTGCCTGCCAAGAGCAATTTCTGAGCATGGAGTCAGGAGTAACCCCTGAGCACTGCCAGGTGTCACCCAAAAACCACAAAAAAAATTAAAAGAAGCATCAGAGATCTTAGAGAATATTTATAGCATGAAATGAGAGAACCTAGAAGAAATGAATAAATTCTTGGTTTTCTATGACCTGCCAAGGCTGAACCAAGAAGATATGAAACACTTAACAGAACTGTCACTTTGGATAAAATTAAAATGGCAATCAAAAGTCTACCTCAAAAATAAAAAAACTGAGTTCCAGATGAATTTACTGTCTTTCAAATCTTCCTAGAAGATGTATTGCCAACCTTTTAATGCTATTTTAAGGAACTGAAGAAACAGAAACACTACAAAACAACTTTTCAGAAGCAAACATCATCTTGATGCTAAAAGCAGGCAGACACTATAAAAATAGAGGGAAAGATCTCTGGGGCCTGTATCTTTCCTCTCCAGTCTCCTAGCATTCTTTGGAAAATAAATTCCTGCTAGAGTTGAAAGAGAAATCATCAAACATTGCTCTAATGCTTATTATATGTATCTGATAAACTGTTTATGAGCGTAATATCCTCAAAGATCTCTTTATGTAGCACTCTAAAACATTATCACTGATTAAAGCAAAGCTGTTAAAATTAAAGACCAAGAGCCCTACCTATGTGACATTACCTCCAAGTCTGGTCTGATTACTAGGGTCTATCTCAAATTTAAGTCCCCCTTTTCACAAAAGCCATGCATCACACAACAACAAAAAAAAAAAGATCCAGGGACCATGTGGTCCCTATGTTTGGAATCTTTACAGGGCACCACATAGAACTCAGCAAAGAAAGAGCTACAAAGAATGGTAGTATCACCTCCCAATCTGTCCAGGACACCTTTATAGCCTGATTATACTAACCATGCAGTTGTTCCCTGCAGGGACATATGTTCTACCCCAGCAACAGGTGAGAGAGCTATACATCAACAGATTAAAATTAAATTCATCATTATGCAATAAGGGGATATTGAAGCAAAACTAAAAGCAGTATGAGTTGTTCAGAGAGAGCTATGAAGATAGTACAGTGAGCTGAAGAACATTCTTTGCATGCAGAAAGCCTCAGTTAAATTGCTATCACCACATGATCCCCTGAGTACCACCAGGAGTGATTCCCAAGGACCTGGAAAAATATCCTAACCACCACTATGTATGGTGACCCTCCTTCAAGAGAAGTTGAGTGGTCATAGAAAATGTTCAGCATGGGGGCCTGGAGAGATAGCACAGCGGTGTTTGCCTTGCAAGCAGCCGATTCAGGACCAAAGGTGGTTGGTTTGAATCCGGTGTCCCATATGGTCCCCCATGCCTGCCAGGAGCTATTTTTGAGCAGACAGCCCGGAGTAACCCCTGAGCACCGCCGGGTGTGGCCCAAAAAAAAACAAAAAAAGAAAAAAAAAAAAGAAAATGTTCAGCATGGGGGCCAGAGAGATAACATGGAGGCAAGCCGTTTGCTTTTCATGCAGAAGGAAGGTGGTTAGAATCCCGGCATCCCATATGGTCTCCCAATCTTGCGAGGAGCCATTTCTGAGCCTAGAGCCAGGAGTAACCCCTGAGTACTGCCAGGTGTGACCCAAAAACCAAAAAAAGAAAAAAAAGAAAAGAAGATGTTCAGTAGGGAAAAAGATAAAAAAAAATATGACTCTGATAATATTCTGTAGAAATAGAATTGATAATTCTAGGTAGGAAATAAAACATCATAGCAAGGTATTAATTTTTATTTAATTTTGGTTTAGAAGACATACTCCTGACCATATGGTATTGTTGGGCATTTAATTCAGATCAGCCACATACAAAGCATGCAGTCATCCTATTGAGATAACACTCTTGTACTTATAGTCAATTTCCAAAACCCTCAATTATTATGAAAAAAATTGTTTAGAAGTAGGCTGGAGCAACAGTACAAGTGATTTACCTTGCACATCCACAAGCCAGGTTTGATCTTCAGCTTTCTGTGTAGCCAAGAATTATTCCTGCATATCGAGCCAGGACCACAATTTCAGATTACAGCCAGGTGTAGCCCAAAAGTTAAAAAAAGAAAAATGGTTTAGGAAAAAAAATGTAATTTCTCACAAAGTATAGTGTATGCATATATAATAGCTATACAGGCTTCCCATCCAATTCAAAAGTAGAATGTTCCTGCCTTGTGTGTCTATTAATTGATAGAAAAACTTTCTGATGTTCCAAAATTAAATAGTCAATCCTAACAAGTATGTGTATAAATACATACTGATATGCATGTATTTTATTCCACTAAATTAGATATTTTTTCTTAATTTCTCTTAAGATATATAATTAAAATAGCCTCTCAGATTCGTCCGGTGAGACAATTTTGACTAGATTAACTTGTTTGTTTGGATCAGGATCATATATTCAGAAGACACCTGTTCAGGTTCCAGTATATATGTGAAAGGAATGATAGTCACTTTCAGACACCATTAGCAGAATGGAATACAGAATAAGATAAGGCTTATTTGGGTGAGATATAAAAGAAAACAGTTACAGTGAAATAATGAAACAATAAAAGAAGACAATGTGGAAAATTTGTCAACATTTTTTTTGTTTTTGTTTTTGGGGCCACACCTGTTTGATGCTCAGGGGTTACTCCTGGCTAAGCGCTCAGAAATTGCCCCTGGCTTGGGGCGATCATATGGGACACCGGGGGATCGAACCGCGGTCCTGATCCTTGGCTAGCGCTTGCAAGGCAGACACCTTACCTCTAGCGCCACCTCGCCGGCCCCAAATTTGCCAACATTTAAGCAGATATGCTGCCCAAATGTACATTTGCCCAAAGGTTTAGTTATTAATAGATCTGTACTATCAGATGTGACTCATCCTTAATAGAGAAATTAAAAATCTGCAAAGACCCCTTGTAAGTGAAATGGAATAAGAGTTCAAAGAGAGGGACTAGAGTGGTGGCACAAGCGGTAAGACTCCTTCCTGCCTTTTACGTGCTAGCCTAGAATCCCCCGGCATCCCATGTGGTCCCCCAAGCCAGGAGTGATTTCTGAGTGCATAGCCAGGAATAACCCCTCAACATCACCAGGTGTGGCTGAAAAAAATCCAAAAACTTAAAAAAATGTATTTATAACTGAAACCCAGCTACAAATATGCTTGTAGTCATGGTGCTTAAATAAAATTTATATTTAAAAAAAAAAAGTTTAAAGAGAAAGTGGATTTCTCAATGGAGAAAAGAGATTAGGTCAGACAATGTCTCATTGCATTGTAGCTATTTATTGTAGCTAACATTCTCATTCAAGGAAGAAAACCTGTTTTTACACAATTCATGATTCTGGTTTCATATCTTTTTGTGTGTTTGTTTGTTTGTTTTTGGGCCACACCCGGCATTGCTCAGGGGTTACTCCTGGCTGTCTATTCAGAAATAGTTCCTGGCAGGCACGGGGGACTATATGGGACACCGGGATTCGAACCAACCACCTTTGGTCCAGAATCGGCAGCTTGCAAGGCAAACTCCTCTGTGCTCTCTCCGGGATGGTTTCATATTATTTTTTAATTAGTCTTGATCTTGCTAATTAATCAAAACATCTGATATCTCTAGTTCTTTTGGGGGGGGTTGGTTTTTGGGTCACACCCGGCAGCGCTCAGGGGTTCCCCCTGGCTCTATGCTCAGAAATCGCTCCTGACAGGCTCGGGGGACCATATGGGATGCTGGGATTCAAACCACCGACCTTCTACATACAAGGCAAACGCCTTACCTCCATGCTATCTCTCCGACCCTAATATCTCTAGTTCTATCACTCACATCAAAAAATTTAAAATTCGGGCCCGGAGAGATAGCACAGCGGTGTTTGCCTTGCAAGCAGCCAATCCAGGACCTAAAGTGGTTGGTTTGAATCCCGGTGTCCCATATGGTCCCCCGTCCCTGCCAGGAGCTATTTCTGAGCAGACAGCCAGGAGTAACCCCTGAGCACCGCCGGATGTGGCCCCAAAACCAAAAAAAAAAAAAACAACAACAACAACCAACAACAACAACAACAACAAAAATAAATTAAAATTCTAGGGCCAGAGTGATAGCACAGCAGTATGGTGTTTACCTTGTATGCTGCCAACCCAATACTAGCCCGAATTTGATCTCCAGCGTCCCAGATGGTCCTTTGAGCCTGCCAGGAGCGGTTTCTGAGCACAGAGGCAGGAATAATGCCTGAGCACCACTGGGTGTGGCTCAAAACCCCCGAAAATTTTAAAATAATTTTATGTATTATTATCTTTCCTATGGTTTTTTTTTTCTGATGTGAGTAGTGTCAAATCCCTTATTTGCTTGATGATATGTCACAGTTAATGAAGGAAAAACTTTTTTAATCCATCAAGTCACAAGTAATAATCATCTCTTATCGCTTATAGAATTTGTGGTTCTATTTTCCCTGTAAGGTAATAAATCTTATAACTAACACAAAATTCAAGTCAACATGCCTTGTGGTTTACTTCATGCTGATTCTACCAAGTATTACAAAGTACTTTCATTTTTAATTTACTTACGAGTAGGCATCTAAGGGAACCATAGTAATTACACAAATAGAGTTTAGGTGTTAAATATTATTCAAACAGACCCAGTAAATGGCATTCACAGTATAAAATAGAGAAGCAAAGAGATTATAGTGTTTCGTTTCAACCCCACACCCTCAGGAGAACAGAAGCACAAGGCAAATCCATAAGTATTTATATGCTCCCAAAGAAAGTTCACAGGAAGCAGTTAAAGGCACAGCAACTAAACCCAGCATTTAGTTGAATTTCTTGCTGCTTTGTTCAATTAAAAGTCAGGTGGAAATATGTCGCTATTAGTCTTGATGTTAATAGAATTTGGTTTCTAAGGTAGCTCTTCCACTGCATGTGCCCTGAGAAAAATCACAAAGAAAACCTTCCTATAGAAACTGTGGCTCAGCTGGTGTGTCCCAGAGGTACAGTGGCTGCTCACTGCCATGTAAGCAGTTAGATTCCCTGGTGTATGGTGCTTTGTGAGAATTTTATGGGGGTGGGGAGGAACCCAAAGAAGACTTATCATCATTGTTAAGATGGAGGCAAAGAATGCAGCAACATGGATGTCACAGAGCACAGGTCCACGTATAGGAACTTGCAAAGCCACTTTTTAACTCTAAGGACCACATGAGTCAGACCAGCTTCCAGCCAATATATGTGCAAGAAATTCACTTGTCACTGACTTCTCTCCCAAGGTGATTTTGGTTTTTGTGGGGGTCAGGGGAGATAGCAAACTCGACAGTGCTGAGAAATTTTTCCTGGCACTATTCTCATGGATCATCACTGGAGGGGTCCACTAGTATGCCAGAGATCTAATTCAGGTTTGTTGTGTGGATAGCAAAAGCCCTAGCATCTTATCAATTGCTCTGGCCCCTCAAAAGCATTTTTATCTATTTATTTCGGTCATCCTGTGAGTCAGTTCTTATGCTATTTGTAAATGATGCATCCCAGTCTTCTCACAGTTGTGTAGTTAGCTGTTTCTCACTTTCATTCGTGTGTTTCTTGAGGGAAGTGTCTAAGGATTACATTTTTTGTTATAGCTTGCTGAGGGTTTTGTTTATTTTGGGCTCTCATCCAGCAGCTCAGATATAATACTTGGCTCTGTGCTCAAATTTAATCCTAACGATGCTAGAATGCAGTACTGTAGATTGAACTGAGGTCAGGAGCATGCAAGCAAGTGTTCTCTGTCTCCAGCCTTCAGATTTTATGTATTTCCCATGGTGGTTGCTGACAGATATAACAAAATGGCATTAATAAGTACACACTCAATTATGTTGTGCTCACATTACATATATCATCTGATTGCTTCAATCACTTTAGCATGATGGAAAAGAGCATGGGCTTTGGGTGCATGAAAACCTGTGTTCAGCCTCTCTCCTCTATGTCAGGACCTTAAAAAGAATGAGATCCAACTGAATTCTGACTTTCAATGGTCACTGTTTTGGCTACATATAATTTAATCAAATAGTAGCTGAGGGCTAAAATCATTATCTCTCCTCATTGCTAAAGGCTTATTATATTTATATAGGCTTCCTATGGTAAGCCTATTATACTCAGCTTACTATGTTTATATTTTAAATTTTTATAAGACATTATGATTTATGATGTTACATCAAAATTGTAATTCTCTATACTTATTGTTAATATTTTGCTGTTGTCATGGACCTTTTACATAAATTTTCTCTACTGGTCACACCATCCTTATAACATGGGCAAAGCATCATATTTTCCTTTTTACATGTGAAACAAGAGAAATTCCCTGGTTCAAATATTGTCTAATAGCCAGAAATGATCAGACCTAAACTTTGAACTAGTGAGATCTGTATCTCACTAGCAGGAGTGGGAAACTTCAAGACCATGGGTTGCATACCCCCAAGAAATAAGATCCTGGATCATAACAGGATAGGCATACATGCTTCTTGTTGGCTGCCCACAGCTCTTCTGACTGTAGTGCATGCTCTGAAAAAAGATGTCATATATCCCACATGGCCTATGGCAGAAAAAAGATTCCTTGTCTTGTACTTAAGTTTCCCTTAGAGTTGTCCAAAAACACTTACTGGGAGGCATGAGGAACTGAGTACTGTGTTACAACCTTCACTGATTTAGGGTGTCTGGTAAACATACCAATTGTCTCTCTCCTCGTGACAAATGAGATCATCTAGCACACTGTGGCTCTCAAGAATTGAGTTACAAGAGATGAGGCATTTTCCACAGAGGGCCATTAAGTTTGGAATTCCCTTCCCCTGGTCTGACATGACCCTGGAGTATTGGTCCTCTGGGTCTTTTCAAACCACATCAAGTTGTGTTAGTCAACTGTGATTGGTCTGAAATCCGAATGGGCAGGAAGAAAGTGCTAAATTGACTTTAAGTTGTGAGCAATTTGTAATTTTGTGTTTTTTGCTGTTTGTATCCCTGAGGATAACTAGCAGCCATCCAAATTCTTAGTCTCCAAAATGAAAAATTTAGTCAGCAGTTTCTCTGATTTTGTTTCTCCGTTCTTACATCATGTCGCAAATGATGTGATGGAGAAACCTATAGGGAAGTTTTTGTTTCTTTTGCATAAACTATTTTGCAGTAATTGACCAACCATAGAGAAAAGATTATCTCCTGTGCACTCTCAGTGAGTTCTCTGGTCACCAGAGACCAATAAGCTGTGTCCCTAGAACTATTATCACTTTGTTGAAGAAGCTGCTATGTGAACAAAAAACAGCCTTCGTTAATTTCCCTTTTCGTATTTAAAAAACCTTGTCAGTATTTTCCCTTTGGGACTGTGTAATTTGGCAATAGCTCCTATTATTTTAGTTCTAAAGAGGAAAGATATAGGGTAGCATATTCTCATTAATATCACTTACTCATTTCTCTTCATGCTGACTCTTAAGGTTTCATTCAATAAAATAACATCCTTCATATTGTAGTAATATATATGAAACTTTATTTCATTGAAACAGAAAATGTTATAATTATCTAGTATCTTTGAGGTTAATTTGAATTATCTATGCCTCCGATCAAACACATATACATATACATACACATATCTGATAAGAGACTTGAGAGGTACTGTAATATTCTTGAGCCCATGTAGGAGTCAGTAAAAGAATTATTCTCAGTCTAAACTGCTTAGTAAATGCTTATACATTAATGTCAGATTTCATTTCCATGTTTCAAGATCCCAGAGTAATATGCATCCCTTTAATTGTCTGTTCTCCCTTTGTCCCAGTTATTCTGTAGATGGGGTTAAGTTGATATACAGGCAAGTGATGTGTGACAGAAAGAAAATTGATTAAGCATGAATGTCGTTTCTAAGTTGTTATTGCAGTTAAAAGTTACTTCATGGAAGGGTCTCAGGAACAAAAGATTTTGCTTGTAGTTTAAACTACCTCACATGTAGAGTAATTGGATTTCTTCCACTTAGTTCTTTTTTCTTTTTTTGTTTTTGGTTTTGGATCACACCCGGCAGCGCTCAGGCTCAGGGGTTACTCCTGGCTCTGCACTAAGAAATCGCTCCTGCCAGACTCAGGGAACCATATGGGATGCCAGGATTCAAACCACCGTCCTTCTGCATGCAAGGCAAATGCTCCCTCCATGCTATCTCTCCGGCCTGGATTTCTACCACATAATCCTTAATCTTAAAAATATCTATCATTTCCAGCAGTGATAATCAAAATGAAAGAATAAGTGGTACAAGTCAGCCCCTCAGATATCAATGCCTGCATTATATTTTTATGCCATTTTGTCTGAGAACTATATGCATAGCAATATTCTAAAGACTCACTATAAACTGTATTATAGTTCATTTCAGTGTTGGATGGCGTGTTGTCTAAGCTGTCGAGGTACGATGAAGGCACTTTCTTCTCATCGATTCTGTCATTCACTGTGAGTATTTGAATGAGTTCTTTTTATTTCTCTTATCTGTCATCACAGCAATTATATCACGGGTAACAAAATTATTCTCATATGTATCTCTTTCTTTTCCACCTAAGGTGAAAGCAGCTGCAAAATATGTCGATGTTCCAGTAAGTATTCTTATTTGCTTTTCTAAAATATCATTCCTTTTTATTGATAATTATTCTATACCACAGGTTTATTTCAAATCTTTAAACCAGTGCCATTCCCTCAGGGAGTAGTTTATTTTCCTTAAGCAAACACAAACCCTCATAACAAGGCTTGGCAAGGTTATTTTAGTGTATTTTTTCCATTGTAACTTGGGGACTCTTCTGAAGGTCAATTCATGAGAACATGTCACATCCTTTGCAGCGGGAGTTACAGCTTTTCAGGACAAAGTAAAAAATGCCTTACACGAGATGAAAATGCTCACTCTTTATTCTCTGCATATGAAATCTCTAACAGGCTTCTTAGCGGAGATAAAGTAACAATAGGAATGATCCAGTTAAACCAAAGAACTATTTTTCTAAATATGAAAGTGTTATAAGTCAATATTCACTTAATTTATCATTTGTTTTCTTACAGAACCTTATAAAATAACCTATAACCTGTCAATTTGTTCAAGGACTATGAACAAGTCTTCAAGGACTATGAACAAGAACATGTCTTCCCATGAGAAGACATGGTGAAACTTAGTTACAATGAAAAAGTCACATGATAGATATAATCAACAAGTTAGGACAGCTTTTTTAAACTGTAGCACAACAGATTGATTTTTACCTCAAATTCTATTATCACATACATGATCAAAAGCTAAGATGTTTGCTTTTATTAATATGTGTGATGACTATATCAATCTTGGTGTATGTATCCATTTTCAAATAATTAAATTACAATGGAAAGAAAGATTTTTAAAGCAGATGGAATGTATCTCCTCTCCTACTGAGTTAAGATTTTACTTCTTGGGACTAGAGAAATAGCACAAGAGTTAAACTGCATACTTTTCATCCTGATGACCCAGATTAAAAAAAAAAAAAAAAAACAGCTCCACAAATGGTCCACTGATTACTGCTAGGTCAGTAAGAATAGTCCCTGAGTACCAAGGATGTGACTCAGACCACCTCTTCTTATAAAAAAGGTTTCATAGGCTAGAGTAATAGCACAGCAGTAGGGCGTTTGCCTTCCATGCAGATGATCCAGGATGGACCCCAGTTTGATCGCTGGCATCCCATATGGTCCCTCAAGCCTGCCAAGAGTGATTTCTGAGCACAGAGTCAGGAGTAACCCCTAAGCACCACTGGGTATGGCCCAAGACCAAAAAAAAGTATTTTTTCTGTTAATTTGATTGTCATTGTTTGCTGTATGAGCACTTTGCATATTAGCTATATATTGCATGTAATGATATAATGTTTTAGTAACTGTAATATAGTATGGAGAGAAAAATCCTATATTCTGCTTTGTGGTAGTTATTATAAATAAACATTTTAAATGCAAAGGTTCATCTTTGTTTTACAAAGAACACTGAATAATCCTTGACAAGATTTTTTTTTTACGTAGAACCAAAAAAATCAGTGGTGGACAATAAACAGAAATA
The DNA here is from genome assembly GCF_024139225.1 of Suncus etruscus. Classification (NCBI taxonomy): domain Eukaryota; kingdom Metazoa; phylum Chordata; class Mammalia; order Eulipotyphla; family Soricidae; genus Suncus; species Suncus etruscus. The sequence continues at coordinate 131,067,972 of NC_064848.1, read as the reverse complement.
ATCATATGTGAAAAGTCAGTGGACCACTATTGAACATTCTAACCCATAGTCTATGTTATAATTTTGTTTTTGTTTTGAATGCCAAATGGAAAGAGACACCCTAGATATTCTTCTTTTCACCCTATTATTCTCATTGTTAAGGTATTTCTTTGAGGTTCTAATTTGGCCATGTGCTAACTCTATTATGCCTTCGTAGAACTTCTGAGTTGAAAGATACAGAGAATGGATCATTTACTCCCCTTCTCAGTGCAGAAGCCACTTCCCCTAATGATTGATTGAAGCTCTCTTGATTTTTTTCAGTGACTTCAGGCTCATCAGAAGATCAGCTCCTCTTATTTATACTAAGCAGAAATTCTGAACCTCTGTTCATTTTATCCTGGGTCTAATAATGTCTTTTTTGCTTAATAGCCCTTTAGATATTTGATGATGATTATTATCCTTACTCATGGCAAAGGATGATATGCTAGCTATTCCAAGGAGTGAACTTTCTGAGATAATTCTAATTTTCTAAATAAACACCAATTTTTCTAAATTTATTAGAAAGTGTTAGTCAAGTGTTAGTCCCAAGGAAATCATAATAAAAATATATATTTCCCGGGCCTGGAGAGATAGCACAGCGGCGTTTGCCTTGCAAGCAGCCGATCCAGGACCAAAGGTGGTTGGTTCGAATCCTGGTGTCCCATATGGTCCCCCATGCCTGCCAGGAGCCATTTTCTGAGCAGACAGCCAGGAGTAACCCCTGAGCACCGCTGGGTGTGGCCCAAAAAAAAAAAAGGCAGAAAGAAAAAAAAAGAAAAAAAATATATATATATATATTTCCCACTCATAAAATACTAGGAGTCTTAAAAAATAAAAACTTAGGAGCTAGATATATCATGTATAGGTAGCATTGTGCTCAGACTTTTGTTACTAAGGTATACCCATGATTTTACCAACCACTCTCTAGATGAATTTCACCTTAACCAAGGTCACTATTCAATTTTTTTTATCCAGAACAGATCATACTAATCATTCATATTATTTGACCATGACAGATTATTAAGGAAGAAGTTTCTTTCTGTAACGTGGACATTATATTTCTGTGAATATTAGCTTTTAAACGCTGGAAATTACTGTTCATATCAATTTTACAAACACAGTAGTACAAAACCATAAATTCAGAATAATATAGGTATTAACATCAAAACCTATTTACTAATGGGCCAGAGAGATAGCACAGCAGTAGAGCATTTGCCTTGCACACACAATTTAGGACAGATGGTGGTTCAAATCTCCATCCCCAAATGTCCTCCATTCCTGACAGGAGCTATTTCTGAGCTCAGAGACAGGAGTAAAACCTGAGTAATGCTGGGTGTGACCAAAAAACAAAACAAAACAACAACAACAAAAACCCCACTATTTACTACTGACATTTCCTATCTTTATAAAAGGGAAGATGTGGGCCGGAGCGATAGCTCAGAGGTAGGGCGTTTACCTTGAACGCGGCTGACCCAGAATGGACCGTGGTTCGAACCCCCAGCGTCCCATATGGTCCCCCAAGCCAGAGCGATTTCTGAGCGCATAGCCAGGAGTAACCCCTGAGTAAAAAGAAAGGGAAAGTGCAGCTAAAAGCAGTTTGTGTAATTTAAAGATGTGTGAAATAGCCAAAGGTGATACAGTGCACAGAGACCAAAGAATAAGCCCTGTTCAATGCCAGGTATGGCCCTAAAGCAAGCAATTTAAAAAATATATAGTGTGTGAAAAACCAAATGAGATAGTAATATGGGGAAGCTTTTAATTTGGGGGGGGGGGAAGAGTACAGATCTAGAAAGAACAGAACAGTGGAACTGCAAAGCTATTTAAAATTTCAAAATATGTATGCTTGCATCTTTGCTCCATCTCTTTGCTAATTTTGTGCATGGTCTTGAGCACAAGTATTTATTTGTGGTTACGTTTCTAATAGCTTTCAATAGGGTATAATTGATATATTTTTATCAGTTTTCTATCTATAGTTTGTTGGGTTTGGACAAAGGCACATATGTACCCATGTTGGCACTAGTTATTTTATCTGTAAAATGGGGATGCTCATACCTCTTCACAACATTGAAAATATACTGAGTACTTTTTAGAGATCTTAGAATGGAATCAGTATTCAAATGATAGTAACAAGGGGTCGGAGCAATAGCACAGAAGTAACAGACCCAGAGTCAATTCCCAACATCCCATATGGTTCCCCAAGCCTGCCATGAACAATTTCTGAATGCAGAGCCAGGAGTAACCCCTGAGTGCTGCCAGGTGTGGGAAACAAACAAAATGATAGTAACAAATTATAGTTGTTTTTCTACCCTGTTATTACTGACTACAATTAAAATCCAGTATACAGAAACTTAAAAAATCAGTTAAACCCACACTGATCACATTTGTATTATTTTGGACACCTGTATATATGTAAGTTTTAAGAATGCCACATATTTTTTATACCTCCTACTATAGAAGAAAGTCATAGTCAAGAGGCTCTGGAAGTAATGATTTATGAAGAAAAATTTAAAAATAAAAATGTTACCCTTGAGAATAAATAAAATTATCTTACGAGATAAGGTCATCTCTATAATGATTTTTCATGTAGAAATGTCAATCAAGAGGGAAAAACTTCGAATTTTATGACTAAAACCTAGTGGGAGACAGAAGTGAATTCAGCATAAGTGAAAAAAATTTAATTTTAAATTGTTTACAAAGGTGATATATTAGAAGCTATGTTTTCCAGGTGGGATACTAAGGATTTCTGTGTTAAGTAGGAAATATAAAGATGACATTGAAGATCCTACTCCACAGATGCAGATAGAATTCAGTTTTGTGCAAAGAATCCTTAAGGATCTCAATTTATCTTTTGGATCTACAGTCTGCATGTCCTACAAGCCCACCTGTCCTGCAAGGCTAAGAGTATAATCCTTCTGCAACTCCCTCCTTAAATATTTGGGAAGATTCAATATGCTAGTGTGAAAATGCTTAGTAAATGTAAAGCTCTGTTGAAATAAAAGGGATTGTTATCACTCACATCTTTCTGGAATGACACTTCCTGCTCCCTTGCATTCTTCTGTGATTTCTACTCTCTGGCATCAGAATGTGACCATTCTCCCAAAAAAAGAAAAAAGAAAAAAAAAATCTCCTTCCATAGAGTGAAAATTAAAAGAAGAAATTGTTTGACATGTGTGGCCTCTTTATGCTAGATTATTAACCAGCTTGGATTTATCAATAATAACTTTTAAAAGCATAACTGGTCAGTTCAATGACAATAGCATTCTCCATCCTTCTTTCTGTTCTTGTTCTTCATACTGTTTATTAGTTACTTAAGGACACATGGTGCTTTACGTCAGAATGAGAGCCAGGCAAAATATGGGGAATGGAGATGGTACAAGATTCACATCAGTTCCAGATTAAGAATCTCACTTTTATAAGACGGGAATAGTGATATTTTGTGCATTCAGATGAGCTTTCTGCTTCTCTTATCATTGGTCCTTTGTTTTTCTCCCTTTCTCACTCTTCTCTTGCATATAAATAAGGCTAATCAAGGAATTGTCTCCCTGAACTCTGATTCTTCGGCTTCTTTGAGTCTCTCTTAAGCCAAAACCTAAAAGTTTCTAATTTAGGTCTGAGTAAATAAATTTCAAGCTTATCTACTTTATTTTTAGCAAAGAGAAGAATGCAATAGCATTTTGTTTGTTTCTGTCTTTGTAATGTTTGTAAACCTGGAACATCCCAGATATAAGATATGTGATCTGTCCCTGAGCCTCATCCCCAGTAACGCTCCATATCTTAAGTTCACTTCTTCAAGTCCTCAACATAGTTTGTACAATTGATAGCACAGCAAATATACATACCCAAGGGAGGAGTTAATGACTCTTACTATATATTAGAATTATAATATTGTCATCAACATCATTATTCATATTAATAATAGCTTGGAGCTAGCATGAGATACACATATTAGTACTTTGCTTATCTAAAACTCCTATTCCTCTAAATTTCAAGTCTGTTTCTCTAGACTTGAAGTCATATATCCTTATTCTTGACCAATAGTAAGACAATTTGGATTCTATAACCTCCAGCGGGTAAGGTGTGTTAATATTCAAGTCAAATCCATAAATCTCACATAAAAATCAACCTGCTTATATCCGCTTATATCCTTGAGTATATTAAAACTAGCAAACTAAATTTGCATCTAAATTTCCTTTCCCTATTATTTTAATTTTATAAACTAACCTAATGTTTACATTTTTGCATGGGATACTACAAAAGTCTGAACATACAAGCACTTATATTTATGAGTACTTTAATTGTAACTACTTAGAAGAAATCACAAGAAACATTTGCATGTTGAATACAATGAGAACAATATGATTCCTCAAGTTACAGGAGATTGCAGCAGGTTGTGGTTTAAGATATTCTCACAGTAATTTTTATTTTTTTTTTGGTTTTTTGGGCCAAACCAGTGATGCTCAGGGGTTACTCCTGGCTCTACACTCAGAAATCCTCCTGGCTTGGGAACCATATTGGATGCCAGGAGATAGAACCACGATCCGTCCTACACTAGTGCACACTACCACTCCATTCTCATAGTATTTTGGTATAAACCTCCATTTAGTAACTATTTCCATTTGGACCAAATGGAAGACCCTCAACCAGGGCCTGAACACTAAAGTCACAGAAGACTGTGCCTTAGAAGTGGGTAGTGGCATGCTAAAAACACATTTCATGACATGTATTGTAAAATAGTGGGGAACTGTTCATTTAAATCTTGATTTTAATCCTGCAATTTTCAGTCAAAATATAAAATATGTTTTTTGTAAATATGGCTGAATTTAACAGAGAAAAAGATGACTCCATGACTTTAAATAACAGCTAGGAATTTTGAAAATTCTGATATATGTCTGAGAAAACCTTGAAATATTTTTTTTATTTTTTATTTTATTTATTTTTATTTTTTTATTATTTTTTTAATTTTAATTATGACAACAAAGATGCAAAGAAAGAGGGCAGGGTAAAGTTACAGTGGAAGCACAATCACCCATAAACAGAATTCTCGGTAGTCCCATCGATGATATCCCAGCCTTGAACTTTCGGCCAAAGAACATTAAGGAAAACAAAACTGAACCCATGTACAATACAATTACTTTGTCCCTCAAATCCCCAGTTGTAGTACATACTATTTCTTAGCAGCACACAATATAATCTAAAGACATTAGACTTATGTAACTCCTTAAACATTGAAGGCAAAGTACATTTATCTAGTTCCATGTACATACTTACTAGTTTAAGTTAACCTCAAAAGTTTTAGGACCCGGAGAGATAGCACAGCGGCGTTTGCCTTGCAAATAGCCGATCCAGGACCAAGGCGTTTGCCTTGCAAATAGCCGATCCAGGACCAAAGGTGGTTGGTTCGAATCCCAGTGTCCCATATGGTCCCCCGTGCCTGCCAGGAGCTGTTTCTGAGCAGACAGCCAGAAGTAACCCCTGAGCAATGCCGGGTGTGGCCCAAAAACCAAAAAAAAAAAAAAAAAAAAAAAAAGTTTTAGTGGGTTGTTTTTCTTAAGGATTGGAGTCAAGGGAACATAGTAAAAAATGGTGTTAGAGTGGCATTTGTTTGCATAGGCCCACCAAAATATAAGGGACATGGAAAGAAAAATTATGGCCTAAATACAAGGAGACCCTACCCCTGAAGTTTCCTGGCACAGGACCGACTCTATGCTCCAGGCAAACTAGTTTGTCCAATCCAAGTCATCGTCTGTAGTGGAAATACACCTCCATTCCTCACATAGTCTCTGTTGTTGGTATCATGCTTCTGTATTAAAGATCCTGGAGTCTGCATATCCCATATTGCAGTCAGGATGGTGCAGAGCATCCTCTCGTTTCACCTCACACTTAAGGGGCAGTAGAGAGGACCATGTCCTGTAGAGCAGGTCATTGTTGTTGTCAAGTCTTCTCAGTGTAAACGGAAGTCTCTTTTTAGGAGGTCAATGTCAGACCCTTGGTAGTGTCTTTCCTGGTAGAGGATTGCTTCCAGCTGTTGCTATAAAAGACCTTGGATGTTTCGTAGATAGCTTGCCTGGTTCCGGCGTGAATGGAGGATGCCCATTCTTCTGAGGCCTGTGCCAGGTCATTATATCAATGTTCAGGGTGTGGGGTACATTTTACTGAGATTTGTGTGTTCCTACCTCTATTAGATAAGAATTTATCTGTATGTATAGTGTTTTCCCATTTTAATGTGTCTATGCAAACAAGGATCAATGCCATGTAGCGTTATCGGCGCATCTGGAGGCAACAGGAACAAGACCAGCAATTTCCATGACATAGTTCAATCATAGGCATTAAACTGAGGGACAGTTCCACCAACAATCCTTACTGAACAGCTTACAAAGAAAAGACACGATGAAAAGTGGATAGAAACATCATGGTAGAAGAATATATAGAGAGAGTTATAGCTGTTAAAGAAAATACACATAAAATATTCAAAAGATATATGTGTTCAATATGTGTTCAATTTATGTCCTTCTAAATAGTTCTGGGATTGTTAGATCCACTGTATGTCTTTGGTCTGAGATTAGAATTGTGTGTTACTGACGTTAAAAAGGATAAATCTGGGGTACTGATGGTTGGGGGGAGTATATTTTTATCCTTGAGATTTCTCACCTGTTTACTTTTCTTCTTCCCTTTTAAAGATTGTTTCTTTCCTTTTTCCTGGGCTTATATAATATTTAAGGTGGCATAAATCTAATTTGTATACTTCAAAAAAATTTTTTCTGTTTGTGAATTTAGTTTAATTATTCGACTTTGTAGAAAACTTAGTAAAAAATACTTTCACAGAATAATCTTTTTTGGGGGGGGGGGGTTCAGCCACACCCATTTGATGCTCAGGGGTTACTCCTGGCTAAGCGCTCAGAAATTGCCCCTGGCTTGGGGTGACCATACGGGATGCCGGGGGATCAAACCGTGGTCCTTCCTTGGCTAGTGCTTGCAAGACAGATACCTTACCTCTAGCGCCACCTCACCAGCCCCTCACAGAATTATCTTCATTGCTATACTTGTATTTCTGTCTGATTTATGTATAATTTACTTAAACTACTTCTAATCCTTCTAAAAAAAGCAAACTTTAAAAAACACTTGTACTCAAATATGAAAGTATCAAAATTGCAAACATACCCAAAGTAACAAAGATCATACTAACCACTGAAAGAAAAATATATTGTTTAGCAATACCTAGAAAAAATTATGTTTGTTGAATTACCTTTCATGGTTTTTTTTAATATTCCCACCCCCTCTTCAATGTTTCTTAATCAATTATTAACTCCTTTTGAATCAAAAGACAGGGCTGATATATAAATTTCCCTAAAACAAATTTAAATTGACAAGAGAGTGATGCTAATGTAAGATCATTTTTTTCAAATAGTAATAATGATCAGACACAGGCATTTAATTTAAGAACCACAGAGATGATCATAAATCAGGTTATCACAATTCCATTCTTGATTTCCTCAGAGCAAGCTTTTCTAGGTTATGAGAAGTGCACTTTTTAAATTAAGTCAATTATACTGTAGCTTCTAGTTAATCTTTGAGATGGGAATAATACATTTAAAAATTTGTCTCCTTGCTAAAGAGACACCATGACAGTGTTTGTATCCTATATTGTTAACCTCTAGTGGAAGGTTAAGCGTCTTCTTCTGTATCTAAATCTGTTGCTATGAAAAGTGACTGCAGCACTGCACCCACATACTATCCATGACAGGAGAAAATGAAAACTTGCACCTGTGGGATTAGGTATAGAAGCAGGAAGTAAGCATTTACATTATGTAATTAGCAAGGAATTTTTTTAAGCAGTATGTTCACTGCAGTAGGTTAGCTAGTGATTAACACTTGGAAAAAAATACTGGAGTCTGAACCCTCACTTAAACTCATTCACTGACTGGTGTATTCTATTACTTATGTTACCAGTGTCAGAAGAACTCATCTTATCATCTTTTCCTTTCTTCTATATTGATTGCTTGCTTTATGCTTGTAGGAAAATTCTGTAGATGTCTTTACATATGATTTTATTACCTATGATTTTATTAGACTGTCCAGTCATTTACTGTGATTTTATTAGCCAAATTTGTACTTTTCTGAATTAAATTAAAAGCAATTCAGGGGCTGCTATTTTTGATTTATACATTACTAATAAGCAAAGTGAAGAATTGGTGTTTTAGACAGCAGTGGATTTTGGAGAATTTTTAAATATTAAGAAAAGTATTTTCTCCTTCTAAATGACACATAACAGTGCATGCATGCAATGTATCTTTTAATTAAAATAATTAAATTAATTGGGGATGGAGAAAATATTCAGTAAGCTAAAGCACTTGTTTTACATACAGGGAAGGCTGGGTTTTATCCCACTTCCTCAAGATTTCCCAAGCACTGCCAGGAACAACCTTTGAGCACCAAGTGGCAACAGCTCTTGAGCATCCTGGGTGTGATCCAAAATGAACAAAAATATTAATATCATCAACCTAGAAAATATTTCTAAACTTATCTTCCCATAATATAAAATTGATAATTAGTCTGAATCCTACTCGATAAAATTTTACCGGCTCTTCCTTTGCTATACTGTTGGTGTAATCAACTTTTTCCTGAATTTGTAGCAGTATTCTGTCACTGAAAGAGACTCACATGCACTTTTATTTTTCCATTTATATGCCAAAGAACAAAAACTAAACTAAACTTCCTTTCCTGATAAGACAACACGTAATAATGGAATATAGATATAGCAAGTTCCAAAGTATATAAATTTTACTGCCATAAAACAGTCTTTACACAAAAGGGCACTGAACCGGCGATAATTTCTTCTATCTAAACACATTTGTACATATGTAGAAACTGTTTAAAAGAAAAATTACATCTTTTCCAGCAATTTATCAGAGATAATTACCCACCATACACTGAAGAAAGGATAAAGTGTTTTAAGGAACTAATTCTAATTGGTAGATGTCACCAGCTGTTTCAGCTACTCTTACTTGTGTATATTCTTTTAATGATTATAGTCTCCTGCCATGAGCTACATGAAAATATATTCACTAGGTGTGAAATTCCCATATGTCACAGTTTCAAGAATAGGTAAACATCTCAAAGATAAAGGAGAAAGAATGCTAATGAGGAATGTAAGAAACCTGGGTTTTGTTTCTCAGGCAAGTGGATTTTAATTAATCAAAAAGGAAAAAAAGTATAGTTCAAAAAAGAAAAGGATAGTATACTACCTTTGTTTTGTTTTGTTTTGTTGTTTTGTTTGGGGACCACACCTAGAGGAACTCAGGACCTTACCCTTGTCTCTGGCATGGAGGCTCACAGCCATTCGACATACCATAATTTCAAATCCAAGCTGGCCACATGCAAGATAGTGACTTACCAACTACACTCTCTCGAGCTCCACAATACAGCATTTTTTAAAAAAGAAACTTAAATGACTTTTACCTCTCAACCTCCCTCAGAGTTCCTTATTTCTGTAGAAAGTTCTAGACCTGTCTCACCTTATGAAGTTTAACTTTTCTCTCTTGGTTCTGCCAAATGAACAACCTGTCATTTTCTTTCAGAGTTACAACTGTCAATCTTTAGTTTCTATGCAAGAAAGTCTTTCTGGACAATGCTTTATAATGTTTAATTACATCTTGAAAGATCATTTAAAAAATTACCTTTGAGGGGCCGGAGAGATAGCATGGAGGTAAGGCGTTTGCCTCTCATGCAGGAGGTCATCGGTTCGAATCCCGGCGTCCCATATATGGTCCTCCCGTGCCTGCCAGGAGCAATTTCTGAGCCTGGAGCCAGGAATAACCCCTGAGCACTGCCGGGTGTGACCCAAAAACCACAAAAAAAAAAAAAAAAAAAAAAAAAAAAAAAAAGAAAAAAAAAAAAAATAAAAAAAAAAAAAAAAAAAAAAAAAAAAAATTACCTTTGAGTCTATGGCAAGTGTTGAATGTCACCTGGTCATAATTTAGTTTCCAGTGAGTTTAATGGGTCAATTAAACTTTGAAGCGTAATAGTCTTCTGAAAGGTGGAAACAAACATGAGATTGGGGTGAGGAGAAATGGTGATAAAAGCAAGTGTCTTATTTGTCTGTTCTTTACTCTCCTCAATTAAGCTGGTCTGTGCCCAAAATGCATTGGCAATATAAGTATCATATAATTTTCCTTACAGATACCTGACTGAAACTCAGAGGCTATGTTATTATGTATAGAAAACAGTTCTTGTGTCATTCTCCTTATGCTGCAGTATATTTTCTGAATGTTTGCAAATTGTTCTGACAATATTTGAGAAACATCAAGGGTTGTCCTCAACATGTTGATAATACTTAGTGACGTTTGTACCGATTTCCCTTCCTTTTTATTGAAAAAACTGATGCATAACTTCAAACCACCAAAAGGAAAAAAAAATAACCTAGGTTTCTCTTCATTGTCCTTGTAGTTAAACTTTCAAGGTTTGCTTTTAAGATTTATGATGGAAAATAATAAAGGAATGTCTGAAAACTTGCCACCATGAGCTTCAAAATGTCATTACCTAAAGTATGTGTACTTTTTAAGAAAAGATAATAAAAATACATGTAGAGAAATATGTTTGATATTACATCTGAGTTTGTAGTATCAAAGTTTGCTGTATTTGTTTGAATTCATGATTATATATATTGTCTTTTTTGGCTAAATTGAAGAGTATAGGATCTGTTTGTGGTTCTCATTTGTCCAGAAATAGTTACAGTTTTATTAATGATATATTTCATGTCTATTAAGAATGCTATTTGAGACATGGGTAGTTTTTTCCACTATATTAAAATAAACTCCTTCCCCCACACACAAAAAATCAGAGAACTTTTAGTTTTTCATTTGAAGATTTGAAGAAAAAAACATTTCCACTCTCCTAGGATTGCTCATATATATATATATATATATACATATATATATGTATATATATGTATATAAAATTTCTTTAGGTCCAGAGTGGTGGTGAATATATATATACATATATATATACATATATACATATTATATATACATATATACATATATATAATACACCATGGGGTTTTCTCCAGAGATAATTAAATCCATATTCTCTTTTACCTTATTTTCTGGAAGTATTTACTTTATAAAATTAGCCTGTTGGAGTCTATAAGTATATTCTGTGGATATGAAATGATAGATTAATTTATTGGTCATCTAATCCATAATTTTCTTGTTGTAAAAGTCACATTCTAGAGCTGTAGTGGTAGAACAGTGGGAAGGTACTTGACCTATACATGGCCGACCTGAGTTCAATCTTTGACATCCCATAATGTTCTCCTGAGCCTGCCAGGGAGTGATTTTCTGAGTGCAGAGCCAGGAGAAACCCTTGAGTATTACCAGGTATGGTCCAAAATAAAAAATAAAACCGCATTCTAATCAAACAAGTAACCCAATATAGATTTTAAATCAATCCAAGATATATATCATAAAAATAATTTCTTTAGGTCCGGAGTAATGATGCAGCAGCAGGGTGTTTGCCTTGCGCAAGCTAACCTAAGATCGAACTGCGGTTCAATCCCCCCAGCGTCCTCTATGGTCCCCCAAGCCAGAGTGATTTCTGAGCACATAGCCAGGAGTAACCTTTGAGTGTCACTGAGTATGGTCCAAAACCAAAATAATAATAATAATAATAATAATAATAATAATAATAATATAATAATTTATTTAGACTACTCACTTAAAACTGAAGAAATAACTAAAAGTTATGTCTAAAAGGTAACTCTTTACTGCATATTTAGACTTATTCCTTTCCTTCACAGTACTGATTTTGTCAATTTTTTTAACAAGGAACAATTCTGTTAAATAAGTTTCCCTAATACTAGGAGAAAGTTAGATAATGTTGGGTAGTTATCTGATGCCTTTAACCTTCATAGAGAAATAGTATACCAATTATTTTAATTGTATTTAGAAACTATTAATTCTTAAAATGGTATTGATATATTAATGAGCAAAAGCTGTAGACAATCTGCAAATTTTTGGTTTGCGTTTTATTTATAATGCTTTAAAGAATTTTTTTTGGGGGGGGGGTTGGGCCACACCCGGCGGTGCTCAGGGGTTACTCCTGGCTGTCTGCTCAGAAATAGCTCCTGGCAGGTACAGAGGACCATATGGGACACCGGGATTCGAACCAACCACCTTTGTCCTGGATCAGCTGCTTGCAATGTAAACCGCCGCTGTGCTATCTCTCAGGCCCTGCTTTAAAAGATTTTAGTTGATTTTTTTTCATGATACATACCTATATATTTAAAAAAAAAAAACTTTACCATATTTTCTTTTAATATTTAATTTTACTCAAAATAAAAAGAAAATTTGAATTTGAATTTGTATTTCTTAAGTGTCTTTAGTAGCTAAGAAAAACAACTTGAGGGGCTGAAGAGATAGCACAGCAATAGGATGTTTGCTTTGCAAGCACTGACCCAGACCGACAGTGGTTTGAACCCAGCATCCCATATGGTCCCTTGTGACTGCCAGGAGCAATTTCTGAGCACAGAGCCAGGAGTATCCCCTGAAATGCTATTGGATGTACCAAAACAACAACAAAAAAAAAAAAAACCTGGATAAAACTACATTTTATGGGCCCGGAGAGATAGCACAGCGGCGTTTGCCTTGCAAGCAGCCGATCCAGGACCTAAGGTGGTTGGTTCGAATCCCGGTGTCCCCATATGGACCCCCGTGCCTGCCAGGAGCTATTTCTGAGCAGACAGCCAGGAGTAACCCTTGAGCAATGCCAGTGTGGCCAAAACAAAACAAAACAAAACAAAACCTACATTTTTAATGAGTATAAGTTCATATACAAATAGATGTCTATATGTATGAATATGTGAGAAAAGGCCAGATATAATGAAAAGTAAAAATTGTATTTGCAATTAGTAGATGACTATTGCCTAAGGAAATATCTTGAAAAAAATGTTTATATAACTTATCATATTAAAAAAAAACTTTTTTCATATTAAAAAAACTTTTTAATAATGAGTGACTGTGACCTCAGATTATAGACATAAACAATAAACTTTCATTTAATTATGTAATTTATTGTGATTTATTGATTTTTTTGAAGCAGATCTTACCAATGTACTTTTCAAAATGATGAATTTTGATGATGATGAATTTGTTTTCTATTAGCTATGATTAAATACTATTGTTACAATAATTTTTTGTTTGTACAAAAAAAAAGGTCTGATTTTTTTCATTCCATGTTTGTTTTCCTTTTGACAGAAGCCAGGAATGGATCTCGCAGATACTTACATTATGTTTGTCCGGCAAAACCAGGATATTCTTCGAGACAAGGTCAATGAGGAGATGTATATAGAAAAGTTATTTGATGTAAGTAACTACTTGTGCAAATGTCCTGACATTCTAGGCATACAAAATAGGTAAAAGTTTCATACAACTGTATAATTGCAAAACACACTCCTATTTATTCATCTTTTTTCTTCTAGGTTACTATGTAGTGGGTGAGTGATTTTATTTCTTTGACTACAGGACCCTTAATTGGTTTCTTTCTGTACCTGAAAACGATCACAGTCAACATGAAAGTTTAAAGTTTCTCAAGGTTAATTTTCACAAGCAAGATAATAACCAATTCATGCTCATATGCCACATTTCAGTTTCTTTGCAGCAACCATTAAGCAGAATCATAGTGTTTTACAGGATTTGGCCCCTGTTCTCAAAGTTATTTTTAAGTCAAGATTTTTTTTTCAGTTAAAGAAATAAACTACACCAATAAAGCCAAATAACTGCTACATTTTATTACTGAACATTTTTATCTTGGTATACAGTACTGATGTATGCTAACAAATATAGTAGCATTTTTTGTTTTCTCAATACATGGGTCTTCATTTAAGCATAAGAAGTGCTTGAATTTAGTGATTGTTTGAAAGACCAGGATCATCAAGTTGCATTTGAGTTTCTGTAAAATAGACTAAAAGAGCAGTCAATTTCAATAACAATGTTGTCACTCATTTGTAATTAACAGTCAGTTCAAAGGAAATTATACTTTACTTGTGACATAACTTTGCATATTTGAACACAGTAGTGATTCTGAGAAGAATACTTGCTTTGAACTGTATTTATTTATGTACATCTCTGCATTTTAGAAAAGCTTTTCTGGCAGTTTCATTTAATTATGCAAGTTACTGCAAATGTTTTCATAACAGCAATTCACGGGCTTCGCAGTGAAACTTCAACTGTGGCAGTTACAGAAGGTCCTGCTACGTCATCATATCTGCCATGGTCTTTCCTGTCACTGTTCCCTCTTTGTCAGGTTGGGTGGTCAAATGGTTCTTATTCTTAATACTTTATGTTTCTAGTCTCTTCCCAGGCTGTTTTACAATAAAAGTATCATCTGTTTTAATAAGCTAAGTGTTAATATGTGTGAAAAGAATGATTGCCTAAAAGCTTTGATGCCCTGCAGGGGTAGAAAAATTATCATCCATCCAGCTGGCTCTTTTACAAAATACTGAAACCATATTAGCAACTTCACTTACATTTGCTATTGCTTTGAATTTACAAACATATGTTTTACTTCCAGTGTCCTTATTTCATTGTTGTGTGGTTGTTACCTATGTGGTAATATTCAAAAATTGTCGCATATTAAAAGGAAAGTTAAATTGATATTGTTTCTATGGTGTTCCCTCTTAGTAAAGCAAAAACCTATATTCTCTGCTGGACATAACTTTGTTTTTATTTTGTTTTGGGGAGGGGTGGCTTTTGGAGCCACATTCAAAAGTGCTCAGCGATTACTTCTCCTCACTCTGCAATTAGGGATCACTTCTGGTAGCGCTCAGAGGAACATATGAGGTGCCAGGGATTGAACCCAGTTCAAGAATATGCAAGGCAAGGGTCCTACCCACTGTATTATCACTTTGGCCCCTCAAAAGAACATAAAAATGGAGTTATTCTGCATGTAAACCATCATAAAGAAATATGTGTGTATATTATATTTTAGTATCTTCAGGGCTTCTAGTTTTGGTGACTTATTTATCACTCTGATTTTTATAACAGTAGCAAATAGAGCTGTCTAAAATGAATGCAAAGAGACCAACATTAAACTGATATGCTATTTTAATTGTCATATATATATAATATATATTTCAGTAACTAAGAATCTGTTCTAGCTCTGCGCTTGCTTCTAAAAGGATGTTTGGACATCCTTGTTTCTTCCTTGGTTGTCACTCTGCATCTCCCAGCAGAATGTGGAACTCATTATTTGTAAAATAGATGCCATGTCCTGAAACATTCTAATATTTTTAACTTGTACATTTCTGACTATAATTAAAAATATAGATTCTCATGCTATTGATATGTTGTTGAGAATAACACATAGAAAGGGGTATATGATGAGCCCCTAATTAGCCAGGACTGAATTTGCCTCAATTACAATTCATAAATGAGAGGTTATCAAGGATGTGTTGAAAGGTAAAGTAGAATGTGTATCTCAAGCAACAGATCATTACTGAGAGATATTATATAATTATTGGAAATCCACTTGACTGAAGCTTGAAATAATAGTATTAAGTATCAAGAAATAGTTGAAAATAATGACCTTGTAAATACCATTAACGTCTTTAGTCTATTATAGATAAAAGATTGAAGAAAATAATTTTTCAGGCATCGTGACAGACTTCTGCTATTCCAATTAGAGTCTTTCCATAATAAGGAAAGTGTACCTTCTAACTTCAAATGTAAAGAAAAATGTTCACACACAAACACAATACACACTACAGTGGGTAGACAGTGATTTTACTTAACAGGTTAAGGGTACAAGAGCTACCATTTCTGATTAAGTGGTCTATATAGCTTACCTCTTTAAAAGGACTTACTTTTTACCTTTTTATTTAGTTTTATTGGGCTGGGAGGACAATACCCAGTTGGGCTCATGGTTAACTCCTGTCTCTGCACTCAGGAATCACATCTGGCTGGGCTTGGGGATCATATATAGTGCAGGAATCCAAATGGGTCAGCCACATGCAAAGATAAATGTCCTACTCACTGAACGATCTCTCCTGTCCCAAAATTTTCATTTTGATTGAAGAGTAGATGAGTGTATATTTTGCAAACTAGTTTGGATTCCCATCCCTTTGTATGGTCACCTGGATATCACCAGGAGCAACACCCAGCACAGAGCTGAGAGTAGCTCCTCAGCACTACCAGGTGTGTCACCAGAATCAAAACACACAAAAAAAATTTACTTTTTTCTTAAGAATATTTTTTTATTTTGGAAATCTGATGTAAAACAGCATTTTTAATAAAACAAATATTTTACACAATTTGTAAGACACATATGCCACTTGTCTCCAGAGCAACTCATATGTATAACTAAATAATCTTAGTTCAATATAATGCTCTATAAAAAAAAGCTGTTGAGTAAAGTTTGGTGTAACTTACTCTGAGAAGAGTAACTAATTACTTTTGTTATTCCTGAAAAAAATTTTAATTAATCAAACATCTCGATTGTTCCTAATTGTTGTGCTAAAATGCCTTAGGGTTTAATTGAGGACATTGTACCAGTGATTAAAGCCACAAGATCACCACTGCCCTAGATTTATGTTCATTGTTTGGGATTTTGGCTCCCAATGAGAATGCTACCTTCTATTGCTGTCTCTGTAGAACTCACAAGGCCACAAACCTCTTATTAAATACTTTGTCCTGCTGTTATGATTATTCTACTCTTCATATTCAGGAATTTTTTTTATTGTTGTTGTTTATTAACTTCAAAGAGGGAAATGTTGAAAACCTATAATTATAAGGAACCAGAGTGATAACTCAAATAGTAAAGCACTAGTCTAACATATGCAACCCCCCATATTTCATTGCCCCCTATAGTCTGCTGTGTGTTATCACTAAAATGTCTACAAAGCTTTTCTGGCCTAAGCAGCATTGTCCTGACCTGGCAATATAATCATCATATTCACACTATCTAGCAAACTACTGCTGGGAATGGCCCAGACCTTGGTACTATACTGGAAATGGTCTGTATAGGGCTAGAGGAGCAGAATTTAGAACCTGAGAGATAGCACCAGGTTAAGGATTTGTCTTGAACACTGAAAACAGAGTTCAAACCCCACCACCACTTATGGTCCCGTGAATCCTGACTGAAATAAGCTCTAAGCATTGCCAAGTGTAGCTTAAATCTTCCACCAAAATTAATTAAATTAATGGATAAATACCAATATAATTAATTAAAATGTCATAAATGGGCAATCTTAAACTTTTAAATCAAATCTTGAAATAGTAAAACTAAAATCATCTGGAAATCCAAAAGTTAATATTCAAATACTAAGACGTGCTTTACTGAATTAGTACTTTTAAGTCTTCAAAATATTTTCTAATTAAATAATAAATAATTTTGATTAATTATTTATTATAAAATATTATCCCAGTGTCAACCTCCTTCCACCAATGTTCTCAGAGTCCATCTCATGCTGCCACCCCATGCCCAACCTGCCAGCAAAAAAGGCCCATTTTTAATTTTGGTTGTTAAAGTTTGGGTCTCATGATTTTATTGTGGTTGACTCTGGCTTGGATATATAGTTCTATCCTTTAATACCACCAATGCACCAATGCCCTTGAGAACCATTGGCCCCTGTCACCCCAATCTTTCATATTTGTGTTTCTCCTCCTCCATTCAATTTCTTTCCCCCTTCTTCCTATACTCTGGGGCCTACAGTGTTCTTGACAATCCCTATTTAAATCATTATATTTCTTCATGAATTGTTCTAAATATCACAAATGATTCTGTATTTATCCTTCTTCTGGCTTACCTCATTTAACATAATATCTTCCAGTTCCATCCATGTTTCAGCAAATTTCATGATTTACATAATTCTTTACAGCTTTGTAGTATTCTGTCATATATGTGTACCACATCTTCATGATTCAATTGTCTATTGTTGGACATCTTGGTTGATTCCAACTCTTAGCTATGGTACTGAATGCTTCAATAGCAGTGTACATACATCCTTTTAGATCAGTGTTTTTCTATTCTGGGGCTAGATAGCCAAAAGCAGGATTGATGTATCATATGACAGACTGACTATTAGTTTACTGAGAACCATCCATATTGTTTTTCATAGGGATTGGACCAGGCAGCATTCCCAACAGCAGTGGATAAGAATTCTAAAACATAAATAATTTCTTGGCTCTAAAAATAGTACAGTGGATGGGGCATTTGCCTTGCACAAATGACCTAGGTTTAATTCCCAGTACCCCATATGGTTTCTTGATCATGCCAGGAGTGACCCTTGAAAACAGAGCCAGAAGTAAGACTTGAGCATAGCCAAGTGTTTCTCCTCAAAAAAGATGTTTAAACTATTTAACACAAAGTATTATTATGTGATGATCAATCTAAACTGTTAATTAAAATATGTAGTTTATGGAATATATTAAATTATATTTAAAAAAGTAATTATAAATACCTCTTTCAATCCCTGGGTAGTCCATTTGCCAGGAATTATGTGTTTGCTTTCAACTGTCTCAATTCCAATCTTTTGAAATTAATATCATCCTTTTCCTCACTTTTTTTTACTGGACCCAGGGCTTAACACAGGTACATGAAGCACTTTACCACTCTAGCCACATTTAGGTCGTCACCCCCTTTAATCCATCTCCTACTTACAAAAACTACCCAGAGCATGACAAGTGACTTGTGAGGTTTGAATCAGACTTTAAAACTCTCACTTCAAAGTCTGTCTTTTCTCTGCCACGTTTTAAACTTAAAGGATTTGAAATGGCAAAACAGCTGCGGGAATAGCACAACACCATAAATTTCAGAAAACTAAATTTCAGCCATAGCTTCTCATTAGCTATCTGAGTGAGGTTCACAAAATCAGGTCACACCTATTTAAGACGCAGGAGAAGTAAGTATAGTTGAATTAAAGAAATTGGTCTAGGGGCCGGAGCTGTGGTACAAGCAATAAGGCATCTGCCTTTTCCGAGCTAGCCTAGGATGGACTATGGTTTTATCCCCTGGCGTCCCATATGGTCCCCCAAGCCAAGATCGATTTAGGAGCACATAACCAGGAGTAACCCCTGAGTGTCACCAAGTGTGGTCCAAACCCTCCCCCTCAAAAAAAAAAAAAAATATTGGTCTGGAACCCTAGCTGAGTTCTGAAATTCCTTCTAGATTTTTAGATTTTATATCAATCAAACTTACCCAGTTTTAAAATTTAGCAATGGTAGCAAAAAATGCTGGGTTATTTTTATTGAGTCTTGCTTAAAGCCTTCCTGAGTAGCAATGCTGTGTGTGTGTAAAAATAATCAGATGAAAAAGAAAATCCAATGAAAGCAGGAAATTCTACAGTAATGCAGTAGAGAAAAAACTAGAAAAGAACTAGGCCATGTGACACCCAAACATATTGGAATTCAAACTTAGAAATAGAATTGAAAGTTATCTATTCATGCTAAATTCTATGGAGTAAGTGACTGGATTATGTTCAAAAGAGGCTACCACTGCCTCTCAGAGAGTCACAGACAGTATGTTATCCATGACTTAAGGGACATAGTGATAGTGTATCAGATAGGTTGCCTCTAACCAACCTGGGTTCAATCCCTGGCATCTCACATAGACATCTAAATTTGCAGAGGTAGTTCTTGAGTCAAGAATAACTCCTGGGGCCAGAGAGATAGCACAGCGGTGTTTGCCTTTCAAGCAGCGGATCCAGGACCTAAGGTGGTTGGTTCGAATCCTGGTGTCCCCATGCCTGCCAGGAGCTATTTCTGAGTAACCCCTAAGCACCGCTGCCAGGTGTGGACCAAAAGCCAAAAAAAAAAAAAAAAAAAAAAAAAAAAGAATAACTCCTAAGCACCACCAAGTTGGTTTTAAAAATGTAAAAAAAAAAAATTAAATTAAATATATGTATTAAATTTATTGCTTCAGGATCCAGATAGGGAGAGTAAAGTGGTTAAAGTAAATTTGCCTTGCTTATGACTGACTGGGTTTGATCCCCAGCATGCTCTATGGTTCCTCAAACCTTCAAGGAATGATACCTGAGTGCAAAACCAGGAGTAAACCTGAGAATTCAAGATGTGACCTAAATACCCCCCAAAAATGTTTTCATTACTTCAAGTTATGAAATATATCTTAGCTGAGTATAATGAATCTAAAGGCCTTTGCCATCAGAATAATTGTTGTTTCATCACCAAAGATTTATCTTCTTTGTAGACAGTCTCTTGTCACACATGATGTAAAGAATAATGACCATTAGACATTTTAAGATGTTTGTCAAATCAAAATCATCTTCCATTTCTCTGATTCCCATATTCAAGTCTGGCAAAGCTTTCCTAATCCTCAAATTCCCTTTCTTGTGCCTCCTTGGATGCTTTGGCTTCATGGTCTCAGATTTCAAAACACAGAGTACAAAACCACAGGAGTCTGTATGGCAAGAGAGAGGATGGCCACATTCCTTGAAAGCTTTGGGACTTGCACTGAAAAGTAGAAGTACTTCATAAGTGGAAACCGACATCTCTAACGACCACCACAAGAACACCCTTTTGTGCCCATTTCCTTATGTCCCAAAAAAATCACAATACTGTGGCAAAGGAAGTTTGAATGGAATGTATCTTATTTTGGGGAACAGACACTCTAAACCTTTGTACCTATATTGGGCATTCCCCTTATTGAGTCTCTTTGAAACAATCTCATTTTAGCTCTCATGTTGCTGAAGACGCATCAGGGTGCAAGAATTTAATTGGTGAATCATGCAGATTAAACATTTTCTTGTGTTATAAACTGATTAAATATTTAATAGTTGTAGAGCTTCATTTGAAGGAGGTTTTTTTTTTAAATTGTTATGCTGTCTTGTAAAATTAAAAGTAATTCTTTAAATGCTAGTTAATCAGTTATATTCATCCAAAGAGTGTTTTTATAAGAGATTAATTTTTCAGGACATCCTTGAAATAAAGTAAAGAAACTTCTTGGAAAGAAGCTCTAAATTAAACATTTTAAGTAAAATTGACCTAAAAATAAAAATGAGTTCAATAGCCTTTTTAGACATTAAGATTTAAAAAGGAGGGTAAAGGAAATAATTACAAGTATATATTTTTCTCAAAACAAAACTAATTTTACATTTATATGTTCTTGTCTATGGATTGCCAAAAACAAAGGAATAATGCTCAGTAGTTTTTATTTGAATTCATTCACCAACACCCAAATTTTTTATTTAATAACACGCAAACTTTTTAATGTTAGATTTACTGATCCTTGGCAAAGCCTGTACTTTGATTCTTGACTTTTTCAGTAAGAACATAGATAAGAGTAAGTAGGAACGCAAGCTGACTAACATTAAAAACTAAACTCTTCCTTACCATTTGCATTCGCTGTAATACCATTATAGAGTCTCTCACATTGAGCTCCTGTTTTCAAATGGCAGCTTTCTTGTTATAGGTGACTTTATTACTTTGAGAATGTCACTTATTATGAGCCAGTATTTCTCAGCTGCTTTTCCAAATCATGCTACCTTCTAACACTCATGATCCTTCCCCTTAAAACCCTGTTCTACTGGTTGATTTCTTAGTATTGTTTCTATGGCATTGTCACACCACAACCACACAAACACACACACACACACACACACACCACCACTCTATGTGATTTTCACATGTGACCCCCACCCCATAATAAGCTTGGGGCCTATTCTGAGATGATGACTCCTATTTAAGAAACACTGATGTGGACTACATCTATTAAATTACATATTTATTTCTCTTTTCTTTTTGGTTTTGTCTCTATCAGAAAGAACTCAAACTTATAAAAATCTTAATTACTGATCCCAATCATAACTTCCCAATCAGTGTAGAAAATTAAATGTTGTTGTGTCATCGCCATTTTCTGTCTGAAGAAAAAGAGATATGATAGAAAAATCAAGGATGCACTCACTATAGGAGAGTGGAGATCATTAATTTCTGCACATTGTCATGGTCCCTTTACTTGTTCCTCATTTTGTGCAAAAGATAGAGAAAATGTTCAACTTTCTGTGATGTGTTATAGCAGAAGCATTTCATTATTCTCTCCTCGCACATGATTTTATTGGGTTGTTACTGCTCTGTTATTTATCTCCTTTAACACATTGTTTTACAGGTGCTGTTGTTTAATTGTTGATATTTTTGCTTTGTTTTACCTTAGTAGTATTTGGGCTTACACTGAAGTGGTTCAACTTCCTTGAAGCCATTCATACTCAAGCATATGCCTCTATATGCCAACCCTGCTCCTTCAACTTATTTTTTTTAACCCTCAAAGTTAATTTCTCTTTTTGAAAAAAAAAATCTGCTATCGTATTACAGCTGTCTGGCTCATTTTATGTAATAATCCTTATTTTAATGTGAAGTTATTATTTGTAAGTGTAAGAATTTATTTTAAAAAAAAATGATCTACTTTTGATGTATGGTGTATGCCCAAATAGCTCCGGCAAGTCCAGACGCAGTTCAGAGCAGGCAAAGGCCCTCATTTGAATCTAAGCTGTTGGTGAATTAAAACCTACGAAACTTGAGATAAGCGTGCCTAATTGCCTAAAAGAAACTCAACAAGAAAATGTATTGTAGCTTGTTGATCTTATTTCTTTGATAATTCAAAAGAAGCTTCAAGAAATATGTGGACTTCTTACTTATATTCTTGAAATGTGATCACGGAACACAATTGTCATCTGGCACAGTCCCAGAAATACACATCTTTGCATGAGGCACCTGGACATATGTGGCAGTTCTGGTAGAATCAGCTAATTAACAACACAGGCTTAAACAGGCACCTCATCTGGCAGTGCAGTTAGTTGCCTGATGGTGCTCAGCAGGATTGGGTAGTGCTTTTTATTTTTCTATCCTAATGGTCTGCTGCCCACCTAATTTTGCCTTATTGTCAGTCACTACTTACCACAGCTTGGGGCCCTCCCAGGAGGCTAAATTATTATCAAAGGATTAGGGAGATGTAGCCTTGCAGCTCTGACATTTCTGATTACTTGTCTATGCCAGAACACTAATTAGCTGTGACTAATTAAGAAAAATGTTCCTGCCATAGAAAACCATTTAAAAGAACTGAGAAGTAGAAAAACAATTCAAAAGCTGAGCAGTGCTTGGATTTGCTGATGCTCTTTAGATTTCCACCAGAGCCTTAACTCACCTTTAATTGTACTCAATTTTTTTTTTTTAGTCTCACATGTGAAACAAGCTCAGTTTTGTGTTTTGGTTTTGCCTTTTTTAGTAGGGAAAAAAAAAACTATCTTAATCATCTCAATGCTTTTAGAAAATGGTCAAATTGTCTTTGGTGAATGGAAGAAGACAAAACTTTTGGGGGAGAAATATTTCTGAATACTACATATACACGTGTGTATTTGTATTCGTTCATCTAAAGCTAAAACAGTGACTCAGTAGTCCCTGCATTAATAAGAATTTCCCTAATGATTTTTGCAAAAGAGATTTGAAATGGTAAGAAGCCAAAAAAATTCAAAATTCCCACTTCTTTCCAATGATTCTGTGCCCCTCCACCTGGGCAGTAGCTTAGATATGCTACTTTCTTGGAATGATTTTTTTTCACTTTCCTATGGTGACTTTGCATGCTTGAACTCAAACTGGTAGAGAGTGACTTATTAGTAAAAGTTCTCAGGTCTCTCATGAGACTAACATTTTTGTCAGTTGACCAGTGTGATATTTTCATAGAACTGATAGCTACTACTCTCCACTTCAACACGTCATAAGCCTCTGACATTTCCATGACTTTAAGTCTAATTTCTGTGATACTGTTAGTGCTCCCTCTGCCAGCCCCCCCACCCTCTACAAGCATTCCCGTACCCCCCTCAAGAGTGGCTGTTATTCTTTACAAGTGACCATAGCCATGTTGGCCATATTGAAAACTATTGACAAAGTCTAATTTTTTTGTGTGTGTGGCTTTTGGGTCACACCCGGCAGTGCTCAGGGGTTACTCCTGGTTCCATGCTCAGAAATTGCTCCTGGCAGGCACGGGGAACCATATGGGATGCGGGATTCGAACCAATGACCTTCTGCATGAAAGGCAAACGCCTTACCTCCATGCTATCTCTCCAGCCCCGGCAAAGTCTAATTTTTAAAAATTGCGTAAAAAAAAAGCCATTGTAAAACCGTCATCAGAGATGTTTATGAAGGAAAACTTTATAAACCACACATAAACTTTATAAAAAAAATTTTTTTCAGATTCCTCTAAACCTTAGCCCTCATTTTTTTTTTTTAAAGTACAGCCTGCCCCTCAATAATTTTCCTTCCTTAGTGTGGGTAAAATATTTTGTGTGATATAAAGTTCCAAGTTCTACCTCACTTAAATTTTCATGCTGTCTTTTAAACTCATTTTCCCCTCTCTTTTCAGTAGAGAACAAAAAGCAGGTACCAGCATCCTCAAGGGAAGACTGTTATTAACACACCTGTCATTCTAGTCTACCATGATAAATAATCCCTATTTGCTTAACTTTTCTTCATAGACCCTATTGCTAGCCCTTTAATCATCTTTGCGTGCGTGCGTGTGTGTGTGTGTGTGTGTGTGTGTGTGTGTGTGTGGCTGCTTTTTGAAATTACTCAAAATAGCCTCTATGTATTTAAGACTCAGGAAAAAGATGCAGTATTTGAATGTGGCTGAACAAGATTCTTTCAAGTCCTAGTTCAGCTTATTCACTATAATTTATAATTTTCCCATACTATAATTCTATTTATTCTCATGAATTCATTCGCCACGTTTTTGTTAACTTTCCCTTCTTGACTATCTTACATGCATATGCCTACATATGTAGAATATCATTTTAGTTGATGTTAAGAAAGCATAAGAAAACAAATCCAATCATTGTCAACTTACTATGTATAAGAAGTGGTTTATCAATTAAGATTAAAAGCATATGGGGGTCAGAGTTATGCTTGAGCAGGTAGGGCTCTTTCCTTACATGTGGTTGACCTGGGTTCAATCCTCAGTATCCTAAATAGTCCCCTAAGTCCTTCTAGGAGTGAGCCCTGAATGTAAGTCCTGAGCAACACGGGCTGTGTTCACTTTGATTTCCCCACTCTGAGAAATAATTTAGGAATTTCTTTTGTCATGCAGAGTTGGATAGCTCTCTCTCTCACACACACACAATTACTTGGTATGATTCTAATTAAAATAGGAAATTGAACCCCCTTCTATATTTTATGTTTTCTTCTAGAAAACAGGCAGAGTTTTCAAATGACTTTTTATGGAAAACCTAAATTTTAATGCCATATCAAAACAATTCATAGAGATGGTTTGTAAAATTTATACGTTTTTTGCTTTTTATAAATTTTTTTTGTTCTTATTTGTGTTTTATTTATTTTTTTAATTTATTTAAACACCTTAATTACATACATGATTGTGTTTGGGTTTCAGTCATGTAAAGAACACCACCCATCACCAGTGCAACATTCCCATCACCAATGTCCCAAGTCTCCCTTCGCCCCACCCGACCCCCGCCTGTACTCTAGACAGGCTCTCCATTTTCCTCATACATTCTCATTATTAGGAGAGTTCAAAATGTAGTTATTTCCCTAACTAAACTCATCACTCTTTGTGGTGAGCTTCCTGAGGTAAGCTGGAACTTCCAGCTCTTTTCTCTTTTGTGTCTGAAAATTATTACAAGGGTGTCAGAGAGAGAGAAAAACGCAGAATGGTCTCACTCAATTATGGGTTTTAAGAAAAATGAAAGACACCCTTGCTTTTTATAAATTTTGAGATTCTACTCAGTGGTGCCCAGGAGCTCTCCTGACTCAGTGCTTTGGAGAGTAGTATGCAAGATATTATGTAGTGCATGGAACAAAATCTAGGACTCCTACATGGAAAATATATGTTTAAACCCATTAAGCTCTATCTCTGCTCTGTTTTATGCATTTGGGGGTATTTTTAAAATTTATTTTATTAATAAACCATGATTTGCAAAGTTATTGATAGTTTAGTCTAGGCATACAATATTTCAACACAAATACCATTATCAGGGGCTGGAGAGATAGCATGGAGGTAGTGCGTCTGCCTTGCATGTGGAAGGACTGTTGTTTGAATCCCGACATCCCATATGGTCCCCTGAGCTTGCCAGGAGCTATTTCTGAGGATAGAGCCAAGAAAAACCTCTGCTGGGTGTGACCCAAAAACAAACAAACAAACACCATTATCAGTGCCAATTTCCCTCCATCAGTGTGTTTTATGTATTTTTTGAAATATGTTTGAAATATCTGTTTCCTAAAGAAGCTGTCTAACATTTGTACACATACAACATTTGTAATAGCTTTAACACTTGCAGTAGCCAACACCGTAAAGGCTACTCTTGTATAGTTAGTAATTTATAATATTTTCCTTTAATTTATCACCTAAAACTAAATTAAATGTCACGTAGTAAGTTCCACTGTAGTCACATTTTAAATTTCTTTAGCCAAGTGTCATTTTCACTTCTACAACTTTAACCTCTATTAAATTATTTCTTTCTGGTAATAAGATGGGATTCAAGTCAAAAATTAATCTGCTGTCAAATTATTGAACCCTTATTTTATCAAAAGGCTGCCCTAATACTTTTATATATGCTGCAGTTTATATTTTGAAATATTTAGAAATTGATTGCTGTTTTTTAGAAATAGTCTGTTAAGGCTTACATAGAACACATTGTTTAAGAATTTTATAGGCATCCTCTTTCCCCCCACCCCCCAATATTTTAAAAAAAGAAAAAAGGAAAAAAAAAAAGAATTTTATAAGCATCTTACAGAGTTCTAGAGAGTTGAATCTAGGAAGGTCTATTTCTTCCTATCAGGTGTTGGCTTTAAAGCAGAAATTATGATTGATCTGAATCTTAAAAGTCATTGTGTATCTGACCTGGGACCATGTTAAGGGACATAAATCTGAACAAGGTTTGCAAGCCCAGAAATCAAGCTAAAAAGAGATGCAACATCTCACAGCTAGAGAACATTCCTTTTCTCAAAATGATTTTTTTAGAGTACATTATGAACTGTAGACAGAACATGACTGTTCCCTTTAGTTTTTGAAGAACACTTAAAAAGCAATTTTGAGTGATTCCTTCTTTTCAAGTTAAAAGATAATGTCCTGCTAAAAATTCTAAGACCAAGGTTTAGCTCAAAAATTTTATCGCAGGTAATAACCCAGAGATTGCATTTTAATTCAGATTCTACATTATTGGTTTAAATGCTCTACTGACTACTCTCAAAAAAGTTTATATTGTATCCAAAATAAATCATTGAAGTAGAGAAGGTCTTAATGTCCAAATTAATCATTTCTATATCTATACCCCAAATTAGAATTTTTTTATAATGTGAAACTACCAGGAAGTTCATGAACACAATATGCTTTATTAAGAGCGTTAAAGTGCAAAAAACACAAAGATAGGGAGTTTGACCTAAGGACCTTAAAATGCCTGTTAAATGTTAAAAGATACTTCTACTTTTATTTGAGGGGAGGGGGGGTTGGGTCGCATCCGGCAGCGCTCAAGGGTAAGTCCTGGCTATACGCTCAGAAATCGCTCCTGGCAGACTCAAGGGACCATATGAGTTGCTGGGATTTGAAACATCGACCACAGTCCTGCATGCAAGGCAAACATCCTAACTCCATGTTATCTCTCCAGCCTCGGTCAGTCATATTCTTTCAAAAATTGCATGATTATGATGACCAGGATATTTCCAGATAAACGGAACACAGAATTCAATCAAACTGTTGATTATTTTAATCAATTATTTATTTATTATTTATTTTAATTAATTTTAATTAGGCAATGCAGTGTAGATTACAAAATTTGTCACTGTGAGGAGCAAGGTAACCACTTATTATTCTAAATTTTCACTTTATAATTACCTATCTCTTAGCACCAGGAAAAGATTCACTAAAGAAGCATACAAAAGTTTCTTCTATTTAAGAATAATGAATAATATTAATAAATAAAATAAGTCATTTAATGTTAATGTTCTACATTAAAATTTTAATGTTTTACATGTAGTATGGAAAAAGCCATTACTTCAGTGTTACTTTCAGAACAGTTTTGAATTAGAAATTTTGGGTCAATGAAATAATGAACTTGAAAAGAACTCAGGTAACTCCCATTTGATAGATTATCCTGCTATGTAACGTATTTTGTTTTGTAACATGAAAAGATCTAGTTTATCCAGTAATATATTGGTCATCATAATCATTCAATTTTTGAAAGAGTATGCACTAAAGCTCTAAATGTAAAAATGTTTTTCAACATTTAACAGGCATTTTCAAGTTTATAGTAAATACCAAACTCCCCATATAAGTATTGCATTTTAACATTTTTAATAGACATCATTGTGTTCATAACCTCTCCTTTGCAACCTTCCTAGAAGTTGAAAGTTATAAATAACTCCATGAAAGATCAGAGATAGCATTAGAAGTCAAGCATTAGCCTTACTCATTGCCAACCGTGGTTCTATTCTCAGCATTCCATATGGTCCCCTGAGCATTGCCAGGAGTGATTCCTGAATACAAAGTCAGGAGTAATCGCTGAGCATCACCAGGTGTGGCCCCAAAACAAAAAATAAATAAATCCTGAAGGTGATTTATTGAACCTAGAAGGGAAAAGATTTGTTAAATGAATCTTTATTCTTTGTTTAAAAAAAAAATGAAGAAAAATCTTCTATAGATAAGGTAATCTTAGGAATGAAACAAGAATCTTTAATTTTGCATCATTTTACTACTATAAAAATATTCTCCAGTATTCCTAGATCTAAGTATGTGGATGACCTTTTTTTTTTGTTTTTTTTTTTTGTTGTTGTTTTTGTTTTTGTTTTTGTTTTTGGGCCACACCCGGTAACGCTCAGGGGTTACTCCTGGCTATGCGCTCAGAAGTCGCTCCTGGCTTGGGGGACCATATGGGACGCCGGGGGATCGAACCGCGGTCCGTCTCCTAGGCTAGCGCAGGTAAGGCAGGCACCTTACCTCCAGCGCCACCGCCCGGCCCCGTGGATGACCTTTTAAATGAATTCAGACTGGGAACAGGAAAAAAAATGAATTCAGACTGTGAGAAATGCATGACATCAGTGCTATTTGGTTAATTATTCTCAAGTAGGATCTGGTTCTTCAAAGTAAGTCTGTTTTTTACATTAGGTATATTATTTAACTTTTTAATATGTTTGGTGTTTGAAATGTGGATTATATTTATTTGCAAGGAAATGTAGTAGGCTTCTGGAAGGTCATGAACAAACATCTCCTGTTTTACTTACAATCTGATGATACAATGGCAATAAGAAACCACTAGAAATGGTATAGGTGTTTTTTATTTTGTTTCTGTTGTTATTGATGTTATTTTTTACTAAATTCTCCAAATGACCCTAAAGGGTGAAATGGCAGTTTAATGGATAAAATCCCCAGATTTTTCTCAAAGGAAACACAATAACCTGATAATCATAATAGCCATAAGCATAGTCTCAAAAGATTATTCTATCACTCTCACCCTTGCACTTATACTTGATATAGAAACTTGAATAATGTATTTAATACTACCTCAGTTTTCTATCTATATAAGCTCAGTTTTCACATTTATAAAATAGGGTGGATTCTGGAGAAATAATATAGCAAGTAGAGTACTTGCTTTATATACTGTGAACCTGGATATAATTATTGACACCCCATATGTTTCCAGGAGCATGGCCAGGAGCTCAAAGCCAAGAGTAAATCCTGAACACTGTCGGGTGTGACCCAAAAACAAAACGAATAAGCACATACACAAAATTAGAATGTAAGAATTATAAAAAGGGATGTAAGAATTATAATTTTAAACATAACAGTAGTGGGTGGTAGGTTGAAAAATATGATGCATTATAATGACCATAAAACAATAGAAGATATATGGAGTAATACTACCTCTTTTTTTATAACTCTCATTCACTCTTTATACTTTATGGATTTTTTCAGTTTTATAACATGTCTGCACTTTATTAAAAATACATAATGTATACATGGAAGTAAATTAATAAGTAATAGAAAATTCTGAAAGTTTTTAAGAACAAAGCTATATTTTGGAGAAATGTTTAAAAAATAATGATACTTTTGCTTTGTTCTTTAATTATTTTTAATGACCTGTGTTTTGGTATTTTTATTCATGCCCTTTCCTATTGAAGTCACTAACCTAAGCATCTTAGTATTTTCAAGCTAAATATTTGTACTTGTCTTCTTCATATTACAGATGAGAAGACTGAGGCATAAAGAAAAATGATGGGGTGAGGGTGGGGGTCGGGGGAACAAGAAAAAAGAGAAAAAAAGAAAAATGGTGGACTAAGTCAAGCAAATAGAAACTTAAAGAAAGTGAAAATTGCTACCCCTTGCAGGTTTCACAGTAATGCTCTTTCTGCTTGGTCAACAGCCTCCACCCTTGCCAGATCCAGAGATAAATTCCCCTCTTCCTCAATGAGCCTCTTTGAGTTTCATTGGGAATGTTGACAGATGCGGGCTGGGTGACCTTTCCTTTATGTTTTACCTTAATAGTCTGGTTTCGGTTTTCCTTAAATAGAGGCTTTAGGGGCCGGAGAGATAGCATGGAGGTAATGTGTTTGCCTTGCATATAGAAGGACGATGGTTTGAATCCCGGCATCCCATATGGTCCCCCAAGCCTGCCAGGAGTGATTTCTGAGCATAGAGCCAGGAGTAACCCCTGAGCACTGCCGGGTGTGACCCCCCTCCAAAATAGAAGCTTTAATTCTTATACCAACAAAATATTGAGATGGGAAATTTTTACTATCTTATGTTTGGAAATTCTGCTTTGTAGATCCAAGTAGGATTATTTCATGGAATACTCTGAATAGAGAAAGGAAATGTTGGCATTATTTTATGTAATTTATCACTAATATAACTTTTGCCATTTAGTGTTTAGAAGTGGGAAGTGATTGATAACAAATGTAATTGTATTAAATAGAATGACTCAGTGTTGATAAAAGAAACACTTGATACATAAAAGCATTTATATTTATTTTTAACAAACTAGTAAAACTATAATGTATTCATGTCTCTAAATACTTTGCTATTCTAAAGTAACAAAACAATCCTAAAGAGTGACTTATTTTTATCATAATTACCCAAACCCTCACCATTTCAAAATATTATTTTTATGCCATTTAACTTAATGCCTAAAAAGTACATATTCCATAGTTGGATTCTTTTTTAGATGCTATTTCATTTGAACACGGGACTATCGTGCCAAAAAGGCCTGTTCTATGAAATAAATGAAGAAATGCATTCATACTATGGCTATTTAGCCATTCCATATCTTAGTGCATTAAAAATTATGCGGAATTTTTTTCAATCGTTGGCCTATTGAGATGAGTATACTTAAAAAATAAAAATATATCAACCAGATGCTAGCTATTCATAATCGATAAGAAGCTAAACACTTAAGTCGAAAAATATATCACAAATTTGTTCCCCAGCCAAGCAGTTATTTTTACCATGCCATCATCATCAGAAGCCACATTCTGACAGAAATCATTTGCTTGAAGTAGCCGTGATATATAAACCCTATGTGGTCTGTGAGTCAGATTTAGGAATATCAGCCACAGAGGGTCTAAAGGCATTGTGCATTAAGTTTGTATTGAGACCTCATTCCAGGTGGCAAGCAGCTGGACTTCTTTTAAAAAATAAAACTTCCAAAATAAAAGCCAAGTGCTTTCCAGGCTGTAGTATATTTACTAGAATCGTCCTCGAAATGTTATGAATTAGGCAGACAAGGGAGATGTGCATAATTTGATATATTTGTTTTGTATTTCCACCGGTCAACAGAATAATGAAAATTCCTTAACTACTTCTCTTTAACTTGCATGAAGAAAGCCCGGTATGTTGCTAAATCTCTTTTAGCCAGCACCACAGAGAAACAACTTTAATCCTTGTTAGAAAATTGCCGAGTCTGGGACTGACAAAGAGCTCATGCTTGTTCCATTGTTAGTACTCCTGGGCCCCAAGAGCAGAGCCCTTTACAGCTGCGTGGATCCCGCCCGGCTCAGCTGCACTATTTAGGAGAGAAGGTTTGTCAATTTCTATTGACAATGGAGAGAGTTTTTCAGGGCCTGTAGCAGTGCTGACACAGTTGGGGATCAATGCCAGCCATTCAGACTGCACCCTCTTTCATTGCTTTGGTTTGTTAATTCAAGACTAAAGGTCCACTGAGGGGGTTCAGGGTGTTTAAGAAAGCTGATGAACTGTTTAAGAAAGCTGATGAACTGCAAGCGTTTATAGCCCTGGTGTGGCAATTTCCATAGTCAGTGGCAACTCCTGGCACTGAGGGAGCTGTGTCCTTGTTGACCCTCTTGTTATTAAAAATGCACAAGTGCTGCGCTTCTCAATATTTCAACACTCTTTCATTGTCAATACCACCTTCTGAGCCCTTCAGCTTGTTGCTTGCTCTAAAGATCTTCTTAGATTGGGTTTGAAAACTTCACCTTAAACACTAGATTAGACTGATGTTCTGTTTTCCGTGCTCCTGTTGATTTGTTGAACCTTCCCAGGGCTGGAAAGCAAGTAGCAGCTTGATGGGGAGACGGGCTGCTAATATGATTTACCAGTCTACAGTCATGCACAATAAGTGTGAATAAATACAGGGGTCTCACAGAGTCAACCCTAGCCTTTCCTTTTCTTTTATTTTTGCTTTAAAAGAGAAATCTCAAGAAAATGAAGTGAGTAATGCATGCCCTTACAGGAGTTGAATGAACCACAAAAAAAAATTTTTTTTTTTTTTTTTGTTAAAGTGGTAGGCTGCTGTCATGAATTGCTGTAGGGGAAAAAAATTGAATATACACTTGCTGCTTGATTTCTAAGTAGACCAAAGAAAGAGTGGCGATGGCATATCCATGAGTTTAGGGCAAGCAACAGAGCCCCTTCGTTGTCACTCCCTGAAAAGAAAAGTGAATAGTCAGCCAAGTTGTTTTACAAAATTAACTTCTGTAAAATGAAAGGATTTCTTCTAAATTCAGTCTCTAATGTGCGTCCTCTCTTTTTCAAGTGTTTTCCCCCTTTGATTGTGAAGGGTCATCTTAGTTTGGAGAGAGGGCAGTATGACATTCACTTACCTTTAACTCTTTTTTTTTTTTTTTTTTGTCCCAAGTTGAAAAAAACTCAGATCTACTGTCTTATCATGACCCAAAAAATGAGTATAGTAGTTCCAGGAGTAGAAAATGGCAAGTACTAGTAATTTCTATTTGCTGGTTGGTTTGTTGATTGGTTGACTTGTTGTCTTCATCTATAATATATAGAAAAGAAGCCTTTCTAGTTGTTTTTCTTTTTTTTATTAGCCAGTCTTAGTAGCAAAAATAAACTCTTGAGCTAAACTGCTTTTTCAATTATTTATTTTTTAACTGAAATTCTTTGATATATAATCAAAAGCAGGCATTATTATCTGTAGAATAATTTTTCTATAGCATTTTTAAAGTAATAGGATGGTAGCTAAGCATGTTACTCATCAATAGTTCTCTTAGTTTCTTTTACATATCTCATTCCCAAATTATTTTTTCTCTAAAATTACATTTTTGTCATGTGTTAAAGAAATTATTTGAATCATAACTTTCTTTGTTACATTAGAAGTCCTTTTGATTATCATTTAATGAAAACTATCATTTATATATAATAGGAAAATGAAGTTAAACTAATTTTAAATTATGAAAATCTTTTAAGAACATACAGATGCTTATCAAGTAATTTTTAAGGAAGTATTTCCATTTCCCTCAAAATTGTCTGTATATTTTATTTTATCTGCCTGCAGTCTAACAGATGAGTTAGGCTAATATGATAGATTTTATATGTCATATTTTGTACCCATAAACAAATAGAATATTCTTCAGAAGCATTTTAATTTGATCGTATCCATTTGGTTAGATTTTAAATTTTACATTTTCTGGAAAGCAATGTGCAATGAAGATTTTAATATTGATTAGTATCTTTGAATACCACTGAGTTCTTGTTTGTGTAAAATAGAACTCAAGACATTGAGCTACAATAATTTGAAATAAGGAACATAAAAGATTTTCAGATTTACCCTGTCAGCAAAAATACTGAATTCACTAGCAGTTATTATTTTGGAGGTATAATTTTCATTTTATAAAGCTATTCTGATCCTTTTATATGTCTTAAAATCAATACTTAATTACTATATAAAATTTGATACATAAAAAATAGATTTTAATAAATAAGTCTAGCCCACATTAAAGTCTTAAAACGTTTGTTCACTATTAATATAGTATTTGAAGTTTAAAACATTTGATAAAATACTAAATGTAATCCATTTACAATTTTGCTTAAAGTATCATTTTATATAAATTTTTATTATCGGTGTTAATATAAGTCCAGATTAATTTCAGATTTATATCACTTGCAGTTTCTATTAGAAATTGGCTTTATGGTTTGTTTATGTAAGAAAAATATTTTTCTTTGTTTTAATACCAGAGAACATATATACATACACATACGTGATAGTGTCTCAGTTTTTATATGCAAAGAGACACAAAACACCACTTTAAAAACTCTGGTTATTTTTTAAGTGCTGAGTAGACATTGATACTTCACAATGACTATCTGAATCAATAATGTTATTATTTTTATAGTGTTTCTTTAAGCCTAATCTGGTGCACAGATTCTGTATCTCTAAAAATGTCACCCCTAATAGCAGGTTCCTATTTTTAAAAGAAACAGAAAATTTCCTTTTACTATACTTACATAAACTATATAAAAGCAGAAAATTACATTAGAGGAGAATTTTCATTTTTCCTCTTAAGAGACTCTAATAAACAGAGCACCAACCCTTCAAAATATCTTGCAGAGTGAAACATAAAATTCTTTGGTCAGTGGGCTTCTGATTTGACACTCAAAAATTCCATTCTGATAATGGTATTTTCTAATAGTTTTCAAAGATCTTGACAAATAATAATAGTACATAAAGGTGTGGCAGAGGGTTATTGATGAATAAACTGTGTATTTCTTTTTTGGTGGAGGGGGCAACTCTCTTTTAAAAGATTATTTGTAGGTATTGGTTGTATGCATTATTGCAGAATGCCTCTATTTTTGTTGTTGTTGTTGTTGTTTTACTTCAGGCTAATATAAAATTTGCCTTTGAAAGTAATTTACCTGGATTTTTTCCCTTGCTGTTTTGCAGTCCATTTGGTCCCATAACATGTATTTAGTACCTATTGTTACCTACAAATTACAAAGCAAGCCACTAGGCTCCAAGTGCAAAAACACTGTTTCCCATGAATGTGTTACAGCTGAAAGACCATAATGTTAATTCACATAAAGAACAGCCTAGGTCAACTTAGCAGATTTTCTAGCAAAACATACAATTCTGTTAACAGGAAATTATAGCAGTATTGACTTCAAGTGCTGATCTGTGGTCATTTCAGAGTGTTTCATTACCCCCTCATTACCGAATCTGTTAAATGAATGCTGCAGACTCTGTTTTCTTTTTGTTCTCCCCTCTACCCCCATTCTTCTTTCTAGCAATGGTACAGCAATTCCATGAAAGTCATTTGTGTGTGGTTGGCTGATAGATTGGACCTTCAGCTTCATATTTACCAACTGAAGACTCTCATCAAAATTGTGAAGGTAAACAAAATGTGCTTAATGTGAATTGCCCACCAAGTGCCAAAGAATAATGGCAAGATATTGACACACCAGAAAATCATATATTATACAACTAAATTAATGCAAGTACTTTATAAACTACCACTCTTGATGATCTGCTGCTCATTTGCATTTTTTGCTTAGTTTACTAAATAAATATGAATTTTTGCACTATTAAGATAATATTTTAGCAAAAAAACAAAACAAAACAAAAAAAGATATTTGAGGTAATGTACATAAAACCTCTTGCATTTTACTAGTATGTCAGAAATAATTTATATTAACTTGCTTAAGTATTTTTTGAAAATTTATTTCTTGCATATTATTATGAGGACTTTTGACTTTAATTTGCTGTGAATATGAAAACTGTTATTTTGTTACACTCTGGTATAAAATATTTTGTCTCCTTGATTCTTACGTACATATGTACATATATTTCTGAGTAAACTCTTAAAAAATACATGAATTCTGGGGCTGGAGTGGTGACACAGTGATAGGACATTTGCCTTGCATATGGCTAACCTAGGACAAACTGCAGTTTGATCCCTATGAATCCCATATGGTCCCCCAAGACAGGAGCGATTTCTGAGTGCATAACCAGGAGTAACCCCTGAGTGTCACTGGGTGTGGCCCAAAAAACAAAAAAAAAACAAAACAAAACAAATATGAATTCAACATGATTTTTCAATCTTTGTAAGTTCTAGTGGAGGCACAAAATTAACCTCAAAAAAATCTTTTCTTAAAGTTGGTATATATCATTTAATAAGATAGGTATATGTCCTATCTTATTAAAAAGAAACATGATAGGAGTTTAGGTACTTAACTCTCATGTGACCAACCCCAATTTTATCATTTGCACTACATATGGTTTCCTGAAGCCCAACAGTATCACTGAGTACATAGTCAGAGGTAATTCCAGAGCATCACCAGGTATAATCCAAAACCAAAATTTAAAAAGAAAGTTGTTGACCATGTGGGGTGGAGAGGAGGGAGATTTGGGGTATTTGTGGTGGGAACATTGCACTGGTGAAGGGGGGTGTTCTTTACATGACTGAAATCATACAACTACAATCATATTTGTAATCACGGTGTTTAAATAAAGATAAGTTAAAAAAAAAAGTAACAAAAAAAAAAAGTTGTTGACCAAAATTGTAACATATGTGTTCCAGGCTTACTCTGGGTTCTATGCTCAGGAGCTCAGGTTGCCAAACTAAACTCAGATTGCTGTATGTAAGATAAGAACCTTACCTGATATAACTAGCTCTGTAGCACCATCAAAGTATCATTCCTTGACTTAACAGTTTCAGCATCACCTAAGAATTTATGTATGAATAGAAACATTTCTTTTTATTGCTGGAGATTGAGTCCGACCTCACACATTCAAGGCAATGGTGTCTACCATGGAGCTACCCAGTACACCCTAAACTTGCAAATTATTGAGCCCCACCCAAAACTACTGAATTAGGAGTTCTAGAAGCAGAAATCTATATATTAACAAACTTGATAGTTGATAGGTATTGAAGTTGAGAAACATTGTCCTATCATTGCAAAAGATTTCTATTCACATTAACTCATCATTCTCTTGGTTTATGAATTTAACTAGAAGGCAAATTCATTTGTGCCATAGAGGTACTGGCTTTTTACAAGTTAGATAATCTACTAAAAGAGAGTTCTGTTCCAAGTTAGATATTAGCAAATCTACTGAAACACAGAACCATACCTATTAATAACTAATAGCAATCAGGATTAACCATAAATAGCAAATGAAATTATAGTCACCTAATAATTTAGTACTATTAAGTACATTACATTGCAGAGGATTAATATATTTGGTTCAGTAATAGGTAGGGCATTTGCCTTGCACTCGATCTACCCAGGACTAACCCGGGTTCAATCCACAGCATCCCATGTGGTCCCCTGAGCCTACCAGGAGCAATTTCTGAATGCAGAGCCAGGAGTAACCCCTGAGCACCATCGGGTGTGGGCACCCAAAAATTCTAATATTCACAAACTGTAAGCAAATTGTAATCTGTTAATGTTTGCCTCAGTTTCTGGACTTTTTGGTACTCACTGTAACTTGGAGAACCTTTAAAGAAGTTTGAAATTTTGTTTTCATGAAAGAAATAAGGATAATTTGTATTTACCTCATAGCTACTTATGCTGAGTTTATAGTCTATATTATGAATAACATTGGATTAGCTTGATACGCTCATGATTAGCTAGGTTTTTCAGGTTAATTTCTACAGTGTTCAGATGATCAGAAATCACATATTCAGCCAATCGATAAAATTTTGCAAATGTTTAAGTTCTTTGAGTAAAAATGTTTAATTCTTATTTAATTTTCTCCAACAATTACTGTTTTGGGACCAGAGTGATAGTACAGTGGTAGGGTGCATGCCTTGCCAGCCTGAAACAGACCCAGGTTCTATTCCCAGCATCCCATATGATCCCCTGAACTTGCCAGGAGCGATTTCTGAGTGAAGAGGCAGGCTTAACCCCTGAGCACCACCAGGTTTGGCCAGAAAAAATGAAAAAAAAAAAACTTTGTATTTTTATTTTATCAATGTCATTATAGTTAAATAAAAATACCAATAAAATTTAAAATTATTTAATAAAAATTATTTTTGGGGGGGTTTTTTGTTTGTTTGATTTTTGTTTTTGGCCTATACCCAGTAGTGCTCAGGGGTTACTCCTGGCTCTCTGCTCAGAAATCGTTCCTGGCAGGCACTGGGAACCATCTGGGATGCCAGGATTCGAACAACATTGGTCCTGGGTCGGCTGCTTGCAAGGCCAATTCCCTACCACTGTGCTATATATCCGGCCCCTAAGCCACTGTTGATTTGTTATAAATTTTCATGTGATTATCAATGACTAAGACTGATAAATATGAAATTAAGCTACATGAATATATTTGACTAGTTTATTTTGCTTTTTATAAGCAGTCTATATATTCAACCAATGCTTTGTTGGGCTAATACAGTTAATCAAACCAGAATATTTTCTTTATTCATTTAAAATGATTATTTTCATAACAAAAATAAGAATGAATTATCTTAGTGTTCTAATTTTTCTACTTTGAATAAAATTTAGATTTAATACATATGTTTATCATTCTTTACAACCTATATAGATTTGTATATGATGTTCATTTCAACCATTCATTTTAAATTATATCAATTAGCACATGGAAAGAAATGTGAAGGCCTGGAGGTAGACTATCAGTCCAGCTCACTGAATGTGAGACTGCATGCAATCTCAGCCTGCATGTTACAGCAGGGTGGTGCATTGTGTCCAGAAAACAAGCTACCCAACTCTGACAATCTAGTACTCATTCTTTACAAGGATGACTCTTCTAATATGGTCTTGACAACCAAGATGGCTTCCAGAATTATCTGATAACTCTCCCCAGCAAAAACATTTCAACCCTTGTTAGTTCATTCATCTTGTTTACAAAGAAATGAGGAAAAAGTCCAGGAATATTTGTATAAGTGATTTAGGACTAAGAAATCATTTGCAAAGTTGTAACATCATGATTTTTTGGATGGGACAAAGAGAATTCCCAAATAATTAAGATAGATGAACTATTTATGTTTTTTATACTGGTTATAGAACATTTAAAAGCCTTTTAAATTGGTGCTGGAGGTGTCGGCAAGGTGGCGCAAGCTGTAAGGCGTTTGTCTTGTGTGCAGCTAACCTAGGACGGACTACGGCATTCCATATGGTCCCCAAGCCAAGAGGGATTTCTGAATGCATAGTCAAGAATAACCCCTGAGTGACACTGGGTGTGACACAAAAAGCAACAAAAAAAAATGGTGCTGGAGAGAGAATACAACAGGCTAAGGCATATGCTTTGCGTACATGTACATTATACTGTCATTAGAGAAAATTTCTAGCTAAGTTAACTGGATACTAGAGCACTTATGGGAGTGACTCCCAAGCACCAAGTGGGAAGTAGCCCCTGAGTACTACAGATATGGACCCCAAAACTAATATTAAGAAATTGAAAATAAAATCCCTTTAAGTCAGATGGATTTGGAACTATTCTCAGTGTTTCCCAATCACTCTGGTTTGCAATTCTTTGTAAAGGCTTGAGGACGCAATGCAGCTGGGCCTCAAGGTGCTGTGAATTACCAGTGAGAGACCCCAGTGGTGCTCAGAGGTCTTCCTGGCCTTACCAAACAGTGCTCAGATACCTGCAGGAC
Source organism: Suncus etruscus (assembly GCF_024139225.1). NCBI lineage: Eukaryota > Metazoa > Chordata > Mammalia > Eulipotyphla > Soricidae > Suncus > Suncus etruscus. The sequence continues at coordinate 131,028,163 of NC_064848.1, read as the reverse complement.
TCCATTTGATTTGTTTATAGTACTATGTGGTGCCAGGGATTGAACAACAGTCTTCCCACATGCAAAGGTGTGCTATCTTTCTAGACCCCAGCTTTCTTTTTCACATGAAAAAATGAAAATCAACTGAGCAGCTATATGTTGCAGGCCTTTATCTAATACAAAAAATATTAAGACCATGACCAGAGTGATAGCACAGCAGTAGGGCATTTGCCTTGCAGGCAGCTGACCCAGGATGGACGCAGGTTCAATCCCTGGCATTCCATGTGGTCCCCCAAGCCAGGGGAGATTTCAGAGCCAGGAGTAACCCCTGAGTGCCACCAGGTGTGGCTCAAATATGTGAGCTGGTCTCACATGTGACTGGTCTTAATATATATATATATATATATATATATCCATATGTGTGGATACATGGCGCTAGACAACAGGTCATCCATATCTCCCCCCTTGTGATGTGTACTTTCCTATTTTTATGCTGGATTATATGCCAAAGCTCTCTCCACATTTGAAGAAGCCCACACTCTTTCTTGAACATGCTACTTGTTATTCCCTCCGTATCTTATCCTCTCCTTTCCCTTCAGGGTCTCCAAATAAAATATATATTTTACTTAAAAAAAGACATAATAAGGGCATCCTAGAGAAATCCAACTATAAAAAACATGATTTCTAAAGAGTGATATTTATGAATACCTGTCATACAGCTTCCAATTATTTTTTTGATATTAAGTTAAATGGTTGAGTATTAACTATATATACATCCAAAAGCTTTCAGAATAGTCAAAGAAATAGTACAGGGATTAAGGTGCTTGTCTTGCAAGCAGACAAACCTGGTTTGATCTCCAGCACCATATGGTCCCTTAGTCTATACCAGGAATGATCCCTAAGAAAGCCCAGGAGTAATCTCTTCACAGCACTAAATGGCACCAGAAAAACAAAAACAAAAACAAAAAAACAATCAAAAAACTGTATGACAAGATTTATGTTCTAATAAAATCTCAGAAGGAAAAGAAAATTTCAAAAAGACATTTGGGTTTACATACATTTTACCCAGTGATAATTATAAAATTTTAATTGAAGATATTAAAAATATATACGTATTCTGCTAAGTTCGTCCTTTTCTTCTACATATCTCCCCTAGCACAATGTAAAATGTTTATAAAATACGTATTTTTCTGTACTAAGGCAAAGACTCAATTGAAAAATTAAGAATTCCTATATAATTTGAGCTGGAGCTATAGCTCTGCATGTGGCTTTTGTCTTGCAAATGGCCAACCCAGGTTTTATCCCTAGTATCCCATGTGATTTCCAAAATCTACCAGGAATACTGTAATTTCTGACCACAGAACCAGGAGTAACTCCTGAATGCCACTGGGTATGACCCAAAAACTAAGAAAAAAATAAGTAATATAAAATAAAAAAGCATATAATTTGTCTTCATTACTTGTTATTCAAATTGTAAATTCTATGTAAGTAGGAATGTTTGGGGATCCATCTCCTTGTTTTTCACCTGACTGTCACAACTTTTTGCTGTACTCAGGGCTTATAGTTTGATTTTTGTTCATCTGGGATTACATTGAGCAGTGCTCAGAACTTATTCATTACTCTACAATCAGGGGAAGCTCCTGGTGGGCTTAGGGGACCATATAGAATGCCAGAAATTGAAGCCAGTTCAACTACATGCAAGGCAAGCACCCTACCTGTTGTACTATCACTCTTCTTTTTTTTTTTTTATATGCCATTGCTATTCTCTAAGAGTGATTCTCAGTTTTGGGTCCACACTTGGGGAGTTAAAAACCCTGAAATACAGGGGCTGGAGAGATAGCATGGAGGTAGTGCATTTGCCTTGCATGCAGAAGGATGGTAGTTGGAATCCCGGCATCCCATATGGTCCCCCGAACCTACCGGGGTGATCTCTAAGTGTAGAGCCAGGAGTAGCCCCTGATTGCTGCTGGGTTCTGACCACATCATGATTATAGTTTTAATAACACTATCCAAGTCTCCTCATTTTAGAACCCAACAAAATGATTAATATGGGCAGTTATAATTCAAATCCATTATTGGAGTGTCCAAGATCGCTTTTGAAATGACAGTTGAGTACAAATGCATAGGATATAGATATCTAGGTGTATATATATCCATACATAGTCATCCTTCTCTAAGCAAATGTTCTCTTCTTCCAGAAAACCTACAGAGACTTCCGATTGCAGGGTGTCTTGGAAGGCACCCTGAACAGCAAGACATATGATACCTTACACAGGCGTTTAACAGTAGAGGAGGCCACTGCCTCTGTTTCTGAAGGCGGAGGACTCCAGGGCATTACAATGAAAGACAGTGATGAAGAAGAAGGCTGACAACACAGCTCCGTAGAAGAAAATAGGACCTTAATGTTGTTGATTTTGTACCTGTCCTTGTAATTCTGTTTTTTAGACCAACTGCTTGTATTTCATTCTACATTTTTTAAAAAGTATATCTGGCAGCAGTGTTAAAGAGAAAAATGCCAAGTGTGGTTTTCTTCCTTTTTGCAGAATATAGCTGCTTTTGTGTAGCTTGACCTAAAATGAGCTTTGACTTATACTTGGAACATGCTTTCTTTTTCCTTTTTAGATGTTTTTTCCCCTAAAATCACATCATATGTCCTATGTAAAATGAGATGTGTTTCTCATAATACATTGTGAGAAAAAGCCACTCTGGTTATTGCCCTAGCTCTGTTGTACTCTTGTTAACATGGTGTGTCCGCCAAAAGTTTATCATTTATGTGAAAAATTTGTCTACAGTTAATTTGCCATTGATGTAATATTGTATAAAAACCTTAACCTTGGTTTTAGAACTCTGCATTTATCTGCAGGAGTATTTCTGGGCTTAAAGGACTGCCAAATCCAAATTTAGACTAGATTATCCAATGTCCTTGTACCTTGTTCCATTTTGAACATTCCCTTCTCAAGTGTAAAAAGTTTCCAAATGTGCAGTAGTAAGTAAATGTCATTAACATACATACCATGTTCTGTTTCTAAGTGTTAACTGCTTGCAGGCAATAAAAATTCATTTGGTCATCATAATTCTTTCTGTATTTATTAGAGTTGTCTAGATTAAATACATAAAAGATGTTTGCAGATATTTCAAACATCTCAACAACTTGGTTCCCTGTTTTTCTTGCTTTTGTTCATTTTTATTACTCAAATGAGTAAGACATTAAATATTTCACTAAGTAGGCACACATACAGTTCTTAGAATTAGTTCCTATTTCCATAGCAAAGATATAGTTGCATACTTATACACTGCATTATTATCATTAATAACTGTTTTCTGCTATTGATAGTAAAGGTAACTAGAATTTGGCAAAGCAGTTATATTTTTATTACCCAAGTATTGTTTCAATTTTAAAAGATAATCATAATAAGCATACTAATTTCCATCTGAGTGTATATTCTTTTTTGTTGTTGTTGTTGTTGTTTGGTTTTTGGTTTTTTGGGCCACACCTGGCAGTGCTCAGGGGTTACTCCTGGCTGTTTGCTCAGAAATAGCTCCCTGGCAGGCACGGGGGACCATATGGGACACCGGGATTTGAACCAACCACCTTTGGTTCTGGATCGGCTGCTTGCAATGCAAATGCCGCTGTGCTATCCCTCTGGGCCCAGTTTTTGTATATTCTTAAAATATGCTGGCTTATTTTGATAGAGCAGTCAGATAAATTTGGTTTTTTGGGGAAGGGGTTATTATGTTGGTTTTTGTTTTTATTTTTGATTTGGGGCCATTCCTGGGCTTTGCTCAGGGCTTACACCTAGCAGAGCTTGAGGAACCATATGGGATGCAGGTATAAAACCCAGCCCAGATGCATGTAAGGCAAGTGTTCTACCCTCTGTGTCATCTTTTGGTTTGATCTAGCCCCACATAGGTAATTTTTAAATGAAGTAATTTAATGCAAAATAAGGTAATCATCACTAAATTAGTTTACTAAATTTACTAAATTACTACATTAGTTTACTTAATAAACTAAACTCTGGAACTTTAAAAATGAAACAACTTCTTGAACTTCTAAATTTATTCTGCCACTGTGTTACATGACAATAAAGTTCCCACAAAAACCTTAACCTATAGTTAGTTTTTAATTTTGCTTTGACTCAATTTGGGGGATCCATAAGTTGAAAATGCAGTGACATAGGAGAAATTTGAGATTTTCTTCCTTTGCTGGATTAGAAACTGCCAGATCAGTACTGATGAAATGACTCATCTTCATCCTCACTGCTAATACCATAATTTTTTCAGGCTTTTTGTGGCCATTAGTTACCCTAAATCTCTTATAACTTTCTCACCATTTTTTCTGCTGTACATATGCTGTGATTGAAACTTGCCCACTTGTTTAAAGATCTACTTCCTTGTTGCTGCACATCTTTGCCTACTTCACTTATTTTCTCCTAAATAATGATTGATGGCCCTCCCATCTCTTTAAGGTAAAATCTATTTCCAAAGATATGTGGAATTCAAAAATAAAATGGAAAGATGATAGTGTAAGGGAAAGAACTTGGGCACAGTAGGTTTATCTGCGGACTTGACCTATTTAACCCATTTGTTATTGCCTCTTTGCTGGTCAGCTTCTTATAGCATTGGGGCAGATTCTGGTTCTCTTTGCTCCTTTCCATCCACACCGAAATTTCTAAACGCTGCACTATTCTACTTTAACCTCTAGCTTCTCCCACAGCGTGGACAACGACGGTCAAAGGTGGGTAGTGGAGATGCTGGCAATTTTATGTAGACTATCTAGACTGATCTTTAAGACATAGAAAGAAGCATGAAAAGAATTTTTCGACAAACTCCGAAAAAAAAAATGAAACGTGGACTTGGGATTTTGCCCAGAAATGCTGTGCAGCATTACAAATTCCTTGAAATGATTTAAGAATTGTTGGTTGGTGTGTGTAACTGTTGGTGAATGCCAAACATCTGCCTATTAAAGAAAGCCAAGTGTTGTTATTCTTTTAGAAAGTGTTATTAAAAAAAAATAAAAATAAAACCAAACAAGTGTTGCAAGATTTTAAAGCCAGTATCATTTTAATTCCGATAACTCTTCTAAATCCTGTTGGGAACGGGTAAAACGTATTTATTTGCTAAATGCAGCTGGAGAAATGAACTAATACAGTCAAAGGTTAGCCGAAATAGGTCTATGAAATAACACATTTAGGAGCAAAGTTTTTCGGAACACTTGTTTGAAAAAAATATATATATAATAATGCCCCCACACCCCAGGTAAAGAGCCTCCCAGAAGCTTAATGTAAACCTTTAGGCTCCAGCTGTGGGTCGTTCTTGCATTCATGGATTTTTTTTCACTTGAATTCTCTTTAGAGCTTGTTCATTGTACCTCACTCCAGAGAAAGGATTTCCTGCTACTTTTGCAGCCGGGAGAAAAGTCTCGGGGCTCGCTCCCCGCCCCCAGGTCCGAATCTATTGGAACCGCGCGCAGCCAGGGCTGAGCCATTGCGAGCTCCCCGCCAGGTGCGCTGCGGTGTGTGGGACTAGGACGCACGGCCCGTTCGGCTCCTGGAGCCCCTTCCCGCCATGTTCTCTCTCTTGAGGGCCGTTCCAGCCCCTAATTCCACCACTTCTCGGAGGGAACCCGCAGGGACCTCAGGCGGGTGGGTATCAGGTCAAGTGGGCGAGGCCGAGGATGGGATTCCCACGCTCTGGGGCGCAAGGCTGGTGTCTGAGAATCAAGGGTTAGGATCACTGTTATTTTTACTCCCCCAACCCGAAAATGATCATTTCTCCATCGGGACCCCCGGGATGTTCCCAGGAGATTCCCGCGCATTGCAGAGAGGAGGAAGTGCGGGAGGGGGGCGCGAGAGGCATCTACTTGCGAGGCGCGCAACTAAGTAGGTTCTCGAGCTCTCCCGGGCACAGCCCTCCACTGCGCTGTTGGTCCCCGCCGACCGTCCTCGTCCCATCGTCCCTTCGCTGGCTCTAGGCAGATTTAGGAGGCTCAAAGTACGGGCTGTTGGAAGAGCAGAGCAGCAGATTACGTTAGTTTTCCCCCTTCGCGCTCTTTCCTCCCCGCCCCTACCCCTGCACTCTGCAGGGAAATGCTTGAAGGTGAGGAGCCTCTTTCTCTCTAGTCGGGAAAGGCCCTGCTGGCTGGACCAGGTCCTGGACAACCTGTGTGCAAAGTCCAACGCCTGTCCAGTGAGGCCTGGGCAGAAGCAGCGAGGTGCTAGCAGCGCCGCCCTCCAAGGGTCAGGCCAAAGTAAAGTGCGTGGCTGAAAAGGTGAGAGGGGGGTGGGATCCTACAGATGCACGCGCCCCCCCCCCCCTCCAGTCCGCTCCTTTCGGTGACACTGAGGCATGAAGACATTTCAGAGAATGGGGCCTGCACAGGAGCAAGTTCTGAGCCAGGAGTTCCAGTCACGGGTGGCAGTCACCAGGGTGAGAATGGGGACTTGGTGCATTTGCAATATGTGGTTTGAATAGAGAAAGTCAGTGGGTGGAGAGGAGAAAGCAATGTAGAAACCCCCTAACTTCAAGAACCTTCAAAAATAGCTGCCTGTCACTCTAGGGACTGTGAAAAAAATCAAAGTTTTTCACAACCAAGGGGAACTTGTAATATTCATTATATATGTATATGTATATGTGTGTATATATACATATATATGAACACACACATATATATTTAGCTGGAGAAATTGGATAGGGGTTAAGGTGTCAAACTCGAATACGAGTCCAGGCGCTACATAGAGTTCGCAGAACTTCACCCAGAATAATCCCTGAACATAAAGCCAGGTGTAAACTTCAAAAAGAAAAAAAAAAATGTCTGGATGTAAATGGTAACAGCAATCTCTGATCCCTGGAATCCTGCATTTGAACAACTTGGCTTCTGTCAAGTTACTGAAACTCCAGTTTCATTCCTGTTTGTGGGTGGTAAAGATTGCGGCCAAGATGAAATGTTGCTTGGACTGAAGGTGGATGGCGGTGCCCTGACTCTCCCAACAAGGTCCATCACTCTTGGAAGCCTTTCTCCCAGGCCCACTGGCCTTTTTTAGATGCCAACCCGGCAGATCTTCTGGCCAGCTCCCTGCGTGTCCAGACACTGGCTCAGAGTGTCCAGTATGGAATCTATATAGCGGCTGTCCCAGCGAGCCGAGAGAAGGAGTCTGGGAGGGGCGAGTTGATTTCAGTCTCCAAGAGGGGCCCACAAAGGGAGAGTCGCCCCCAGGATCTGAGAGGGAAAGCAAAGCTGCTGCAGACTTGCGCTCTTGGGTCACACTGGGGAATGTTGGTCCTGGACCCTAGAATCTGCCCTACAAGCAGGATAGCAACTAAAAGGCCAGCCCCACAGGTGCATAGTAAGTTAAATTCAGGAAATTTCAAATGTGATTTGGTAGTGTTAAGGACAAGTTTCCCAAAGCTTAAAATTCAAGGTGGTCAAAAATTACCCTAGGGAACCTAACCAGAATTCCGTTCTCACACCTGGTCTGGAGTTTCTGCAACTAGACAAACTGATTAAAACACACCCTGTTCCCTCACCCAGTAAAGCATTTCATCTTCCTGTATTTTGAAACTTTACCTTCAGAGAGGTTATATTTGGTGATTTGGGGGGTTATTTTTAATCAACAAATAGACATATTCTTAGGGTTGTCTTAAATGTCTTTACACATTATCATTCATTGGGATCAGTAGTTGTCAAGAAGGAAAGAGTTGATTTAGTGTTCAAAAACCCTACAAAGACAGTGACTCAAGCTCTGGCACAAATTTGCTTATGAAGCCTCATGCCCAAGATGCAACTGTGCAAAATCTACAAGTGTAACTTAAAAAAATTTTTGCATTATATCGTTTAGTTTGCCAACACATGAATACTAACTCTCTGCGGCCTCATTGTCAGAAAAAAATTTTTAGGGGCCGGAGCTGTGGCGCAATCGGTAGAGCATCTGCTTTGTATGTGCTAAACTAGGAAGGACTGCAATTTGATCTCCCCCCCCCTCCCGTGTCACATATGCCCCCCCAGCTAAGAGCAATCGCTGAGTGCATAGCCAGAAGTAACCTCTGTGTGTCACTGGATGTGGCCTGACAGTGCCCCCTCCCCCCCAAAAAAAAAGAAAGAAAAGAAAGAAAACTTTAAATGCTGTACATAAGAGGAGAAATTTCTTTCAAGTGCTCAGGAAACAAATTTTAACTGGGATAACACTTGGGTAAGGTAGTAGAAAATGTCTTATTCAAGAGTGCTGGCATAGTGGGAGGCCAGTCTCACAGACTGAGTTTCAAAAAATGACTACTGAAATGTAGAAAGTGCTAGAAAAGCCAGGATATATGCCAACTGTGGCAGAACAGGGCTTCAGAAAAGTTGGGTAACAATTTGGAGGACAAACTTCAAAGTTGATGTTTTGAAGAACCTCATTCATCATCACTCATTCAAACCACAGTTTGTTTGTTGTTGTTTTTTTATTTTGTTTTGTGGTGGTTTGGGGGGTCAGAGGGGATTTGTTTTGCTACATTTTGTGTCTGTGAGGTGTGTGTGTGTGTGTGTGTGTGTGTGTGTGTTAGATTAAAAAGAACTATGAGAAAGTTGGTTAATTTTAGAAATTCCTAAATGCTTCTAAGAGATGAAATCTTCTTGAATCAAACTGGAGTTTTGAAAAGTTTTGGGTAAATGTTAATTCGTGAACTCACAGAAAAAACGTTTTCCCTAGGGAAACAATTGAGAAAGGGTATAGGAGAGTGAGGTTCCAAGATGAGGAGGCTCCAAAGACTATGAAAAATCATTTAGTGAAAATCAGCCTTCATGTGTCTCTGAACATTTCTAAGACACAAAAAACAGAATTACTAAACAAAAGGGCTACTTATAACTATAGTTGTCTGTAAAATATTTGGGAAAGCAAAGTGTACAAATTAACTGTTAAAAGACGTGATAGTTATTCATATGTTAAGTAGTTTTGTTTTGAATTCCTTTTCAGTCACAAGGTCTCCCAAGAATGAAATGAGTTTGAATTATTGTCCCATTTTACAGAAAAACAATTCAAGGCAAAAGGGGAGGGCCTCTATCCTTCTGGTTGACAAGATGTCTGCTGGTTGTGTGGGCCCTTTCCTGCTGGCATACCCTAGCTTAAAGTGGGGGCAGGAAATGGACATCATTTCTTTCAGCCTACAAAACATCTGGGACAAATTGGTGGTACAAAAAAACTTTCTTTGAAAAAGAAATGGTTGTTCCCAATTTCAATGGACAATTGAATGATCCAGCTTAAAAAGGATAGTAAGGGACTGGGAGGAGAAAAGGAGAATGGGGATTTTATTTTATCCTTTATGGGGTGCCAATGGTGGAAGTTGGGGGAGGTATAGGAGGGGGCGGGTCAGAGAATTAACTACACATTTGAAAAAAAGCAGACATTTTCTTTTAAATTCCTGTTCCTAGAGTTTTAATTGAAAGCTCCAAAAGTTCATTTTAAATAACAATTGCAAACTACTGTGGAATTGAATATGGCCCATGCCATAGATTTTGCAGAGAAAAGACAGAAGGAATCACTATAGAATGCAGGCAGTACAATGAATTAAAAAAAAAAAAAAAAAAAGGCCTTTCCCACTTCCAATTTCTGATGACCACTCAGACCCTGTACATAAAAGCGAGGGTGACCATGCTCATTCCTTGCTGGGTTGGGTGGAGACAAAGTGCAAATCCAAAGAGGCCCTTCAGCTTACAATTAGTGATATTGGAATCCTGCAAACTTTCATCTTAAAGTTAATCTTATCCCAGGTTCCACACACAATCTTTAAGAATGCATCACAAGTGGGCTCCAGATTCTGCATTTACTAGTATCTGAGTTTCAAATGCATTAAAAAAAAAAAAAAGAAAAAGGGGCCGGAGAGATAGCATGGAGGTAAGGCGTTTGCCTTTCATGCAAGAGGTCATCGGTTCGAATCCCAGCGTCCCATATGGTCCCCCGTGCCTGCCAGGAGCAATTTCTGAGCATGGAGCCAGGAGTAACCCCTGAGCACTGCCGGGAGTGACCCAAAAACCACAAAAAAAAAAAAAAAAAAAAAAAGCTGACTTGAAAAGCAAGCACAATCACCACATGTCTTTTGTTGCTGACACATTCTACTTGTCCATCTCCTATTTGATCTGACTAGTGAGAGAACGGCTACCAGTTAGGGTCCCTGTTTTCTGTACCTAGAGAGGTCTTCACTTCCACAAACTTCCCTATTAAAATATTAAAGAGTAATGACCTTGCCTTTAAAAATAAAATCCATGTCAACCCAATAAAAGAGGAAAAATTTCCTAGGAAAGTGAAAAAAAAATTAACTTACCCTTCTTTTTCGGTAATACAGCATAAGTTCTTGATGTTTAAAAACTCTTGCTTTAGCAAGAAATCTGAGTCCTCATCTCATCATTAAAGCCAATTTCCCTTTCTCTCCCCTTGCCCCTTCCCTGTCTCTGTCTGTCTCTCCCCCTCTTTTTCCCTCCATCTCTCTCTTCCTCTCTCTTCCCCCGTTCTTTCAACAGTGGTGTGAAAGTTCAGTTATTTTCTGTTGTGAGTAAAAAGCTCTGGAAATCAGCTAATGTGCCAACACCGGGAACCTGTCCAGGCCCACGGTGTGAAATAGAATATGTGCTGTTGGATTATTATTTTTGTCCTTTAGGTTTATTTCTACGCCCTCGTATTATGTAAATTTCTGAGAAGCTGTGAATCACAGGGTTAGGGAGAGGAGGTGGGTGTTTGGTTTTTGTTGTTGTTGTTTTCTTTCCCTTTTCCCTACCCTTTCCCCTTCACTTGCAGGGGAGAAGACTCCCTCAAGCCCTCCCGTTCCCCCAATAAAAACCAAACCCTCTTTGAATGATCCTTAGTTGGTCTGGTTCCTTCCTTAGTCTTCTTACCCTGGCCCGGCCGCTTCTCATATAAATCCAGAACCCGTGGGCCCCAGAAAGGGCCGCGTATGTGACGTCAGATGGCCTCTGTGCCCCTGTCGCCTGCATCACACGGACGCCAGGTGTTGACCGTTTTCTGGGATCTACAGGACCCTCTTTCTCTGGGAGACTAATGGAAAGAAATGACTGTCGGCTCCATTCATAGGGAGCCTTTTGCTGCACTTAAACCTAGAAAGAAAGGGTGGGAGAGAAAAGGAGCATCAGGGTCGCTATGAATTCAAACGAAGCGTGTTTTAACGGGCTGTCAAAGTACATAGCGTATCTCGGGAGGAATCTAGGTTCATCTCGTAGTAAGTCAGCGCTTTACGCACAGCGGCCCAGTCTGAGCTAGGCTTGAGTTGGAGGGTGGGAGGTGGCGAGCAGGGCGGGGCGAACGGACCCCCCAAATGCACCCAACCCCGGCAGGACTCGGTGGTAGCCAACTGGAGGAGAGCAGCGGGCCATCCAGTCCTGGGCTCTCCCACCTGCTTTGGGCAAACAAACAAGGGGTTGGCTTCAAGAGCTCTGGAAGGGGAATGAAAGGACAACTTGGAGGGGGAGAGGAGGTGTCACTGGAAGGCAGACAGGAGGAAATTGTCTCCTAACTCCAATTTGCAGAGATTAACTACAGCGTTCCCAGGTTCCCCGGGACGCCCGGGATACCCTGGTGTTAAGGTTCCCGAGGTAGAGGTAGTGGGTGCACACACGGACCTGAAAGATTTGGGGAGAGGTACTCAGAGATGCTTTCTTCCCTGTCCACCACAAAAACGTTTTTTAAAATGGACATAAGAAAGTGTTCCTCAATCCCGCCCATTTAAAATGAGTTTAGGAAGCTGTTTTCTAAGAAATTCAAATTCTAAACTGGGAGAAAATTTTTTTTTCTTAAAAAACTCAAGCAAACAAACCTATAACTCCTTTGTGGGCGTGCCCCGACATCGGGCCGCTTTCCCGCTCACCCCACATCTGAGATGAAATGACCCTTCAATTCCACTCGGATTCGTTCAAGTAAGTCCAATAATTGGCTAATGCTCAGCTTCAAAAACTTTCCAGAGTTCCTGCCATCTGTCACTTGGTCTTTAAAGCCCATCAGGCTCCTTCGCATTCCCCACCCCTAGCCTCACTCCCAAACCCTAAATTCCTCCCGCCTTCCGGCTTTTCCCAGTCTTAGGGTCTGAGTAGGTGAGGTAAGGGCGAAGAAGCCGCTTCTAGATCCATGGTGGTGAGCTAGGGGAGAGAAAGCGGAGGGGGCGTCCCGCAGAATCGAAGCGAGCGGGTCGGAGGCTGCGCTTCAAGAGCTGATACTGCACCCTCCCCCCGGGTTCCCGTGTTTTGCCTCAACCAATCCCCCAACCCCACCTCGACCCCGCACAACGGTGAAAAGCCCTTCGACTCTCCACCCGCTCCAGAAGTCTGGAACCACCTCCACCACCCGCCCCCCCAGGCTGCCAGCCGAAACTGGTGGCCCTCGGGCTTGCCCAATTCTTGTGAACTAGTGTGGACTAGTGGGCAAAAACCATAAGCGCAGAGCCGGACTGGGGAGTTTGCAGCTGTTTCCTTTCACTTCGGTCTTCTTGAGTGGCTCTGCAGGGCAATCGAAGCTTGAATGAGTGAGGCGGGGCACCCTGGCAGCCACCAGGGTCGCGGGCTCAGAGTTCGGCTTGGCAGCCGCGGAGCGCGGAGCTCCCAAACCAGGGATGGAAGGAGCCAGGGAATGCGGGTCGGCCCCGCGCGCTCGGGAGCCAGGCGATTACGGGGCAGCTCACCGGCGCTTACAGCCTTTTTGACTCCAGAATTTGGATTGAACTCAATTGCGTCTCCGATTTTCTAAATCCACACTTCTCTCTCTATTTCTGGAGTGTCCATCATTGGTTTTTATGTTCCTGAGAAATAAGGAAGAAAGTTTAAAAATAACATAAAAACTTTTCGACTTTATAAGTAGTACCAACAACGCAAAAGTCGCACTGTTTGTTGAACAGGATTTTTATTATTTCGATCTCAAAGTGATATGCCCATTCGTTTGAGGACTGTTATTACCAATAGTCCAGCCAGCAAGCAGTTGTGCCTACCTTTTTTCAGCGGGGGGTGGGGGGGAGACTAAAGAATCTGAAATTATCAGTTTTTAGCTGAACGTCGTTCTCTGTTACAAGCAAATCTTTGCCTCTCACCCACCCTTTTTTGTATGTGTGACTTGACATTCTAGTAGCTCCTTGAATAAATTGGAGAAATTGGGTTGCTTGTTTTTAAACTTCTTTTCCATCAATTCCAGCCTTGAGTCGGAGCCGGGCAGTCTGGGGGAACTCAACTCGACTCATAGGCCTGTGGAAATGAATGAGAAAAGAAAAAAAATCCTAGTATTAGTGGAAGGAGTAAAGCAAATCTAGGGCAGGTTAGAGGATTCCAGGATGGCCCTTGACTCATTCATTAACTGGTCTACAATTTAGGGTGCTCCAGTTATTTTTTCCAAATATGTAAAATGCAAGTGATGTTTTAGAAGAATGATAGTACTTGATCTAAACAAAACTTTCATATTGCACAACAAAAATCTAAGAGACAACCCTCTCCCACCTATACGTTACCCTTAAATAAAGTTAAATTATATAATTATAATCTACCCTGAAAGTCTGCCCTTCACATAGGATACAAAATTAGTTTAAAAATAAATCTTGGGGCCGGCAAGGTGGCGCTAGAGGTAAGCACTAGCCAAGGAAGACCTGCGGTTCGATCCCCCGGCGTCCCATAAGGTCCCCCCCAAGCCAGAGGCAATTTCTGAGCACTTAGCCAGGAGTAACCTCAACCTCAAACGGGTGTGGCCCGAAAAACCAAAAAAAAAAAATCTTTATTTTGTATCAAACTTACTAAAGGCTAACTAGCTACCTATAACCTAAACTTGCCACTTGTTTGTCAATGTGCTGGAAAGTAAATTCCCATCTTGTATTCATGAACAAGACTTTTTCCTTGAACTTTGCAGACCTTTCCTATTGGTTTTTCATTCTATTATCCTCTCTCCATCATTCACCACAAGAAATAACAAAAGCCCAGAGAGAAAGACTGAGCAAAACTGGAGAAGCATTTTAGAATGTTTTTCTCTTTTGAGAAGAAGGTAAGATACCTTTGGTGCTACTGCTTAAATAGGAGAAAGTATGACTAACTCGGAACATCTGGGAAGGGACACTGTTAGAAAACTATCAAATCTTGTCTCCCTCATTTAACTCACAGTAGATCAAGGAATAAAGGGAAGGCAGGCATTTTTAGATAAAGAGGTGTGAGTTGGAAGATAGTGAAAAAGCCTAAAAACCACATACCCAGGGGTGAACTGGTGATGCACTTGGTAAAAGTTAGGTAAGTTCTATTTCCTAGTAATTCTTAAGTTTTAAAAATATTAAACAGTATTTCAAGAATGATTAAAAAGAAGGTGAAATAGTGAGTTACTTTGTAGCTGATGGCTCTGGCACATTGCCTGTACTACAAAATACAATACTCTTGATAAGAAACTGCATTTACTTAAATAGGAATGTAAGAGACTAAAACCATGAAACACCAGTGCTTCTGTAATAGTGAGAACCCAGTTTAGGAAGCATTGAACTAAAAATGAAAGGTCCCAGGGATGGGGTAAGAGAACTTTTATTGGAGAGAACATTTTTTTCTTATTTTCTCAGAAGGCCTTAACTCAAGTCTGATCTCTTCATCTTGAGGACTATTCTTCACCCCTAGGGACATCTCATGCTTAAACCACACACTCAAAAAGACTCGCCTTTCAAAAGACTTAAAGTGGGAAGTTAGCAAATAAATGCTTTCTTACTGTGATTGGGATGAAGAGAGCCAGACAATTACTAATTCTGACCCAAAAGGGAGGGGGAGTCTTATTGAATTCCCCAAGAAAATACAAACTAGAACAAAGCAGACAGGACTCTCTTGCATTAGTTTAATAAAACAATTGTTAAGTGATGAACAGCTTTTGGGATTGCTACATTCACCAAATAGGTATGGTTTGTACTGATGGGGTGCATCTGTGCTTGCAAATGTTGCTTGAGGGAAAGACAACAAATAAAACAACAAATAAAGGACAACAAACTGGAAGCTCTTCCCAAAGACATTTTGCTCCAGACATTCCTTAAAATAGATTTTCAGAGTATTTCTTGTGTTCTAGGGGAACTTTTGTGTGGAAAATACTCATGAACAAATGCTGAAACATCAATCCCCGGTTTATAAAGTACCTCTTCGGTCTTTAGGATTAGGAAACTCAGGTCTAGCTTTTAAAGGAAAGGACCTAATTGCTACTTTGCGTATTTGTGTTACTCACATGACACTATACTTTCAAACACTTGTCCAAAAGGCAAACCCCTAAAAGATCAGTAAAAAACAAAACAAAACATAAAACAACTAACAGTTGTAATATTAACCATACAAAACACGTAGAGCTCCTGAGCCAACAATTTCCCTTTTTAGTTCAAAGTGCACCGAAGGAAAAAATTACCGAGGTCAAAGAAAGGCCCTTTTGCCTTTCAGGAGGGAGGAGGAGGGGGAGAAGGCTAGAGAGAGGGGGGGGGGACGCTCAAATGAACGGAAAACAAACTAGTGGCTTTTCAGTCTAGAATGCAGGTAACATTTCGAAGCGGTTGATTTGGATAAAGTCAGCCGGGTACTGCAAAGCTTCTCAGGGCCAAGCTGGGCTTCTGGGCTTTCTCCTTTAAATTTGACCCTCTTTCGGAATAGTGGAGCAAGAGGGAAAATTTTTTTTTTTTTGGATTGGGCGGTGGCAGGTAGGAAAGGAAACCTGATATGCCCCAAAAGGCAGCAATTAAAGTCTTAACCACGATCCATCTGTCGTGGGACACCCCCACCCCGTTCCCATTTACCCAGCAAAGTCGTCCCCGAGCCTTTTGTCTGAGCTGGGGAGAAGAAGAGACAGGTCCGACCGCCCTAAAGAGCAAAAGGAAAAGGAAAAGACTTATCCAGCCTGGGCGCACTCCAAGGCGCAGCGCCCTCGCCTAGCGCCGCTGGGATGTGCTGCAGGGGTGTGGCGCCTTTTCAGGGAACTGAGCCCTTCGGCTCCTCGCTCGCCAGACTCTACCCTGCTCTGCGGCTTCAACAGCTCTTTCAGCCCGAAACCAGCCCGAGACCGCCCAGGCCTAGCCGCTAAGACCGGCCGCACCCAGAACTTTGGCTACTTCCAACCTCCTATAAGACTCAAACCTTCTCCCCAACTTCCTCAGCAAACTGGGGTTTCCTTCCAACCTCCCCCGCAAGTTGCCAATCACCCCGCAGCGAGTCAGTCAGACCCGTGCCTAGCCCAGGCTTTCTCCTAGGCTACCATCACTCTGGAATCGCGTGGCCGGGGCGGGACAGACTCCAAAAGCCAGAGTGAAGGATTCCTGGCATGAATAGAGCAATGGAGTACAGGTTATTTCTGTTTTGTTTTGTTTTGTTTTTGCGTTTTGGGTCCTACTCGGCAGCGCTCAGGTTATTATTTTTTTGAGATACATTTCCTCCATTGCGGGGGTCCCACTTGGCGTTATTTTTCTTTTGGAGTAGAACGACTCAGGGTCTCTGCAAACCTGGGCTGCAGGTCCGCTTGCACCTCGCCTTGGACTGGCCCCATCCAAATCCCTTCACAGGGCTCTTACAGGAAGAGGACGCCCATCCCAGACCACGCTGGGCTCCAGATGTCGGGTACCAGCCACCACCCGCTCCGGGCGACGACAGTCGGGGTAACTCACCAGTCAGATGGCCTTTCGGGCTGCTGCTGCGAGCGGTGGAAGCCGCAGAGCGCAGCCACGCATCGCCGCGCCTCTTCTCCGACTTGGGGCGCGGGCTCCTGGTTTCCACATCCCTTTCGCCACTGCGCTAGTGCTGGCCTCGTCCTGGCCCCTCGGGCCCTGGGGCTCGGCCCTGCACCACTGCCAGCCCGCGACCCTCTGCGACCAAGAGGGTGGGTGCGATTGACTCCGGCGCGCACCCGGCCGCACCCGGCCTAGCGTCGGGAACCCGCGCACGCCGGGGCTTCTCGGATCACTGTGTGGATACGACACAGTGTGGGTACCCAGGATTGTCTCCCGAAGGAGTCCCGGGATGGCAGAGCGTTACCGGGCAGGGTGTCTGCAGGTCCCCGAAACACGGAATAGCAGCCGCTAACTACCACTCCCACGCCGGCAGGTCGCGGGGCTCACCGCGCTGCGGCGCACACTCACCCCGCGCTGCTGGGAAGTAGCCCAAAGGACCCCGGCTGTCGGGAGCTTGGGGAGGGGGCACCTCTAAGTTCGGTTTCCCTCCTCCGCTCAAACTTTAGTGTTGTGAAAGCCCCCAAGGAGCAAGCAGAGCGCAGACACGAAAATCAAACAAGCAAACAAAAAAAGCTATGGCCCGGCTCTTCCAGGAAACGCATCCGAGCAAGCGTTCTTGTGCCTGTGGGTGGGCTCCGGTCCTAGTCGAGGTTCCTTGGGGGTGCGAGATGACACCGCTTATTTCCTCGGCTCTCCCGTTCCACTGTGGGGACAGAGCGTGTCTTTTCCAAGCTCATGCCATACTATTACTATTATTATTACTATTATTATTATTATTATTGTGTTGACAAAACCACAAACACCTAAGGAGCCTCCCAAGGCCTTTAATTCTCAGGGGCGTCTAGGGAAGCCAGTTACCTGCTGGCGTCTTCCGAATGGTCCGTACTCTGGTGAGGGCCGCGGAGACACTGGGAGACCCGGGAACCTGCAGCCTCGGACCCTAGAGGAAAAAAAAGGGGGGGGGGCCATGAAGGAAACGGCGTGGCTCGGACCCTGGCCAAGTCTTGGCCCAGCCAAACCTTGGGAGCGGGGGGAGGGTGAAAAAGCTAAGATTTGGCTGCCGGAAGCTTGCTGGAGGCAGCTTTCGGGAGGAGCCGTGTGTTTGATAAATATAGCCCGGCGTTTGCCCCCCGAATGCGATTCCCTTTCCTTATTTAGACTTTGCACAATGATTTTTTTAGATGATGTCACTTAGAGCTAAATGAGAAATTGATCTCAGATTTGCTTGGCCTCTAAAGCCTGGTTAAGCAGATTGAGAATTAAAAAGACGGGGGGGTGGAGGGGAGACACAAAGTGGGGGTAGGGGTCGGAAGCGCCGTCTGCGCCCCCCGAAGGGTTGGCGTGGAAAGGGAGGGCGCCGAGCGCTGGCAAGAGCGCCCCCGCCTCTTCTGGGCGGGGGAACGTCACTCGCCAATGAAAAGTAGCCGCTGACTGCGGAGGAGAAAAAAAAAAGAAAGTTTTCCTGTTGACTGTTGGAAGCGAATTGAGCAATTATCTAGTTTACCTTCTCCTCTTGGAAGTTAACGATTGGCGAGATCTTGGCTGCGTTATTGACACAACACTTTCTATTGATAGAAATAAGTAGTGATTGTCCCCGAGTCATTGGTGCGCCAAGAACTCGGCGATGGGCTGGCAGGAGTCCATTGGGCTGGGCAGGCAGGTTCGGCTGGTGATGCTGGGGAGAAGGAGGCGGCGGCTGCTGGTGGTGATGGTGCCCGTCCCCCTCTCCGCAGGTCTGTAACCAGCGGCGAACCAGGCGACGACTCCGGCGCACCCCGGCCCCGGCACACAGACCCGGGAGACTCCGACATGGACAGTAACTGCCACAACGCCACGGCCAAAATGCTGGCGACGGCTCCGGTCCGGGGCAACGTGATGAGCACGTCCAAACCCTTGGCTTTCTCCATCGAACGAATCATGGCGCGCACCCCCGAACCCAAGGCCCTGCCTGTGCCCCACTTTCTGCAGGGCACCGTGCCCAAGGGGGACCCCAAGCATCCTCTCCACCTGAACTCGTCGATCCCCTGCATGATTCCCTTCGTGCCCGTGGCGTACGACTCGAGCCCCAAAGCCGGACTGACGGGCTCCGAGCCTCGGAAGGCGAGTCCCGAGGCGCCGGCCGCACCCGCGACTGCGGGCGCCGCTCCCGCCGCCTTCAGCTGCAGCGACTTGCTCAACTGCGCGCTGAGTCTCAAGGGCGACCTGAGCCGCGACGCGCTGCCTCTGCAGCAGTACAAGCTGGTAAGGCCGCGCGTGGTCAACCATTCGTCCTTCCACGCCATGGGCGCGCTGTGCTACCTGAATCGAGGGGACGGCCCTTGCCACCCGACTGCCGGCGTCAACATCCACCCTGTGGCCTCCTACTTCCTCAGTTCCCCTTTGCACCCGCAGCCAAAAACGTATTTAGCCGAAAGGAATAAACTAGTGGTCCCGGCGGTGGAGAAATACCCGTCCGGAGTAGCTTTCAAAGACTTATCCCAGGCTCAGCTGCAGCATTATATGAAAGAAAGCGCCCAGCTTTTGTCAGAAAAGATTGCGTTCAAAACCTCTGACTTCAGCCGAGGTTCTCCTAATACCAAGCCCAAAGTTTTCACTTGCGAAGTGTGCGGAAAGGCAAGTACTTAAAGAAAAAAAAAAAAAAAGTAGGTCCCCATCCATCTCTTCCACCCTCTCTTCCCCCCTTTCATTTTATTCAATTATGGTTTGCACAGTCTTGTTAGAAGGCTAACTTCTCCGTTCCCTTCCTTCCGTTCCCGGTGTAATTTCAAAATGCTTGTTGTGCTTGTTGTACTAACCTATTCTACACGTGTTTAACTTGAAGGTCTTTAACGCGCACTATAACTTAACCCGTCATATGCCAGTGCACACAGGAGCCAGACCCTTCGTTTGCAAAGTATGTGGAAAGGGCTTCCGGCAGGCCAGTACCCTGTGTAGGCACAAGATCATTCATACCCAGGTGCGTTTTCCTCTGTTTCTCCTTGTTTACTTTAGAACGGTGTGTTGTGTAAATCTATGTATAATTAATGTACCCAATATGCTTTATACTTTAAACATAAAATGCAGTAAAAGTATGCCATCTGGACGGGGAATGGGCAGGAATGTACTGTAGTATTTGCCTTTGTTCTTCTGATAAGCATGAAAGAAAGTCGGAAGTGTTTTTGAGTTTAAAGACATTTGGTATCAAGAACTTAACCTCTCCAATTTTCCTTCCTTACATATAGGAAAAACCTCACAAATGTAACCAGTGTGGCAAAGCATTTAATCGAAGTTCCACTCTAAACACGCATACCCGAATACATGCAGGCTACAAACCATTTGTGTGTGAATTCTGTGGCAAAGGATTTCATCAGAAAGGTATGGAGCTGAAGAGATGTTACTACTTTAAGAAGTAGTCTCATGAAAATCTTTCTGAGTGTGTGTGTGGGGTGGGGGGGATTATTTAGAAAACGTTCATTTTAAAGTAAGACAAGTGACTCAAGTATGTGTTGCCATTCTTAACCTCTCCTACTGGCAGGTCGGATTAGTGTTAGAAAAAGGCTTGGTTCATTTACTGGAGCCCTTTTCCTTTAAACTATTCGTTCTTCATTTATGTGATTAAATTTTTTAAAGTGCATTTAAAATGCGAAGGAAAGAATTTCTTTGATTTTCAGTCTCAATCTTGGGGTTCAAGTGTTGGGTTTGGGTGCCTTGCCTGCACAGGCCTCCAGAGCTCTTCCACTTGTCTCCTTGTCCTTGGACCCCGGACCTCCCTCCTCTTCAAGTTACCTTTTTTCAGATCCACAGCTCGCCCGTTTATCTGTTTCAGGGAACTACAAAAACCACAAGTTGACCCACAGCGGGGAGAAGCAGTTCAAGTGCAATATCTGCAACAAGGCTTTCCACCAGGTCTACAATCTCACCTTCCACATGCACACACACAACGACAAGAAGCCCTTTACTTGCCCTACGTGCGGCAAGGGCTTCTGCAGGAACTTTGACCTCAAGAAGCACGTCCGCAAACTTCACGACAGCAGCCTGGGTCTAGGGCGCTCAGCTGCGGGGGAACCAGGCGTCGACCCATCGCCCCCATTACAGCAGCCGCCCACTGCGACGCTGCCTCCACTACCGCCCCCTGGGTCCCTACAACCTGGTCTCCACCCAGGCCACCAGTGATCAAGGCCAAAGTCCATTCCTTGCCGTCCCAGAGGTTCTCATCATTGATGCTGAGGCAGAACCGTGCTGGCCCTGGGAGTTCAAACCCTTCTCCAGAACCCAGGGCTTGTTGGGTCCCACACTCTACCGCATACCAGAAACCTCTGCATTCCTCGGCCTTTCGCCTCTTGCATGCACCTGCTAAATGGTTTTGTGTATTATATTCTATATAAGCACTAACAATTATGAGAAAACTGGGGGAGGGTGCTGTTTGTTTTCTGATTTGTTTTTATTTGACAGACTTTTCATCTCGGGTGGAGAGATGGTGTTCTGTTTTGTTTTAAAACAAATTTCTGCTGTATTTATTGAGATCTGTATTATCCTACCCGGGAATGCCGCATCCTTTTAATTTTATTGCTGTATATATATATTTCCATTGTGTTGATTTTGCAGTTTTAAAATGCCTGATGATTGTTTAATATCATTTCCTCTTTCCCTGAGGTAAGAAAACGCTGTGTGTATGTTATATATACACGCATACATGTGTGTGCCTATAAAGGCACGTTCCATATTCGTGAGCACTCGCGCACATATACCTTCAATAAGGGTGGTTTTATTATGAACGGGTTTGATTTTTGGTTCTGATTCTTGCACGTGGAAATGGTTTCATTGACTGTTGGAAATAAATATTGAAACATGCTTATTTAATCTCCAAACTTCAAGGCTTTTGCTTTCTTATTCTTCCCAGCTGAAAACCACTGATTTCTGACCCCTTCATTCTTTCATCCTTTTTTCTTTAAAAAAAAAAAAGTTTAGTCTTAGATTACTATCACTTAATGTTGGTGGTGGTGGTGGTGGTGGTGGGGAAATAGAAGCACCCTGAAGAGATAAGGAAGTCTCATCAAGTCCATTACAACATCATCATGAGATTTGATAAAAATTCAGGCCCAGATAGAAAGTTTCCTAAAAGGAGCTTGTCTTTACGTTGGGCCATCTGATATGTTTAATGGAAACATAATTAGGATACATATATTACACATTCTCACACACATTCCAATAAAGCTCAGTAACCTGGTATCTATTGTTTGCGTTCTGAAGATATATAACCGTTTTGTACACAGCTGGCAATGGAAGCCTCTGTTTGTACCTATGTGTATATGTTTATAGACGACTTTACTTCCATTCAAGGAGCAAACATGGATGAAAACCAAACTGTGGCGGGTGCCAGGTCCTTGAAATGCTTCAAGTGTTAATCAGCAGCTCCGCTGTGAGCTCGGGCTCTCGTGTTTTCTAACTGCAAGTCTCTCCTGTTTTCTTGCCAAAACAGTGAAACAACTGCTAAAGACTTTAATTAAGAGGGGTAATTAGTTCAGATTTATCAAAGCCGGGTGGTTATACTATTAGCTGCTCAGTAGAAGCTGCCAGACAAGCTCACAGCACAGCACAGCCTTCCCGCTGCTCTGGGGCCACGTCCGGAGAGGGAGGTTAGCAGGTTAGCGGGGCGGGACGGAGGGGTGGACACAGGGGTTCCCACCGCTGGGTCAGAAGAATGGGTGCGTCTCTGCCCCTTCTCTGGGTCTTCGGACCCCTGCGGGGTCCTGGCGGTAGCAGAGACTCCACCGCGGAGGCTCAGCTCAATCTCAGATCCAGTAGTGCCCCCGGGAAGTTCTGCCAGCGTCTGGGGCAGAACGTTCTGGCCAACACCTGTAGCGCCCCGACAGCTTCGGAGGGCGCTGGGTAGGAGTTGATGTTTGCGGTCCCGCTGCAATTTGGGGGTCTGTTGGGACTCAAGGAACCACACCAAGGGTTGCGATTGGGGCGCTGGAGGGTAGAGAAAGAGAGGCCGACGGGGGGATGGAGGGGAGGGGGGAGGCAGGTTAGAGGTGAGGCGGCAATTTCCTTTGCAACCCGAACCTGTATTTAAAGACAGAGAGGATTGGCCATTCCTGGAACTAAGACTTCATGACCTCGAGACCCAAGAGGCAGGAACATTGTCGGCAGCACCCGTGGGGGCGGCCTCCTTAAGGATCTCCTTAAAATCTAATTCCACCGGGGCCCCACCCTAGTTGGTGGGGATGGAATTAATCCGCCCCCTCCGGCCCAGGTCTCATTCACTGAACCTACCCGAAGGAACCTCATCTGCAGAAGTGGGTTCAGTCCTTTGCACTTCTTGACCCAAGAAGCAAAACTTTCGTCTTTTCACTTCTGGGTACAGCAGCTTCTAAAACGCAACCCAAGAGTTATTGCATCAAATACCTTCGTTTCACTTTTCCTGACAACCCACATCCCTCACCTGAGTGCTTGACTGAGATCGGCTTGATGTGTCTTAGGAAATAGAGTCAGTAAAGCCTTGCATTTCATAGTTGAATGGATTCGGAGGCAACTGGGAATTGTCGCAGGAACTTGGTCACATTCCCTTACAGCTGCCTTTGCCACAGAGGGAATTTGGGGGAATGCCACTGAGTTCTTGAAGAAGCATCTCTTCCAGTGGGCTTAGAGGTATCTCAAAGGCATTTGTTCTCTTTAAGCAAATTGGATGAGGTCAGAGCTCATTAAAAAAGGGCAGGAAATTAGCAAATCTCATGATGTAATTCCTCCAGATTCCAAGGTGACACGGTTTACAGGTGCAAAGTGAAAAGAACATTGGTGAGGAATATTACTGAGCCTTAAAATATTTCTAGTTACGATAAACTTCGTGCATTATTTTTATCTCCTAACCAGAACGTCTTGACTTTATTGAAAAGAGGGCCTTCATGTAAGGTTAGAGCTATGCTGTCTGTCTGTCTGTCTGTCTGTCTGTCTATCTGTCTCTGTCTCTCTTTCTTACACACACACACACACACACACACACACACACACACACACACACACACACAAGAATCATTATTCGTGTTGGTCTAATTTGGAATAGAGTAGTTCTAGTTTTAGAAAAGGGAATTTACCTTGTTGTTAACCAGAAGTTAGCCAGTAAATTCTCTTGAGTTTAGTAAGAAAGAGCAGCCTGCAGAGGGAAGTAATTTCTCTTTATTTCAAACTCTTGTGTTGGAATGAATTTCTGTTATAAAAGACAGCTGCCCATAAGGATGCAGATTTTGTAAAGTTTTGTAAAATTGTGTAAAATTTTGTAAAGTTACAGACCAAATATAAATAATCTTATATACAATTTTGTTTTGAAAATCAGAATTCAGAACAAGATTGATATATAGTTTACTGATTGCTACCAATTTTTATTTTAGAAATAAACCCATATTTATATCTAATAATAATTTCCCAAATGATATTTTTTATTTAAAAGTTTAATTTGCAGTCAGGAATGTGACTCAGTGATAGAGTTCTTTCTTGTCTTACATATACAAGGCCCTGAGTTCCATCCCTACTTGTACTTTAGGAAAAAACTGTCTGTCTGTCTGTCACAAACACACACAAACACATTCCTTTGCAAACAGGTATCTACAAGATTTAGAATAAAGTACTAATTTGGGGCTAGTAAATATAAGCTTTATACAAAGGTCTTATCAAAGCAAGCTACTCACATTAGTGATGTTTGAAGCTTAGTGAGTATAAAACTTGCTTCCTTTTCAAATATGAAGTATATTCGTCCACAAGGTACATTAGCATTAAAATTTCCAGTCTGTGTATTATGGTTCTGAGAGATCCCTTCAGATTAGGTGTCAATATCAAAATACTGTTTTTGTAATTTGTTGGCCACAAGCATAGAAGACCCTCACTGGATCAAATACAAAATATACCGGCCCAGAGAGATAGCACGGCGGTGTTTGCCTTGCAAGCAGCCGATCCAGGACCTAAGGTGGTTGGTTCAAATCCCGGTGTCCCTTATGGTCTCCCGTGCCTGCCAGGAGCTATTTCTGAGCAGCCTGCCAGGAGTAACTCCTGAGCACTGCCGGGTGTGGCCCCAAAACCAAAAAAACAAAACAAAACAAAAAACCAAATACAAAATATACAACATAAAACAAAATAACTGAAAAGGCAAACATTTTTTGTCACTTTAGAAATGATTGTAGAATAAATGTATATGTGAAATTTATGATATTTAAACTATCTCTGAAGTATTTTGTTACCAGCTTTTTCTTGAATATGCAAACAAAAGATTAATCTATATTTCCCTGGTTAAGAATATTAATTTATTGTTCCTGAAACAAATTTCTTTTTTTGTGTTTACTTATTTATACTATTAAGTAAAAATATTTTTAATTCACTGTGACATTACAATATGATTTGTTACTGGTATCTGGAATACATTTCAATAGCAATGCCTTCACTAATGTCCACTTAGCTCCATCAATGTATCCCAAACTCTTCACCCCCATATTCCTTTTATTCCCACCTGTAGTCTGCTTCTACAAGAGGTACTTTTTTGGGTAGTATTCTGCATTATGATTTACAGTACTATTACTAATAGGGTTTCCACACATAACACTTTACCACCTTTCATCACTACCACCCCTGATAAAAACCCTTTTCCTCCACCATAGTTGTTTACCCTTCCCCTTTTATCTATTAGTTCTCCCCCAACCCCAAATGATATGCTTCCATTGAATAGCAGTTTTTATGTTCTTTGTTTCTCTTGTCCTTGAGCATTTGTTAGTCCACTATTATGTTTCTTTATATACCAGTGGTAATTCTGACCTATTAATTTCCCTTTAATTTTATTCAGCATGATACTCTCCAGATCAGTCCATGTAGCAAAGATGGCTTGATTTTTATCTCTTCTTATGGCCAAGTAATATTCCATTGACTTTATTTAACGGTGTTTATTTATCCAGTCTTCTCTTCTTAGACTTGGAATATTTCCAGATTTGGGATATTATGGATAGTGCTGCCAGGAACATAGTAGTGCAAATGTCTTTTCTCCTTTTTAATTTTGGGTCCTTAGAGTATATTTCAAGAAGTGGAATTGTAGGGTCAAATGGAAGCTCAATTTTCTCTCTCGCATATATTCTCTATTTTTGTGGTATCTCTGTCTGCTTTGGGTATCAGGTTAATAATATTTGCTTCATAGAAGCTGTTTGGGAGTATTTCTTTTTCTTCAGTTTCCTGCAAGAGCCCAAAATGGATTGACCTACTGTAAAATAAAAATAAAGTCTATGAGCTGGTGAAACCACCCAGGCATCCTGCTTCCAACCCCTTAGGTAGATGATCTGATGTTGCAGGGTAGCAGCAGAGAATAATAGCAAGCAGTTAAAGTTTCATTGGAGTTAGTCTGTTTTTTCCTCTTGCCTTTTTGTCTCATGACCTCTTTGCCATGTGCTGCCTATGCCGAGCTCTCTTTGACCCTTGCTGCCTATCTGGCATATGCTTATTCTCCCCAACCCAAAATCAGACTCCTTTCTTTATTCAAGCCAACTCCCAATCCCAGGTGGAGGAAAGTTAATTCAAATACAAAAGCAGCAGTCCAGTCAGTTTTCACATCTCATAGAAAAAGCTTAGGGAAGAAGAAGTTGGGGGAAGGGTTCACCTATAACCTATGTTTTTTTTTTTTTTTTAAGGGTTGAATCTATTTGTGTCTGGGTCTTTGTTTTTGTGGAGATTTTTGATTACCATTTCAATTTCTTCAAGAGCTACTTGTCTGTCTGTTCAAGTGCTCCATATCTTTTTGGCTTACTCATGGGAGGTACAGGAGTTTATGAATTTATTCATTTCTTCTAAATTCTCCTGTATTTTTTTTTCATAAAGGTATTTTTTGGGGTGGTGGTGATGGTTTGGGTCACACCCAGAGATGCTCAGGGATTTCTTCTGGCATTAGCTCAGAAATCGCCCCTGGAAGACTCGGGGGACCATGTGAGTTTTTGGAATCAAACTGAGGTTCAATAGGGTTGTTCGTGTGCAAAGCAAAGGCCCTACTACTGTGCTATACCTCCAGTCCCATGAAATAAAAATTATTTATAAAAAATTTTAAATTCAATTTAATTTAAATTTCTGTGGCATATGTTATAAAAGCTCCCTTTTTATTTTGATTTGTTTTACTGAATTATCTTTCTCTTTGGTTTATCAATATTATTTATATTTTACAATAAAGCAGCTCTTGATTTAATTGATCTTTTAGAACTTATTTTTTAGATGCCAGTTCATTGATTTGATCTAGAAAAAATTTTTAACCACATAAGAAATTGCATTTTTGCTGTATTTTTGCCATAGCCACCTTTTACTTGTACACTAGAATTTGCAAGTTTGCATTAACTTTAATAAAACTTAAAGTAAATAACTAAATTATTTTTTTGTTGTTTGGGGGCCATTCCCGGCAATACTCTGGATTCCTCCTGGCTCTATACTCAGTAATCACTCCTGGCAAGCTGGGGGACCATATGAAATGCCAGGAATTGAACTACCATCAGTCCTGGGTCAGCCATGTGCAGCTTTCTGCAAGGCAAATGCCCTACCGCTGTGTTATCTCTCCCCCATTAAATTATTTTTATAAACAGAAAATATCTTGTGAAATTCATTGTTTCTAGAATCATGTCCATTCCAGGTGCAGGGCAGACAAATTAAAAACTAATAATGGTCTGTGTATCAACAGATTGGTCATTCATCTAATCTGTATAGTGAAGCAAGTGTCAGTTCAAGTCAGTATAGGTTTTCTACTCCAGGTAATGGAAAACAAGAATAGAAAAATTAGTGATAAAATTAACTTCAAAAAACTACTTTTGATATTACATTTTTCTGGTTATACTATAAAATGTCTATAATGAACTTTGAGGAAAATTTCAAGTCCATCATGACCTTGAATGGGCACAAAATTATCATAAATAACCATGTAAATTTTTTGTCCAAGTTTGAGGTGACATAGGTATCAAATTAAATCATGTTGCTATTGGCTTTATGGATATTAAATTACTAAATCTATATGAAATAAAATTCTGTCTCCAGGGCTAATATTTTTCTGTCAAACAAACAAATATTGTTCTTAGGTATAAAGATGTGGGTGTGGAGAGAGAAGCGTCACATATCGACTTTTAACTGGAGCTAGAAATCTGTCAGAAAATGAAGTGCCTATCTCTATTTTCACTTAATTCTGTTCTTCCTGGTAACTCACTATAACATCAACTTTTTGTGGCTAAGAAATATGAAAATTTAAACTACCAGGGTTGATGTAAGATAGTAACAAAGGTAGTAAATTTGGGACCAGGAAGTTAGCTTAATGGGTTGGAGCACATGCTTGAAGGAGTCATAAGATTGGTCTCAGCATTGCACAGTGTTCTGACCAACATCTGAAGTGGTACAAAAACAAAATAAGCAAACACAAAAGAAATAAAGCTTGTCAGTTAAATGTAAACTAAATCTTTTTATCTGAGATATTTTCAAAACCTAATGTGTTTAAATAAATCTTTAAGATTTTTATAAGCACAAAGGTCCATAGTTCTTTTGAAGTTATATATTAAACTATATATGTATATATGTGGATGTAATAATATCAATTTTTCTTAAAATAAGACAAAAGTGGAAAAGCGGATAATGGCAATGATCAAATTAGTTTGGACATGACTTGATTAATGTTGAAACAGTAAAAGCATGAAGATAAGATTATATTTTATATTCTCAAAACTTTGATTTAACTTTAATTTTCCATATTTTATTTCATAGTAAACTGTATTATGAAATAAAATATTTTCCTTGAAAATTCTCCTAATCATACCATCTCAAAACATTGTTTTTTTTGGTTTTTTGTTTTTTGGTTTTTGGTTTTTGGGCCACACCCGGTGGTGCTCAGGGGTTACTCCTGGCTGTCTGCTCAGAAATAGCTCCTGGCAGGCACGGGGGACCATATGGGACACCGAGATTCGAGCCAACCACCTTTGGTCCTGGATCAGTTGCTTGCAAGGCAAACACCGCTGTGCTATCTCTCCGGGCCCTCAAAACATTGTTTTATTTTCCACATAGTCACTTCTAGTTTGGTTCAAACACATCATAGATCACAATACAATAGAAAGTTAAAAAAATTTTTTTTTGTCCATGCCCTATTGTGTTCATTAGAGCTTATCTTTGTGACTGTGCTCAGGAATCACTGCTGGCATCCCAGAGGACCATTTAGAGCACCAGGCATTGATCCTGGTTTGGCTTGCATGCAAAGCAAGTACCCTACCTAATTGTATTATCTCTGCAGCACAAAACACTTTAAATATAATGTAAAAATATTTAGTCAAGCAAGCCTGAGAGTTTCAGATTAGTGAAGAGTGGTTGGAGTAGAGGTGACACAGAAGCTTGCTTTGGAGTCTTGGGTTCTTTGGTAATGAAATAACTGTAGATTAAGACCATAAATATTAACACTTCTGTAAGCTCATTACTTGAACTGTAATAAATTTAAATACATATATTTTATAAAAATAATTGCTTACATTTTGATGGTATTTTTGTTTGTTTGTTTGTTTGTTTTTGGGTCACACCCAGCAGTGCTCAGGGATTACTCCTGGCTCTACTCTCAGAAATCACCCCTGGCAGGCTCAGGAGACCATATGGGATGCCAGGATTTGAACCACCAACCTTCTGGATGCAAGGCAAGCGCCTTACCTCCATGCTATCTCTCCAGCCCCTTGATGGTATTTTTTTAAGCCACACAGTGATGCTAAGGGGTTACACCTGGCTCGACACTCACTTCGGTGGTGATCAGGGGAACATACAGGATTGAACCCTGGTCAGCTGCTTGCAAGGCATGTGTCATACCTGCTGTACTATCATTTTATCCTTCCAATAATTGCTTAAAATTTAAAATAAAAGGATCAGAGAAATAGTAGAAGGGTAATAAAGAAACATATGAATAGGATTTAGTGAAAGTCAATTCATAAAGATAAAGCTGTCTCAGGGGTCCACACACTCTGAGTCTCAATATAAACAGAAACAAAAGACAGCAGTCATTCATCAGTTTATTCAAAGTTCAAGACACCAGCTTAGATGCTCTGTAGACAAGCAGGAATAAAATCTATGACATTTTATATTACTGAAAAGAAAGGCATCCAGTTGTATAATTTTAAATAGAATTCTATAACTTTTTGGGTTTTCTCCCCTCTCCCTCCTTTCTTCAGTTCTTCCTTCTTTCCTTTCTTCCCTCCCTCCCTCCTCCTTCCTTCATTTCTTCCCTCCTTCCTTCTTTTTTTTCCCCATCCCTCCTTGTTGAATTAACTGTGTTATATATTCGATATGCTTGTTATTCATTGGCTGAAGAATGGCTGAACCTTTGGAAGGAAGCATCCTTTAGACTGGTGGCTTAGAGACCATCTGTCCAACCAAGGCTGTGGGCTTGCACTTGCTAATAGAGACCCCTGGACTCAGGGGAAAACGCTGTGGTTTTGGTTTTCCACTACCAAGCTATCTGCTTTTTAAGACAAAAGGCTTACATGTAGGGAGTTCCTGAACCTAGTTTGTTTGTTTGTTTGTTTTGGGGCCACACCTGATGACACTCAGAGATTATATTTGGCTATGTGCTCAGAAATCGCTTCTGGCTTGGGGGACCATATGGGACACAGGGGATAGAACGAAGGTCTGTCCTGGGTCAGCTGTGTGCAAGGCAAATGCCCTACCACTGTGCTCTCTCTCTGGCCCCAAGAAATCTATAACTATATAATGAGTAATCTTCAGATTAACCTTAAATCCAGTGATCTATTTCTTTACGCACTAAAAGTAATAACTTTCAATTGGTGGTGATGGTGGTGGTGGGTGTTATGGCATAGAATTGGTAGCCCAGAGAGTGTTGATCAAATTCACAACAAAGAATCCAAGATGCCGATGGTGTCAACACTGAAAAATTCTTAGTATGAGATGCTATTTTTTTTATACTTAAATGGTGTCAATTGCTCTTTTTTTAAATTTATTTATAAGTGTTGATATATAGTCTTGTCAATTAGTACTGATTGGCTTTTAAGTGTATCTGGTAGAATTTTTATTTCAGATATATTTGTAATACAATAAGAATTTTTTTGTTTTGTTTTTTGGGTCACACCCAGAGACGCTCAGGGGTTACTCCTGGCTATGCTCTCAGAAATCGCTTCTGGCAGGGTCAGGGGACCATATGAGATGCTGGGATTCGAACCATCGACCTTCTGCATGAAAGGCAAACACTTTGCCTCCATGCTATCACTCCAGCCCCAACAATTATTTTTATTGTAATTTTTGTAGACTGATTTTTATTCTTGCTGATAGTCATCATCAATGCCTGACACTTTTATTTGAATGCATTTATTTTTATAAGTGTTTTTCAAAATTCTTGTTCACTAATACCATCTTTTGTCACCTTGGGATAGATTTCTATCAATTTATTGCTTTTAAAAATTATATAAAAATTTTCTTATGAGTTTGAATACTTGTTGATTTTTATTATAGACTAGCAATCATTACATATTGTTCAGTCCAGATTTTATGTCCTTTAGTATTTTATGACTAAAAATTTAAGCCTTTAATTTGCTGACATTATTATTTGATATTGAAACTTGACTGTAAGTTGACTTGACTATAAGTCAACCTTATGCTCAAGGTTAAACATGACTATAATATACCTTTATATTTTTATAAAAATAGTTTAAAAATCTGGGGCTGGAGAGATAGCATGGAGGTAAGGCATTTGCCTTGAATGCAGAAGGACCGTGGTTTGAATCCCAGCATCCCATATGGTCCCTCGAGCCTACCAGGAGCGATTTCTGAGTGGAGAGCCAGGAGTAACCCCTGAGCACTATGCTGTGTGACCCCAAAAACAAAACAAAACAAAACAACAAAAAATAGTTTAAAAATCTACAAAAATACAGTTTTCTTTGTCTTTTTTTTCTATTTATTTTTTACTTATGACTAAATGCTTGGGTATCCACCTGTTTCACCTCTTGCTGGTCAGAATTTCAATATTTTTGTGTTTTGGGGCCACATTAGTGGCATTCAGAGGTTACTCCTGGCTTTGTGTTCAGAAAGCACTCCTGGTAGACTAAGGGAATAATATGGGGCTGGGATTGAACTTGGGTCAGTCAATGCAAGGCAAATGCCCTACCAGCTGTGCTATTGTTATAGCCCCAGAATTCTAATATTTACCTATTTTGTGCAAACTTAAAAATCTCTCTTTAGTTCAGAGTCCTCAGGTTTTATTTTCTACCAGACATCATGGAAATCTTTTTTAGCGTATAAAATTTATTATTAAGAGGTAATATATCGGGGCCGGTGAGGTGGTGCTAGAGGTAAGGTGTCTGCCTTACAAGTGCTAGCCAAGGAAGGACTGCGGTTCAATCCCCCGGCATCCCATATGGTCCCCCCAAGCCAGGGGCAATTTCTGAGTGCTTAGCCAGGAGTAACCCCTGAACATCAAATGGGTGTGGCCAAAAAACAAAACAAAAAACAAACAAAAAGGTAATATAAAAGGTAGAGAAAAGGTAAAGGAGACCTCATATATGAAGCTTCCTTCTATACTCATTACATTCTAGTGTATCACAATTTCCAAGCATTTGGGAAGTTCTACACTCTGGTGGTTTTCTTTTTGTTTTATATCCAGTGAGATATTAATTTGCTTCTTGACTTGATTCTCTGTTTTTTTTGATAAAATGATCATAAATAGGAAGCCTAGTTAAATATAGAGCTCACTTGGTGCATTTTCTTTCTCTTGGTGACTATAGTTTCACATAGTCTCCT
This sequence comes from Suncus etruscus, assembly GCF_024139225.1. Lineage (NCBI taxonomy): Eukaryota > Metazoa > Chordata > Mammalia > Eulipotyphla > Soricidae > Suncus > Suncus etruscus. The sequence goes on along the minus strand of NC_064848.1, from coordinate 130,995,769 downwards.
TCCAAAGCCTAAAACAGTTCCTTGATTAATTTTGCTTATATATATGTTGTATATATTGATATATATGTATAATATACTATACATATATATGTAGATATATACATACATACACAGTATCTAGGCATACTCAAAGCTTACTCCTGATCATGCACTCAGGAATCACTTCAGTAGGGCTTGCAGAACTTATTGGGGTGCTGGAGCTTGAACCCTGGCTTTCAGAATACAAAGCAAGTAACTTATCCACTACTATACTATCTTTCTACCCACTATTTTTATAACTCTTTACAATGGAAAGGTGCTTTATACTTTTTAAATAAAATACTAATTATTGCAAGTGAACTTAAAATTTTTTTCAAATGCATTGAGTGCAGCCTGAGATCTGTATACATAAAGAGCTCTGTCAACTGCTTTCCTTAGGAAAGAGTTTTGACAAGGCAGGAAACTTGACGGTAATGAAAGTTCATCTGAGCAATAAGTGAGCAACTTTTAGTACACTACAGTAAACGTAAATATGTTTTATTTGGAAGTTTTTTTTTTTTCCGTGGGGTGGTTGGGATCTAATTGACTGTGCTCAGCTCAGGGATTTACCCCTGGTTTTATGCTTGAGATTGCTCCCAGTGGAGCTCAGGGTACCATATGTAATACTAATGATCAAACCAGAACAAGGGATCAAACCACACGCCAGGGAGATGCTAACCTGCTGTTCCTTCTCTCTAGTCTCAAAGTAAACAGTTTACATTGTGCTTTTTATTATGACTGAATTAACTGAATTTTCAGTCCTTTTAAATAGTTAAAACACTCCACTGAAATTTTTATTTTTTAACTTGGTATTCTATGGCTTACATACTATTAATAATTGTTTATTTGATAGTATTATATTAACATTCAGAGACGATATAAAGGAGAGCCACAAAAACCAGTTTACGGTAGAAAGTTGCCACAAATAGCAGAAGAGTGCAGTTAGGACAGAGAAAAGAACACTATGACAGTGATAGTTGAAAATGATCACTCTGGACAAGAACTGGGTACTGAAAGGAGATAAAGTGATATGCATGACATCCTTTCAGTAACAATATTTCAAAACAAATATTCTAAAAGATAAAAACAGGAAGAGAGAAAAAAAAGAGAGAAGAAATATTCCTGCCACAAAGCAGGCAGGAAAGAGGGCAGAGAAGGATGAGAAGAAAGCTGGGGACATTGGTGACTGGAAATGGTGAAGGGATAGGTGTTGGACACTGTATGATTGAAATTCAGTCATGAACAATTTTGTAATTGTATATCCATGGTGATTCGATTAAATAATGTATTTATTAAATATAAATAATAATCATACATAAAATTATAAATATGATTTAAATGAACATGTAAGCATCTTCTTATAAAGTTTCTACATTAAAAATAATGATTTCCAGGACTGGTGGCACAAGTGGTAGGGCATTTGCCTTGCACGTGCTAACCTAGGATGGTACGCAGTGCAATCTCCTAGCATCCCATATGGTCCCCCAAGCCAGGAGCGACTTCTGAGCCCATAGCCAGGAGTAACCCCTGAGCGTCACTGGGTGTGGCCCCCCAAAACAATAAATTAATAAATAAATAAATTAATTTAAAATAATGCTTTCCTACACACATAATTCCAACAATACATCACAAATGCACCTATCTGCCTCCCCCAACTACCCCTATACCGTTCCTCCCAGTTATCCAACTCATTTGTGTGGGCCAGCTCTCCAATTGTGTTGTGTTTAGATCTTTGTTGTTACTCACTGTGTATCTTTAGTTCTCACATATGAGAGAGATTATTTGATATCTGTCCCTTCTTTATGACTGATTCCAATCAGCACTATATGCCATGGTTTTATCTGTTTCTGCAAAGTGCATTGTTTTGTACTTTATTAAAGTTGCAAACTATACTTTGTGTGTATCTATTTATCTGCCACAACTTCTTTCTGTCATTTCTATTTTTTGGACAACACCTATCTCTATATTCATAGGTCACTCTTGGGAGGTTCAGATATGATGGGTCACAACATCTCATATCCTATACCAATACCCCTTATCCCATCTCTAGCATGGGATACTGGGAATTTAATCCTGAAAGACAAGTGCCTATTCACGTTGATATCTCTCTGGATCCATACCATACCACTACTCTTCTATCCATTCATTGAGTTGAATTTTTGCATCGTTTTTCTGTATTGGCTATATATGTACTAAGTGCAGCTATGAATACAGGTGTGCATAATCCCTTAAAATTTATGTTTTTGTGTTTTTAGAATAGATGGCAAGAGCTGGTATTATTGGGTAATATGGGATTTCTATTTTTTTCTTTTCTTTTTTTTTTATTTTGTACAGGTTCCCATATTTTTTCATAGAAACTGGATCAGAAAATATCTTGTCAATAATGAATGATATTGCTCATTTATGGCTGACCAACACTGGCTATTTATAAACTTTTTATATGTCCCATTTTCACAGGTGTTAAATTATATCTTATTGTTGATTTGATTTATATTTTCCTAATTATAAGTGATGATGAGCACTTTTACATGTTTATTTCCCATCTGACACTTTTGGGAAGTGTCTGTTCATCTCCTCACCTTATCTATAGATGGGGCCATTGAATTTTTGTTTGTGAAAACACTCCAGTTTTAAGTTTTCATATATTGGATTTTGGGCCACATTCAGTGACACTTCTAGCTATGCTCTCAGAAATTACTTCTGGCTTGCGGAGTCATATGAAACGCCTTGTGCTGATGCCCTATCGTTTGCGCCACCACTCCGGTCCCAAAGTTTTTGTATATGTTTAACTACTACTGAGTTTCTGAAATACTGTTTACATCCTATCAGTTGTTCAACTATTGTTAAACTTTTCCAGAAAAACAATCTGAATACAAAAATTTATGAAATAATAAATCTAAGTAGGTTTTATTTTATGGGTATAAGTTTAATAACCCTTTTGGGAGCTGAAAGATATAGTACAGGGCTTTTAGTCAAGTGTGTCTCCAAATGAAAATGCTTATTAGTAAAGTAGCATTTTAATATTATTTTAGATTTTTATAGATTTTATGCTTTCATATATAATTCACTTTATCCCCTAGAAATCATTATGAATAGGAGAAAATTTAACTGGAAACAATTTGGAGAGTTTAGGAGAAATTTGGGCTACACTGGGCAGTTTTCAGGGATTATTTCTGGTTGTATGCTCAAGGACGACTACTGGTAGTACTAAGAGAATCATAGGAGGTGCCAAGTATTGAGCTAGGGTCAGCTACATTTCAGGTATGTTCCTTAATTTCTATGTTATATTGTAGACTTTAACGAGCCTTATTTTTCATAGGAAAATTTGTATTTCAAAAATAAGATTTGCCCTTCTTTTTTCTTCCTCTCTTCTTTCCTACTTCCTTCCATACCTTTCCCTCTATCTCTCCTTCCTTCCCTCATTCTTTTATTTCCTACTTCCTTCCATCCCTTTTTCCTTCTCTTTCCTTTCCTCTCTCCTTTCTTTGTTCCCTCCTCCCTCTTTCTTTTTTCTTTCTCTCCATACTTCTCTCCATCTTTCTTTCCTTTCCTCCCTCCTTTTTCCATTCTTTATTTCTTCATTCCATCCATTCTTCCCTTCATCCATCTTCCTTCCTTCTGTCCTTTCTTGCCTTTCTTCCTTCTCTTCTTTTTCTCTCCCTCCTCTCATTCCCTTCTTTCTTCCTTATTTCCTTCCCTCCATTCTTCCCTCCATCTTTCTTTCCTTCCCTTCCTCCTTTTTCCATTCTTTATTTCTTCATTCCATCCATCCTTCCCTTCATCCATCTTCCTTCCTTCCTCTGTCCTTCCTGGCCTTTCTTCCTTCTCTTCTTTTTCTCTCCCTCCTCTCATTCTCTCCTTTTTTCTTCCTTATTTCCTTCCCTCCATTCTTCCCTCCATCTTTCTTTCTTCCCTCCCTTTTTACTTTCTTCCATTCTCCCTTCCTTTCTTTCTTCTATTCTCCCCTTCTTTCTTCCACACTTCTTTCCTTTATTCCTTACCTCACTCCTTCCTTCATTCCTTTTATCCTTCCTTCATTTCTTACTTCCTTCTCTCCCTTTCTTCTTTTCTTCAATTCTTCCTTCTTTCCTTCCTTCACTCCCTTCTCTTTCCTTTCTTCCCTCTCTACTCCTTCCTTCACTTCTTCCCTCCTTCCTTTATTCCTCTTTTCCATCCCTCCTTGTTGAATTAATTATGTTATATATTGAATATGCTTGTTACTCATTGGTTGAAGAATGGTTGATGAATTGGTTGAACTGTTGGATGGAAGCATCCTTTGGATTGGTGCCTTAGACCACCTGTCCAACTCAGGGTGTGGACTTGTACTTGCTAATAAAGATCCCCAAACTCAGGAGAAAACACTGTGGTTTTGATTTTCCACCACCAAGCTATCTGCTTCATAGGAGCAAATGGCTTACATTTAGGAGTTCCTGAACCTGGTTGGTTTTTTGTTTGGATTTGGTTTTTGGGCTACACATGATGACGTTCAGGGGTTACTCCTGGCTATGCGCTCAGAAATAGCTCCTGGTTTGTGGGACCATATGGGAAGTCAGTGGACTGAACCACGGTCAATTTTAGGGTAGCCAGGGGTCAAGGCAGACACCTTACCGCTTGTGCCACTGCTTGGCCCATCCTGAACCTGTTTTATTCCCTTACCCGTGTGTGTGGTATTTCCTGTGCACATTTTGTTTCCAGACCTGTGTCTATCCAATGCCCTGAATTTGAGACATTCAATTTCATCTGGTCCCCAGAGCAGGGACTCAGCCTATGACTGGTGAGATGATAATTCAGTGGTTGCATAAGTGGATCTCTCTTTTCTGGATTTTTAAGTTAGCTTCTAATTGTTTCAAAATTGTAATATGGCTTGATTTATGGTTGAGGGACCCTGACTTCTCCTCTTGCATAACGCTACCTTCTTTATTTCAACATTCAAGGTAAAACATACCTATGAAATAATTTATGCATTGGTAGTTCTGATAGTGAATGGTTCTTATATGGTTATTATAATTTGTATGTATGATGAAATGTGAAAAATATAAGATGAATACTCTGAAACCATACCAAAAGTTTCTAAAATGCTTTCAACTGTTTCTGAAGAGCTGCCTATTGTTTCTAAAAAGCCTCTAAAGCTAGAAAGTAAAAAATCATTTCTGGTAATCACATGTGGTCAAGCCAAAAATATCCTGTATTTCGCCACCTCCACTTGCACTAGGTCAGAAGAGTCCTTAGTTGTTTCACCCTAGGACACTGACTTGCTAAACAAAACAAATGCTGAAAATAAGATAATAATAATAATAATAACTCAATCAAATGCTGAATCAGAAAGCGGTTCTATAATACTATCCCCCCACCCCCACCCCGCAACTCTTTAGAGAGTATGGAATGAACCTATCCCGACCACAACTGCTAATTCTCAGGGAAATTGGCATTAATACAGAATCAGAAATAAATCTTTCCCATCAGGAAAACAATCAAACTTCAACCTATATGGGTTTAAATATAGAATACCTTGGTCAATTAAAGAAAACATGTTTGGAGTATGGTTCTCTTTCTTGCTTTGTGTTGAATTCCTTGGTACCTATAGTAATGGTGGGTGTTGGACCCATCAGGATATTAATACTGTGAATAAACCTGTCTGAGTCCTTCCCAATATTTACTGTGGAGGATGTACTTTCCTGATGGAGCTAAGAGTAAAATTAATAGCCTCAATAACTCTAGAAGGATGGTTGCAAGAGTCACTTTATCCTATGAGATGCTGATAAAAGTAGAATTCACAGAAATACATAAGCAGACAAGACTATCCCATGCTGTTTTGGGACTCATCAGAAAACTTGCATTAAAGGCTTGGGAAAAAAATTGACTCAGAAACTGAATTTAAGGGTAGTTATACAAATATTATTTCCAGGAAGCTATGGAGCCAGATGCAGACTTTCTGGAGTTAATTGACAGAGGCTATTAAAAAGTAGAAGAAAGGTACAGGTTCTCAACAATCCTGATAAAATACTTCGACTTTGAAAATGCCAATGAAAATTTCAGACTATATTATGTTCCATTAGGAAGAAAGAAGATGTCATGAGATTTTTACATGCTCATAGAAATGTTGGAACTTAAATTATTCCCCCTGTCCCCCACGTCACACCTTTAATAACATATGCTATTTATATGCAAACTTCAGGGAATCATATTGGTGGCTTCCACCTGAAAAGACAACCTGGACTTTGTCAGAGGTGTAGGAAAGTATTTCATTGGGTGAAATAATGTCTTTTATCTTCTTATCATATCCCCCCAAACTGGGCAAGGTGTCCCACCCTGTGAGTTCAGATCAGATGCTTTAACTGTGGCATATTGGACATGTATGTTGAAAATGTAGGATGTAATCTCTTGCTGCTCCAGTACATGGACCCACTTCCTCAAAACCAAAAGTTAATCAACCTTTCTCTGAAAACTGAGTCAGGGACCAATCTCAGGCTCTCAAAATCAGGGAACCTTTTTATCAATAATTTAGCTTCCCAGCCCGATCTAAGAATTCTGCAGCATTAGCTCATTAAATCCTGCCACTTCAGGAAGCTGTGTCCTTGATATATTCTGCCTCAATATTTGACTATAATACCACCTCAGTGCCCTTACAGTATAAGATCTGGCATAACAGGAACAATTCCTCCAGAAAGTTTGAGGTTGATTGTAGGTAGGAGCAGTTTGACTCTCATGGTAATATTTATTCATCTGGGAATTATAGATTCTGACCACGTTGAAGAAATAATAGTTCTTGTTTCTGTGCTTACAGTTTGGACTTTTAAAATGGGTGAAAATATGTTACTTTCTTATGCTTTGCCTGGCAAACCAGAATGCATCAGGTAAGGGGGTTTTGGAAGTACAAACCCAGAGACTTCTGTTAATTTATTAATACATTTTAATGCTAAACTTAAAAAGGAAAATCCAGTGTTAGCCCTTGAAATTCAAGGCAGAAAGTTTGGAGGAATGTTCACCTTGGCATGGAAGTATTTGTCATTGTATTGAAATATTGTCCACATAACTGAGCATTGCAGAAAATTTCTTACAGCCTGAAAAGAATAGTTAGCATTTTAGTTCCAGATTTTGTTTGCCAGAGTGGTAGGCCTTTGAAAAATCAAGCCAGTTTTTGTTTGTTTTACCACTTGTAGTTAGTCTCAGTTTCAATAAACCTCTGGGGGTGCGATTTGCATAAGCAATGGAAGGTGGAATATCACATCCCTTGCCCAGCCCTCAGATGTTTTTCTTATCACCTAAGCGCCTCCCAGAACACCATCTGAAAGTTTTGGGGGGCCATTGGGTGACAGTGCCCAGAATCCATTCCAATTGAATGGATATTCAGTGTTCTAATCTGAATTCCCCAGTAGCCCATCAACACTACAAAACTAGAAGGCACTGAGATACTTAGTTGACCAACAGCTGAGAATTCCACTATATTTGTAATAAAGAAGTAATCAGGTAACTGGAGGCCTTTTTATTTATTTATTTATTTTGGTTTTTGGGGTCACACCTGGCAGCACCCAGGGGTTATTCCTCCTGGCTCTGTGCTCAGAAATCAAAATTACTCCTGGCAGGCTCAGGAGACCAGATGAGATTCCAGGAATCCAACTACCATCAGTCCTGGGATTGCCACATATGGCTTCATGCATGGCAAATGCCCCACTGCTGTGCTATCTCTTGGCCCCCACTCAGGGGTTACTCCTGGCTCTGTGCTCAGAAGTTGTTCCTGGCAGGCACGGGGGACCATATGGGATGCCTGGATTCGAACCACCGTCTGTTCAAATTAGCTGCATGCAAGGTAAATGCACTACCACTGTGCTATTTTTCCAGCTTAGTTGGAGGCTTTTTACCTGATATAAAAGCTATCAATGCATCCAAGATTCCTAGGGGAAAATTACAAAATATTTTACCTTCACCAGTAGCAATTCCAAAAGATAGACCTTTGATAGTAATTGGCCTAAAAGACTTTTTTAAAGAACATTTCTATTCACCCCAAAGACAGAAAGTGCATTGCCTTTTCTGTTCTTTCTTTCAATAATAGGGTCCTCATGCAGCAATTTCTGTGGATGGTTTTGCCTCAGGACATGGAAAACCCACCTACCATGTGCCAATAATTTGTTGATGTGGGTTTAAAAGTACAGCTCACAAAAGTTTCCCAGGGATATTTGGTACACTATATTGATGACATTATAATGCCCAATTCTACGCAAGGAAAATGGCAATGTTTGTATGAATATGTTGTCAGCTGTTTGCAGGGTGCTGGATGCAGGGTGCTGGTTTAACAATAGACTCAGAAAAAAATCCAAACTTTGCCTCCATTTCAGTACTTGAATTTCATATTGGAGTATACTTCATTGTGTCCCCAAAAGATATCTATTTATAAAAAAATTTAAAGACACTTAATGACTTTCAAAAACTCCAAGGTGATATAAATTGGAACCATCCCTCCCTTGGGATTCCAAACACAGAACTCAGCAACTTATTTAGTACTTTGGAAGAAAATCCAGATTTAAATAGCCCCAGGTGTTTAACTCAAAAAGCCAATAGGAATAGGATTTTTTCATGAATCAGTTCCAAAAGTCCATCTTTTCAGATTTATACCTAGAGAAAATATGTGGCTTTTAATTTCTTCAACCCCTCAGTCTCCTAAGGGTATTACAACACAGCTAGCCAGGCCTCTAGAACAGGTTCATTTACATAACAAGCAACCTCACACATATGTGCCCTATTTGACTTGATCTTTTCTCAGAGCAATTTTTGTGTTAGGTTTTGATCCTAAAATAATGGTGCTGCCAATTTAAAAAAAAAAGGAAATAGAAAATGTACTACTTATCAGTGAGCACCTTCAACAAGTCCTACCTGATTTTTCATAAGTTTCCTCCCATTACCTACTGGAAAGGCCTGGGATTCTTTATAAAGTCACATTTTGTGATTTTTCTCTATTATCTGTTCCTTCCTTATACCTGATGCCCCTGTGTTTTAAATTGGTAGGTCATTATCAGAAAAAGGTTGTATCACGAGCCCTTTACTGAACACAACAGTGCATAATAATTACAAGTCTGCTCAACAAGTGGAACTTGCTGCTTTAAATTACTTACTATCACATGTTTCAGAGTCATGCAACATAGTAAGCAATTCAGCAATTCAGCTTACATGGTAGGATTGTTCCCAGGCATAGTAACCACCACTTTAAATGCTCATGAACAGGTTTTTCAAGATTTCCTGTAGCAATTACAAGCCAATCTGAAAAAAGGTTCTGAGCCATTTTGTTTACTCACATAAGAGCCCACTCTAGCCTCCAGGACCAATTGTTCAAGGAAATGAAACTGCTGATCATCTGGTCATGCCAATATTTAAGCCATCTGCATAATAACATGCAGCACTATACAAAATGCCCACTATACAAAATGCCCATGTGAACTACCATATTCTATGATATAATAGTCCATAGAAGGTATAACCAAGCAAAATAGTTAATGCATGTACCATATTTGAACCTTTGAATAAAATATCACATATATCTGAGGCCAACACCCAAGTTTTACAGACAAATAAATGATGGCAAATGGATGTTATATATATTGTCTTTGTTCCAAAGAAGTCCTATTTCCTGTGGTGTAGGATATTTAATCTAATTTTATATGGGGAACACCAATGATTTCTGAATAAGTAAGTGGTTTACATCTTCATGCTACAATGTTTTTCTGTTATGAGCATCCCAGAATTCATAAAGCATCCTGTAATTCTGATATGAGCACCCATCAATCCATAAAGATGGACAATGGCCCTCCTGCACCAGTAAAACTTTTCAATAATTTTGAGAAGGATGTCAAAGTAAACATATCACTGGAATCCCCTATAATCCACAGAGAAAAGCCATAGTTGAAAGAGCTCACAGAACCTTCACACTCAATTATTAAAATGTAGGAAAAGGGCCATGTCACCAACAGACATCTTTAACATTATTTTTATTAAACTTCTTAAATTTGGGGCCAGAGAGATAGAACAGCTGTAGGGCATTTGCCTTGCATGCAGAAGAATGTGGTTTGAATCCCAGCATTCCATATGGTACCCCGAGTCTGCCAGGAATGATTTTTGAGCATAGAGCCAGGAGTAACCCCTAAGCACTGCCAGTGTGTCCCAAAAAACCAACCAACCAACCAAACAAACAAAAACCCTCTTAAATTTACTTCAAAGAGTGTTTTTGCAGCTACAGAAAGACATTTTAATGAAGATGCTCAGGTACAAAAAATTAACTCACCTATGTTAGCAACAATGGATAATAAATAGATTTCTGGAAATCTCATTTGAGGAAAAGTATGTGCTTATGTTTTCACAGATGGCAACCCTTACAAGAAACTCTGGGTTCTACTATGCCTTGTCAGAAACTGTATTCTCACAAATGATAAAACTCAGAAACTGGTTCATGATAACTCTGCAAGATTTCCTCAGGATTAACACAAATTACTTGAAAGAAGGAGAGCAGGAAACAAACTGCACTCTCATCAGGTAACAGGAAAATAAGCTGATACTACAAATTAGGCAAAGAATATTGGGAGTGGGGCCGGAGAGATAGCATGGAGGTAAGGAATTTGCCTTTCACGCAGGAGGTCATCAGTTCGAATCCCGGCATCCCATATGGTCCCCCATGCCTGCCAGGAGCGATTTCTGAGCATGGAGCCAGGAATAACCCCTGAGCACTGCCGGGTGTGACCCCCTCCCCCAAAAAAAAGAAAAACAGAAGAAAAAAAAAAGAATATTGGGAGTGAAAATAACCAATTCCAGAATTTCAGTTCTGTTGATGAGAAAACTGGTCCTGCTCTCACATGACCTCATAATTTAGGAAATACTTATTACATGAACTCAATACTACAGTGTATGTATAATATTCCAAGTTTGACTGATTACTTCTATCAGAACCATTACAAGGAGGACACTAATAAGACAAATTCATTGGTACATAAAGACAAACCATCAGAAGAGTTTAGTAAAATTATAAAAGCCTTGTGGGCAGGACAACACTCGTATATCAACCCACAAGATTTTAACATGACCATTGGAACACTAAATGGCCCATTTTTAGGGCACAATCAACAAGATCCACACAAACTACTTCTATTCCTGATGGAGGTTCTTCATCAGGATTTGAACAAAGCTGATGGGCAGAAATACATATAGAGGAAAACAGTGATCATTTTGTTGACGCAAACGCCAGAAAACAAGCTTGGAAGAGACACAGCAGTTTAATGAGACTATTACTGCTATACTTTACCAAAGTCCAGCTCAAATCCACAGTTATATGCCTCATTTGCCACCAAGAATACCAGACATTTGAGATCTTTACTCATCCTTGCCTTTGACATCTACAGATAAATGCATGTTGCAAGATTGCCTTAAATTGTTTTCCAAAGAAGAACTGAGCAACAATAATAGGGTTTATTGTAGCCTCTGCAATACACATTAGGATTCTTTAAAAATGACAGAAAATTTGAGATTACCACTTGTGCTCTTATTACATTTGGAACACTTTTTCTACAACTTAAAGAATATGAAAAAACACAGACTTATATGTATTTTCCTTTAGAAAACCTTGATTTATCACAATGTACCATGGATTCTAAGGACATTCCTGAAGAATACAATTTATTCTTTGTTTTTGACATGTAAAAGGGTCATAGCACAGTTTATTGTAAAAATAAAACAGACAACATTGGTTTAAATTTGATGATATGAAGTTTCAAAATCTCCAACTTGTCTGTGAAATCTTCAGCAATTTATATTCTTTTTTATACTTCAGAGATTTGTTGCAAGCTGTTCAGATTAGCAGATATTATCCTAAATGTTCTTTATAGATAATAATATTATCTATTAAATTTAATATTAAATGAGGATGTGTTGGGCTCGGAGAGATACCACAATAGTGTTTGCCTTGCATGCAGCCTATCCAGAACCAAAGGTGGTTGGTTCGAATCCCGGTGGCCCATATGGTCCCCCGTGCCTGCCAGGAGCTATTTCTGAGCAGACAGCCAGGAGTAACCCCTGAGCACTGCCGGGTGTGGCCCAAAAACCAAAAAAAAAATGAGTATGTGTCTAGAAATATGGACTCCCATTACAGTGCTCACTGTTAGAATGTTTTTTGACTCAATTTCTTTTTTTTTTTTTTTTTTTTTTTTTGGTTTTTGGGCCACACCCGGTAACGCTCAGGGGTTACTCCTGGCTATGCGCTCAGAAGTTGCTCCTGGCTTGGGGGACCATATGGGACACCGGGGGATCGAACCGCGGTCCGTTCAAGGCTACCGCAGGCAAGGCAGGCGCACCTTACCTTTAGCGCCACCGCCCGGCCCTTGACTCAATTTCTATTATATTATATTTATAATAACTTTTGGGGGAGGCACACCCTGTGACACTCAGGGGTTACTCCTGGCTATGTTCTCAGAAATTGTTACTGGCTCGGGAGACCATATGGGACAACCAGAGATCAAACCACGGTCTGTCTTAAGTCAGCCGCATGCAAGGCAAACACCCTACCACTATGCCACCACTCCAGCCCCTTATGCTTTTCTTTCTATGCTTTTCTTATATAGTTTGGATGCCCTAGCTTTGCATTACAGTAATCTATTAGTTGGAATCATAATATAGTGTCCATCATGATAATGACTTAGCAAATATTTAAAATTATTCATTTTATATTTGATTATACATGCTTATATGATCTATGTCTCCAATATGACATTACATATTGCATCAGAATGTCATAGATTCGTGCTAGTTTTCCACTATATGATATCCTTTGTTCTTAGTTTGCCTTCAAGAAAGGAAGCTGATGTTCAAAACATGATTCTATACTTCAAGGTATAGTCTCTTTTTATAGTGCTCATTAGCTATTACTTAGTATTCTACATCTTAAAATTAAAACTGTTTTCAGAATGTTCTGTTCTCAGTCTAGACCATGAAGCCCTATTTTTCAGTTAAGTTCCCCTCCATCAATATTGAGTACTCCAAGGAATTGGAAAACTTTTACACCTGACATTCTGGGTTTATATTTTGGAGCACTTTGACCAATTACATCTGGATCAGTTTTCGACTTCAATTTATGAATTGATCTTCTTTGTGTGTGTGTGTGTGTGTGTGTGTGTGTGTGTGTGGCTACCTCTTTGCTTAATGTCCATCAGTATTGTATATAATGACTGTCTAGGCCTTGCTTCTGTTGTACTATTAAGCCCTTTCTTTTCTATTGTTTTCTTTTACTCTCTCACAATTGATTCATTATTTCTCCCTAGTTAACTCTTTTTATCCTCAGTTCTTTTTTTAAAGATCTTTATTTGATTACAAACATGGTTGTAGTTGGGTTTCAGTCATATAAAGAACACAAGAAAACCCCCCTTCACCAGTGCATTATTCCCATCATCAATACACGGAATCTCCCACATCCCTACCCCCGCTCCCCGCCTGTATTTGAAACAGGCTTTCAACTTCCCTCATTCATTCACAGTGTTATGTTAGTTGTCAGAGTAGTTATTTCTCTAATTGCACTCTCCACTCTTTGTGGTTAGCTTCCTATTGTGAGCTGGATCTTCCAGCCCTCACCTCTATTGTTTCTGAGAATTATTATGAAAAAAAAATCCTTTATTTTCCTTAAACCCCATAGATGAGTGATACTATTCTGTGCCTATCTCTCTCCCTCTGACTTATTTCACTCAGCATAATAGATTCCATGTACATTCATGTATAGGAAAATTTCATGACTTTATCTCTCCTGACAGCTGCAAAATATTCAATTGTATATATGTACCACAGTTTCTTTAGAAATTCATCTGTTGAAGGGCATCTCGGTTGTTTCCAGAATCTGGCTATTGTAAATAATGCTGCAATGAACATTGGTGTAAGGAAGGGATTTTTTAATTGTATGTTTGTGTTCCTAGGGTATATGCCTAGGAGCGGTATAGCTGGATCATATGGGAGCTCAATTCCCAGTTTTTTGAGGAATCACCATTTTGTTTCCCATAAAGGCTAGCCTAGACAGCATTCCCACCAGCAGTGAATGAGAATTCCTTTCTCTCCACATCCCCTCCAGCACCGATTGTTCTTGTTCTTTGTGATATGTGCCAATCTCTATGGTGTGAGATAATACCTCATTGTTGTTTTGATTTGTATCTCCCTGGTGATTTAGTGATGTGGGGCATTTTTTTCATGTATCTTTTGGCCATTTGTATTTCTTCTTTGACAAAGTGTCTGTTCATTTCTTCTCCCCATTTTTTGATGGGATTAGCTGTTTTGTTAAGTTCTGTCAGTGCCTTGTATATTTTGGATATTAATCCCTTATCTGATGGGTATTGGGTGAACAATTTTTCCCATTCAGTGGATGGCTCTTGTATCCTAGGCACTATTTTCTTTGAGGTGCAGAAGCTTCTCAGCTTAATATATTCCCATCTGTTTATTTCTACTTCCACTCGCTTGGAGAATGCTGTTTCCTTCTTGAAAATGCCTTTAGTCTCAATGTCATGGAGTGTTTTATTTATGTGTTGTTTTATATACCTTTTGGGTTTGGGGGCCCCTATCTGGTGATGCTCAGGGATTACTCCTGGCTATGGGCTCAGAAATTGCTCCTGGCTTGGGGGACCATATGGAAGGCCTGGGGATTGAACCTAACCTCTGTTCTTCTCAGTTTAGCACATACAAAACAAATGCCCTACTGCTTGCGCCACTGCTTGGCCCCTACCCAGTTCTCAACTCCTCAGGAAACTCGACCTCTAGCCTCAACTCCTATCTCCATCTGAGGAAGAAGATGCTGCCAATGCTAATGTGTTCTTGTTGGTCACCTTTTTTTTTTACCACCTTCCTTTACCATAGGCTATTGTCCTTACTTGGTTTTGGGAGAGATCTTTGACTCTAGGACATTTCCTGATCTGTGATTACTGTGAGCCATCTTTTAAGACTCCACAAGACCATCTTGCATGTAGAAGTTGTGATCCAGAATTTTCCTCTCCTTACAGTATTTCAAAAGTCTTATAGGGGATATGTATACCTCCTTTGTATATTTTAAGTATATTTCTTCATTATGAATATTTCTTGTATATTTATTTATGGAGTTACAGCTTCCTCCTTTCTCATTAGATTTGTTAGTAGGAATTCATAGCACATAGTATAGGTAGTACCCTTGGAATTTTGTACTTTTAATAGAACTAGGCTATAGGGATTGTTTGGTTTATTATTTTCTCTTTAGGCTCCAACAATATCCTGAGCACTGTTCTTTTCGCATGGGGACATTAAAATTAGAAAATGTTAGATACAATCAGGAGTTATTATCCATTAGGAATGAGAATAAGAATATTTTTTGTTACAAGGGGCCTTTTATGCTGAACATTTGCCTTAGTGACTTGACTTGGGCTTTAGGCACGTGGATATCCACTGACCACCCCTAAACCTTGGGTCTTATTTTTGAATCAGGCACAATTTTCTGCAACTAAACCAGGAATCAACATTCTACCAGAACAGGCCCTAGAACTGCCTTGGCACTACTTGCCCCAGAGTAGGCTCACATGCCACCCAGACTATGACTTGGATATCAGCAACGACTTGCTATGAAGGCAGATTTTGCCTTGCTGTCAAAGAGTGAGATGAAACCAGGAGATGCCTCAAGACATCCCGACTTTGACATAGAATATGTGCTAACACCAAGATCTCTACTGATTCCTGACAGTGACAACTGTGAATGGGGAGAACCTTTCCTAGGACCAAGAAGAATTACTTTAGACAAATGAGTATGTCTGGAGCCTTTATTGGTTTTATGGCAGGATGCTTTGTGGGCAAGGTTACCATATTTTAAGGCCAAAAGATTTTTCTTTCTGTTTTCCAACTTCTGCTGTGCCTATGCAAAATACTGCCATCCCTTTTGTCTTTAATTAGAACTTTTCTTAGAACCTTGTGATTGAATTACTTTGCTTTACCTCATATTTCTGCATTTTTCTATAAAGTCAATAAGGGGGAGATGTTTAATTAACTGGATTCCATCCTATCCATGATATGCTAGTTACTTGTTGGTCAGAAGTACAATTAGATGGAAGCATCCTTTGTATTGGTACCTTAGACCCTTAAACCATCTGTTTTCTATCCCAGGGTGTGGTTTGGCACTTGCTAATAAAGACCTTAGTTATCAGGGAAATAAACATGTGTGGTTTTGGTTTTCTACCACTGAGATATCTTCTTCTTAGTATCAGAAAGCTTGCCTGTGGGAGTTCCTAAACCTGTTTTATACCCTTAACATTGTGTGAATTATTTTCTGTGTCTGTTTCCAGACCGCATCTCTCCAGTGCCCTTGACTTATAAGGCATCCATTTCACCTCCTTCCCTCCCTTCCTTTCTTTCTCCTTCCCTATTGCTCCCTCCCTCTCTCTCCTGTCCCTCCCCCTCTCTCCCTCCTTTCCTTTCTCCCTCCCCCTCCTCCTTCAAACCCCTCTCTCCCTCCCTTCCTCCCTTCCTCTCTCCCTCCCTTCCTCCCTTCCCCCTTCCTTCCTCCCTCCCTTTCTTCCTCCCTCCCTCCCTCCCTTCCTTCCTCCCTCCCTTCCCCTTCCTCCATCTGTCCCTCCCTGCCTCCCTTCCTCCCTGCCTCCCCTGCCTCCCTTCCTCCCTGCTTCCCTTCCTCCCTTCCTTCCTTCCTCCCTCCCTTCCTTCCTCCCTTCTTCCCTGCCTCCCTTCCTCCCTCCCACCCTCCCTCCCTTCCTCCCTCCCTTCCTTCCTTCTTTCTTTCCTTCCTTCCTCCCTTCCTTCCTCCCTCCCTTCCTCCCTCCCTTCCTCCCTCCCTCCCTCCCTTCCTTCCTTCCTTCCTTCCTTCCTTCCTTCCTTCCTTCCTTCCTTCCTTCCTTCCTTCCTTCCTTCCTTCCTTCCTTCCTTCCTTCCTTCCTTCCTTCCTTCCTTCCTTCCTTCCTTCCTTCTTCAACCTATTTGGTTGAGTACTCACACATGCCTTATGATGCTCCAGGAAGTTACACACATTAGCTGTACTTCTCTTTGGTTTTGGAATACTGGAAATCATATGATTTTTTTAAATCTATTTACTATGAAATTACAGATCATTATGATTGGGTTTCAAGCACACAGTGTTTTAATACCGATTCATCCCTTCAACAGTGTCTATTTCTTCCACCAATATCTCCCTATCCCTTCTCTTGATTTACCTCCTACCTACCCATATGCTTCTATAAGAGGTAAATTTTTTTTCTTTTAGTTTTTACATGGTGGCTTATAGTACTACTGCTCATAAGGTTTCATATATAACAGTTTAGCACCTTTCATCATCATCTCTTATTTCTGGTTCATTGTTTTTCTTTATCACTGTTATTACCTTCTCCCTTTGCTATTTTCCAGACACCTAAGGGGGGCTGTTTCCTACTGAAAACCAGTTTTTTAAGTTCTTTATTTCTATTGTCTTTGGGAATTTGTTTTTACTACCATTATGTTTCTTATATCCTTTATATGTGAGGGATTATTCTGTGCTTGTCTGTCTCCCTCTGACTAATTCCATTCAACATGATATCGTTCACGTCCCTCTATGTAGCAGCAAATTTCATGACTTTAGTCTTTTCTTTCTTTCCTTTTTTTGTTTTTTTGGTTTTTGGGCCACACCTGGTGACACTCAGGGGTTACTCCTAGCTATGAACTCAGAAATTGATCCTGTCTTGGGGGACCATATGGGATGCTGGAGAGATCAAATTGAGGTCCATCCTCCTAGGTTAGTGTGTACTAGGCAAACAACCTACCACTAGCACCACCGTTCTGGCCCAAATTGATAATCCGTAGTTTCTTCATCCAGTCATTTATTCTTGGAAACATAGGTTAATTCTAGAAACCCACATATTTTTGTGGTTGCTCAGAAGATAACAAGTTAACACTGCTTATTGCACTCTAAAAACAGGATACTTCAGAGGACTAAACTTGTGATCTCATGCTTATAAAACAGGTATATAGCACTGAATTACATCCCTGGGATTCAGGACTCTGTCACTTTGATAATGTTTTAGGAACTTAGGATCAGTGATATTTTGGTAAATACTTCCTTCCAAAGGAAAGGTGTTATATGTCACAACTATACTTACAAAATAGACTATATTGCGGCTGTTTTGTTTCATTTTTATTACTTTTTTTTTGTTTTTTTGTTTTTTGGTTTTTGGGCCACACCCGGCGTTGCTCAGGGGTTACTCCTGGCTGTCTGCTCAGAAATAGCTCCTGGCAGGCACGGGGGACCATATGGGACACCGGGATTTGAACCAACCACCTTTGGTCCTGGATCGGCTGCTTGCAAGGCAAATGCCACTGTGCTATCTCTCCGGGCCCCTCATTTTTATTACTTAATCACACACAGCAGTGCTCATGAGCTGTTCCTGCCTTCATGCTTAGGAATGCTCTCTCAGAAGTGCTCAAGAGAACCATGTTTCCAAAAATTGACTCCAGGTCTTCTGCATTCAAGTCATGTTTTCTAACCCTTTGCTTTAATCTCCTCAGTTTCTAGATGGTGTGCTTTGACTATGAAGGTAATATCATCTTTCTTTACTTTGTCCTTGAGCATATATATTGAGGTCTGAAAGGCTTCAAATTTTAAGTGAACTCAAAACAAAATAAATCTCTGAGTTGGTTCAAGTTTTAGTTCAGACATCTGTGCAACACATTCTCGCCTGATATAAATGTCAGAGGCAGATCACAATGCTGTATGGAGACTGCAAAATTCAGCAGACAGAATTGCTGTACAGATTGCTCAGGCTTTAACCTGAACAATAACCTCTACTTCAAGTAATTACACTCTATTTCAGTAAATGTTCTTGTTTTATACTGAGCATGGGAGGAGATTTGATATCTGATAACTGAAAATAAAGTAACTTTATAACTTAAGCTTCCAGGATATGAACTGGCTGTCTCTGATTCACCAAACCACATAAGTGGGTTTGTAAAGCCACAGCCAAGAAAAAGTGTTAGATTTGAAACAGGGTTAATAATGAACTCCTAAAGACACAATAAATAACAAGAGCAAATGCCTCGGGGTTACATGTCACCTATATTCTTGGAATTTTGAGACAGTTTATACAATAATTGCCAGATGGGAAAAAATGTGAATTTGGTTTCAAGAGTATACTACATGACACACTGGCATGAGTTAGAAGTAAGCTCTGTGCATATAATAAAATTAAACTGGGTGTGGGGCCGAAGAGTTAATAAGGGAGTAAAGCACTTGCCTTGTATCCTGCCAATCCCACTTTCAATAATGAATATCACATATGATCCACCAACACTTCTAGGGATCACTCCTTAGTACAGAGCCAGCAGTAGGTCCTTAGCATGGCTGGGTATGCCCCACACTGTACATCTCCCAAGAAAGTAGGGGACAGTAGTAGAGGGATATTTGCACATTGGCAGTGAGTATAGTGCAATAATATTGTACACCTTCAATAAATAATTAATACTATTGTAAGCCATGATACCTCAATAATAAAAATGTAAAAGAGCCTATGCATATACAGTGGGAGAAAGAAGTATTGGAAGCACATAACTGAATTAATATATTCTGTAAAGAAAACTGACTAGGTTAATATCTAGGTTATTAAACTGACTAGTATCTAGGTTATATTATGAATATAAATTCTTACTTAAATTTTATGTATTTAGATATATGAAAGTACATATTTATAAATTATATTGAAGTTAAATTATATATAAATATATTTATAAATTATATATAAGTTATGTATAATTGAATAAAGTATAAATTAAACTTATAGAAAAAGGGCAAAAAACTTGATGAGGAATTACACATACGAAGAAACCAAAAGAACTTATATTTGATGAGACTTAACCTTCCCAGTAATAATTAAAATGCCAATTATCACCACAGTAAGATCCAATTTCATACCTCACCAATTGCACAAATGAAAAATTTTATAATAAAAGGGATGGTAAATACATAGAGCATCTCCAAACCTTATATTTTTGGGATGGGAAAAGAACTCATAATAACTTTAAAACTTTCTTTAAAAAAATGAATTGGTGGAATCTTGAGTAGAAGAGTACAAGCTCAGAAAACTTTGCTGAAATGTGATCATGAGTTCACATCCACAGCATGGTCCATACATTGAATTTGAGACTAGCAGTTAGACTGTCTGATATACCTATTGCTGCTGGCAGTTTTTAGCCACCCACAGCCAGGTGTGTGCAAACACCAAAAAAAAGGAGGGGGTGAAACTTTGGCAGGCACCAAGACTAGAATGATATCTGAGCACCATGTCCAGGTGCAGAATATTGTTCCCTTAACAAAAAAAAACCTACGTTAAGATAGCACCTGAACCAAACAGTTCAGGTCTTTTATAATATAATTGGACAGGCAAAAATTAACCCAGGAAAAAATAGAATAAAATAATTTACAATCTTTTAATGGAGAGGACAACATGGGCAAAATAGAATAGGAAATTTTTGTGACTTCATACTTTTAGGGTGCATGCTGAGTGGCTATGTGAAATACCCCAGTTTCTGCTGATTATGTACAAATTTAATGTTGTGCTAGTGACTCTGTGAACTTAAACAATGACACCATGTTGGGACCCAGGGTGGTGGTGGGGGTGATATTGAATTGAGTAAGTATCAGCCTATGAGCTCACTTGGTGGTGCCAGGAGACCCTAAAGCTTAGACAATCCTTGTGTGAGTGTCTGCTTTATGCTACTTGATTTACTACATTCTAGATATAGGTCAAAGGTGCCAACCCAATTGCCTTTATTATGGCAAAGTGCCAGAGGCAAGTACTGAGATCTTTGGGTGTATGTGGTGAGCAGCATAGCAGCTCATAATCATGTGTTTCACTGAGAAAGCAGTTCGGTTGATGTGCAAGGACCACAGTGAAAGTGCTAACCTTGGAGTTGGAGCAATAGTACAGTGGTGAAGAGGGCTTACCTTGCATGCTGCTGACCCAGGTTCGATCCCCAATATTCCATATCATTGCCAGAGCCCCAATAAGAGTGTTTATTAAGTATAGAGCTAGGAGTAACTTATGAGAATTTGTAGGTGTGTTCCAAGAACAAAACAACAACAAAAATAAAATGCAAATCTCAGTTATTGCCATGGCTAAGTGTATAAGGATCATAAGACGGTGATTCCTGAGAAGTATTGCAGCTAAGAATGTGTAAACACCCTCTTTCATAGCAACACTATGGAAACAACCAAGATGCCCTTCAACAGACGAATGGCTAAAGAAACTGTGGTACATATACACAATGGAATATTATGCAGCTGTCAGGAGAGATGAAGTCATGAAATTTTCCTATACATGGATGTACACGGAATCTATTACGCTGAGTGAAATAAGTCAGAGAGAGAGAGAAAAACACAGAATTGTCTCACTCATCTATGGGTTTTAAGAAAAATGAAAGACATTCTTGCAATAATAATTTTCAGACACAAAAGAGAAAAGAGCTGAAAGTTCCAGCTCACCTCAGGAAGCTCACCACAAAGAGTGATGAGTTTAGTTAGAGAAATAATTACATTTTGAACTGTCCTAATAATGAGAATGTATGAGGGAAATGGAGAGCCTGTTTAGAGTACAGGCGGGGGTCAGGTGGGGAGGAGGGAGACTTGGGACATTGGTGATGGGAATGTTGCACTGGTGATGGGTGGTGTTCTTTACATGACTGAAACCCAAACACAATCATGTATGTAATCAAGGTGTTTAATTAAAAATAAAAAAATAAAAAATAAATTTTTAAAAAGATCTTGAACAATAAAAAAAAAGAATGTGTAAACACTACAGCCAGTTGTGTATGTGAAAATCACAGTCATTGCAACTTCAGCATCAACAACAACAAAGGGAAGGGATCAGGGAGGGAAACAAACTACAAAAACTAGTTGGCATTATCTAGTCTATTTGCTTATACATTTTGCTGATTGCCTAGAAACTCCTCTATTTGCTACATTTCTTTTTTCTTTTCTTTTCTTTTTTTTTAATTTTTATTTTGACCAAAGTGAATTACAAATCTTTCAAGTAATATTTTAGGTACATAGCGACACTGAATCAGGGGCATTCCCACTACCAATGTTGTCCTCCCTCCACCCCTGTTCCCAGCATGCATCCTATGTCCCTCTCCTTTACCCCTGGGCTACTAGTATAAGTGGTCTTCTTTGTGTTTAGCATGTTGTAGATTGGGTATCAATTCTGTTGTTTTTGGCTTTGGATTTGGTGTTTCAGTCTGATCATTTGTTTTATTTCTACTTAATGTTCATATGACTGTTTGGTCTTGGTACCCTCCATTATTTCCCCCTCAATTTGTGAGGCAGAACAAGATGGTTCAAGTTATGTGATTCTGTTTGAAAGAAAGAAAATAATAATAATAATAAAATAAAATGGGGCAAAAATCAAACAAGCAAAAAATGGGAGGAGTCCTTTTAGAGGCTATAAGTATTAATTTAAGAGAAGAAAGGGCAAAAGGAGGAAAAATATAACATCAATACAAAAAAAAAATCAAACAAAATACTCGAAAAGCACCATAGCAATAAAGACAACAATCACACAATGACCACGGTCCTGAAATAAAAACAAAATAAAGCATTTCCCCAAAAAAACAAACAACAACAACAATAACAAGACTAAAAATATTAATTTGTGCTTCTCTCTCTTTTTTTTCTTGTATAGGCACAGTAAATATTGGGGAGATTAGAAAGGGAATTTCCAGGGCCAGAGAGATAGCATGGAGGTAAGGCGTTTGCCTTCCATGCAGAAGAACAGCAGTTCGAATCCCAGCATCCCATATGGTCCCCCGTGCCTGCCAGGGGCGATTTCTGAGTGTAGAGCCAGGAGTAACACCTGAATGCTGCTGGGTGTGACCCAAAAACCAAAAAAAAAAGGGGGGGGGGAATTCCCTTGGCCTAAGAGATACAGGGTTTCTCTTCCCTTGAAGTATACTGTCATGGGAATACTAAAGGCTCCGTACATGTTCTTTTACTCTCCCCTAGGTACATTTGTGGTGTCTGGAAACTTTCTCTCAGTGGTGGATGATAAAATCAGGCCATAAAAATCAGCTAGAGATCTTATTATTTGCACAGGTCAAAGGATGGAACCTAGGATGGAGTCTTTCTTTACGGTTTTAGGAGTTGTGTTCCATCACTGTTGTTTTAATCAGTGTTGTGTAGTTGGTGGTCTTGATTTTTGTCCCAATCCTAGGACGAAGCCTAGGATAAAGTCTTTCATTATGTTTCTAGAAGATCTGCTCGGTTGCAGTTGTCTTAGTCAGACTTCTGAAATTAGAGACCTTGGTACAGATCATAGGCCAAGGCCTAGCATAGGGTCTTTTTTATTGGTCCCAGGATAAATTCTGCCCAGTCATGGTTGTCACAGTCAGTCTTCTGTAGATAGCGAACTTGGCTTATGTACAAATCAAAGGATGACCTGTCTTCTGATTTCATCTTATTGTTAGAAGGTGAGGTAAGACAACCTGCTCTTAGTTCAAGTTGTTGCCATTTCCTCAATGTCAGGATGTCATATCAAAACTGGTGCTTGTTGGTGTCAGAGCAGTATTAAGAATGTCCCAGAGGAAGATTGTTTCCTGGAGCTATTGCGGAGAACTGTGTCGGTTCTATATCTGGATCTAAGGTGTAGGTTGGATGGTCACTGTCTAATCACCTGGAATCTAAATTGACATATGTTCAAGGTGGGAGGTGCCCCTGTATTGTAAAGTGAGTATCCCTAGTAGATAAGAGCTCGTTTCTATATGTAAAATTTCCCCCTTTTTAGTATGCCTTTGCAAGAAAAAATGGTGCAATATTATATTGCTGGTGCATTTGGGAGGGTGAGAGTGTCAGGCTCTATCATCTCTGTGCCTGATTTTGACCTGAGTTATTAACCCAGCAAGACTTGTTCTTGTAGGTTTTTGTAACAAGCAGAATCAAAACACGTGGAGTTAAGGAAGAAAAGAAAACAGAAACAAGACAAAATAGATAGATAGATACATAATCACATATATATATAAAGGAAAAATAAAAATAAGTTTAAAAAATATTAAGGGAACAAAGTGATGCAGGAGACTACCTTACATTTGAGGATAAACAGGTTAAGAGGTAGTATAATATAGGTCTTAAACTTATAAAGAAAATATAGGCTTCCCCATTGTCTTTTGAGATATTCTTGTGAGGGGTGGGATCGAGGGCACATTTTCATCACACCCCTGGTCTTGTTGAGATTGAGAAAAGATTTGCTGCAGAAAGGGCTCAGGTAGAGTTCTTGTAGTGGGGATCCTTCTGGAGCTGAGTTCAGTATCAAACAACAGTCCACGTTTGGTGGGGGTGAGAAAGAGGACCACAGAGCATGAGTCAGCAGGGGTGTTGGTTTTAGTTTCTTGCCGAGAGATGAGATGTGGGGCTGAGTGGGTGTCCCTTCTCCTGGGAGCTGGGTGATGGCTTATTGGGGCAGGAGGTCTGTATCGATACCTAATGGGTTAAGAACTGGCTGTAAAGAGCATTAATAAGTCAGGATATTGGATTGGGATTGGGGAGGGGGTTAAATGATAGGATTTCTGAAGTGGGGAGGAGGGATAGTATATAGGAGGGGCTATATATACTATAGGCATGGGTTGTTTACAATTTAAGTTTGGCTCTCATAGAAGAGTCCTCTCTCTATGTACTCTTGCCCACATAAAAACATATAATAGTGATATATTCTTAAGATCTTGTTAGAGGTCTGACCCTAATAGGATGGGTCTGAGCTCTTAAGGACTAGTAGAATAAAGATAAATAATTAGCTTAGGTATAACTTAGGAAAGAAAGGAAGATAAGCAAAAGACAAGTGCAGAGAACAGAAAAATAGATAAATATAGTAAAATAAGGTAAAAACTTAATAAATCAACTAAGAGAGATTGGGTTGGTGTGTCGAGTTGTGAGGTTTTCCCAGTTTCTAGGCATTTTATCAGTTATGGAATTGGGACTTCATAAATGAAGGTTTCAGGGTTAGATAATGACTGGAGCAATTTAGAATACACATAGGTTTCGAATCTTGAGTACAAAACAATGCGTTAATGAGGCCTATCCATGTAGGTGGCTACTCTATGTAGTATTGTCTACTTGCATCTTATGTATCGAAATTCCTTTCCTAAAGAGAAAGTAACAGTGTGGGTTTTATTTGACATATTTGATAAGGAGGAGGAAGAAGAGGTAGAAGAAGAAAGGGGAGAAAGAAAGAAGTAGTGAAAAGAGAGAAGAAAAGAGAGAGAGAAGATATGTTAATTTGCCCAAATGTGTTCGATGAGTAGGTCCTGTAATATAAGTCTGGTTTGCAGTGGATTGTTTCAATGGTCTGGCTAGTCACATGCTTCAGGTCCTAATAGAGGCCATAAACCAGAGATTTCTCTGGCACCCCATATGATCCCCCCAAGCCAGGAGGGATTTCTGAGCACATAGCCAGGAGTAACCCCTGAGCGTCACAGGGTGTGGCCTAAACCAAAAATAAATAAATAAACAAAAGATAAGAAAAAAATAAAAGAACATTTAATAATGGGTGCGAGTGGCAGGTTTTTTAGTTTTTGTTTTTGTTTTTGCATAGGCAAAGGAAAAGATGGGGAAAATAGAAAGAATAAAACTTTGGCCTAAAAATAGGAGACCCTATCCATGTAGCATCCTGCCATAATGCTGTAAACCTTAATGATGCTTCTTTGTAATTTTCATTTTTGATCTTTCTGTATTCTATGTCTATCTATGGTTTTCACTATTATGACTAGGACCATTATGTCTTGGGATGCTTTTATTAAGGTCTCTTTTAGTTGTTATCATCCAGGTTGTGGGTGCATGTACTCTTTAGCTCTAGAAACTTCTCAGCAATGTTATATTTGACTGTTTATTCATTATAGGTGTTTTCTTTCTTCTCTCTGGGACTCCAAGGCTTCTTATATTGTTTCTGTTAAATTTATCCCAAAGGTAACTTGTCATCTCTTTGCTTATTTTGAGGATTTTTTTCTATTTTTATTTTAAGATTCTTTTCCAAGTTCTGCTATTCTATGGTGGTGTTATGCAACTCACTTTCCAGCTCACTGATTTTGTCGTCTTCTGTCCTCAGCAACTGTTACTTCATTGGTGAATGTTTCATTTTTCCTATTAAGTTTTTCAGTTCTGTCATTTCTGTTGAAATTTTTCTAATTTCCACTCACATATCTTCTTGAATATTATTGGCTGTCTATTCCATAGTTTCTTTGAGTTCTTTGAACAGCCTCAAAATTTCCTCTCTAAAGTCCTTAACAGAGAGTCTGTATAGGTTGTTGTTACTAATTTGATCTTCAGCACTACCATGTTCATTCACTAAGCATGGTGGGTTTCTATGTGCTTTCTTGGTGTGACCTTTTATTGTATGGTGTTTTATGTGTTGTAGGGGGCACTCATTGAGTATAATAAATGCACAGCTACAGAGCAAAGCAAAGTGCTTGCACTCTTTTTTGGGCACACTGACCGGAGGTGTAATGGTTCTTCTGATACAAAGAGAAACACACTACTTTTATTTCTTGTCTGCTTCAAATTTTGGCACTGTGTAACTGAGTGGAGCCCAGCTTGGGTGACTCTAAAACAGCTACCCTAGTCCTGGGTCCTAGTATATCTCTTCCTATCAAAGCACACTGATATGGATGAAAATTGATTTTCTGAGTCAAAGAGGAACCTGCTGCCAGTCTTTCTGTCTGTCTCAGTTTCTTGGTACTGTGTGGCTGAGTAAAGCCCAGCGTGGGTGGCTCAAAGACACCTCTCTCAGTCTTGGGTCCTGGTGCTTCTATTTCCCTTACGGAAAATGGCTCCTTTGTGTTAAAGAGGAGCCTGCTGCCAGTTTTTCTGTCTCAGTTTCTTAGAACTGTTTGGGTCATTCCCCTCTTTTTCTTTGTTACACTTATACTTTTTATTATGTATAGTAATAATCTAGAAAGAATTGATAGTATTTGGCACTTAACTCATGGAGACAGAAGAGACAAAAGAAAAGTTTGGAACACAAAAATAAATAATTTTAAGATGGCTAAGATGAATTATAAACAAAGTTAAAGAAAAATAACTAAAAAATAAACCTTGTTTTTTCTTTAGAGGAATGATAAGTAACCATAATATGCTGTTATAATGAAGTAATGTGACATTTTCTCTTGGCTCTGTGCTCAAGAATCACTCCTTGTAAAGCAGATAAAGTATATATTATTCTGGTGATGGATCTAGGTTTGGTTGCATACAAAGTATGTACTTTAATCTCTGACCTATCTTTTCTATCTAGATTCTACCTCCTTTAAGAGCTTATCATAAGACTGAGATCATATGCTTGATATATATATACATATACATATATATATATACACATGCTCATATTTAGCTCCTGAGATTAGGCTTCCCACAATTTAGCAATGTCAACCTCTTTCCTGAAAAAAAAAATGAGAGTGATCTAATGCATTAAAAGTTATTTAACTGAGAATTGGTCTACAGTATGAAGCTTATCAGGCAGGAAGGGTGGAGGAGGAGAGGAGACTGGACAACACTGGGCCAATGATAGATGTAAGTGGACACTCTGGTGAGGGTAACATCCTGTAATGTTGAATGCATGAAACCTTCCCAGTATTGACAGTCACAGTATTGATGCCTAACTAAAAATAAAGAGAGAGAAACAGAGAGAGAGAGAGAGAGAGAGAGAGAGAGAGAGAGAGAGAAGTTCTGAGGATGTTACCTAATTGAATCTGATGGTCTATAGAAAAATGAGTTTATTCAATGAAAATTATTAGGCTAATAGAAATTTTTGCTTCTAGTTTAATATTTGTTTTTGTTTTAGGGCTACAACCATATATGCTCAAGGCTCTGCACTCAGGAATCACTTATGGTGGTATTCAGGGGACCATATGGGATACATAGGATTGAACCTGTGTCTGCCATTTGTAAGGCAAACACCCAATTAACTGTACTATTGCTGAGGTCCCTCTTTTCTTTCTCCTTCCCAATGCCACTTCTACTTTTTTATCACAGAACTGAGTTGAACTTGAAGATGAAATGAGGGAGGTTGAGGATAGTCCAAATGCATAGGAGGCTATGACAATGTTTCTAGGTTCTCTCTCCTACTCACCTCAACTGTTTTCCCCAAATTGCCATCTTGACAGGCACCATTTTATGTTTGTTTTTAAATGTTTGTGTCTCATGATTTCAGTGTTGTTGATATTGTGGTTTGGATATTTAGCTCTTTCATTCCTTAAGATTATATTTGTTACTTTA